>NC_136059.1:743285176-743886961 GCF_964261635.1 Lissotriton helveticus | reverse complement strand
TCTGTGTCCGTGGACAGACCTAAACTTCATCTGCACAATGTCATTCGTAAACTTAGGAAACACAGGTGATGTAATTGAAAAATGTGGAGTTTCTTTTCCTCATTTCACAATCACATCACCTGTGTTGCCTTTGGTTAGGTATCTCATAATGCAGATGGAGTCTAGCCTATCAAAGAGTACATAGAAGTTGAGCAGTATATACAACAATTTTGACATTTACAGAAGACTTAGCTTCTTATCTTGTTGGAGATGAAGTCAGGCCTGTCTTGCAACATGGTGCATCTTTTGCATCACTGCTGCATCGGTTTCATGTGGCACGGGTTTTTTACAGCATGACACATCTGCCTAGATGCATCAATTTGTAATTTTGTCGCCTCATAGCAAATCTTTTGCACCGCCGCTGCATCACAAAAGTGACGCACAGTGGCGCAAAAGAGGCATACACCTATCATAAATCTGTCCCTAACATTTGAAATGATTGATTCAGGATGACGATAAGGTGTGGCCTCTCCAGAGGTTTGTTTAAGGTGAGGCCTACTCAGGATTGCATATCAAATTTATGCTTGTTGAAGAATACAGAGGAGATAATACATGTGAAGGCCTACCAATGAAGTAAGTCATGTCCACTTCACTCTTGAACAAAGGCCAGACCTCTTTTGTGTCCGTGGACAGACCTAAACTTCATCTGCACAATGTCATTCGTAAACTTAGGAAACACAGGTGATGTAATTGAAAAATGTGGAGTTTCTTTTCCTCATTTCACAATCACATCACCTGTGTTGCCTAGGCTTAGGTATCTCATAGTGCAGATGTAGTGCAGCATATTAAACAGTAACCAGAAGTGCAGCTCAGCATGCAACAACTTTGACACTTACTAAAGCTTCAGCTTCTGCATGCCCCCTACACAGTGCTAATTATATACATTTTAAACTGATGGTATCTTGCTGGAGATGAACTGAAACCTATCTTGCAACATGGTGCATCTTTTACACAAAAGTGACCCACAATGGAGCAAAAGAGGCGCTGGCCACCATAAATCTGACCCTAACATTTTAAATGATTGTTTCAAGATGCCAATAAGGTGTAACCTATCCACAGATTTGTTTCAGGTAAGTCCTACTCAGGGTTGCAGATGGAATTTAGGTTTGTTGAAGAATACAGAGGAGATAATACATGTGGAGGCCTAGCAACGAAGTGAGTCATGTCCACTGCACTCTTGAACAAATGTCAGACCTCCTCTGTCTCCAGGAACAGGCCTAAACCTCATCTACACAATGTGATGTGTAATGTTAGGAAACACAGGTAATATAATTGAAAAACGTGCAATTTTTTTTGCTCATTCCACAATCATATCACCTGTGTTTCCTTTGCTTAGGTATCTCATTGTGGAAATGTAGTCTATCATATGAAAGACTACGTAGAATATGAGCACTGTATGCAACAACTTTGACACTTACAGAAGCCTCTCCTTCTCCATGCCTCCTACACAGTTCTAAATGTACATCATAAATGCAAACAGTACAGAATTAATTATACATGTTAAATGGTTTATTTTTGCTGTTCTCAGAATGTATCAAATTTCACTAAAAACAGTGACTTGAAGGTATTCATCATATAACAGCGGGGAAAAAAAACACAATCAAAATGATTGTGTTTAAAAAAACCATACAACATAACAAATCAGAATTCCGAACTCCTTAAAGTTAACTTACTTTCCATGACGTCAAAGGATGTCCTATGAACAGCTTACACTCTGTTGTGCTGTTATTACTTTCAGACCGCCACTTTCTGAAAGAAAACCTCCATCGTTTTGAAAAACATGTTACATACAATAAATGACTTCTTGCTCTCTACCACACGTTTCCACAAGGCCAAATCATGTCAGAGCCATTTATAACTCTTAGAATTCTTGTAAGCCAATCCCGTCATGTTGTATTTCCGCAACTTTCACAATTAAAATGTTGAAGATCATTTTCACAATCCTGGATTAGTAAGATCTTCCCCTTCTTGCTCAGTCATGTTCTACATTTCCTATGACACTGATACTGCTTACTATGAAGCAGACTTACACTATCTCTATGACTACTACAATTATTTAATTCTCTACATCACTTTTAATCACAAAGCAATATAAAACAGTAGACAGCATTGCAGACTTACATTCCCTCTACTCCATGTTTTGATTGGCTGCTTCAATTTGCTTATAAAAAGAAACAGTTTTTCTGAATTCATTCAAAGTGCAGTTATTTCTCCATGACGTCCACTGTTATGGTAAGAAGTTATGTCTCTGTACTACACTTATCCTCAAGGCCAAATCATGTAGGAGCCATTAGAACTTCTTGAAATTCCTCAGAGCACATCCCGAGATTCTTTCCCTAAAATTTTGGTTTTAAAAACACCAGGCAAGAGTTTTTAAGGTCATACGGCAATTTGTTTTTGAAAATTAAAACAGAATCATTGCAGAATGACCAGCCATTTCTAGACTTTAAATAAGCTGTGTAATGTCCTGATGTTATTGAAGGACCGTCATGATATATAATTGCTGCAGTTACAAAAGTCCTTCCTGATATTGACAACTGTGAAGCCACAACATTTTTAATTAAAGTTGTCAATTTTGTTCCATCAGGCCTACATCGTTGGAACATTAAAATAACATACTGGCCATATGTTTGTATAAATAATGTGGACATCATTTCAGATTTACATTGGCTACACTCCATGTTGTGATCAGCTGCTTTTACTAGTTTATTAAAAGAGACTGATTTACTGTCTGGCAAAGTTAAATATATAAATCTTTCTGAGTCTACACTAGTAGTACTTGATACCCTACAGTTCTCACAGTCATGCTGCCATTGATAAGAAAGCCCAAACAGGTGATCTACATCTACACCTTCAGCATGCAATACATCAAGCATATACATTAAAAACTCCTGACAATCTTGCTGGATATTTTGAGAGAATTGTGTTTGGCCTGAACATCTGTCTAACAGATTTCAAATTTCAGACACACTTTCTATTTTTGTTCTATCAGTGCTACATTTCTCTAACACAGAATTTAACAAACTGCAAAATCTTTGATCAGAATTGACCACAATCTCTTCTTTTACATTTTCTAGAGAAAACAAAACATTAACCACTACATTAGCATAGCAGTTGACACCAGAACTGTTTTCAAATTGAAAACCAACAACATCTTCAACAGAATCCTTTTTGTTTCTGCTTATAATTTCAGGTTCATCGACTTTTTGTCTTTTTGCTACAACCTCCCCAGTATTGGTCACATTTCTTCGTTTCCGGCCTACCACACGTTTCTCAAACAAAGGATATTGAGGCAAATGTGGCGCATACTCTCTTCTTAACCTATTGTATTCCTTAACACAATCTAGATCCGCACAAATGTTTGTGACATCACACTCAATCAAGTACAATCCCGATAAAGTTCTAACTCGTGACAATGCCACATATGCCATACCCTCCTTGAACACAGAACTGCCAATATTCACCAATGCACTGTCTACACTTAAACCTTGCGATTTATGGATTGTCACCGCATATGCCAAGCAAACAGGAAACTGTTTACGGCGAACATATAAGTCTTTTACAAGCAAAAATCTAGCAGAACAACGACCAATTAGCTGTACTTCCTCAATGCCATCAAATTTAATTTTTAAAAATTCAATTCCATCTCTATTTCTGTATTTTACAAAATCAACAACATTACCCATTGATCCATTTACCAGACCTCTTTCAACATGTAAATTCCTTCTTAAAATTATACGGCAGTTCAAGCACACATTCAGAGTCTTTTCAAAACCTGCAGTTTTAGATATAGTCTTCTCTAATGAATCCAATTTTGTTTTCAAATTCTCAGACAAAATATTTGTTGATCCCATATGCTCTACTCTGTCAATAGCTTCCAGTTTCACAATCTCTTGCTTTTCTAAATGCAACACTTTGTTGTTGAATTTGGCACATTCTGCAAGAGTTGACATCAAACATATTCCAGATTTCTTCTCAGTAATTTTCTGAAAAATATTCTCAGGCACAACATCTTGTTCTGGATATAAATTTGACAGTAATCGTGCATGTAAAGCTTCTTTCCCATGCTCGGTCACTTTTCCAATTCTAACATCTTGTAGAATAGTCTTGTAAACTTCATCCTTCGCCTGACGCATATTTTCATGCAGTTCAGCATAATTGAAGTTTAACCATATATTGACGTTGCCAATGCTCCCTAGGCACTTCCTGGTATCTTCATGCGTGAGCATTTTGAACACAGGTTGCCCTTTCACTGGTGTCAGCTGCAGAAGATCTCCGAAAAAAATGATGTGTTTGCCACCAAATAACACATCATACTCTGTTTTGAGAACTTCTTGCATTCTCAAATGCACAAAGGCAAGCATGACATTGGAAACCATGCTTACTTCGTCAATGATAAGAAGTTTCATTTTCCTCAAGATTCTTGAAACTTCACAACAAGCATCTCCAGATAGCTTGTGATATTGTAATTTGTTGTCATGCTCCACTGGCAGCATCAGTAAACGATGTAAAGTAATCCCTTTAATGTTATGTGCTGCCAGTCCAGTTGGAGCGGACACAACACAAGACAGCGATGACTCTGTCCTTTCCTGCAAATAACATGAAATTGCTTTAATAAGGAAACTTTTTCCAGTTCCCGCTTCTCCACTCACGTACAGTCGGACAGGCTTCAACGACGTACATGAGCACTCTTTCTTCTCATGACTTAATCCATGATCAATTTGCATGGTAACTTCGTCATATATTTTCCTCTGCTCAACGTTGAGTTGTCTTTCCAACTCTTCTAAGTTAACCGCATCCTCCTGAGCATGTGCCATGGCTCTTTCCACTTCATTCATAGCAGTGGCAGCTTCATTTTCGATAACAGGTCCTCCTAGTGGATCCTGACTCAATGAAGCAGAACTCTGACTGTCCTGAGAACTGTCTCTGGCAATCTCGGCTGCAATCGTTGCTTCCTGCTCAATTTCCGCATTCAACATTTCTACATATTTGGGAAAAGCAGGACATTCTATGGTCTCCTTGGCAGCATTGAAAGAGTCTTCGTAACAGAGGAAATCTCCAAGCAGTTCCTCTTCTGCACGCCAAGGCTTGAAAAGTTGCAAAAGTGCTAAATAGAAAAACTCCTTTTTTTCAGGAGATTCGCCACTCAATTTTCGATGGTTTACCAAGTGGCATTGTCTTTGCTTGACCAGACATCCCTCACTTCCTATTACAGCATACACTCCTTTCTCAGTATCTTCTTTGATGTTCCTCTTGAATATGTAATTTTGAAGAACCTCATACAGACAAACATTCTCGAGGTGACTGCTTCGATTTGGATAATATGTATCCAACATGTTGGTCTTCAAAATGTCGGTACTGTTTGGCTCCTTTTTCGCCAAATATTCAATTTCCCGCACAGGTTTCAGAACTCGATTACGCGTTGCAGCAAGACCAAGACTCGCCCAAACGATACTCCTGGACTTGGCATCGAGACTTGCTGAAGACAACCGGTCAGAACATTCGTATGCTCCGATTTCTCGGTGCGACAACATCTTCAGACTGAAACTGTACAACTTCTTACTGAGGCTCTTTTCATGGGAAATGTCCTCCCACATATCCTTCAATTCTGTCTTCTCTTTTTTGGTGATGTAAGATGTCACATACCGAGCCACAGCCATACAGTTATCAGCCACAAACTGTATATCCATGTTAGCATTCCACATGGACAAAATGACCGGGTTGTAGTCGTTGATGTACTTGGACTCTTCGTTCCTCTTCAAATTGTATGTGTTTTTAGGTGATTTCTTCATCACATTATGTCGCAGCGAAGACATCAAACTGTTTACTCTTCCTTTAGAAATCACCTGTCGTGGAAAGCCGAAACGACATTTGGTGTAGAACTTGTCCTTGTTTCGGAATTTACGACGACAGTACTTTCCACATCGATGGCTTTGGAAACGTAGAACTTTTTCTCTTAGGCTTTTCTTCTCCTTTGCGTTTGGAACAGCACACGTAGAATACTGTTCTATGAAACTCATCACTGAGTCTTCTGGATCCGTTCCAAATTTAGGTGCATCCTTGATCCACAGCAGCATATGTATATGAGGAGCACCTCTTGCTTGGTACTCCTTTCTCCAGAAGAAATCCAACACCTCTCCAAGAGGTGGATTCTTCTTATTCATGATGAAAGACATCATAGCTTCAAATCTATGATTGAAGTACCTGCATACATTGACTGGATCCAAAGAGCACAGTTCTCCGGGTGTCTTGAATTCGATGTTTTCGATGTTTCCATTTGCCTCTCGTAGAAATTCAAGTAAGTCTTCCCAGCCATACTCGGCACAGCTCAGAGTGAGGAACCATGTGGGAGTTCCTAAGTTCCTCAGCATACATTTTAAATCACCATGACGACGGTACCAGTACTCATTAGTACCACGCTGACACGCCATGAGATTAATCAGGTGAGAATCCAAAATACTGTCTTGGACATTGACTTTATCCATAAAGTCACTTGCCGAGATGTTTTGCATGTGTATACCACTTTTCAAGATGTGGTTCACTGCATATGACAGTCCAGACAGATCGCTTTCAAACAGGAGATGAAACAAATAGGGAATGCATTGTCGAAACCTAGCATCTCCTGCATACAATCGCAAAGTCCGGTATTCAGAAGCAGGAATTTGATGAGGTCGCTCATCATATCTTCCTCCCTGACCTGTTGGAAAAAGCTGTGGGAAACACCGAGCTTCCAAACTTTCCTCCCAAACACTAATGGGACTCCCTTTGGCTTGTTTCATTTGAAACAACTCAATAGCATTCCCCATGACTTCCTTGGAATGCAAAGGATGAACACTATAATGTTCATATATTTCTTCACTAGTACAGTGTTCTACTTTCTCAATTTGACCAGCACACAAATCGCTATCCTCTTCCTCACTTACTTCCTCTTCTGCAACATATACATTCTTATAGTATTTATTATTTTTTTTCAAATACAATGTTGCCTTTTTAACTTTCCTAACATCCACTAAATCTTGCCATATTTTCTTATTCTTTGTCGGAACCCCATTAACTAAGATAACCAGAGGTTCCTCTTCCACTTTTTCTACTCCAATTGTGTTAATGTTTTTCTTCAAATCTAGAGGCAAATAAACAACTCTTCCCTTTAATTCTCTCTGTAAATCTGATGGAGGCAATTTCCCTGTCTTTGGCTCCATTCTTACAATAGCCTGAAAGGGATGGATACTTTGAATCAAAATAGATTCATAAGTATTTAAATCCTTCAATTCAGAAGGAATCTCAACCAATTCCAGATTATTATGAACTGCTCTAGCAGGCATCTGGTTTTGATTTAATTTGTTACAACAATAAGTACACACACGTTGATCCAATCCCAAATCAAAACAATTTTCTACCATCAAGTATGTTGTGAAATCCTTCCATTCACTAATATTTTCCCTTTCACTTTTTGCATATAAATCCACTAACTTAGTCTGATTCTTATAATAAGTGCGTCGACAACACACACAAGTGAAATTTGGCCTCTCACTTGATTTCACCTCAAACGTCGCAATTTCCCTCTGGAAATTATCTGTACTGGAAACCTGTACACTATCTTCCACATTACCCTCTTCTTCTTGGTCAATTTCAACATTCTCCTCTTTACTTCCAAAGTAACAAAACTCAATTTCTTCACATATATTCTTCACATCTATTTCAGAACCATGCAAAAGAGCAGCGCATAATTGTTTAAGCATAATTGCTGGACTCTTAGCATAATACAACATTCTAACTAATTTCCTCACTTTATTATGATGCACTGCTAGCATCCTGAAATGATGAAAAACACTCTGGCATACTCTCCTGGAAAGACAAGCCAGTGAATGACCATGCAAACCTGTCACTTCTCTCACTCTGCAAGGATCTAATTCTTGCAACAACTTCATTTTCTGCTTCAAACTTTTCTTATTAAATGACCGTACAAAATCACAAAGCAAATTGATGGAATCCTGTCGCACACTGCAAATACTACTACACTTCCAGGTGTACACAGGACCCTTAGGACGTCTTCCTAAAACCTCATTACCTAACACCTCTTCTATCTCTGTTGTCACAAGTTTTTCTTTTTCAACTGGACAACCATCTTTCACTTCATAAGCTCGACCACTGGTGTCAACTGCATGCACCAAATCATTATCCTGGAAATAACTCTCCTCATTAAAAAATGCCTCACAGCTTGAACTATGCATCCATTCTCCAGAAAAAACTTCACAAAAATTACTACGATTAACTATTCTCTTCCATCTACTATTTCTTTTGAAATCATAAATTGCCTTGTTTAGCTTCCTAATTCTATTGATTATCAAAATAAATAACTTACGTTTAATTTCAAATGCCTGATCAATAACTTTCTCAACTATTTTTTTTCTCTTATAAAAAACCACTTTCTGTTGACCTTTCTTAATATTTTTTAACAAATTGCCAATTATCCTGTTGCGGAACATTCGTTTACGAATGTCCCTAAACTCTTGCTCTAGCAGTAACATTTTTCATTGGCCTTTCCTTTCCGTTTGAATTGCTTCTCTTTTTCTGGACTGAAACATTTTCTGTAGTAATATTTTTTTTACTACAGATATTTCTTATGAATGTTTTTGTACTCTTACCCGGTGCTTTCTTGGTGACTTGACAAATCTTTTTGTTAGAGGACTGCTGCTTTTTTTCATTGACCTGCTGTCTTTGACGTTTTGCAGCCTTTCTCAGTCTTTCTTTGGTTGGCATGCTGAAATCTTGAAATGATCTGCAGTTGAATCTGTGGTAAAATATAATAAAAAATGTTATTAACCACTATTACCCAACAGTAAATCAATAACAGTCATCAAAAACTTAACACACTACTTGACATTTTTACATAGAAGATTTTTTAGTGCTTGGCAAATTTAGAATACAGAAATAGCAGAAAAGAAATGGAATTTATATTCATTTTACCTGTGCTGTTTTATATGTGAATCTGATCTAATTTTATGAGCATATTTTAATATTTTATTGAAGACACTACACATAACCTGTTTTTGAAGGTGTCTTTATTTTTAAATGAAACGGTTTACATTTTTACTTTTCATTTATTATAAATTTTTAAAATAAATGTTTATAGTTCCATAGGCTCAAGCACGTCAGCTTCCCATCCTATGTCATACAATTCTGACAAATCTGCATCCTCATCACGTTCTTCTTCATCCTCAGGATTTAAATCATCCAAGGGATCAACATCCACTGATGTTTCAATTACGAGTTCAATGATGAGGTCGAAATCAACTGATTGCTGATTGTCGCTCATGTTGATGTTGTCTTTATCTTTAAAGAAAGATAACAACAATGAGATGTTGCAGAGTAAGAGACAAATCTCAGAGATTATAATAGTAAAATTGTTTAACAAGAGTAACATTTTGCAGCTATTATTTAGCCATGTCCAGCGATGCTGAGGAGGTGAAGCCTATGTCCAATTTTTCAGTGAACAGGACTCATCTCTTCTTAACCTTGGATAAGCCTCACCGACTCTGTGTCCCCTGCACATACTTAAATGTAAAGGGGCAGATTTATGTTAACTACGCACATCCCCAGGGATGCACCAGTTAACGTGCACCGCTGCTCTGCCACCCATGGTGTGCCGCATTTACAATCAGATAGGACAAAGCTGCGTCAAAACCCTGCGCCTGCTTGAAGCAGGCATAGGTCTTGACGCAGCATTGTGGAGATGGGGCACCCCTGAGCCTTGCTGGAGCTGCATCGCACTTGCGATACAACTCCAGCAATGCGCCACCTTTACGGCACAGATGCGTCACGCATCTGTGCCGTTTTTGCCCCATGGTGCGCCGCATTGTAAATGCAGCACACCATGGGTGGCGGAACAGCGGCGCAGGATGACTGGCACATCCCTGGTGATGCGCCAGTCATCATAAATCTATCCCTAAGCTTCTTATCTTGTTAGAGATGAACCGCCATATGTATCATCAAACTATTTTGCATTTCCTAAATAGCGAATTTTAAGGAATAAATAGCGATTCTTTACCATTCCTAATTTGCGATGAGCAAATTGCTAATTGCAAATTACCCATTCATTTCCATGGGCCAGGAGGCCCATAGGAATGAAGGTGCAATTTGCGATTAGCAATTAGCTCATCGCAAATTAGGAATTTTTCCAAGGGTGCAGGGGTGTCTCAAGAACACCCTGCTGCACTCCTGAAAAAGATATTTGGGGGCATATGGCGCACATACATGCCCTAAGGGCATGTATGGGCGTCATATGGCACCTTTTGTTTTTTGGAAAAAAAGCTTTTTGAAAAGAATTTGCAAATTACCACCAACTAGAAGTTGGTGGTAATTTGCAAATCCTTAATGGCATTTTTTGCATATTTTTTGTTTGATACATTGCATTTAAGGAATCGCAAAATTTGCAAATCCTTAAGTGCAATCGCAAAATAAGGAATAGCAGATTTTGCTATTCCTTATTTTGCATCAAACTTGTTTGATACATACCATTTGTCTAATTAGCATTCGCAAAGGCTGAAATTCGCAGAATTTCTGCCTTTGCGAATGCTAATTAGCTTGATACATATTGCCCCAAATGAGGCCTGTCTTGCAACATGGTGCATCTTTTGCATCACTGCTGCATCGGTTTCATGTGGCACGGTTTATTTACAGCATGACACATCTGCCTAAATGCATCAATTTGTAATTTTGTCGCCTCATAGCAAATCTTTTGCACCGCTGCTGCATCACAAAAGTGACGCACAGTGGCGCAAAAGAGGCATACACCTATCATAAATCTGTCCCTAGCATTTTAAATGATTAATTCAGGATGACGATAAGGTGTGGCCTATCCAGAGGTTTGTTTAAGGTGAGGCCTACTCAGGGTTGCAGATCAAAGTTACGCTTGTTGAAGAATACAGAGGAGATAATACATGTAAAGGCCTACCAATGAAGTAAGTGATGTCCACTTCATTGCGCCAGTCATCATAAATCTATCCCTAAGCTTCTTATCTTGTTAGAGATGAACCGCCATATGTATCATCAAACTATTTTGCATTTCCTAAATAGCGAATTTTAAGGAATAAATAGCGATTCTTTACCATTCCTAATTTGCGATGAGCAAATTGCTAATTGCAAATTACCCATTCATTTCCATGGGCCAGGAGGCCCATAGGAATGAAGGTGCAATTTGCGATTAGCAATTAGCTCATCGCAAATTAGGAATTTTTCCAAGGGTGCAGGGGTGTCTCAAGAACACCCTGCTGCACCCCTGAAAAAGAAATTTGGGGGCATATGGCGCACATACATGCCCTAAGGGCATGTATGGGCGTCATATGGCACCTTTTGTTTTTTGGAAAAAAAGCTTTTTGAAAAGAATTTGCAAATTACCACCAACTAGAAGTTGGTGGTAATTTGCAAATCCTTAATGGCATTTTTTGCATATTTTTTGTTTGATACATTGCATTTAAGGAATCGCAAAATTTGCAAATCCTTAAGTGCAATCGCAAAATAAGGAATAGCAAATTTTGCTATTCCTTATTTTGCATCAAACTTGTTTGATACATACCATTTGTCTAATTAGCATTCGCAAAGGCCGAAATTCGCAGAATTTCGGCCTTTGCGAATGCTAATTAGCTTGATACATATGGCCCCAAGTGAGGCCTGTCTTGCAACATGGTGCATCTTTTGCATCACTGCTGCATCGGTTTCATGTGGCACGTTTTTTTTACAGCATGACACATCTGCCTAAATGCATCAATTTGTAATTTTGTCGCCTCATAGCAAATCTTTTGCACCGCCGCTGCATCACAAAAGTGACGCACAGTGGCGCAAAAGCGGCATACACCTATCATAAATCTGTCCCTAGCATTTTAAATGATTAATTCAGGATGATGATAAGGTGTGGCCTATCCAGAGGTTTGTTTAAGGTGAGGCCTACTCAGGGTTGCAGATCAAAGTTACGCTTGTTGAAGAATACAGAGGAGATAATACATGTAAAGGCCTACCAATGAAGTAAGTGATGTCCACCTCATTGCGCCAGTCATCATAAATCTATCCCTAAGCTTCTTATCTTGTTAGAGATGAACCGCCATATGTATCATCAAACTATTTTGCATTTCCTAAATAGCGAATTTTAAGGAATAAATAGCGATTCTTTACCATTCCTAATTTGCGATGAGCAAATTGCTAATTGCAAATTACCCATTCATTTCCATGGGCCAGGAGGCCCATAGGAATGAAGGTGCAATTTGCGATTAGCAATTAGCTCATCGCAAATTAGGAATTTTTCCAAGGGTGCAGGGGTGTCTCAAGAACACCCTGCTGCACCCCTGAAAAAGAAATTTGGGGGCATATGGCGCACATAAATTTTAAAAACATTCCTTTACCTCAAAAACGATTTTCAAGTCATAATTTGAAAACACTGCCCACGGGGAAATGACTTAAAATGTCCTTAAGACACATGAAAGTGTTTTTTTAAAGCCTTTGCAACTTTTTTGGGTCACTTTTAACATGGCTATGTAACTCAAACAATCAAAATCTAAATTTACCATGCACAGGTGGGAGCATATTTACAAGGAATTTGCTCCACGGGGAAAAGTCTTTTAATTTAATATGGGAAAAATAACATCAGAGACACTGAAATGCCTTATAAAGAAGCATACACCATTATGTCCTTGTCATAAATTTTAAAACCATTCCTTTTCCCCAAAAACGATTTTCAAGTCATAATTTGAAAACACTGCACATGGGGAAATGACTTAAAATGTCCTTAAGACACATGAAAGCGTTTTTTGATTGCCTTTGCAGCATGTTTGGGTCACTTTTAACATGGCTATGTAACGCAAACATTCAAAATCTAAATTTGCCATGCACAGGTGGGAGCATATTTACAAGCAATTTGCTCCACAGGGAAAGGTCTTACATTAAAATGGGAAAAATAACATCAGCGACACTCAAATGCCTTATAAAGAAGCATACACCATTATGTCCTTGTCATAAATTTTAAAACCATTCCTTTTCCTCAAAAACGATTTTCAAGTCATAATTTGAAAACACTCCACAGCTCCTATGCAAAAAAACACCCTGTCAGTACTAATACTTCACATTTTCTCCAATTACAATTTCTCAAAGAAACAAAATCTATTTGTAAAACACTTGAGACAAAGCAACATTTGAAAAACACAACTTTCTTCATAATTTTCTCCTTAAAGCACACTATTCTCTATCTAAATTAAATAAATCTTTTCTCACCTTAGCAAATACTTTATGAGTTTCAAAACAGTCTCAGAAACACACCAATTTGTCTTCAGCAGAGCAAAAGGTATGCACTCCAGAGTCTGCAGCTATCAAAAGCACAGAAATGCTGTAATTCTTCACACATATCTCTCATGTCACCCAATCAAAACTCTTCCCTCACTTTTTTCAAATCAAAACCCTTCCCCCCTCTGCCCTCTCGGCCTTTTTTGCATAGCAACCACCTCTTGGAAGACCTCTGGTGTTTGCAAGTTCACACAACAATGTTTCAATTGAACTCTGAACTCTCAGTGCACCTGCATATCCAGTGCAATCTTTCATTTAATGATTTTTTCTTGACCACTCAAAATACATCTTTCAAATAACTCATCCATGCACCCTAACTTTCTGTTTTCAGCAATCAAAATCCACCAATCACTGTTACTGCTTCATTAACACAGAAACTCCACAGTTTTTTTCATTTTAAACTCTTATTTTTTCAACTGCCATTTCATTGCCACACTTCATCTGACTGCAGCAGAACCTTCTCTCACCATGTTTTCTGTCTGGATTGTTGGACATAGTTACATCTATTGGGCTCAGAGGTATGCTGAGAACAGAAATTTACCTAACCTCAATTTACAAGATGTGGAAATTAAGTGGTTTGGCCACAGAGGATTAAAATGTCACCAATTGATACCATTGGTGAAAACCTTTATGCATTTGCCAAAACCCGATCTGTTAATTGTGCACTGTGGAGGTAATGATTTGGGTACTTTGACTGGGGTAGGTCTGGAAATGCTTTTAAAGGACACCTTTGAGCAATTGATGGCACTTTTTCCTCAAACTGCCTTGGTATATTCAAATATATGCCAAAGACAGAAATGGAGGTGGTCAAACCAATTTTGTCCACAAATTGAGAAGTCGAGGAAGCATGTAAACAAATCTGTTTCAGCTTACATGAGAGACCATGGAATGGGCTCCATGTACAACAATAACTTGCGTTACTACATGCAAGATATCTACAGAGGAGATGGAGTTCACTTCTCAGATGAGGGCAACAGAATTTTCATTCTGAATTTAAGACTGTGCATTGGTACCTACTTATAAGTACCTAAATGTACCATAAACCCAAAAGCTCTTCTCAGAGCTACCCTACGTCTGATCACTCACAATTATTATTTTTCTCTAACTTTTTTCACTAATTTTCAACAAAGTACGCTCCCCGGGGCGCTACCCGGTACGCGAACCGGAAGCTAACCTCACGAACTTTTAAAAAAAAATGTTTTTTTTCGCACATATAAGCCTCCTCAGCCACCCTCAGAAAACCTAGGGGGTCAAGATAAGTCTACCATGCCCCCTTCTACCCATTCTGAACATTATTTGCCCTCCATCTTGTATCTTAAGTCAACCGAAACACAAAATGGTGGACTCCCGTAACGCTTCAGGTTCGCGTACCGGGGCGCTCGCCAGTTCGCGTACCGGGTCGCTCTCTGGGAAGCGCACCATCAAAAAAGGTGGGAAAGTAATTTACAGAAAAACGACTGGAGACACTCTCACTAAATATAGATTAGCTCATACTACATACCAATCCCTATCATTTTCACAAATTTGATTGAAATTCCATTTAGCCATTTAGCCTGTAGACCTCTCTAAATACCGTGAGGTAAATTACTTCTCAAAACACATCTGAAGTGTTGGAATTGACAACCAATGAAAATGTTACTTTCATTTTCTACTTTTATTACCTGACATTTGATTGGTTATATACCTGAATATATATAAAGGAAGAGAAGGAAACACAGCCATTTTGACTACTACTTCTTGTTGTACATTTCAATTGGATTTTCACTAATCACTTCAACTTCTTTGTAAAGGTAAGTTGTTATTTTTAAAACTGAAGTATATTGTGCACTATAAGTTAATATGGTAAACTTTTTCTGATAGTTATATACTATCCCTCTGTAGTAGTTATAGATTTAGATAGACTTCTCTGTTATAGTTATGGATGGAGTTAGGTTTCTCTTGTATAATTATGAAATTACTTACGTTAAATCACATACACTTTTTTATATTCCTACTTCCACTCTGATACTATACACTGCCCAAAGATAAATTCACTGATAAAAACTGCCTATCTAAAATTAATCCCAACAGTGCCCTATCTCTACTAATATATATTTTTTTTATCCAAATTTCAGGCAAAATGGAAGGCGAACACAAAGTTTCATTTCAAATTGTCCTGCAAGAGAGCAGCCAAGAAATAATTGATCCCAATTATATAGAATTTATGGATGAAACTTGGGACCAAGAACTACTGCAATGTGTGCAAGCAGTAGATGACCTCCTTCAAAATGAGGACATTTTACACCCTCAGAGATTACAAACTATGTTCAATGAAAATAATGACATTTCAGACAGTGAAATGTTAGAAAGTTTATTACATTTTGAAACACAATCACAATAATAAATAATTGCTTAAAAAATAAAGAAATTAAAAAATAATCAACAAAACCAACAATCAATTAACATACAGTATTTGAAAAGTCTATCATTCTTTTTTCCTTATAGTACGCTCCCCAGAACGCTTCCCGGTTCGCGAACCGGGCGCTCCCCACGCAAAAAAAAAAAGTTTTTTTTTTTTTTGCCCTGCGGGGCCCTTTTAAAGCCTCCACATCAAACCTAGGGGGTCAGGGAGGATCTATCCCCCTTTGTTTTGGCCTCCTCTTGTCTCTCGATCCTACCGAGAGACAAGATGGCGGCCGCTCCGGACTGTTTAGAATGTTGACAGACACCGGAGAGCCAATCAGCTTCGCTTCGCGAAGTTCCGTTACGCGTCAAGTACGCGAACCGGAGCGCTGCCCAGAGCGCGCTTACAGATATATATCTTTTTTTGAACGTTAATTTCTCAAAATCCACTGGAGCACATATATTGAGACCTAGCAAAGGCACATCGGGCTAACAGTCCCTACAATTTTGCCAAGTTTCGTGCAAATCCATTCAGACGTTCGGGCTAAAAGTGAGGCCAACCGCCCTATGGAAATTAACATTGGAAAAACACGTTTTGGGACCCCCCTTTTTTCTCGGCCCCCCCTTGACGAACCCCCCCAAATTTTCAGGGGCTGCTCAGAAACAAAATGTTCCATTTTCCTGAAAATTTCAGCCAATTCGGTCCACAAACGCCAAAGTTATTAGACATAGAATTTTCAAAAATCCCATAGGGAAAAAATCCTAACTATATATACCTACTGGCGACCGCCAGTAGGTAATATGTATTTTTTTCACTAAAAAAACATAGGTTTGAAGCAGGTTATAGTTAGGAATTAGCATTTAAGAAACCTTAGAAATTCACAGAAAAAACATAGGTTTCAGAGGTGTTATAGTTAGCTGGACATTTCACTCATACAAAACCATTGAAATTTCTCTGTTATAGTTAGTTGTACTAACTGTAACTCTCGCGCCCGCAATCCACTGGTGATGATGTCACATATTACATCGTTCATGACATGGTCAGTGACATCACTGATGACATCTTAAATGACATCACTGATGACATTATCCAGTGAATGTAGTTTGGTTTGTTATTTAAATATGTATTATATATAGCAATCTGCATTGAAGAATGAGTGGATATAAAGAAATCTGGATAAAGGATTTAGTAGCAGTGTGATTTATTGTTTATTCGAGTAATTTATAGTGTTTCACTAAATATATTGGATGGTGACTAAACTGTATGAATATCTGCTGCACCAGTTGGTTACTAGCTACGTGAAAGTCTATATTACTCATTCATTAGTTAACTGAGTATTTGAATAGGAGAGTGAATGTGTTTGTGGTTCGGTGGGGGGTGTCTGACTGCCGAAACATGTGTGAATAGTTGATTCAGTAAGTATATTACGTTTACACTACATGTTATAACAATTGTTTGGGTGCTTTAATAACTTTATGGGTGTGGTGATGAGCAAATATAGCTCTCAATGGTACATGTGCAACAAAGTACAAAAATAGAAGGCAGTGTATGTGACATTTGTTGTATATAAAGAAGTATACATATGACTCAGTGATTGCGTGGGTAACTGTATGGATAACTGTATACTTGTAATAGTAATTTTATAACACTAACTATGAGTTACTATTTATATGAGTACATCTACTGTTTGTATAAGTGGTGGGGGTAGTGTGTTAGGGTTTAGGGTACTGTAGTGGTGTTTGTGTAATGAACGGGTTGTGCTGGGTATAGATTTAGGGTTTAAGGTAGTGCATTGGTCTTTGTGTAGAGTAGGGGGTCGTGTTGGTGGTAGATTTAGGGTTTAGGGTAGTACAGTGGTGTTTATGTAGTATAGGGGGTCGTGCTGGGGGTAGTGTCTTAGGGTTTAGGATAGTGTAGTGGTGTTTGTCTACTGTAGGGGGTACTGTTTTAGAGTTTAGGGTAGTGCAGTGGTATTTATGTAGTGTAGAGGTTCATGCTGGGGGTAGTGTTTTAGGGGTTCGGGTAGTGTAGTGGTGTTTGTAAAGTGTGGGGGTTGTCCTGGGGGTATGTGTCAACATTACAATATGACCACCCTAAGCACAATTATCAGTAGTAACCACCAAAACATTCCAGATGAAGTTATCAGCAGAATGCTAGGAAAACGTTTATCAATATTAAATGTTTCTAATCAAGTATTATTCAAAGCATCACATGTAGTGTGCCACAAATGATATTACCACAGCAGTAAGTCTCCCCAACTTAAATTTAAAGTGGATACACATTTTTCATGTGACAGACCCATCGGCCAACGCTGCAGCTTCCACTTGCTTCAACAACCTCTACATACTCAACAAGACCTTCAAATGGACCCACTCCCGAATCAAGGAAGACTGTCACCCATGCACTCATCACCAGCAGGCTGGACTACGGCAACGCCCTCTATGCCGGAATCAACAAATCCCTACTCCACAAACTTCAGACTGTCCAGAACACTGTAGCCAGGCTCATCCTCAGCATCCCACAAAAAGACCACATTACTCAGCATAAACAAGCACTCCAGTTGCTCCCCGTCAAAAAAAGAGTGACCTTCAAGCTGCTCACACATACCTATAAAGCCCTCCACAACAACGGACTCCAATACCTCAATCTCGTTCTACAACCCCAAAAGAAAACTCCACTCTGCTGACCAGACCTTGGCTGAAATACTCTGTATCCACAGAACCAGACAGGAGGCACACCCTTCTCCTACTTCATGGCCAAGACCTGGAATGAACTGCATCTCAGAATCAAATGAAGCCCCACACTGAAAGCATTCTGGAAGAGCCATAAGACCTGGCTTTTTGAATGACCAAAGCTGCACAAATCCCTCCCACATACTCCCCCAGCGCCTGGAAACCCTCACAGGCGAGTAGTGTGCTCTATACATCCCTAATTTATTTATTTATACGCCACCACAGTGTGTGTTTGAGTGTTATAAACAGGCCCTGCCATTGGTTTGGCTGTCTGTAACTCTTAAGGGTAGTGAAATGAGCAGTGCTACCTTCTTTAATATACATAGAATCTCTGAGATTGGCTTGGTTTGGCTACTGAGTGTAGGTCACCGGCTACTTTCAGGGTGCTGGTGAGCTACCAGTAGCTCCATAGCTACTGGTTGGAGACCCATGGTATGTATAGTGAGTGGGGAATTTTAGTCCTGAAGCACAAATGTGAAGGTTATTACACCACTACATGCATAATACATAGCACTTTGAATCACTCCATTCCCAAAAGCCTGGCTCACTGCATGACTACATGCTTACTGACTGAATGATTATATTAATGTAAGTAAATTCACTGGGTGAATTCTTAATTGCCTAACTTTTACTTTAGTGAAAGAATTACTACATGGTACTGAAAGACCCCCAGGGGCTGATTATAAAAAAAGCTCTGTTTTGTGTTATTTATTTTACGGCAGAGTCCCTGCACCCTACACGCAACTGCCGGGTCTTTTAAAAAAAAAATGTGGGCCCTGGTGGTCCTTCTGTGACCCCCTAAGCAGGTCTAGATGGTAAAATTATTGATATCCTGCCCTCTTTCTACGTTTTGCACACATATTCCACTGACTTCCTCAGCCTCACTTCTACTGAGGCACAAAATGGCTGCCAACAGTTCCTGCTTTCGAATGGTGACAACCACTTGAAAGCCAATTAGCATTCAGTGCATGATCAGAAGGGTGCTGTTATGGTACGATGACAATGCGCGCAGAATCCGCAGATCCACCGGGCCAATAGATATATAAATGATGTTAACTATAATTTTCTCAGGAACTACTGAACAGATTGACACCATTTAAGCAAAAGGCGCAAGTCTGAACTGAGGGCTACCTCTTTGCTAAATTTGGTGTCATTCCATTCAGCAGTTCAAGCTGTAGCTGTGGCTAAAGGTCCTATGTAAGCATGGGCGGATTTTGCGAATTGGCAATCCGCGAAATTGCGTATTTACGGATTCGCAATCCGCAAAATCCGTGAACTCTCGCGAATTTACGGATTTTTTTTGTGTTCGCAAGGATTTCTGCCAGTTCGCGAGGATTTTGTACCAGTTCGCAAACGCGAACTTACTTTTCGGGTAGCAACGGTCGCGAACATGTTGTTTCTACATCTGGTTCATCACAGCACCCTCTGTTTCACCATTGCCACCCTCTGTTTCACCACTGCCACCCTCTGGCTCACCCATTCCACCCTCTGGCTCACCCATGCCACCCTCTAGTTCATCACTCTAGATTATGGGTGGAAAAGCACACCTGCCCTGCCTCAACTGACATAAATGAATTAGGGGCTGATTAATGTGTTACTGAATTTGAACTTCCTGGCTGGAACCTGCTTCCTTATCTGTAATTGCTTTCTCTGAGCCTGCTGTGAGGGTCAGAGCAGGGTCATAAAATAGTTGCAAGTAGGCAATTGAACTCTGAAGGGGCCCCTCAGGAAGCACTACTGGGAATGGTTACTAATGATAAGATTGAACTTTTGCACCTGCTGAGTGCTTTCAGTTTTGCAAAAATCCAAATATCCAGCAGCATCCACAAAAAGTAATCCTTCCAGGCACTACAAGGAATGATTACTAATGATAAGATTGAACTATTGCACCTGCTGAGTGCTTCCAGGTCAAGATCCAAATCAAAGTGACCAGCACATGAAGAAAGCACTGAGAGGAGCCTGCTGGACAGGAACAGGAAGTTGGAGAATGTGGGGCACTTCCTTCCTCCCCCCCCAAAATGGACTCCTTGCAAAAAGAAAGTGCAGGCAAATGTCAACCTGAGGAGTTATTCTGATAAAAATCATAATTTTCAAGGTTTATGCTGCCTGCTGGTGGATTTCTTGTGCGAAATTGCAAATTTTGCAATCTCGCAATTGCGAGATTGTCGCTGCCCGCCGCAGCTACGTTTTCGCAAGTGTTTACTCCCGCGAAATTGTATAGTATTCTAGTTGGCAAGTGCGACCAAGCAAAAAAATCCGCTTCGCACGGATTTACGGATTTTTGGTAAGTTCGCGAGAGTTCGCGGATTGCGAACTTACCGAAAATCCGCAAAATCCACGAGCGGAACGGATTTTACGCCCATGCTTAGTCCTATGTGACATTGCATGGGGAAAACATGTTTTGGGACCCCCTTTTTTCTCAGCCCCCCACTTGACAAATCACCATGAAACTTTCAGGATAGGAGCAAACCAGAGCTGGCCAAAAGTTTGGAAAATTTTGCAAAGATTCCTCAATCCAACCCAAAGTTATTGGGAATAGAATGTTGCGGATTTCCTACGGATAATAGGTCCTAACTATAACTACCTACTGGCGACCGCCAGTAGGTAATATATATATATATAGCATTTGGCAATCCTTACGAAACGCGTCAGGATGTCCAAATGCTCCTGGTGAATAAATCAATACCTACAACGTGGCGTGTTCGACTCCCTCCTTCTTTCCGTCTGACGAGAAATCACTTCATGTTCAGTGCCTTGGTTCTGCAGCAGAGCTACGCACCACCTACAAGAGCGCCGTCATTTCCCGATTTTGAACCGACTTGTGTTCCTCGTGAGAACGACTAAGGGAAATGGGCTGCCACTGGACACCATTCCGGTTTGGACCCAAGCAGCCTCGAAAATAGGACTGCTCAAGGAGCCACGCTGCGGGCAAGAGGCTTTAAATCATTTGGAAAATGAAAAGCCCGACTTGACAGCAGCATAAACACTGGCAACACCCACTGGGGGACTTGAACCGTGACCGGCGAAACAACCATAAGTACCAGCATGCACCAGTACCCTAAAACCACTGCGGTGTCCACCAGGGGGCAAAAAATCATCACATAAGTGCAATCATCAAAGTGAGTGTTACCCAGATGCACTATTGCCAAGGCTTACCTTCGAGAAAGGTCAAAGGTTGACTGAAACACGACAGGATTGCCAAATGCTGCTGGTGAATAAATCAATACCTACAACGTAGCATACACACGGAATGACCTGCTGGTTTTAAGACCTCTCCCTTGCGCGACCCTCCCTTGCTCTCCCATGGATAGCCAAGCTCGTAATTATGTTTGCACAGTGTGTCACTTCTCCTTCTCACCCCCAACTCCCTCAACTCGACGATCTTGTCTTCCCATTCCGACCTCTATCCCGGTTGTTTACCCCTCCTTAACTCTCAGATCGGCGCTTATCAATTGCAGGTCGTTGCCCAAACATGCCTTTGATATCTGGCAGTCCCTCCGAGATAACAACTGGGATTTGCTCTTCCTAACGGAAACGTGGCTGAATGACACCACAAACCCCGCCATTTCCCTCGCTTTGCCAGATGGCTATAGTATCAGCTGCGCCAACAGACCCTTCGGAAAAACAGGAGGGGGTGTTGCTTTAATCTTTACATCTACCTTGGCAGTTACCTTCCCCCCGTTCGACCGAATCGACTGTATAGAGGGCCTGCCTTTTTGCATCCAAACTTCTCCAACCTCCTCCTGTTCAGGAATACTCATTTACCGTCCCCCCCACTCCAATTTGTCACATTTATCGGCCCTGATGGACTATATTATTCAGTTTAGCACTCGGTACGCCAATTTTACCGCCTTAGGAGATTTTAATCTCCATATTGACAATGAATCCTGCCTGCATAGCAGTCATTTCATTTCTACGCTTGCGGCCTGTAATCTAGTACAACTCATAACCTCACCTACGCACAATGCGGGTCACATTCTTGACCTAATCTGTTCTAACCTCCCCTCCATTCGAACGGCACCCCTGTGCCGGTAACTTGGTCGGACCACTTCTTTATCTCATTTGAGATTGATATCCCTTGTTTAATCCGACCTATCATCAACCCTAAATCCTCAGGCAGAAACTGGAGCCGCATCACCCTGGATGCGCTCCAAAAACACCTCAATAATACTCAACCACGTTCGTCGTCCGACCCTGATCTAGCCATTAACTATCTGGACACCTGGATTGGTCAGGCCTTAGATGTCCTGGCCCCCATCAAATCCATTAAAACTTACAGGGCGGTACCATCAGCCCCCTGGTATTCCGACGAACTTCGGCAGAAAAAGTCCTCTTGCAAATCTCTTGAGCGCCTCTGGAGACAGAACTATTCCCCAGACCGCAAAATCTCCTATAAAGTTGCCCTTAAAGAATATCGGAGAATGATCGAGAGGCACAAACGGGACTTTCTGGCCTCCAGAATTAAACTTGCTAGCAACGGCACCAGGGAGATTTTTAACATTGTGAGATCTTTTACTGACCCCACTCCGCTCCTCCGATCCCAACCTGTCTCACAAGCGTTATGTAACAAACTCTCCCAATTTTTTGAGGACAAAATTGAGACCATTTACTCATCCTTTCCCCCCTCTGATCGTGAGGGAGGCACTGAGAAGCTCATTCCCCCTGTACCGCCTCCATTTTCCATGTGTGAATTTGCCGCAATATCGGAAGCTGACTCCTTGACAGAGCTGTCTAAATGCAAATCAGGCTCCCCCAACGACCCCTGGCCTGCCAAGGAATACAAAAAACTAGCTCCCCTACTTAACCCACATCTCAATCTCATTTGGAATGACTCCCTCAGAGCAGGATGTTTCCCTTCTAAATGGAAACATGCCTCCTTGGTCCCCATTTTGAAGAAACCCAGCCTCGACCCCGACCTTCCCAGTAACTATAGGCCTATTTCCCTTTTGCCTGCCCCGGCCAAGGTCTTGGAAAAGTTGGTCCACTCTCAACTGGCGACCTTCATTGAGTCCAATGGGCTTCTCCATGACTCCCAGCACGGCTTTAGGTCGGGCCACAGCACGGAGTCGGCCCTTATTGAAATGGCCGACTCTGTGAGGTGGACGCTTGACCGAGGGTCGAGGGCGGTGTTAGTGCTGCTGGATCTTTCAGCAGCATTTGACACCGTCTCCCATAAGATCCTGCTGAGAAGGTTGGAGGACTTGGGACTGGGGGGCACTGTTCTGAAGTGGTTGTCTTCCTATCTGTCTGACCGTACACAGCAAGTTTTCACCCCTCCCTTTACTTCCACTGCCAGACCGCTCAGATGGGGAGTCCCACAGGGTTCTTCCCTTAGCCCGCTTTTGTTTAACGTTTATTTTACCCCCTTGGCTAAACTGATCGCCCAGACTGGAATTAAGTCCATATCCTATGCTGATGACATTCAGCTACTTTTCACGTTTGACACCCCTTGTGCTTCTGCCTTCGAGCCATTGAAATCCTGCCTTAGAGACATTTCCAACTGGATGGACGCTAATTCCCTCCGTCTCAACGCAGGCAAAACGGAGATCCTGTTCTTCAAATCTCCTTCTCCCCTTGACTCCAGTCTGTGGTGGCCCTTAGACCTGTGTCAAGCCCCCACTCCTAAAGACTCTGTGAGAAATCTAGGAGTACGCTGGGATAACAATCTCAGCTTTAACACCCAGGTACAGACCGTAGCTGCCTCTTGCTTTGCTAAAATTAGAATAATCAAACGGCTTATTAACTATCTGCCAGAGGACTGCCGTAAGACTGTGATCCAGGCACTAATCATTTCCCATCTTGATTATGCCAATGCCCTTTACCTTGGTATCACAGCCGGCCTGTGTCACAAACTACAGACGGTCCAAAATGCCGCTGCTCGGCTGGTGGAGAGAATCCCCGCCAGACACCACATCTCTCCACATCTTCGTAAACTTCACTGGCTACCCATTGCGAAAAGGTGTGTCTTCAAGGCAATGACGCTGGCCTTCCGTGCATCTAAAGGCACTGGGTCAGCCCATCTGAAGACCACCCTGCGCCCTTACGCTAAATCCAGGCTACTACGCTCCAATGCCCTTTCACTGCTGGAAACTCCCCGCTTTAAACGTTCCCGAGCAGGTGGCAAAACCTTTGCGGTTTGCGCCTCTCAGCACTGGAACCAACTCCCCCTAGCCCTTCGCTCTTCCCAAACAGAACCCGCATTTCGTAAATCCCTGAAAACCCTTCTCTTTTCTTCTTAGTCTGGTTACCTTACTGATTCCTCCTGATGTCAGAGCCTTTTTGCTAGCGCCGGGATGCCCCGTTGGGGCCGCTGCGCGCTTTATAAAATACACAAATAAATAAATAAACGTGGCATGTGCAGCTCCCTCCTTCTTTCCGTCTGGCGATAAATCACTTCATGTTAAGCGGCTTGGTTCTGCCGCAGAGCTACGCACCACCAAGGGCGGCAGTTTCCAATCAATAAAAAGATGAAACACGGAGGTGAGCTGGTTTGTGTGCTTCTACTTTGTCCCCTGGATGAAGAGGCAGTGTGGCCTCGAAACGCGTCGGGATTCTATGATTAATTTTGGAGAAGGGAAGTAAACTGTCAAGAGGCAAATAAGTGGGATAGCAGAGCCAACGCGAGTGACCTCTCGTAGCGCAAGAGCAATTGGTGGAGAAAATTACAGACGGCTGGCCTTAGCCGTTGGGAGGAGCACCGCTCTGCCCACAGATACTGCAACTGTGAAGCAGAGATGCCGTGGTGAAGAACGGCTCTTCGCCCCTGGGTGTGATGTTTCATCAAATAAGCACAGTTTCCTGTCCCAAGTCTCCTTCCTACTAAAGGTTATTAAAGGACTGTAATAACAATGTAGGAGCATACTACCTACAAAAGGGAGTGTTACTCTCACCTCACGGACTACAAATACCATTGTGCCTGATGGTGCCAGTGATGAGCCAAGCCCACGGAGGGCGGCAGTTTCCAATCAATAAAAAGATGAAACACGGAGGTGAGCTGGTTTGTATGCTTCTACTTTGTCCCCTGGATGAAGAGGTGGTGTGGCCTCGAAACGCGACGGGATTCTATGATTAATTTTGGAGAAGGGAAGTAAACTGTCAAGAGGCAAATAAGCGGGATAGCAGAGCCAACGCGAGTGACCTCTCGCAGCGCAAGAGCAATTGGTGGAGAAAATTACAGACGGCTGGTCTTAGCCGTTGGGAGGAGCACCGCTCTGCCCACAGATACTGCAACTGTGAAGCAGAGATGCCGTTGTGAAGAACGGCTCTTCGCCCCGTGGTTCGATGTTTCATCAAATAAGCACAGTTTCCTGTCCCAAGTCTCCTTCCTACTAAAGGTTATTAAAGGACTGTAATAACAATGTAGGAGCATACTACCTTGCGAAAGGGAGTCTTACTCTCACCTCACGGACTACAAATACCATCGTGCCTGATGGTGCCAGTGATGAGCCACGCCCACTGAGGGCGG
This sequence comes from Lissotriton helveticus, assembly GCF_964261635.1. Taxonomy (NCBI): domain Eukaryota; kingdom Metazoa; phylum Chordata; class Amphibia; order Caudata; family Salamandridae; genus Lissotriton; species Lissotriton helveticus. The sequence goes on along the minus strand of NC_136059.1, from coordinate 743,861,013 downwards.
CAGTTTCCAATCAATAAAAAGATGAAACACGAAGGCGGTGTGGCCTCGAAACGCGTCGGGATTCTATGAATAATTTTGGAGCAGGGAAGTAAACTGTCAAGAGGAAAATAAGCGGGATAGCAGAGACAACGCTAGTGACCTCTCGTAGCGCAAGAGCAATTGGTGGAGAAAAAAAAAAATATATATATATGTATATATATTACCTACTGGCGGTAGCCAGTAGGTATATATAGTTAGGATTTTTTCTCTATGGGTTTTTTGAAAATTCTATGTCTAATAACTTTGGCGTTTGTGGACGGATTTGGCTGAAATTTTCAGGAAAATGGCACATTTTGTTTCTGAGCAGCCCTTGAAAATTTGGGGGGGGTTCGTCAAGGGGGGGCTGAGAAAAACAGGGGGGTCCCAAAACGTGTTTTTAACATTGAGTTTTCCATAGGGCGGTTGGCCTCACTTTTAGCCCGAACGGCTGAATGGATTTGCACGAAACTTGGCAAAATTGTAGGGACTGGTAGCCCGATGTGCCTTTTGTAGGTCTCAATATATGTGCTACAGTGGATTTTGAGAAATTAACGTTTAAAAAAAGATATATATCTGTAACAGCGGACCGGGCAGCGCTCCAGGACGCGTACTTTTCGCGCAACGGAGCTTTGTGAAGCGAAGCTGATTGGTTCTCCGGCGTCTGTCAACATTCCAAACAGTCCGTAGCGGCCGCCATCTTGTCTCTCGGTAGGATCGAGAGACAAGAGGAGGCCAAAGCGAAGGGGCAAATGACCATAAGGGGGAATAGTAGATCCTCGCTGACCCCCTACGTTTGATGTGGAGGTTTTAAAAGGGCCCCGCGGGGCAAAAAAAAATAAAATAATAATAATCGAACGGCTGAATGGATTTGCACGAAACTTGGCAAAATATTAGGGACTGGTAGCCCGATGTGCCTTTGCTAGGTCTCAATATATGTGCTCCAGTGGATTTTGAGAAATTAACGTTCAAAAAAAGATATATATCTGTAACAGCGCTCCGCTTCGCGTACTTTTCGCGTTACGGAGCTTTGCGAAGCTGATTGGTTCTCCGGCGTCTGTCAACATTCCAAACAGTCCGTAGCGGCCGCCATCTTGTCTCTCGGTAGGATTGAGAGACAAGAGGAGGCCAAAGCGAAGGGGGAAATGACCATAAGGGGGCATAGTAGATCCTTCCTGACCTCTTAGGTTTGATGTACCATTTTGCCAAGTTTGGTGTAATTCCGTGCCATTCAGGCTGTAGACGTATGTAAATGTCCTATGGAAAATTGCATGGGGAAAACACATTTGAAAGTGTTGAAATTTAGAACCAATTAAAATGTTAGTTTGGTTTTGTATTTGTGTGTGATGAAAGTTAATTGGTTATGTATATATTTCAAATGAGAGGAAACCACAGCCATTTTGTGATACTACTGTCTGAGGTACATTTGTGAGGAATTTTTGGTGGTGAATTTCTGGTGTTTGATTTACACAGTACTAACACTTCTCCTACTTTTAAAAAGGTGAGTTGTTAATTTGTAAGGGGAACTATGTGGTACACTTGAAGATAATTTGAAAAATGTTTTCTGTTATTTATTTGCAGTCCTTCTGTTATACTAAATACTTGATAAAGTTAGTTTTATATTATGTATTACTAAAAACGATAAATGAAAGTGATTATTTTTTTCTGCAATTTACAGCAAGCAATTTCAAAATAAAATGGCTCACAATGAAGAGACCGTGGCAATTTCTTTTGAATTGTCCACTACATTGATTGAAATTGAGAGCACCAATAATGAAATATTGTCACAAGGAGGAGATGACTTGTATGATTCCATTAGATTGATTGAAATGGACAGCACCAATAATGAAATATTGGCACAAGGAGATGACTTGAATGATTCCACTACATTGATTGAAATTGAGAGCACCAATAATGAAATATTGTCACAAGGAGGAGATGACTTGTATGATTCCATTAGATTGATTGAAATGGACAGCACCAATAATGAAATATTGTCACAAGGAGGAGATGACTTGAATGATTCCACTACATTGATTGAAATTGAGAGCACCAATAATGAAATATTGTCACGAGGAGATGACTTGAATGATTCCACTACATTGATTGAAATTGACAGCACCAATAATGAAATATTGTCACAAGGAGGAGATGACTTGAATGATTTTTTTGATCAATCTCTTGATGGCGAATTTATCGAATGTTTGGAGACCATAGAGTTACAAGAATCATCATTGCAGACTTTTCATGAGGACATTGCTGATGAGGACATGTTACTAGTTCTTTCAAATTTAGAAAATTCTGAAGAATAAATTTATATTTAGAAATCAAAAATTGTTTGAGACATTATTCATTTTTATTTTTAATTTATGAGGTTGTAGCGAAGTGATTGTAGTATAAAATGAGACTTATAGTATAGAGTGCAACATTTTTATGTTACATGGTAAGTTTACTCATATTTACTTCCCTTCTGCCACTATATTATCTCCAATGTGTATTTGACATCTCTTCTTCATCTCCGGCCTCCTTTCTCTCACTGTGTCTCCGATGCATCTTATCGCTGCTATTTTGTGTAATTACAGAAGAGAGTAAAATAAAATAGTTCGGAACGTGAAAAGGGGGCAAAGTAGAGTACTCCTCACCCCCTAGGCCTTTTTAGGCGGTCCCAAAAGGATCAGTTTCTGCTTTCCTGAGAGATTATGGTATGAGTTCCATATACCACAATAACTTGCATTACAACATGCAAGATATCTATCTCCTTTTGGAGATATTCGCGCTAAGCGCGAATATCTCCAAAAAGTAACACCTGCCCTGAGCAGTTCTTAGCCATGTTATCCAATGGGAGGTGGATAACATGGCTAAGAGCATTAGCTCGGTAATGCATGAATATCGCTGAGTTTTTAGCGATATTGATGCATTGCGGCCGTTTATTATCGCATTTGCGATAAACCTTGATAATAGCAAGGTTTATCTTCGATAATTTCTGACGATGCTTAGCGGTAAAAAATTCGTTGGTAAGCATCGTTAGCGATAAATATCGCTTAACTTTGATAATATGCCCCAACGTCTGTTAACGTTCGATTCGAAGGAAATGAGGAAGTGTTGAAAAACATTGTTTGCGCCATCTTGCCTTTTTTGAAATGCCACACTTTTGTGGTGCACGGCAGCCATTTTAGATGTCTTGACCAGACCCACTCTCTGCACGCTGTCGATTCGTAGCATGGCTCCTCACCCTCGCAAGCATCTTCCCCAGGCACTGGTCACCCCCGCTCTCTGTCTTATGCATGGGCAATAAACCTCCCCCCATCTGCGCTGCTCTTCCCTGAAAATCACACTCTGTGCCCGGCCGACACCTCCCTTTCGCCCTATTCACTACCGCACCCTCTGACACTCCTCTTCCTCTGTGTCCGATTGTCCAGGCTATCAGCTAGCCCTGCAGATGTAGTTTATGGCCCCAGCTGTAAAGAATCACCCCTCTTCAAAGGAGTTATAGTAGATCAAGGCCCACACCCGATGAGATCCGTCACACCACACGCGTTCCTACTATCTGAAAACCATCCTGTATTGTGATTGGGGAGGGGACCGAGCCTGAAGCGGAAGATTCCAGGAATGACTCTTGGTACATCAAAGTTTTTACAATTATGTGTCACATTAAAAATATGTAGCACTCCAACAAAGTAGTAGGAATATAAAACTTTAATAACATATAAATATATACAACAAAACAAAAACAGTAAAAACATTTAAACAACGAAGAGACCGTGGCAATTTCTTTTGAATTATCCAATAGATTTATTGAAATTGACAGCACCAATAATGAAATATTCTTGTCAGTAGCGGTCTGTTGTGCGAATAGTTACAAGGCAGCAGAACGCGCTGAAATCTAGATGGCACGAAAGTGATGTCTAGTAAGTTGCCGCCCAGCAAATAACGGCGTGGGGCGCCGCGGGGGTGAGTGAGTCCAGTAGGCACCACAGCTATTCTTACCGGCATCGCAGAATTACTGCTGGGGACAATGCCTGTGCTGTAGCAGGGTCACAGCAGAAACAAAAAGGATTTTGTTGAAGATGTTGTTGGTTTTAAATTTGAAAACAGTTCTGGTGTCAACTGCTATGCTAATGTAGTGGTTAATGTTTTGTTTTCTCTAGAAAATGTAAAAGAGGGGGAGGCAGTCCAAAGTTCCGTTAAAAGGGCAAAGGAAAGGATCGGTGGTTTGAACTATCAGTGAAAAAGGGGAGGGGGTGCAACAATTTTTCCTACCGGGTCACACTGTGCTTTCACCGGAACTGAGGTCTGCAGGATTCTAGTAATTCAAAGTGAGGCTGGCGCCAGCATGGGAGCGCCGACGTCCCGCGGATACAGTTTCGTCACTCCACGGGCGATCATGGCAGTCATTCCCCATCGGGGGTCGGAGACTCCCGCGGCTCCTCTAGAATCTTCAAGGTCGTGGAGGACTACGGTGGTGGAGTCAAGCAGTGACCGGGCCATTTCTTTATGCTGGGCCCGCTCTTGCCAGGTCGACCGCCATTTTGAGAGTTCGGTAGCTACTGGCGATCGCGGGGTCAAATGAGCGGACGGGCTCCACCCTGCCGGGCGAGACGTTGCAGCATGGCCACAGTGGAAGAACCCTTTTCCGGGCGCCTGGAGCGCTGAGGGTGCAGCTGGGAAGCCTCCACCTGGGGAGGCGGGAGAGGCCTGTTCGCACCGTCTCTCCCTCCCAGTGCACCCCACGGCGTCTCGCTTGAGATTTGTTATGGCCGGACCAGGCGATGAGGACGAGGGGGGGGGGGGTCGGAGGCATGTGGAAGAAATCCCCCCCCAGTGTTGTCGCAGCCATTATTCAAGAAAGAAGAAGTGTCCCGTCCGTCTTCGGGCCGGGCTTCCGGTAGATGTCGGCCGGACGCCCCTGGCTCTGGCCCCATGAACGGGTTTCTTGGTTTATCGGCTGCAGCCGGATCCCGTCGTCCTCGGCCCCCCGACCGTTGGTGGCCGGACCGGAAGAGCATGTGGCGGGAGTACCTGCAACTCTCAAGGGCCACCGCGGCCGGACTGGGAGAGAGACGGGAGGGTCGAGGAGACATTCCCCCCCCTGCAACTGTTCAGCGTTGTAAAGGCAATCCCCTGGCCGGGTCCCGCTGGCCTCGGCCTCTCCTCCGGCTACACCCTACGTTAGGATCTCCTGGCCGAGGCGTGGCAGCAGGACCTGCCTTATATGGGCTGCTCCCGGCTGGGCGTAGCCGCAACCCTGCCCCACCTTGGAAGTTTCCAGAGTGGGGGCGGATGTTCTACTGACTTGCATTTTCCCTAGTCTATCGATTTTTTTGGCGTGGCAGGCGGTGGGACAGCGAGGGGTGATTTGGTTTCTCTTACTGTTTTTCTGGTCTCTCACTACTGGCATATTTTAACGTTTTCTTGTTTCTAGGACATTAATAGGTTTTATCATTACGTTATGTTATCGTTTCTTTGTTCGTTGTTTAATAAAAGTTCATGTTCATCAGTGGCCTACTGATTTTCGTTTTCCTATTCTTTTCTTTCCAGGTTGTTTCATGCTAAAGTTTCTGTTAACAGGATACAGTGATCACTTCGTTATTATTGCATATGTCCTTTTCACTAGGGGTGCTCTCTGGTCGGGTCAGATAACGTATCTCTAGTAAATGGTCCGGGTGAAACAGGTGCATCAATCAGTGGGGAGTAGATAGGCATGACAGATTACAACGGGGGAGAAAGGTCCGCATTACGTACCCTTTCACTACTTGCAAAGATTTTCCTACGTTTATTTGCAAACAGGGAATACCTCCAAAAAGAACTAATTCCCAAACAGTCAATGTTCGGACAATCAATCAATCAAAGAGGAATGAAATGGGTACGACGTGTTAAAGGCTTGCGTTACCTACCCTTCACTATCTGCAAAGGGAGAGAGAATATTCCTATTCTTCCTCGTTTGCAGGCAGAGAAGATCCTTAAGAGAACCAACTTCGAACAATTCAATGCTCGATTGAAACAATCAACAAGGGGTACTGTGAACACAAATGAACGCCGCTTATGTACATACGCATTGCTATTTTCAACAGGTTGTTCCTAATGTTTCTATTTTAGCGAGGTCAAAAAGAGATCCCATTAGTGGCCTACTGATTTTGTTCGATTCCTTTTGTTTTTTTACACGATTTTTCGCTATCTGCAAAGACTAAACAGAGTATTGCGACTCTGTGCTTGTTTGTAAATAGAGAATGAACCAAAGAGAACAATCAATCAAATGGAGAGAGAAGCAGGCACGACGGATTACAAAGGGGGCAAAGGGCTGCGTTAACTACCCTTCACTATCTGCAAAGAGAGAGTACTCCTAATAGAAATGAGGGGTGGGGGGCAGCATTCAAAGCAGATCAGTGTGCATAAACACGAAAATGTTTTTACTTACCACGTACTTGACATTCGACAGCTTATGATATTTGCTATTAAAAAACCATTGAAATTCACTGAAAAAACCATAGGTTATAGACCATATATAGTTAGGAATTAGCATTTAAAAAACCTTATTTTACTCACACAAAACCATTGAAATTCCATATATAGTTAGTTGCACTAACTATATATCGCGCACCCGCAATCCACTGCTGATCATGTCACATATTACATCATTCATGACATGGTCAGTGACATCACTGATGACATCACTGATGACATCTCAAATGACATCACTGATGACATCACTGATGACATCTCATTTGACATCATTCTTGTGCTAATACGATAAACCTCTTCAGACTCTAATATAACCTTAGATACACTCAGTGTATACAGACACTCACACACTGCCACTCATCCATGGAGTTACTCACACACCCAGTCAGTCATGCAAAGAAACAATCTCACCTCCATTTCTTCAACTATACAGTTAAACACACCTTACTTATTGAAACATATACTAACACATATTTACTCTCTTATACAATCCCTGATACAAGTTCACAATGATCGATACAACCACTCACTCATTCAGTGGCTCTCATGCACAGTTATTTATATATGCCAACTCTCACATGTACTGTGTTTTACATATGTACTTACTATGACATGTAGCATTGAGATATCCATTCACTCATCAATACACTCATGCACACAGTCAACTGCCCATGTAGCTGTTTCCACATGCACTCTTGAACTCATACACCTAGTGAATAAACTGCTCACACATCTATGCATAGAGTCACACACCTTCCAGCCACCCCCACACAAACTCAATCTCCCATAGAAATACTTGGGCAACCAATTAATAACACATATAGCCTCTCGTATAGCTAATGATCAACACATGCAGCAGTTTACATCACAACAGACATAATGATGCACAAATTAAGACAGTTTAGTCACTAACCCATGCATTCAGTGAGACACATTTAATCACTCACTCATACAGTCAGTCACGCACCTACTAAATCCTTCATCCAGACACTTATACATCCACTCATTCTTCAATATGTAAGACATATTTTAACTTTACAGAAACATACAGTCACTGGATGTTGTCATCAGTGATGTCATTTGAGATGTCATCAGTGATGTCATCAGTGATGTCACTGACCATGTCATGAATGATGTAATATGTGACATGATCAGCAGTGGATTGCGGGTGCGCGATATATAGTTAGTGCAACTAACTATATATGGAATTTCAATGGTTTTGTGTGAGTAAAATAAGGTTTTTTAAATGCTAATTCCTAACTATATATGGTCTATAACCTATGGTTTTTTCAGTGAATATATATATATATATATATATATATATATATATATATTTATATATATATATGCCAAACCGGTGGAAATACAAGGATTATACACCTACAGACGGAATATGATGTGCTGTGTATGTATTTTAGTGCACCTGTGGACTTAGGTATGTGGGCAGTACCAAGCTTCAAGTGCATTTGATAATATTACAATATCTGAGGGCCATAGTTAATTCTGATCATACATATCCAGTGGTGTGACATTTTAAACAATTTCACAATAACAATTTAAGTCAATTTAAATATTTTGTTATTGATGACGTTCCGGTCTTGAGAAGAGTTGGAAATCTTAAGAAGTTACTAAGACAATTAGAATATTGGAACTCGACTCAAAGACCCCCATTGGTCTTAATATCAGTGAAGATCTGCACAACTATTTATAATAACCTAGCTACTCTTTTAGATAATTTTTCAGTATTTAATGATGATCAAGCGTTGTGTCCAACACAAACCTTATGGGTAATGTCAAATATGTATATATTGAAAGCCAAAGGTCAATAACTGAATATAGGTTTGAATCTGAAGTAGTTTTTTTTTTCAGTTTTAAAATCACGTTTATTTGGACCGTTGGTCCGCAAACAACACATATACTATTAAAATGTACTCTTAAAAATAACACTTCATTAACACACTGAAGTAGAAAGAATATTGAAAACTATGCAAATATGCTATTATTAACCTTAGGTACAGCAGCTGATTCAGTGAATATTTGAACATTAATATCTTTTTCATGATTTTTTGCAAATTTTTTAGATAGCACTAGCACTTTAGATGTAAGCACTTTAGTTAATAAGTACTTTAAATCAGTGAGGAATGGTGGGGACTAGTATATGTTATTAAGTTATTCAACAGGGTGGTTTTACCTCACACTGAGTTTTAACTATTGAAAATGTTTTGGGCTGTATGATTTTATCATTATGCCTAATGAAATAACCATATATTTATGTTCACTAGTTAGTTGGAGCAATTGCTATCATAATTCTTAGAGTTAAAATTGTGTAAGTGTGAATATCCATTAATATGTGAATATATGTTAATATATATAGGCAAATTGTCAAATCTTGACAGAAATTAAGGACTGATGGTTGGGTAGTCTGCTTACTATGTCTACAGCCTTCTGAATAGGAGTCAAAAATCATGTGGATGGTTAGAAAAAGATAAAAAATAATACACATAAAAACATTGTAATGGTGATGCAGCGTACATGTGATCAAGGCCGTGAATAGCAGCCAAACGCGTCATGGACATGGAACAGCACAATAAAGCACTTACTCTTTGGTCTGTGCCCGAACATTTGTGGATGAAAATTTCAGGATTGGAACTGCTATATTTATATGAATAGTGGTAAGCCTATTTTTAATCTTGCAGACAGATTTTTCTCAATACTTTACTTCTTATTAATTTTGGATCAAAAAACAGTAAGCTGTGGCACGTCTTACCTGTTGCTTTAATCAGTTGATTTATTTGACAGTATTACTTCAGGTGCATCACAACACAAAAAAAGCCTACACATTTTGTCCAAAGCCTTCACAGGGCCTTAGAGACATGTATCAATTGTGTCCTTTTAAAGGAGACCTCCGCCCCTAACCATCACCACATTTGTTGTTATAAACACGTTTGTTTACCTTGACAGAAAATTGACCACATCATTACATGGTTTGAGTCAATGAGAAGGATGTTTCACAGTTGTTCTAGTGAAAAACAGTAATTCACACATTCTTTTCACATGTTTTGGGATGCATTATATGCTGTTGACTTCAATTATATTTCTTCCTATTAGGGCAAATTTGGAAAGCAGAGTTAAAGAACAGCAGTCTGAACCAATTTATTATTGCCACATTGAAAAAACTGGAGCAAACTCCAAAAATTGAAAATGCTTCAAATCAAGAAATTTTACCCACGGGCATAGGGAAGTCAAAAGGCCTGGGTAGAAAAAAATTAAGACGAGAAAATGATTTAAAAAAATATCCGATGTCCAATATGTGGCCTCGGCCATGGAAGAGAGAAAAGCAACCACACATCTCACTCCAACAATGTATATGCAAGTCTCCAATAGGAAGTCATTGTTCTCATCCAAAAACATTTCAGTCATCCAATTCAGCAATGGGAAGGAACATACATGTTCCTCAATAACCGGAGCCTCTAGCACCATCAGAGGACAACTCGGGCTTTCTTCAATGTAAGTGCGTGCCAAGAAATCATGCGCCGCTGCGAAAACATTCCAACGTCCCAGAACTCCATGCATCACTGCAAAGGCCATAATCCCTCCGCCAGAACAAAGCAATTCATGAGCAACTAAGGGGCTCATCAGTTGATCATAATCCGCATTGGGAGACACCGTATAAAAGAGACACAAATTCAGGGCCCAGTCGAAATCGCAACTCAGGCAATGAAAGACAGACTGGATGCATGTGAAAAAGGAAAATCGAAATGATAATCCATATGCTGCACTCAATGTAGCAAGAGGCAGCGCTCCGTAATATTCAAGCATTCGGTTGCGGAGCAGCAACAGACGTGGCAGATTGTCTTGCAACACAGGACGTGCATCCATTTTGAAATTAAAAAAGTAACAGAAGTACGCCAGCAACCAAAGTGAACATCAAGGGAAACCCACCAAATAGGCTCGAAAAAATGCTGGGAACACACCAAATATAGTCTGAAAAGAAGTCACAAGGCCACTGCTAACAACTTTAAAAAAGTGAGCCAGCCCTGTGATGGAGGACGTGTTAAAGATAGTGTGAATAAATTCACCGAAATGCAAGGGCAAATCCGTATTTAATAAAGCATGCACCTCCGTGCGGGTGTTTGCCACGTGAAGGACAAATGTTTCACGAGCAGATGTGAGGGCGACTTCTTTTTGAGACAATAGAGCTCTTATGCGACTCATCTTGTTGAACTCTGCTTTAAAGGTCGGAATGGACTACACGTTCACTGCCCGTAACCACTTAAGGAATGCCGGCTAACATTCCACAACAATCTTCATTATTTAAAAGTAAATAACTACCGTTTGCTAGTAATGTGAATGTGGGTATGATAGCAGGTGCCGTTGTACCTTTTAAAACACATGCCAAATTAGGCTCATTCTGATTACAAGAGCCATGCAATTGGATATTCCTACACTTTAATGAGAGATCTGGTGTTGTAGTGCAATCCTCTCCATTCAAATAAACCTCTTTTCCCTCCCTCAGGCACCTATAGATAAAAGGTAGTGCCCAAGCTTCATGGAGATAAGCGGTGCCCACAGGTTCATATCTGCCTATTGCGTAGTACTTCATGTAGGCCTCAAACTTGAACAGAGGTTAAAGGTAACAGTATTAACCCATGGACCAGTCACACTGCAGAATTTGTTTCTGCCACAGAGAATTGCAACGGTTCTAGCTTTTCAATATGTAACATAGAAAAATGTGCATCTTTCATAGACATAAAACGTTGCTTTTCAGTCAAACTAAACGGGGCAAACAAAGATGATGTGTTCATGTAGTGCCGGGGCACTTTTCCTGCCTTCAATGTTTGCAAAGTCCATGAAAATTGCATAATGGAACGCAATTGATTTTGACCATGGTACAAAATAGAGACATCATCCTGCACAATATGAACAACAGATGAAACAATATTATCCAATGTATAAATACTGGAAGAAAGCGTATTAATGCTATTATCTACAACTGCTAGCACTTTTTCTAAATTTGCTTGATCTTATAGCTCGCAAGCCGGAAGCAGCCTCAACCTGGGACAGTTTCTAAACTTCATTGTAAATAGCATATATCCACCTTTTTGATCTGCCGGAAGCCGGGCCCTTGACAAAATCATTTAGATCAACATCGTCAGTCAATTTAGATAAATGCAGCTTAACTGACGCTAAAGTGGAATGTTTGAGCCAACTCTGACATAATTTGCCTACAGAATAGGCAGTCACAGAATGGCCACTTTCAAAACGGGGATCCACCCTAACCTGTGTGTATGCTTTAGCTAAACCTATAAAACGATGTTGACAAGAATCTGCACTTTTGTGCCACAGCAACCAACCCTTAGGATCCAAGCTGGATATGTTAAAGGTAGAATTCAATAGCAGCATCTGTAATTCTCTAATTGAAAAATTGGTATTATTATTCCAACCGGAGTATTCCTCTAATTCAGGAAAAGATGGAGCATTTAATGTTTTAGTAGTAGCCAATCCAATGCAAGTCGTTTGTGAAATTGCAGAATTCAAAACCAACATATGGTTCAAGATGAGACATGCATGATGCAAAGCCTCATTACCCTGCACTTGCCAACTTTTAGAACCCCAAACACATTTAAGATCAATAGTATCCTTCCACAGTTCATAGCCCCCAACAGCCAATTGGTCAAGAAAGGACTTCGAATAGAGTAATTCAGTGTGGGTAAGTCTAAATTTGGAAGTGGACTTCTCGGTCATTTTAAAATAAAATGCATTGGGATTGGACTGATTAAAATCAGTAAAATAGGTGAACCTCTTTAAAAGAGAATTGGAGCTGCCTTCAATAGGAGCGGGACAATGTTCCCATTGGATATAATTAACCATATTCCTCCTGGTGTTTGCCTTATACAGTTAGTGATTGCCAAAGTGTTGATAACAAAACAAATCACCATAATTTGCTTAATCTAAATACAAATCTTCAGCATCAAAGGCAGCATAATATTTCAAATCGGAAAACAAAGCTTCTACGGCCTGAACATCCCAATCATCTGAACATATATTTTGCTAATCACATCTCCCATAGAAACCCTTACGACATTAGGAACATTTATAACCTCTGTGGGACCATGGATTTGAAATCAAACAGCATCCCACACAATCCCATCTAAGACGGACTAAGCAGTAATGTTACCAAAAGCCAGGTCCCTTTTCAATCTGTGTGATGAGGAATTGGGAGCCAATGTTCCATTAATGTGTCGAATAGATGTTCTCTCTTCAACATAGTTTCCGTTGACAAGACGGAAAAAATACACCACAAATCCAATCGACATGAACAGGTACATCGAAAAAAGCACCAACCAAATGTAGGTCCAAGAAGGAATCAAAAAATGTTTCTTAAACCATGTTGCAAAAACAGAAATTTTTGAAGGGGGCTTCGATGTATAAGACTCAGTGTCAAAGGAAAATATGGACTCTGTAGCCAAACAAGTTTGCAAATCGGGCATCGATAAGTCTGTGGGGTAAGTATATTCAGTCTCATCAAGATGAGCACCAGGTGGAGAACTCAATAAAGGACTGGAAACTGCAGGCATCTCGAGGGCAACGTCAGGCCTGTTGTTAGGAACCGGGGCCAAAACTGAATGTCTCAAAATAGATGGACAGGAGACCGCAGGTGTCATACAAAGAAGAATCGGCCACTCTGTGTAGTTTGACATTGTCAATGGAGATGTACCTCTTTTTTTTACGACCAGGAAGTGGTGGTAAAATGACTGTTCTTGTGCCCTGCACGCCAAGTACAGGAACTGGAGCTTGATATGAAGGACCAAATTCTTTCTTGTTTTTGATCTTCTCTCGAACCAGTTCTGCAACTCGAGGTAGCCAGCCAACTACCGGAACCTGCAACGCAGCATCAGATGTGGAGGGCAAGTGTTCCTCTGCAAGACTGTCTCTCGTCTCTTGTAGATTCTGTAAAACATGACAATGTTCATCTATGTCAAAGGGGGCAGCAACCGCTGCCTGGTCTAGACCTTCAAGGTCCGGGACGAACATTTTGATACCTGAGAGCATTTCATATGGGGTCCGCCCACCCAGAGACATTTTAGGGAGATTATTAAGTGCACGTTGTACGCCATTGAGATGGGCTAACCAGTTCCTGCCAGTACCTATAACCCTGGCTGTCAAAGACTGCTTTAAATCTTGGTTCATTCGTTCCACAACACTATTACCCTCAGGTCTGTATAGAGACGAAAACTTGACTTGGACCCCCAATGAAGTCATGGCATCCTCATTTCTTTCTATCGGCGAAGCGGATTCCTTCCAGCCAGGAACAGCACCATCTTGCTGCACGCTCGGCTCTGATCACCGAAATAGTTTTCTACAGCTCATAAATATCCAATTAGAAGAAGCGGCTTTAACCCTGTGTAAAGACCACTGGTTTCGAACTGAAAGAGGGTGTGATATGTTATATAAGTAACAGACTATCAAGTAAGCTTTTATGATACTGATCATCTTTGGGGCTACCAGCTTTTCCACCCCTTCCTTGTTTTGAATTAACATGACAATTCAGGAACTTAAGTGATGTGAATTGTGACGCCAATATAAAAGGTGCCCTTTTACACCTTCTACTGCGGTAGAAAAGCTATCCGGCTATTCCAACCAATCCTTTTTTATTTGTTCATACAAGATTAATACAAAGATTACAACATGATGTATCAGGTTTTAGCCTTTATCAAGTGGCTCCCCTTGTGAATATGAAACTATGAGATGAGGCTACCCAATTTCTGATGTACTAAGCAAGAATACAATACTTCTGATAGTTATCACCAGTGACTCCTGAGGAAGGCGTTTTTTCAGCCGAAACGCGCGTCGAGTTTTTTGTAATTTTTATTATGACATATGTGTATGAATTGTTTTATCTGGAATGTTTATGATTTATATATGCTATGCATTTACTGTGAACATAATGTGTGAGGTTTCCTTTATTGTATCATATAGTTTCAACATGTTTGTAGTTACTATATGATTTTTATCTATGCGAATTAAACATATATTTTTATTATATATTTATATCTCATTGTTCCTCTCTCTGTATAGTTTGGACTAATTGTTCACTAACTCTTGCTGACGACCTAGGTTGTTTTTCTCATAATGGCATCCTTGTACGCCATAGAGGCGAACGCTGGACCCTGATCCAAATGGAAGGTGCCACTGTCAAAAATTCCTACAAAGATACGCAACTCTCTTATGACAGTTCGCGAATAAGCGCTGCAGTGTGGCCATTCCCAAACAAAGCATGTGCAAGAATCAACTGCAACTAAGATATACTTATACGCAGTATCAGAGGAAAAAGGACTGCAGTGATCTAAATAAACACAACCAAGTGGTCTATTAGAAATGTACAATTTCTGTGTCTGGGGCGGACACGTTGCAGTCGAAGGTTTTATCTGCTGACAAATGTCATATTGAAGAACATAATCACGCGTCTGTTTGTACAATCCCCACCACCAGAAACGTTGTTGTAACTGAGATACAGTGGCCGAAACGCCTGCATGCGCAGATGCAACACCCTCGTGGTCAGTGAAGTTTGACATGAAGGATGATAGGAAAAAAATGTACAAGTGCGTGACAGAAGTCCATTTAAAAAAAGCTTGTACTGTAGCATAATATAGTTTTTGCCACTGGACTATACAGTGCAATGTACTAAACAAGGCCAGTTCTATCCAATTGAAACCACTCGTGGATTCAACATGCCACAGTGAGCTTGTGAGGCTGTAAAGTAGCACTTGTCTTGATGCACCCCAATTAAAGCAGCACCTTTGTAACCAAGCCTCTACTCTCATTACAACTTGACACTATCCGGAAATCTCATTTTTAGGTCGCCCTCATAGGAACCAACGTTTAAAGAGCAATGACACCACAAACAGACACAGAAATGCTGGTGATACAGCACCACAAAAGGCAGGCAAGGATTATAGTGAAGGGCACACCACACGCAGGGAAGGATTATAGTAAGGGGAATCACAATTGCAAGATCTGTGTAATATGGGGAAGCAAGTAGAGCAATACAGTAAAAACATAAGTCCATCACAACTGATAAAAATGAAGCCAGAATTTGTGTTGTAGTCATAGTTTGACCTATTGTTGTCGGAGTAGCCAACAGGGAACATCAGGTAGGAAGGAATTCTGGAGAGCAGCTATTAGAAGGGGCAGCGAGGAGATTACCTCAAGCCAGGGGAGAGGACATTCAAAGAATGAGCGGAAGATCACAAGACTCAGAAATCTGGGAGTGCAAAAGCATTTTTCAGACAGGAAGGAAGGTTTGGTGGAAGAGAAGATGGTGGACTCTTAAGGCAGTGCAGGGATCTGCTTTGAGAAAGGTGCGCAGGAACACATAGACTGAGGACAGAGCTAATACAGGCATCAGGAATGAGGGTAGTGTCCTTTTGAATGCTGAGAATGAGTTGGTCTTGAGGACAGCAATGCCCTTCTGTATTATTCTATGGCAGCACTGTCTGGCACAACTCTTAGAATGGTTAGAGGGGAAAGCAACGTTTACATTTGGTGATCTATGTACATTGGTTAGATAACTAGTTTAATGAGTTGCCGTACTTGTTGTGCTCTTGAACACATGTGCTTTGTTAGTTACACTGTGGACACAACCCATAATTGTGTCCTTGCTCACCTGCTGGTTTTTAGAATCTTAGCTGGAACAACTACTACTTGTAAACAATTATCTCATGAGCATCCTATACCTCATACATTTTGTTTGTGTCACGTGAATGTCTGGTTGCATGCTTTTTTTTCGAAAAGCTAATACAATTATTTGTTCACAAATAAAAGGTGCTTCAAAATGTAGGAAAGAAATATGAATGGACTTGGTTGCTTCTGAGAGGGAAGTGGGGTCACTAAAGTGAGGTGTCAAGTAGCAGAACACTGAGTAACTTTTAATTTAAATTGTTTGTGTTAAACATTACACAGTGTGCATTGTAAAGCATTTATAAAGCGTGTGCTGTTTAAACGGCACTGAGGAGGTGCTCCTGGATTCCAATAAATATATAAGGCCAGGATGAGCAATATTTGAGGTCCTCAGACAAATTCTTTACAAGGAAGTTTAAAACACAGAAAATTACATTTCACTGTGGCTATTTGCCCTCCTCATGACCATATTAATTTATATTCGAACAATGAGTATAAGTGAACCTAAGAACTCTCGAACACCAACCATTCCTGTCCGTTTACCAGCAAATAGCTTCTTAAAGTGGCACCCCTTCTCTGCTTCAAATGAAGCAGACCTAAACTTCATTTATAAAAGAATGAGTGTTGGTGCCAAAATCGCTGCTCATCAGCCAGCGGCTGGTGCAATTAATTGTCGCGCGCCGAATACCAATGCTTATAGTCTTAAATTCACCTCACGCCTCTTTAATCCTCTGTCAGACACTGGTACCCGTACAACTCCCCCTTGCACATATAGGTGCCAGCACGTTTTTTTTTTCAGATTCATTTTTTATCCATATATTTGCAATAAAAATGTTTGGAGAAAAACCATTAGGCACCACCATACCAAAAAGCCAGACTTAATGGTTTAGTCAATGCTTGTTTGTGTCTATATAAGTGAGTGCCTGAGATAGCTCTTGTATTCATCGCTAAGTGTAAGCTTTTTCATTAACATCCATGTGTATTTAGACTGGAAGGCAAGCCATTGATTTAATAATTGAATAGTGAGTATAGAGAGCTTGGCCCTTAATGAAGAGCGCTGCCTTCTCCTGGAGTGTTTATCAGCCACGGGCACAATTGTGCTGCAGTACATGTCGGCACAAAGTTGCACGCGCTCCTGAAGTCAAAACTGCGCAGTAAATGGCCTTCAAATCCCAATTTTATTGAAAACCGCAACTCAGTATAGAGAAGAAGGAGGTCTCATTCCTTTAACCCCTATTTACGTGATGTAAAGTATTTTAAAGGCATCTAGACTGTGTTAGTATCTTGGAGGTAAAGGTGAGGCCGTACATCATGGGCATACCCTCGAACACGCCCCAGTGGCTGAACTTGATTAAACTAGTGTCATGCCTCACATTTCTAGGTTTTGAAAGTTCTTATGCCCTAGTATTTCAATGTAAGTTGTTTCATGGGGAAATATGCTCGCTAGTATTTTTATATATTTGAAGCTGAACTGTCACTTTAAAATATGTCCACCCTAATGCCCGATCCTGTTTAAGGGCGGTCGAACAACTTACTAGTATTAACTAACAGTAGTGTTTTCATCCTTAGAGGCTTAAGTTGCATTGGTCTTTTGCTTTATTAATTCTGGTGTGACGTGCCTGGAACCTCAAAGAGCTGAATCGGCACTAAAGAATCAACTGCTGGCGCATCATGATAAACGGTCCCTGCTCTACTCTGAGAATTAACAGATGGGAGGTAAAGGAAGCAGCGCTCCTCCCATACTGCAGGGCATTCCATCGTCTGAAGAAAAATATACCTAACTTCACCAGAGATCTTTCCCAGTCAGAAGAAAAGAGGATGGAACCAGCGGTTCATAAAAGCACAGAGAGACAAAGGAAGTTAAATGCAAAAAAAACAGATGGAAAGAAAAGAAAAGAAAAATGCTGGAGTGGCAGGACGGAACAAGATAGACAAGCGCTTGTTTATAATTGCATCTCGCTTTCACTTTAAGTGAAAGCGTGATGCAAAAATAAACACAGGCTGCCTTTTGCGGCCTGTCATGGGACGTGACCGGCACTTTAGAGGGCGGACAGAAGATGGGACACAAGGACTGGCTTTACTGGTGGCGAAAACAAAAGCCCCCAGAGTGTCACGCCCCCAGTAAGGCATCCAATCCCCATGTGCACATCTTCTGTCTCTACGCTTGCACGCTTTGGAATCTGTATCGATTCCAAAAGGCCATGGCGAGTGCAGCGCATGCGCGCTGCTAACGCCAGGCAAGACTTAAAAACAGCATATACATCAGAAAATGGCAACCATACTCCTCAACATAGTTTGCTGTTCTCCTGTTACCTATACTGCCTCTCACAACAGTTTCCTTAAGTTCAACCCCTGTCTTTGCTCTGCCACCTGTTTTATGTTAAATTATAGTCATCGTTTTTGTCTTAATCCTTGATCTTTTACAAAGCACATTCTTTCCTACTGGCCCCATTTTGGGGGTAGCAATATTTTAGACTGATAGCCAAAGTTGAGATGGCATGCACCAGATTACACGCAAAGATTTGCATTGACTAACTGAGGTATCATTCTAGCCAATGAAAATTACAAGTTGTGTTTACGTTTTGTAAAGTATTTGAATAATACAACATTTTAGAATAGTCCAACACTTGCGATATGAACCATTAGCCTGGTTCAACATCTGCATTTGTGCACATTTTCAAGAAACAGGCTTTTCGTCTATGAACCATTCTCCAATTGAATGTGTCTTTTTTTTCAAATGCTAATATATTTCCTAATTTAAGAACACCTTCAGCAGGCAAAAAGGAAATCCAGAAACCATGGAAAGCATCATAACTGTTTATTGACTTTACCATCATCCTCTCAGTAAGTTCGAGAATTATTGAAGAATGTGTGCATCTCTGACAGTGATTTTCCTTTTAAATCTATGTGTACATTTATAAAATGTGTGGCAAGGTGATGTGATGAATCTTCATATTCGTATTAGGAGGGTTCACTAATGTACTATGGTTTGTAACTGAGGATCAGCTTCTAGATTCTTGTCACTTCTGCCTCTGTCTTAACCAAATAAAGAAAAAAAACAAGCACTTGCATGTAACTTTTTACTAATTATACTTTGAGCTGGTATGTTCTTCCCCATTCCAGATGTTAAATCGTGTAATAGCCCAGTAAAGCTGCAGTATTCCCCAAAGGAATTGGTAAATCCTCAAATAATATTATTGCCCCTTATTACCAGGCCACTTGTAATGAAGGCCTTTTCAGTCGTACTATTTATTAGCTGTGTACATAGCGCACGGAAAATAAAATAATTGACCTTGTCATTTCATTCACTGTGGCCATTATTAACCAACTCAATAGTGGCCAGATAAAACCTGAAAGTATGACAGGCTGAAATAGTCAAGTTATGATGGTGTCACGAGTCTGAAGATTAAACACAGGAGTTTGCACCAGCTGTTTTATGTCTTATCAGCTAGTGGGAAGGTGTCCCGCTAGGCATGGACAAGGATTGTTGCACGTGTTTGCAATATGATCTATGGGGTTTTAAAAGAAATCTTTAATTCCATACGTGGATGAATATTAGCTTGTCTGAACATTTGTCCTCAGATTAAATTTCTATGAGCATTGTGGAAGAAACCGACATGGTAGGCTAAAGTAGGAAGAGATGGAAGAGTCCAAAAAACACTTTAAAATCCTTTCATTAAAAACCTGGAAGGTTATATTGAGTGAGTTTACATAAAGGCACAGAAAAAGACCCTGCTTGAAAGTATCCGTGTATCAAACTGGCTCTTGGCGTTCTGAGACTAAAATTTACCCTGAGCGAATTACTGGGTTCCAATGAACAAAATGTTAAATAGACAACTTTTGGAAAATAGCCCTCTGCGACCGGCCATTCCAAAATGTTTCCCTTCCTCCTTCTCTTTTTCTGGCCTTGTTTTAGTTGGCCTAGGACTGTGAGCACTTTACTACTGTTATCCAGAGCTAAGTAGAGTACATGTGCATTCTCCTCTAAACATAGTTTGATTGATACATCCACCTGTTTGGCAAATGTACTTTACCTAAAGTTCCCTAATACAGTGCACTACATGTGCACCCAGGGCCTTTAAAGTAAATGCTAACGCTGGGTCCGCAGCACTGATTGTGCCATGCACATAAGTAGCACTCCAAAAATGTCTCAGGCCTGCCACTGCAGAGTCTGCATGTGCAGTATACACTGCTATCTCGACTTGGCATTTATTACCCCTTGCCAAGCGTTGAACTCCCCATTTATTACATATAAATCACTCCTAAGGTGAAGCCAAGGTAGCCATAGGGCATGGTACTGTATAAGTAAAAGGTAGGACATGTACTTTTTTTTTTTTTTTTTTTTTTGGTGTAAGATATTTATTTCACATTGTCACAGAGTGAAAGTACAGTCTTGTCGCCTACAACCATATGAGGCCGGCTTAACAGTCTGTGCGTAGCATTTTACCGTGTCGCTCTTCATACACAGCCCTTCAGCCGACAACCGTAGGTCCGGCGGCGTGTTCGTGAAAATTCTAACATGCTCGTATTTAGACAATGCTGGAAGCTAGTACATTTACGTTCTCATTCTTACATGTTACATGGTTGATTTGAAACCTCAGTAAACTTGAGTAACAGTGTAAAAAAATCAAAAAAATCAAAAAAAAAGAAAACCCCTAAAACTTATTGCACTGTGTCACAGCATTCTTCCCCCTCCATCACACTATCAATTACCAAACACTGTAGCATGAGGCCGGTTTCAACTCAGCTCCACAGGAGCATCGTGGTCTGTTGCAATCTGTAACAGGTACTGTCTAAAAGGTGCCCAATAGTCTCTAGGGCGTGCACCAACCGGCAGTTCCTCTTTGTATGTGGCCAGTGTGTCACAACAGTATGTTAGGTCCTCCAGCCAGCTTTTCATCCTGGGCCTCAATTTACTGCACCAGTGCAGCGATACTCTTCTTTTTGCCATTAGCAAGGCAATCACACACAGTTTTTTCCTCTTCGCTTTTAGCTGTGGCACAATTCCTAGCAGACATAGTTTGGCTGTGCACTGCAAAGTAGCCCCCAGTATGTTGTTAATGGCCTGTACCACTTGTTCCCAGTACTGCGCCACTGAAGCACAGTGCCATGCCAAGTGCATGAAGTCTGCATTGTCTTGTCCACATCTCATACAGTTAGAGTTGTCCCTTTAGCCGTATCTGTGCAATCTGTGAGGTGTGTGGTACATGTGATGTAATTATTTATAGTGAATGATTCTCAGATTGCCATTCGGTGTCAGCATACCCGTTCGTGTGCAGGAGGCCTCCCATTCTTCTTCTGTGAGTGCGCCATCTAACTCCACGCTCCATTTTTTTCTCTAGCCCTAGCAGCGCATCCCCCGATGCTTGTTTGCGCGCTGTTGTACAATCTAGATACCAAATGTGAGGCCGAGGGTGTAGTGAGGACCAATTGTAAAGGGGCTAGAGTCTGCGGCTCATCTGGGAACGTAGGGAAATATTCTTTCACCGCCCTTTGTAATCTATAGTAGTTGAAACTGAACAGCAGTGTCGGATTTTTAATATAATCCAGTTTGTCCAATGTTATGAATTTCCCATCTCTATATAGATCGCCCACCTTGTCTATGCCAGCGTGTTTCAGTAGATCCATTCCAACCCGCTCTTGAGTGACTGACAGGGCAGGGTGGTGTTCTAACGGGAGTGCTGGTGCGTAAAGTGGTGTGCATTGTGCTACCTTGCCCAATAGTCTCCATGCTTCGACTGTGGTATTTACCGGGTTGATGTCATGGTCATGCAATTTGGGCCTTTTATGTGGCAGTATACTCGTCAGCGGGACTGGATCCGTGTCTCCCTTTTCCACCGCTACATGCATTAGGAAAGGTATCTCATGGTACCAGTAATGCGCAAACTGTGCCTGAGCGCAGAGATAGTAGAGGTAGATATCCGGGACCTTAAATCCCCCCTTAGAGTACGGTAGCGTCATTGTTTGGAGATCTAACCTGGCTTGTTTACCCGCCCAGATTAGGATCAGCATGAGGGATTTGATATTACGGAACACCTCTGCTGGAGGTTTGATAGGAATGTTGTTGAACAGGTACAAGAACTTTGGGAGCAGTACCATTTTCACAATGGCGAGTCTATCAGCCAGGGACAGTGGCAGCCCGACCCACCTCTTGATCTTGTCTTCTAGGTCGGATATAGTTCTCCCGTAGTTGGTTCGAATAACCAGTTCCGGGTCCCTGTGGAACCAAACCCCCAAATACCTAGTCGGCTCGTCTTGCCATTCCAGAGGGTAGTCCAGTGCAGTTGGCTGGGTACCATCCGTCAATAACAGCACAAGGGACTTAGTCCAATTGATCTGCAGCCCTAAATACTGGCCAAATTTAATATATTCCCGCAGCAGCGGGTTAAGATTCTGTTCTGGGTTTTTAACATATAGGACCATGTCGTCCGCATATAACGATATGTGTATGGGACGCGCTGGGAGCTGAATGGCTGAGTAGTGATGGTGCTGCCTGATCTTGCAAGCCAACGGTTCAAGGATGAGCGCAAACAGCATTGGCGATAGGGGGCATCCTTGCTGGTGCCTTGTCTAATTGTTATTGGGTCTGAGAGGTGTTTATTTATCCTAATGCGCGCCGTTAGGCCCGTGTATAGCATCGTTATCCAACCTATAAATAGTGTTGGAAACCCCATTCGTAGTAGTACTGCATGTAGAAAGGGCCAGTCAATTGTATCTAGGACATGTACTTTTAGGTTTTACATGTCCTATTAGAGTAAAACACCTAAGGGCCACATGTATCAAAAATTCATTTTGCATTCCTACAATTGCAATTACGTAATTGCTATTAGGTATTGCTACTCCATTTGTTCCTATGGGCCTTAAAGACACATAGGTGCAATGGTTTTCATTAGCTCATTTATGATTGCCTAATTGGTAATAGCAAAATGAGCAAATGATGGACAGAACGCTGAACAATGCAAACATTCACCCCCAGTCACAAAGATCTGGGTTTAACCAATTGTTCTTTCGCTCACCATGCCACCCCATTTTGGACCTTCTACCTAATTGATAATGGCAAATTAGGAAATCTGAAGCACCCCAAAAAACAATGTGCACATTTAAAGAGCACACATGCCCTGGGGGCATGTGTGCACTACATGGCACTGTAAAAAATTCATGTTTTAAGCATTTTCAAAAAATTCACACGGTTAGCCTTTACTTGGAGTTGATGGTAATAGCATTTCCTAAATGCACAGTTTGCATTCGGAAAATCGCTCAGTAGATGTTCTCAGAGAATCATAAATTGTGATGCCCTATTTGCAGTCTCAATTTTATGTAATCACAAAAAATTGTGAGTACCCAAAATGGACTACTAATGCCTTCTATACATGCATTCGCAAACTGTCAAATGTTAGGAATTCTCCCCATTTGAAAATGCAAAGTGGGTTGATGCATGTGGCTCTAAATTAGTTTTTCTGTACTGTAATGTCTACCCCTCTCATTGGTTAACATTTGGAATTCCGTATTACACATATAGGCTGTAATTCCTGATTGAGAAGGAGTAGTTCTATAATTTTTAATATCATTGGTTGGTAATGTCACATCACAAGTTGAATTTAACATTACTATTTTAGAAATAACACTTTTAGCAAGATGGCATTTCTCTGCTCTTAGGGCCAGATGTAGGTAGGCTTTTACCGGTCGGTAACGGCCAAAATCGTCCGTTACCGTCCGGTAAAAGCCTTTTCCTATGTAGGAGGCTATTTTAACGATTCTGTAAATAACAAAACGGTATTTACCGATTCGGTATTTACTGAATCATCATTTACCGATTCGGTATTTACCGAATCAGTAAATGAGATGTAGGAAGCACTGTAAACAGTGCTTCTGGCCTTTAAGAATATGTTACTTACCACCAAATATTAGTTGGTGGTAAATAAGGAATTCCTAAGTAAATACATAAATGTGCATTTACACCTGTGCCATGTGACAGACATACATGCTGTGTTCTGGACCACCTGTAGTTTTTTCAGCACAGTCTTATTTACTCCTGCATACAAGCTGTTGCAATAGTCCAGACAAGACAGGACCAGTGCAACAGCTACAGCCTTCCTGGCATTCATAGGAAATAGATCTAGGAATTTTCTCAAAATCTTTATGGTGTGGAAGCACATACCTGCCACCGCAAGCGTTTGTTTGTAGAATGATAGAGTGGGATCAAACTTGATCCCTAAGTTCCTCACTGTATCCACAGTGTTTGGGGGTGGAACCATGTTGAAAGGCCACCACTACTTGGGCATGAAGAGATTAGATTTTCCAAACAGCATGATTTCTGTTTTTTGGCTGTTAAATTTCAGAGGATTAAGTTTCACCCAATTCATGACTGCCGTTAGACAGTGGTGAAATTTCTCTTCCGCCACTGTGGAATTCTTATCTAAAGTAAGAATTAGCTGTATATCGTCTGCGTATAAAATGGCTTCGACGTCAAAAGTATCCATCAAAATGAGCAGTGGTGTCATATAAAGGTTGAATAAGGTCGGGCTTAAGGATGAGCTCTGAGGTACCCCTGATAACAGCTGCCATTCTGTGGATTTGTGACTACCAAGAGTAACCATATTACGTCTGTTCTCTAAAATAGATGAGAACCAGGCGAGCACCTTATTAGTAATGCCATTTTTTGCGAGCCAATCTCACAGAATATTATCAGAGACCATGTCAAACATGGCCGTTAAATCCAACAGAATCAGTACAGCGTCCTTGCCCTGATCTAGGGCGAATTTTAGGGCTTCTGTTGTGTACAACAGCACTGATTCTCTTGAATGTCCAGATCTAAATCCAGATTGTTTTCGATGTAAAATATTTTCTTCCTGCAAAAAATCATTCAGTTGATTATTTGCCAGCTTCGCCGCTATTTTACTCAGATAAGGTAGCAATCAAATAGGTCTGAGGTTGGAGAGGGTGGTAGGGTCTGAGATTGTCTTTTTTTGTAGAGGTTTTACCGCTGCAATCTTCCAATTATCCAGTACGCTTGATAACTTAAATAAGGTATTAATTATATGATGTATAGTTGGGTTTATAATATACACAAGTGCATGCAGTATTCTTGGAGGGAAGGGATCAAAGGGTGAGCCTGACTTACAGGAGATAATGGATTGCCTAGACTGTTCCAGACTGATCTCTTGAATTCTCTTCTGGTACCTGAGATTAATCACTCACTAGACAAGGGGATTTTCTCTGTGAAATCTTTTTCTGCTGATCACATAGTCCTTGTGCCGGCTGAATTTCCTGTTCTAATATTTTTGCATTAATGTAAGATTTCACAATATTAAAAATTGTTTTCTGGTTTACTGCTGCATGGTTGATTTGGTTCGAATAGTATGCCTTCTTTTATATTTTAATTTGTTGATGGTAATGTCTGGAAACTGCTTTAAAAGAAAGCAAGTCCTCTGTTGTATAGTTCAATCTCCATATTATTTCCAATTTCATGCAGTGGCCTTGTAAATCTTTTAGGCAGGGCGTAAATCAAGATGCAGATTCTTTGTTAATGGTGCCATAGGATGGGCAATTGGAGCTAAAATTTAGCAAGAGAGGTCATCCACTCATTGAACCAGTCATTGTCAATCAAGAAGTTACCTGTGAGGGTAGGTTTACCCGCTTCTGCTGTGGTCAGTAACTCAGGGTTTTTACTCATGCTATGCCACTTGCGCCTCACTGTGGGACCAGGTTGTCTAGGGTGTTTCGTTTCTTGAGCCTTATTATAATCAATTTTGAATAGGATAAACTTGTGGTCTGACCAAGTAGTCGTTATTGGGTAATCCGTGGTTAGGCGGGCCGTGTATATGCAGATACCATCTAAGGTGTGTCCTGCACAATGTGTAGGGTCCTCTATCAATTGTTTTAGGTCCAGTGTATTAATAATTTCCATAACAGGTTTGGTATTAGGAGTGTCTCTTGCTTCTAAGTGCATGTTAAAATCCCTTTGGATGGTAAAATTGGAATATCTAACCACTAGAGAGCTTATACTTGCCCCTAGAGTGTCTAGGAATTTGAGGATTGAACCCGGGGGTCTATAAATCAACACTCCTGCAAACGTCGTGCAGCTGTCTAGTTGGTTAATTCAATAGTGTTGATAAGAGTTCATTTTAAGCATTCTTTGTAAATTATTGCTAGCCCCCCCCCCCCTTTGCCCATTTCTATCTTGTCTGGCCCTGGTGTATCCTTGTGGGAGGGCTTGCACAATGTCCAGGTTGGGACACTCTTTCAGCCATGTTTCTGTGACAAATAGGCAATCTAGATTCCTATTGATTATTAAATCCTGAATATGTAATGCATTCTTAGCTACTGATCTTGCATTAATAAGACCACAATGTAATTGATTGTGATAGATTTTGTGTTTTGCAAATGGGACCTGCCCAGGAGTGGTGCTATGATTACAGAAGGTAGCTCTGCAATTACGACAGGTTAATGGGCCCTTCATATTCTCTGTGTGGAGATGGACTTCTCGGATGGGCGCAGACGGGCCTGCCTTTGGCGCGCCGGTGGCGCACCGGCTGCACGTCCGGTGCAGCATGTGATTGAAATAATGTGCCAGAAGCCAACCACTAGTGCAGTAACCTGCTGGAAGTGAGTTTATCTTGATCGCTGGGACAGCATTTTTCCGCTCAAACGGCCGAAAATTGCCGCGGCGGACCAGGAACTCTGTCCTCAATAAAGTGCAACAATGCAAAAGAATTAGCGAATAGATAAAATTACCTGTAGGCAAGTAAATCTAAAAGCAACACTAGGGACAAAAGAGCGCACTCGCCTGAACTCACCTGCTCTATGAGGACCGCTAGTCCTTACCCTTTGTGAATGTATGGGAAAATATTTTTTAGGAGCAAGCAGTAGTCCCACGGACCCCTGCCTCCTGTTAAAAAATGAAACAGAAATGTCCGGCAAGGAAAATTGGCTGCAATTTAAAAAAACTGCTTTATTTAAAAAACAGTCACATACATGGTAGTTGCTGACTCCAGAAGACCACCATCCCTTGGAATGCGAGACATTCTGAATGGGGTTGCAAACAGCACCTGCCTCATGAATATTAATGAGGCAGGCAATTTGGGACCCCATTAGGAGTCACAAACAGTGTCTGAGACATTATTGTAACTTACCTTTTGTGAGTCTCAAAGGTTCATACATCTGGACAACATGCAATGGCAGGGTCTCTGGAGCTGATAACTTTGATAATGTTCAAAATTTAACATAAAGAAAATACTATTTGTGGGTGAGAAACATCACCTATGTTGCCAGCTGTCTCCAGAAATCCAGGCTTTCACACCAGCAACACAAAAAGAAGTAAAATCAAGGAGCTAGATAGGAGTAATTCTGAACAAGAAAAAACAGAAAACAAAAGTAACACATGTCGGAAAGCAAAGAAATATATTTGACCAGGAAAGGGGGATCAATGGAAACTAAGGAAGCAAGGAAAGGAATGAAAGGCCTGCAAACAGTGTGACAGCAGAAAGTAGTGAAAGTTCAATAAATGAAGTTATGATGACATTTTGTTAATACGGGATACAGGGAAGCACGGCAGAACACTACTAGCTCAGGAAACAGAATTGCATCAAAAACTGTCCAGGTTATGAAACAAGGATGCACTGCATAAAAGTGAAGGTTCAGAAAAAAGTAATGACCTAAGCCACAGTGCAGATTCAGGAACCAGGGATACAGTGTTAAACATTGCAAATTCAGGAACCAAGCAATGTCTAAAGCACAGACATAAGTAACCTATAGAAACTTAAAGGCCAGCCATTCGGGGGTGCAACATCAATACATAGTGCTGGATTGAAGCAAAACTAGGCATTAAAAGAGCTCTTTATTAACCAAATGACTCTAGTGCAATGAAGTTAGAATTTGCCACCACAGTTGTGCTGATTCCTCTACCCATCTACCCATCCATAGCTCGAAAGATTGGAGACAAATAAACAAACAGGGGATTCAATGAAATCCAGATCTTGGAATCTGGAATGCAACTTGAGCCCTGGATATTTCACAGGAAGCTGTAAATCAATATTGTGATGTGCCACAAGGTCAAAAGGTTGCATTTGGGAAAAAACATATTCTAGTTACATAGCCTAATGAGAATCCAAAATGAGAAAATAGTTCAGAATATTATCCCAGAGGAAGTATGGGTATTGATATAGAGCAAAGTCAAGAAGTTTATTCTAAAGTTCAAATGTCCACATGAATGCACCTAGTGGCAGGCATGAGAGTGCAGGGTGTAAATCTAGCCAATTAGTGTTATTATGGTGACGTTAACAATCGACATTCATTCTATCAGCCACAGAAACAGGATCAGAAGTACTTGGCATAGCACTTACATAATGGGCAATGGGACCATGCTTTGCTGTACCTACACAAGAACCAAGAAAAGTATTTGTTCTGTTCAATGAATCGGCAAGGGGGACAAAGAGGGAGGTGCCATGGACAAAGGAGATATCTAGGTGCTTTCTCTAATAAGAGGGTAAAACCAGTGTTTAAAGTATAGGTGCTTTGATGAAAGACAGATTATGTACTTCCCTCCAAATCAGGAACTGCACAAGTCAATACCTTGATGACGTTGGCAGTGCCGGTGTTCACCACAGAGACCTCTCCCTTTATAAGTGTTCAGTATTTCTTGTGAGGGCTTGATTCTTCTGATAGTCGGTATCCTTGTAGCCCTCTTAATTATCTCATGTCTCTCCCTTACTCTGGAAAGCTCGGTTCTTTCAAATGGCTAATGATCAGGCTGCTCAACTGAAGTTTCCTGTAAAACACAGAAAGTATATATACATCGAACACTTAAAACATTCACTCACTTTAGAAATACATGCCCCTTCAACTAACTGTGTTGGCTTCAAGGGGCATGTGTGTAAGGTATTAGTGCTAGTAATCATAAAGGGGAAGACAAATCATGTGATCTTAGGAGGTACATGGCAGTTCTTTGCTCGAGTGGGGGTATTTTCAAATCTGACTACCAGCTGCAACTTGTCAGATTCATTATTTTGTTCAGAGTCTACTTCTTCCTGCTGCTACCTATTTTTTCACTCTTTGCATGGCAACAACCCTCATGCTGATCACCTTGCAACTGGACTTCTGGAATCTCAAACCCTTCATCATAAATTTCCCACCTTGATTTTCAACTTGATCTTCATCAGTTACAAAAAGAAGTTCAAAACACACTGCGAACCACGTCCAGATGGTCACTTGATCAGCTTCTGACTAATCAACTTTTGCCTCGTCCACATTTTCAACTGCTCTCACTCTCTTAGTGCGAGAAGCGTGGCTCCAAGAAGGTACACCTGCACACTTGACTGCAATATTTGTAGTTAATTTTATTGGACATGGTCACTCCAACTTTCATCCAAGCATCCCTTGAAGACATGCTTCCAGATTAGTATCCAATCCCCAGAATTGAAGCTGTGACAAGGAGTGTCTCTGTAATCGGCTGTGGCTGCATTCACCTGATTTCACCACATCAGCTAGACATTTACAGTAGTGCAGAACTACTTCATCAGTTATTGAAAGTAATGCAGCTGAAAATACAAGTGCAACTCGCATTGTCCTTCCCATGATGTCTTCATGGGGGGTAGTCCTGTCTTTTTGTTTGGAGTACATCTCATGTTCATCAACACTAAGGGGAGAATTTCTGCCCAATTAAACCGGTTGAGCCACAGACTGAGGACCAACTATTTTTGTGGGTGCCATTTGTCCTTTAAACAATGCCAGAAGATTGTGGTCAATAACTGCACTTCATTCTTAAAATGAGTGCCACACTCTGCCTCAATAGAAGTTGGGAGGCCAATACTTGAAATAAACTCCCTCAACAACAATTTGGCTACTGTAAGGTTATCTGCTCTCCTTAGGGGAAATGCTTCAACTCACTTTGAGAACAATCATTCTATTAGCAAGAAACATGGAAGGCCATTGCAAAGGGGCATATCAATAAAGTCAGATTGTAACCTCGTAAATAGGTTTTCTGGTTTGTCGATGTGATTCATGATTGAAAACCAGTTTTTTTCCCAATGTTTTCGGAATACCCTGACCAGACTATCTTGTCCTTCATGAGTCTGATTATGGAAATATGTACACATGGGTTGCTACATTAAATCCAGTAAAACATAATGTTGATCCTTGTTCACAGAAAAATCCTGATAATTCTTCTTGTAACCAAGTGTGTTCTATTTAATTTTTTCATTTTCAGGAGCATCATCCATTAGGTCCATCAAATAAGTCAATGAAATTTGCAAAGAGTCCATTAAATAACAATTTACATTGTTTGAATTCTGCGTATCACCATTATTTATAAATATTTCATTTTCATTTTGTTGAACTACAATTACCTTTTTCAAGGCACTATGCATTGCCATTTGGTCAGCATACATGTTCCTTAATGTGACCAAATCCTTGCCACCTTTATGGGCTTGGCACTTTAACACTGCTGCTTGCTCTCATCACTGGCAGCATCTGTGTTATATGTGCCCTCTGCAAGGTTGATCAAATAAGCCACATATTTGTGCCTCAGGTTTATTTAAAGACATTTCATTGAAGCCTCCTCTATGTAAGGCCTCTATTGTTAGCTATTGGGTACTATACCTGGGTATGGTTTTCTACCCTCCCTGCTTCCTGAGTTTCCTTCAGAAGAGTTCATCATTGCTCCTGAGACCATGCGGGATTTCAAGTCGAACACTTGACAGGACGGCCAATATTTCTACCATGTCGCAAGATCTGACAGAGGCTTGTCTTCCTGATTTTCATGTGAGAAGACCTCTCTTTGCTCGACCTTCCACTACCTGCTCTCCTTCTCACCTCAATTTCAGGATCAGCTTTTGTTGACATCGTGACTGTCCCACAGTGGCACCATATGGTCAAGTTGCTATACCCTTTACGTGTTGGTAGCCCTCTGATCCACTTATCTCATTGGACTTGCCACTTCACTATTCAGTGATAGAATTTCCTGATCATACTTCCCATACCTTTGAGAGTATTCAACTGCTCCACTTATTAAGCCCACTGCTAGTTATTCCTTGGTGGTGCCCTTTTTGCTCGGCATCAAAGATTGCCTTCCTCCCAGAGACATTCAGAAAGAAAAACTGGATTTACATGACTTTGGGTTCCCTGACAAGACTTTCTGGGTAGTTGCATAATGTAATGAGCTTTGGGGACAATAGCTCTTGATATTCTCCAGGATCCCAGACCTGAGAATGCATTGTGCTACTGAACCCATCATATTTTCTTATCTTATTTTTGATGAGCATTAGACAGTGCAGAAAACACTACACCAAGATTAATTTCTTTAACACACATATCCATGACACTAATTATGTACTAGGTTCATTATATACAGGCACCTCACTAAAAAAAAAAAAAACAGGAGACCAACTGTAACAATGTGCCATCACATGTGTGCACCCCGAAAACCCAAGATTGGTACAACGAAAATCATTGGTACAATAACTGCCCTTATCTGGGATAAGAACATGGTGGGAGTTGTTTTGAAGGGAGTGGGTTGACAATCCTCACTCCAGAGGAGTATTTGAGTATTACAGGTGAGTGGCAAGCATAACAAAAAGCCATGCAGTCAAAGGGACCGTCCACCTGAACTCTGGAGTCTGATCACATAGAAACTCAGGCTTCACTAAACGCCCAAGAGGAAAGTACCCCTTCTATTGTGGATCTGGCTCAAGCCCTGACTATTATTCAAGAAGAAGTACAGATGCTACAAAACGAAAATGCTACCCTAAACAGCGAGCTTCAACAATATAAACCACAGTGAAATCCGTGTGCTAGGGAGGAGAGAGAAAAACCAAAAGACACCATAAAATTCTACAACCACAGAGCTTTGGTGAACTACAGTCAAACCATTTACGTCCTTTCCTAGTTCTCAGCCGATAGCTATGATAGTTTATGCTCTGACCTCAGTCCCTTTAGCACCCCCAGAGCGATTCATTGGTCCTGCCAGTAATTTTAGCATACTTATTGTTAGAAATGGGGTCTCTAGTTGGCAAAGGTAGGTAACTTTGTCAAAATAGGGACCCTTGCTTCTAGTCAGGGTAATAACCCCTGCTCACCCCCTTGGTAGCTTGGCGCAAACAGACTGGCTTATCTCAGAGGCAGTGTCTAAAGCATGTGTGAACACATACAGTAATACAGTGAAAACACTACAAATGGACACCACACCAGTTTAGAAAAATAAGTCATCTTTATCTAGACCAAACAACAAAAATCCACAATACAGTAATAAAAATATGACTTTCAAATGGTAGAAATAGTTCAGTTAAAAGCAAATTGCAGATGCAACACTTTTCACACAAAGTACCTCGGATGCGTGGCACATGCAAACAAAAAGAGTTGCAGGGAAGGTGATGCGTCAGTTCCTTACACTCAGGGAAGGTGATGCTTCGGTTCCTTACTCCGGTGAAGGTGATGTGTTGGATCCTTAAAGCTGCGCAGGCGAGGTGATGCATCGGTTCTTTACAGGAGAGGAGGAATGCATCGGTTTCTTACTGCGTGGGGAGGTGATGTGTTTGTTTCTTACTCTGTCCCCCAATGATGTGGCAGACCTGGTGCCTCAATGTGATGTGATGAACCAGGACGATGCATGGGTTCTTGCAGCCGCACAGCAGGGCTTGTTTCGGAATCTGTGCGGAGATCTTGGACTCCGGGGATCGGTGCACTCAGTGCAGCGTGCAGCGATTTCTGGAGCCGAGGGCAGGCGCTGCAACAATTTCTTCAGCAATCCGTCAGAAGCAGGTGAGGAAGTGTCACACTTCTTCTTCTTGCATTGTTTTTCCAAAGCCATCCAGTCAATACACATCCTAGAAGAGGCACACTGGATGGCTAAGCAAGAAAATACCTACTTTCTAAAAGTGGTATTTTTCTAACACAGAATCACCTTCACTGAAAGATGCATTTAACACTCTGAGTTCAGGCATACTAAACTTTAGTTTCCTATCTGGTTCCCAGGGGAAGTTATGCTTATAAGATGTTATAATCAAACTTCCCATTCTATCCTATGGGAACGGATAGCCTTACAATAGTGACAAACATAATTGGCAGCCTTTCACTATCAGGTCATGCCACACACATAGAGGACATGTCCTGCCTTTCACATACACTGCACCCTGCCCACAGAGGTACCTTGGGCCTACCTTCGGGGTGAATAATATGTAATAAAAGGGAAGGTTAGGGCTTACCGTTGAGTTGGGTAACAATAAACATCTGTTATTCAGCGTCAAGATGCCTCAGGGTAAATGTGCACTTTACAAATACACATGGTATGTTATAATATGTTAAGACGGCATGGCAGTACTAGACTGCATACAGGCTCTGCAATGGCAGTCCTTAGTTACATTTACAAGCTGATTATGTGCAGGAGTTATTTTAGAAGTGTATACCCTTTACCCTGACTAGAAGCAAGGGTCCCTAGTTGGACAAAGGTACCGACATCTGCCAACTAGAGATTATTAGAATAGTCTGAGGTACCAGAACCCATGCAGTTTGTGAGCTTCAACCTACTCTAACTCAAAATGAAGATCGTAGGAGGAAGTTAAATCTATGCCTTTAGTGTGGGGGAAAAGGGATTTTGCTTGTGAATGTATGGCTAAACAAAAGTTGGGCTATAAAGGTTACAGCCCTCATAGATAAGGGCAGAAAAAGCTTGGAAATCTAGTTAACTATTCAAGGGATGAGATTGCCTTGTTATGGTTGTCATATCCTCAGATCTCATAATAACTGGCAAATACGACACATCCCTACACATCCTACTATCTGTGTAACCCTGGTTATATGTCACCAGAATCATAAAATATGTTCATATTATTGGACTCAAGGTCCACAGATAACTCTTTAGAAACCTCATGGGATATTACTAATACAGAAAAAGAAACCAGAATACATTAGAGCCGTGGATGGGTCGACGTTGTACTCAGGGCATGTTGTGTTTCAGACCCATTCTTTACAATAAGTGATAATGGAAACTCTGAAGCTATTACTTTTGATTTAATCGACACACCAGTCCATGGGATCATTCTTGAGGCCCCGTAGCTTCAACAGCAGAAGCCAAAAATTGATTGGTGTCTTTGGCAGGCCACTCCAGACATTGACTACAATCCTGTTATCAGGAAGTCTCAGATCTTTCCACCCCTCTATTGCACGGTCTGGAAAACATAACAGCAGAGGTGTCCCAATAGTATAGTGAGTACCAAGATGTTCTTATAGAGCAGGATCATTTTTTATTGCCTCCACTTAGAGCATTCAACGGTTGCATTGATCTGGTCCTGGTGCGGTTTTACCAAATAGCAAAGTGTGTGCTCTATCTGAGCCAGCTCAGTATCTTCATCAGTATTCTGATGAGTTAATAGATAATGGTTTCATCCAGCATTCAACCTCTCCTATGTCCTTGCCAGTGTTTTTATGGATCAAAGAAAAATGGGGAATTTTGGGTGTGCACTGATTAATCGGTGCTCAATAAAGTCACTGTTAAAAACAAAACTCCATTACTCCTGATTCCAGTACTTTTAGATCAGATCTGTCATTCCACTATCTGTACCACAATAGATCTGAGAGGAGCAAATAGTCTTAAGTGCGATGAGTGAAAATCTCCATTAGAGCAAATTCGGTCTTTTTCAGTACACCATAATGCCCTCCAGACTCTATAATGCTCTGGCAGCCTTCCAATCCCTTATGGATGGAATACTCCAGGAACTTCTTAATGTTTTTATCATTGTTTATATTGATGTATTTTCCCAGAATTAAACTGATCATGTCACACATGTGATATCAGTACTGGGGTTACAGTTGCATAATTGTTTGCTAAACGAGACAAATGTTCCTTCCACGTAGCCACAGTAGAATTTTTAGGATATTTTGTGTCTCCTGAGGGTAGAATTACAGATAAGAAACAAGTAGGTGCTATTTTAGTTCGGGTCCCCCATTTTCAGTCAAAGAGGTTCCAAACTTCCTGGGATTGGCTAATTTCTCTAGATGCTTTCCAACACATTTTTCCGAAATGGTTCCTCCATCACTCCCTTACTGCAGAAAAAGATACCATATTAGTGGACACCAGGAGCACAGGAAGCATTTGATACCCTAAAGAAAAGATTCTCCTCAGCCCCAGTACTTCATCATTGGGACCCTGAGTAACAATTTTTTGTTGACAATAATGCCTCCCAGGTGGCATTTAATGGGGTCCTCTCTCAAAGAGACATCAATACAGTGAAATTGCAACCAAAATCTTTCTTTTCCAAAAACAAAAAAACTCCTTCCAGCAGTACAAAAGTACATTATTACAGAAAAAGAACTATTTGAGATCGAAAAGATCTTTCAGGAATGGAGGCATTATTTGTTTGGTGCCAGCACACAATAACTAATTATTTAGATGAAAAAGGTTGCAATTGTTTTGCTCTGCAAATGCCCTAACCCCCAGACAAATACAGTGGCTCTTATTCTTTAGTGAATTTGATTTCACAGTTACATATAGACCAGGGTCGACACCGTTGAAATCATACACCTTATTCCATTTGGGAAGTCTCTAATGAGAATGTATGGAAACCCTTCATGGCATAAGCCTAGAACACAAGAGTGTGGCCAACGGCACCTCTGACAAATTCCTACAACAATTAAAAGATGCTTTCACAAACATTTCACCTGAACTATGGCAAGAAGACAATACTCAATTGATCGTCATTGGGTTATTTGATCACAATTCAAAAATATTTGTTCCAACTCCTGAGTTAATATAAAATAAATTATATTCGGAACATAGCAGTGTACTTTTGCATGACACTGGTATCATCCAGACACCAGATTGCCATATGCTAAGCCAGAGAATGATCTGGTGGGCCTGTGCCACTATGATGCTTACTAACAGCCAGTCTGCCACTCTGTAGACTGGATATTCAAACAGTATTGACTACCTGCTGTGCCTGGAGACAGATGCTAAGCTTGACAGGAGGAGGGGAACTACATGATTCTCAAATCCAACTGCTTGATAACCCATGGATGCCCTTTATATCTGAGCCATTGATTAAACACACACGGCAGAGACTTGGGTTGCATACATTCGGGGACTCCTTCCCAGAGGGACATGTTTACTCATGTGTAGAGGACGTGTGATTTAATCATGTATCCTCCATGGACTGGTTTGTGCTGCCTAGACTTCAAAATGCACTGTGGAGCCACACATCCTCATAGTTTCCCACCGTTAAAGCTTCTTATATCTGACACAAAGGGGGACTGGCTAGTGTCTAGGCTATACTGGGCCGGACTGGACCTCATGTTGGCACGTGAAAGTGGGCTCAGGACTGCCTGGGGGACAGCCCCGGGAAAGCCCCTTACTGACGAGGTATCAAAGAAATGCTGCACCCAAATGCACAGGTTTTCTGTGAACTACAGGCACAAGTTGATACATTATAAATACATAAGCAGGATATATATGACACCGACCAAAATGTGGTGCATTGATCCCTCTCACTCCAAGGACTGCCCCAAGTGGCAGGCTCCAGACGTGGATTACCTACACATGACATGGACATGCAATAAAGTGGCAGAGTACTGGACACATGGTTCCAAGAACTGCAACAAATGACAGAGATTACAATCAGACCGACCCCGCTGCTGGCACTTCTGGGACATGTCATGGGAGTCCCCAGGGCTGCACGCAGGATGGTTGGTGTAGCGCTTCTTATAGCAAACCAAGAGTTGGCCATACATTGGGGGCTCATGAGTGTAACAACAGTAGAGCAATGGCTTAAAAGTTTGATGTATTGCGACACCAACAGCATGT
This sequence comes from Lissotriton helveticus, assembly GCF_964261635.1. Taxonomy (NCBI): domain Eukaryota; kingdom Metazoa; phylum Chordata; class Amphibia; order Caudata; family Salamandridae; genus Lissotriton; species Lissotriton helveticus. The sequence continues at coordinate 743,824,073 of NC_136059.1, read as the reverse complement.
TGTTTGCTGAACCACAACCAATTGCCTCTAGGCTGAAAGACATTTGGAAACCACTAAGAAACTATTTAAATACCGGAGTACAAGATAATAACAGCCAATGAGCAGGCTATATAAATGTGCTGGGTGGTGGCGACACGGACAGATTCTGGGTAGGGTAAAGGAATGGCAGGGACATTGCATCACTATAAATAATGCCAGACTGAGGCAATGGGTAAAGATTTAAAACTGCATTGTAGTGGGTAAACAGTCTAAATATTGAGTTTTTTATTTTGACCTTCAAGAATATCGAGTTGGTAATATCGTAGGGACAGAATATCGAAATCAAGAATATCGACGACCAGAATCTCGACCTGAAGATAAGAAATATCATTTTTGTTAATATCAAAGTTAGTAATATCAAAATCAAAAATATTGAGGTTACTAATATCGATATTAATATTAGTATTGTTTTTTTATAACTTTTTGTTTATTATTGTACTGGTTTTACAATATATGTATTACATTTTTAGAAGTTAGTAATAATTTTTTTTAAGTAAATTATGCATTTTAGTTTGTCTGGTAGGTTTATAGGGGAATAGGGTGGGTGTAGTTTATTTATAGTAAATTAATTAAAAATAAATAGGAATTAGTCAATATTTTTTAATACATTTTGTGTTTTAGTTCTGTAGCGGGTTGTGGGTTTAAATGGGAATTGGGTGGGTAGTAATTTAATTGAAATAAGTAATTATTTAATTTTTATTTTTTGGTATTGATAATTAATTTTGAGTTAAATAATTATTAATTGGTAATGAATTTTTAATAATTGGTAAATTATTTGTATTAATTGATTAAATGGTAATTATATTAAGTGTATTAATTTAATATTGAAGTGTGTCATGAGGTTATAGAGCAATAGGGTGGACGTAATTTAATTTAATAATTCATATATTTTTGGTTGGGAATGAATGTATTGTTCATTAATTATTAATTGGTAATTAAATTTGATTAGTTATAATTTATTGGTGTTTATCAATAATGTAGTGTTAATTAATTATTAATTGCTAAATGTTTTTTGATAATTATTGTTGTTTGGGTATTTTATTATTATTTGGTAATACATTTTTAATATTAATATTTGACTGTATTTATCCTCAATTTAATTGTCAATTAATAATTAATTGTTAATTATTTTTAAGTAATTTTTTATTAGTATTGTTAATTAATTTATTGTAATTTTATAATTACATTATTATTTAAAAAAAAGATATATTTTAATTATTAGTAAGTAATTTTAACGCCTACGCTAGCCATCTCATTCCCTACTGTTGCACCCTCTAGAGTTGGAATGGTAATTTTATCCCCTACGCAATCCAACACTTTCCCTACTGTTGCACTCTCTGAAGTTGGAATAGTAATTTTTACCCTTACGCTATCCAACACTTTCCCTACTGTTGCCTCTCTGGAGTTGGAATAATAATTGTAATCCCTATGCTATCCAACACTTTCCCTACTGTTGCACTCTCTGGAGCTGGAATACTATTTTTTTACCCTATGGTATCCAATAATTACTATTTCAGTTAATGTAGTGCATAATTTTTTTTAAATTTTTGTTATAATTTGTTATATATAGTTTTGATATTTGTATTTATATTATTGTTGTATGTGTATTTATGTATTTATAACTTATAAAATGTGTTTAACAATTCATAAGTTATTATAATATTTAATTGTAACTATTTGTAAGTATATATTATATTTTATATGTATATGTTTATTTTCTTTCACATTATATGTATTGCTTATAATTTTAAACATATTTTTAACTATGTTTATTTTATTTATATGTATTATTTATTTAATTTTACATTATTTGTAAACATTTTTTATAAAACAATATTTTTAACAACAATGTTTTTGTAGATATTTTTGTACTTACCATAATGTAGCTAGGACTTCGATATTCTTGACATCGATATTCCGCCTCCGATATTTTGACGTCGATATTTTTGACGTCAATATTATGTCAGACATTCTACACTGTGATGCAGCTTGAGTTTTAAGAATGTGAATCTGTATTTGTTTGCTGATATTTACAAGCTAAAAGTATATTAATGCTGCAAAGACAAAAAGACTGTAGAATCTGCTGCACTGATGTTTATAATCCCACTGTTGCTGTGAAATCGATAAATAAAGGCTTAAAAAAAAACAGTTCCCTTTTTCCATTTGTTCTTGAAATTTCTTTAAATCACTCCAATATTGTGTTTTCATTATCAAATCTTTCATGTGGGCTCTTAATCTGATGAGTCGAATCTTGTTGATTCATAATGCATTTAATCCATTTTATAATTTAGTTTGACATTTTTCTTCCTACTAATGGCAATATGAAGTTCATCTGCTAATCCCTCCAATGTGTCAAGTACTTCATTTGCACATCTGGCTGCTTCATGGATTGACTATTAAATTTCCCCAGAATTCAAGTCTACATTACCCTGAAGCATCTCTCCAAATTATATCTTCTGAATAACAATACTGACTTCTTTAGGTGGTGGTTCTATCACCAATGTCTCTGTAACATGTTCCATGCCACCTGTGCTAGACCTCGGCACAATGACTAGAGTCTCTGATGGGGCACCCAGTGCAACTCCAGAAAGAGCCTACACTGCCACCATTCCCCCCTTCCCCTCCATCAACCTCAGAGTAGTCTGGGTTGGGGCTATTTGCTCATCTCTGTATGGAGGATAATTCACTAAAACAATTGTTATATACATCAGCATAGGACTTTCTCCATATTTATTCTCTTTTGGCTTAACGTATTTGCTCTGTTCATTTTCTGAATAATTATAGTAGGAATGTCTTAACTCACTCCATTTTATTCACTCTGCACACCTTCTCTCTTCTGTCCATTTTAGATTCCAACCATCCCGTAAATGACACTGAGTTGATGGTAATTGCATTTCATGAATGCTCAATTCATGTTTAGGAAATGCTTTGTGCATGTGCTTTTGGAATTGCAAATAGGTAATCCCAAAATTGGTACATTAAGAATTGCAAATCCCTAAATCCTGGTCAAAATTTGCGATTTCCACTGAGTAGAAATCGCAAATCGCGACCTTGATTTGACCTTGGTACATAGGAAAAGGATATTTAGCAATTCTTAATGTACCAACATACCTATTCGGCCTGTTAAGAAATGCTGAATGGCTACATACATCCGGCCCTAAGTCATAAAGCCTAACATGTTCAAAGTTGTCATTTTGTTATTTGGGGCCTGAACTTTAGCAATGCAGATTCTTGCCTCAGATCAAGCACAAGACTATTCCACAGTTTTGCTGCAGCTACAGAAAAGGCTGTCACTTAAGGTGTCTCAGTGGAAGGTTGGCAGTCAAGCTGAAATGCTTGCACAGATCTTAAAGAGCATCTAGCAAAATGTAAAGAAAATATTTTGGTTAAAGCGTTATAAACCAGATGTACACTCTTTAAATAACCCCTGCTCACCCCCTTGGTAGCTTAGCACGAGTAGTCAGGTTTATCAAAGGCAATGTGTAAAGTAATTGTACCAACACTCACAGTAACACAGTGAAAACACCACAAACTGACTCCACAACAGTTTAGAAAAATAAAGGTATTTATTCTAAACTACACAAGACCAAAACGCCAAAAATCCAACATACACAGTTCAAGAATATGGTTTCAAATGAGTTCTTAAAGTTGCGTTAAAATAATCCACAGTTGCGTCACGTTTTAGCCAACAGTACCTTTAGATGGGACAAAAGTTCCAAGGGAAAGCTGTAGCGTAGAAAAGCAAGCAATGCGTCACTCCTGAGACCCTGGGGAGGCGATGCGACAACCCCGCTGGACGAAGCAGGTGTGTTGCGATGACTCCGGTCTGTATGGGGAGGGATGCGATACCTTGCGTGGATTCGGGTGCACAGGTTTCTGTGGAAGCGGCTCGCAAAAGGTCCGATGCGATGATCTTCGGGGCGGCGACGATCTCCGGCACGGCGATGGTGCGCAGCTCAGCGGCGATCTTCTCCTCTCACGGCCCTTCGATGCGATGGCTCTGCGATGATTCTCACAGCGACATGATGCGGTCTGCAAGCAAGTGGTGCGATGATCTCACCCAGTGACGACAGGCTCTGCGACGATAATCGCAGCGATGATAATCTTTCCGCACGGGACTGGTGAGGCTCGCAAATGAAGGATGCAATGACTCTGGCAGCGTCAACAGGCGCTGCAACGATCTCGGCCTTCGTAGCGGCGGGAATTTCCTCGCACTGACGGGATGCGCTCCACAAGCGAGCGATGCGTGAAAACTTGCAGAAAGTCTTTAAAATCTTGGTTTCCAGCTTCCCAACACAGGTACAACTCTCAGAGGCACCACAACTGGCCCAAGCACTCTAGGAAGGACACACCTCTCTCAGAAGAGTTCAGGGAAGCTGGGGGTGTAGTCCTTTTGTTCCTGGGACTTCTTAACGGCGAGGTAGCTCTTCTCACGTCCTTGGAGATTCCTTCTAACAAGGGGACACAGCACAAAGCAAAGTCCTTACGCTCTCCTTGGGAGCAAAGCAACAGCAAGTCAGTCCAGCAGAGCAACAGCAGGACAGTCTTCCTTCTTCAGTTTCAGCTTTCTCCTTGGCAGAGCTTCCTTCTTGATTCCAGGATTATCTAATTTTCTGTAGTCTGGGGTCCTGTACTTATACCTCTAAAAGTCTTTGTTCCTTTTGTGCAGGAGGGCTCTGAGCCCGGTCTGAACCAGTTCTGGGTGTTCCTTGAGCACATTGTTTTCCTGGCCTCTCCTTTCCTTTCGCAGAGCAGAAGCATCAGACGCCCCACAGGAGGTGGAGCCAACATTGTGGAGGGAAAGCACAGCCCTGGAGCACTTTGTTGACATGATACCTTCTCTCCTTTCAGAGTGCAGGGTAGAGACATCAGACGCACCGCAGGGGGTGGAGAAAGCACTGTGGGGGCAGGCACAGTCCTATTCACTTCCCAGGTGCAACTCCTCCCTCCCATCTAGATGCAGATCTCTCTATTCACCACTGACAGTCAATTTACAAACAGACCAAGGCACACAGAAAGGTCAGACAAGAAAGCAGCCACTTTCTTAAAATGCCACTTTAAAATACAGGACTTAAAAACCACCTTCCTAAAAGATGTGTTATTACATTCTGAGTTCAGGGATACCAGACTTTTATGTCCTATCTTGCTCCTATGGGAAGATATGCCGGTAGCCACTGTAGCCAGCATTCCCCATGATAGCCTATGGGGCAAGATAGCCTTACAGTAGAGAAAAATGAAAATGGCTGTAATTCACTACCAGAGCATGTCACCTGCACTAGTACATGCTCTACCTTTCACATACACTGCACCCTGCCCAAGGATACCTTGGGCCTTCCATAGGGGTGACCAAGGTGTAGAGAAAGGGAAGGGTAAGGCCTGGTCAGTGGGGATACTGCCCATGAGGGCATGGCAGTTCACAGACTGCACACAGGCACTGCGGTGGCAGGCCTGAGACACCATTTTAGGGTTACTCATGTGGGTGGAACAATCAGTGCTGCAGGCCCACTAGTAGCATTTGAATCACCAGCCCTGGCACACTCAGTGCAATTTACTAGGGACTTCTGGGTAATACAAATATCTCAATCATGGATAACCAATCACAATACAATTTACACTGAGAGCATATGCACTTTAGCACTGAACAGCAGTGGCAAAGTACCCAGAGTCATATTGCCGACAACCACAGGTCAGGAAAAATAAGGGAGGAAGAAGCAAAAAGTTTGGGGATAACCCTGCAAAAAGGGCCAATTCCAACAGTGCCCTTACATTAATTAAAGAGCCTGTAAAATGTATCTAATGTGTGTATCCCTTCCAAGCAAATTGCTATCCATGGCATGAGACTAAAAATCCACTGTGATGGGGAGGGTTGGGAAAAAGAAAGTGAGTAAAAGTTCTGTGTGAAAGTGCGTGGTTCACTCATTGCTTTTTAGTCATTTGTAATAAAAGTCTGAATAACTATGCAAATGCATTTTTCACAAAACGTTCTTGCAGCTGATGAATCTAAACAGTCCTGGGGCAGGAGAGGATTGTGGGACTTGCTACAAAGCTACAAGAATGTTTCATGAGAGCCCCATCTCAACCTTTGAGCTTTGGGTGAATTTGTGTAAATGTTTTGCTGGAAAATGCATGTTTTGTTAACAATTCTTCATTTCTTGTGGGCCGAAACACTCCCAAAGTGTCATGCCTGAGTTGGCCTTGCTGGCTTTAATCCATTATGTTTTTCAATTTAGAGATGGTATTTAAGCCCTCCTAGTTTCAACAAGCATAGGCAATGGCAACAGGTTTGGCTTTATAGACGGCTGTATGGTAATGTGAAGCATTCCAATTCAATAGCAGGGAAATGGATATACATTTTGTGTTAAGGCAAAGAACTGTAGAATAATATTGGTGTAGGTAAAAAGGTCAGGTGTCAGTTTCACTGTCAACTAGTCACAAGAATAGGCAAATAAATTACTGCCCTCCTCCCATCCGTACTTCGGCTAGAGAAAAACAAGATACATTATCTAGTTATGCAAGATGCTTTAATAGCATTCCAATGTGCAGTGCCCTTGAAAGTTCAAGTTTAAGCAGCTGGATAAATAAACAAAATGATCCCTGCTAGTAGAGGGTAAGCACTTTTTCTGTGAGAGCACACAAATTCTGCCCAATCCAAGCATGCAGTCCTAGCTCCCAACATGTGGGCCTAGCCAACGCCCTTCTCAAGTGATGCTCACATAATTATATCATGACATCTGTGCTGTCAGGCCAGACCATAAAAAATCACTAGCCACCACCACTTCAATAGAAAGGGAATTACTACACAGCTATGTAAATGGCTTGTTATTTTTGCTCTAACAACAGGCAGGAAAGGGAGAAACAATGCAAATAGAAAGCCACTGATTTCAGGGTTGAACATTCTCGTTTTATATTATCACTCCTCTTTCACTTTAAAGTGAGGCACTGCTGTGGAGGCACAGCAGAGAATAATCCCCACATGTTGACATTACAGTGAATAGGCTGGCTGATTCACTTTTTACCACAGTTTATAATTTAGTTATCAAGCTCATGGGTCTTCACCAGTATTTTGTCAGATATTATATCTCCTTCATGCATTTTTTAAGTTCCCAGATAGGCACATTAGCATTTCAAACACCTGTTCAGGTTAGTAACAGTCAACCATTTATGTATTTGTCTGGAGGTTCCTGAAATTAAAGTCACATTTATCCCCCCAAAGAAATTGTGTATACGTGTATATATAAAGAATAGACAGTAGAGTGAGACAGAATAAGAAACTCTTGTGGAAATGTGTTTGACCCACGTGATTGACTAGTACCTGCACTGCTATTTTGAACATTTAAGCATTTCAGGAGATTGTACTATTGAATATTGAAACCAACAATATTGTGGCATTCCAATGTCATGGACAAAATATTGCAGGGTAAGAAACCTAAAGATAAGTACATATAGGAAAGTATAGATTTTCTATTCATAACTCCACATCTATGTACCTTGAAAAATATCTACCTTGTAAGTAAATATATGTGGAATTAGGTATAGTAAATCTGTTGGTAATTTATTTTCGATATTCTGTCCCATAGAGATTGTTGATTCGATATTCAGGGGGCACGTCATTTCATAGAAGCTCTTATAGATTTGGAAATGCTAGGTAATCCACAATATGCTTGCTGATTTAATTCTCATTACCGTGTGTTATTACTATATTAATGTGTTAACTCACATCTTTACAATGCAAAATGTTGTTCTTACAGGTTTATGCCCTTCAGATCCCACAACAGCCCAGCTTTGGAATAAGGGATACGAAAATTGATAAAGACAAAATATACACTGATTGATTAACATATCTCACCTGCAAGACTCCTGTAGCCCTGCTATGCGCTGGGAAACAGCATCACAAATGAAGCCCAGATAAATCTGTCTTAAGTACACCTCTTTACTGCTAGCAAGGGAGGCCATCCTTAGAGGAAACGAGCGCCACTGTAAATCTGCACAATATTAAAATGGCAATCTTTATTCCATTTTTCTCCCTCAAAAACTCATTGCTTGAGAATGCACGAATAGATTACATGCCAGCACAGAAGAAAAACTCAACCAAGCGGGCCCTGCTAAAAGCGGTTCCTCACTCTTTTAAATGCAAAATGTGTCAGTGGGTTTGTTTAGTTCCTATATGTAATCTACTTTTGAATGCAAAAATAATGACAGCATTTTGTAGAGAAATTGAATAAAGATTGGTTTATTAAGATTGATCAGAGCAGAAGTTGCTTCACTTTTTTTAAGCCCAACCTTTCAAAGTACTTACCGCCACAATTTTTCGCTGCGGAAGAACTGTGATTTTTAATACATACAACATATGCTGACAGCCGATGGATGAGGTTTGATTTAATAATCTGAATTATCACGTAGCCTGGAGTCTTAAATGATATTCTGACATCTAAACATGAAATGTGTACTAAATGAATTAATTGTACATATCCCAGTGGTGAATGTCCTACTTTTAAACACATTTTCTTTTTCAGTATACATGTTGCCACCTCAGCACGCTTCCTGCCTTCTCAAATATTTCTCCCCTGTTCAGTGTAATTTACCCTCTGCACCTCTGTATAATTGCTGCTTTACTGAAACAGAGTTCTCTGCGGATGAAAAGTCAAGAAATTGTCAGATATAGGAGAGTGGAAACGACAATGCACACCTTTTGACTTCTGAGTACTCCTTGGAGCCCCTCTGGAGGGGTAATTCCCAATGAGCACAGAGTGCAAATGATGAAGTATCAGTGCTCTAAGAACCCTGGACCTAATTTATGAGGTTTTGCCGTAGGACAGCGCAGCAGGCCTTCCTGCTGCACTGCCCTACGACAAAAGAAAAGGGCAGGAATGCGCTGTGTTAGACCTGGCACCATTGGCGTGGGTCTCCCTTCCATTTTTCGCTGTTGTCTCCTCTGTTTTTGATGGTATTAGATGCTCTTGGCGCTGGGCCACTGCCATTCAGTGCCACAGCGCAAATGCTCCCTGTGTAAATATGTTTGTGAATTGGTATATCCCTGATTGGCTTATTTGGTTTACCTTTTAGTCCCTAGTAGTGTGGCCTGTGTGTGCCCAGGGCTGGTAACCCAAATGCTGCTGGTGGGCCTTTAGCGCTGGTTTGGGCCACCCACCGAAGTAGCTGGTAAAGTGTACCTCATTCGTGCCACTGCAGTGTCTGCGCGCAGTCCAAAACTGCCATCTTGGCTGTGAAGTGCCCACACTTCCCAGCCCCTGACCCTTCCCTTAGCCTCATGTCAGTCACCCCTATGGTAGGTGCCTTGTGTGCGTAAGGTAGGACATGGCTTGATATGTATAGCATGTCCTGGTAGTGAATCCCCCTCCATTTTGTTTTCACTGCTGCAAGGCTACCTGTTCTCCATAGGCTAGAATGGGCAGACTGGCTATTAGATCTTATAGTCCTATCTGACTCAGGGAACATGGTAGAAATTCGAATTTAGTATGCCTGAGCTCAGATTAATAAAATGCATCTTTTAGTGAAGTTGGTTTTAATATTCTGTGTTTGAAAATACCACTTTTAGAAAGTAGGTATTTTCTTGCCTAAGCCTCCAGTGTGCTCTGCTGTTTTGTGTATTGGGTGTCTGGGTTTAGAGGGGCAAGGCAGGCTGGGTCAGACCTGGGTTGAATAGAGAGATATCTGCATTAAGAACTGGGGAGGGGTAGCTCCTTGTCCTGAATAGGGCTGTGCCTGGCAAGGTGAATGCTGGCTCCACCTCTCACTGTGTGTCTGATGGCAGACCCCCTCTTTCTGAAAGGAAGGATGCAGCCTGGTAAACAAAGTGCTCCAGGCCTGAGCAGAACTGGTTCTGGCTGGGTTCAGTGACTAGAGACTTTTGAGAACAAAGACTTTTGGGGTATAAATATCTGTGCCCAAACCCCTGATTTTTGTATTGCCTCTGGATGTCAAGAGGAACCTCTGTCTGTGTTACTGAAGGAATCTGCAGGAGAGGACTGTGCTTGTGTACTGTGTCTTGGATTGGCCTGCAGTAATTCCCCTTGGACGTTTGAGTGACTTATTTTTGCTAAGCAATCACCCAAGGGCTAGAAGAGAGCTAGCCCCCTGCTGAATCACAGGCCCATCTGACTTCCCAACAAGCCTCCTGATTCCTCCCAGCGAGGATTTCGATCTGCAGGTGAGGCCCCTGTGAGTTCCAGGGTCTCTACTTCTACTACAGAGAAAAGAGAGCTGAAAATCGTCGCTAACGCCGTTTGCGAGCCGCCGCAGCTGAAGAGCATAAAAAAAATCCACGCGCTGCTTCCGCCGAGTGCTCGCAAACCAAAGATCATCTCATCGCACTCTTGCGGGCCCCAAAGTGCTCGCTAACCCCAGAGATCATCACATCCCACGTTTGCGGGCTTTTCGAAGGTTCGCTGACCCCGGATCATTGCATCGAGATCATCGCAGCGCGGACGCCGTGCGTCTGCCATTTTCCTCGCATCGCACCTGGTTTGTCGCTCCCTCGCGGAGCGCCATTTTCTTTCATCGCAACAAGATCGCATCCTCCTTTGCAGCAAGGATTTAATGCATCGCCGGCCTAGCATGGGGAAAATCATCGCACCAGCTCCTTTGCGACATTTTGTTGGTTTTGCTACGAAATCCAGGTACTTTGTAGGTAAAAGGGTCGCAGAGACCACTGCTTTGAACTGAACCCCTATTCGAACACTTTGAACTCTTTTTCCAACTTTCCAAGAGTACCCCTTTTCCAGTATTGTTTACTTTTTACCGTTATTGGTCTTGTGTTAAGTCTATATATAAAGATACTTATTTTTTATAACTACTTGTGTGGTGTGCCTTTGAAGTGTCCTTCACTGTGTTACTGTGTATGATCATAAATGCTTTACACACTGCCTCTGAGATAAGCCTAACTGTTCGTGCTACGTTACCACAGGGTTGAGCAGGGGTTATCAAAGGGTGTAGCCCCCTTACTCTGACTTAGGAAGAAGGGTCCCTACTTGGACTGTGTCCAGCAACTGCCAACTAGAGACCCCCATTTCTAACATGCTGTATCTATATGATACAGCGCATTCCTGTTTTTTCCTCTGCGCCGGCGCCCAATGGACTGCCATGGGCGAATGCAGGCACCGTTGCACCATGGTGCAGGGTGCCTGCTTTGCAGAGATGATTAATATTGTACAGGAAGGGAAACCTTTCTGTACAAAAATAATCACAAGATGGTTTTCATTCTTTCTTTCATTCTACATATAAAAAGGAAAAACAAGGAGAAATAAAGACATTTCTCCTTGTTGCGCCTCCCTTACTCCTCCCCCTGGGGAGGCGTAAGCTTTTGGCACGGCCTCAGATTTAAGATTTCTCGTAAATCTAGAGCAGTGTCAAAAAGCCATGGATGTTGCTGGGAACGCCCCCAGCAACACCCATTGCATGCCTCTTTAATGCAGAAAACTGTGTTAATGGGACTGATATTTATAAGGCAGCATTAAGCCCAAAAAATTGGCTTAGTCCTGCCAGAAAAATATCACGCAGGCTTCTGCGCCACGGAACGTCACAAAAAGTGACATTCCGGAAGCGCAAGGGGCTCATAAATAAGCCCCCTATTTACTCTGAAACCAAGGGTATCACGTGCTCTACCATGGTTCCAGTGGTAAAGACAGGGATGGCAGATGCACCTACGTGATGTTCATGTCTCCAAGCACCTCTAAGCTTTAACGCTGACGTCCGTTGTGCTTTTATGTTCCTGATACTGGTTATTGACTGCAGTCTCCACTTCCAGCTTTCCCCTCTACTTCTGGATAGCTGACACCTGTCCCTCTCTGCCTTGCTTCCCTCCCTGTCATCTTCAGGTGGAAAGTCTCTGAACTCTTAAACAGCAGAGGAGGAGCACACAATAAATAAATCGTATGTTGTCTCATTAATGCATACACATACTCATTTGTACCACTGATTTTCACTTATACTATGTTATTGTGGTATCCCATTTTAGTAACCCTGGGCGTAGTTCGCGGAGCCGCACTCCGCGGAGCTACGCGAAGACGCAGTTGCACTCCGCGACCTTCGCGTAGCTCCGCGGACATGCGTAGTAGCTTGCTAGACCCGTTCGCGCACCGTTTTTCGTCTTCGGGAGCGCGGTGCGCGTGTTCGGGGCGCTGCCTACATGCTCGAGATAGCTAGCGCGCTAAGTTACTCAAGAGGTTTGTCCCGCCCGCTTAGACATGTTCGGGAACTCATCTTCTCGTTCGCACTGCCAAAGTGCGTGATCGCGTCACATATCGCGCGAACTTACCCCGGCGCACGCGATAATGTTATTCAGCGCGCGAGAACTACGCTACGCACCGGATCGCGGAGTAATCGACAGCTTCGCGTTCTCCGTAGAACGCGGAGTTGCCAAAACTCCGCAAGCTCCGCGAACGGAGCGTAGTTCTTCGCCCAGGGTTACATTTTAGACATCCAAGTTTATACTCATACAATGTACTCTGTGCGTTATATAAACCAATTGACTGCCATGGCTACCCAACTACCAGTGCTGACCCCTTTTTGAAATGTTAGGGGGTAGTTCCCACTTACGCCTTTGTTACTTTTATCATCAAAAGGAATACAGGCCAATTTTTGCCGTCCTTTTCCCCACTGCTTGTATATTCTAAGCGTACCTAGGGTTTATGGATTCCCTTTGAAGGAACTAAGACAATAGTCAAATATAGCATAATTTTGTTTGTTTTTTAATGAAAAAATGGGAAAAAGTGCTTCTAGAAAGCATGTTGTTTGCCTGTAAATGGCATCAAAAACTGCTGTGCTAAGCTCACCATCCTCTCTGCTTCTGGAATGCACAGAGTTGTAAAAGAAAATATTTTCTGTTCTTTATTGGTAGTTCATTTTTCCTATTTTTTTCAGTTTCAATTTACTTTCAGTTTGGGGTGGAAACAGGTGTGAAACCCATGAGTGAACCGGTAAAGCTTTACATTTCTGAAAACCAGACAAAATTCAGAATGTAGCAAGGAGTGATTTGTGTGCATCATAGAAATAAAAGAATAATGAAAATAAGGAGGAAAAAATTGTGATTGGAAAGAACAATTTCATATGTTATTTTTTCCACAAAGACCAATTTATAAAAGTAATATACTGTTACAAGAGTCAGACTCTTCAGGTCACAGGGATGTAGAGTGTTTGTTAGTTGCCCGAAAACACACAATATCCTGGCCCAGCAACTAAGTTGCAGCTTGAAATACTTTTTCATTGTGTACTGACCATGCAGCAATTCATCTATTGAAGGAAAGTGAGCTTATATTAAACCTATGTGTTTTTCAATCAAATGTGCACAAGATTCTAAGTTTAGGAAAAGTAGGTATTTGTAATTCTCTGACTTTTTTGTTACCCATACTTTCATTTCATTCAAAATGGGATCATTCTTTCACCTTGACTTCCATTTGGAAGCCAGAAATGGAGAGAAAGTATTCTTCATTCCCACACTTGGAGTAAAGATTCAGCCCCTTGTGTGGCTGTGCCCAGTGCCAGTAACACAAAAGGGCCCACATTGAAATTTGGAGACATCAGCATTTCCTATCAAATTATAACCTGTTTTGACAATTGGAGGAGCTGAAATATTTGGACCCAGGTTTGATCACCACCCAGGGACACCTACCAAACCTTGACATTTTTGAGAACTAGATACCATGGGGGGCAGGGTGATGGGCCTTGTGTGGGTCCCACAACAATTTCTTAGCCACAATGCCATGCAAACCTCAAGCTTCCCTGGTGGCAGATTGGCAGCAAACCATAAATCAACTCCCTACATGTCACCTGGGGGGCGGAATGACTGTATTGCCTTATTGCAATAAAGGCAGACCACTTGCCAAGGGTGGTGCCACTTTTTTCCCCAATGTAAAAACCTTCGTGACTAGTGGGCAAGATTTGGGCAGATTGAAGCACACATCAATCATGACAAACTGTCCGTCCACCCGTCAAGTGAGCAGAAATACTATATTGCTCCTTTTGGGGTGCAAGTCACCTCTGGGTGATACAATGGGCTGTATCACCCCTTTTCTCCTACCGTGTGGAGTTCCCTGATGTCTAGTTGTCTTTCTACACGAACCTCGGAGTGGGGGAAAGACTACATATCCCAAATGCCCAGGGTGAAAGGGAGGAACCGGGCTATAAACGCTCCTCCTTTTGACTGAACTGGTGCTTGACAATCGGTTTCCTATGAATAGTCAGGCTGTGTCATGGAGTATTCCCAGAGGAGCTTGCTGCTTGGCAGATATTACCTGTACGTTGGTGTTTCCCCGAGCGTGGCCGTCATCTACGGCTAGGTATTCTGGTTCTTTGCTGTGGCTGCAGGAGTGGAGGGGTGAAGGCAGCTTTTCTTCTATTCCGAGTTCGTATCGGGATTCAACCAACTACAATGCCTGCCGCATGGAGCCACAGAGAGAGTGGAGGAGTCAGCTACAGCCAATCGTGCATACCCTGCCGGAGCCTCTTTCTCCCGGAGGTATGGAAGTGGGTGTATGTGCATTTTCGTATTCTTGGGTTCGGGACCTTACATGGAGAGGCAGGTGCCTCTACAGGTACATTTGTTCTGTTTTCTTTTGCATTGTATGGAGTCATCGGAAGGGACTCTTTATACTAACACCATTTTCTGGATTGAAGTTGACATTACGTGTGGACCCGGTGAGGTTTCCAACACTATTATTTCTATGAGACTGCTCAGGTGTTCTGTAGGGCCCATCTTGCTGGGAACAAGCGCAGAGCGTCCTCTTCTGGAACCATCCTATCTCTTCCAGGGTGCACCATGGGGAGTGATGTGTGAGTAGAATGTATCTTCTCTGTGTTTGTATTTAGATATATGAAGAGGTGTTCAGTCTGTGACTCTTTTTCTGTCTTTCTTCGCTTGCAGGAGGCAGCTCCTGTGTTCTGCTTTGGACGAAAAGTACAGATAGACCTAGAGAAGACCAGTGTGATACATGGGTAGTGGACGGCTAGCTTCTCATTTATTATTTTATGTACTTCCTTTTTCCCCTGATTGCTTCCGAGCAGAACCGTGTATTTGATAGCTCGCTCTGTAGGTAGCATTAAGGGGAACTGAGAATCATTGCATCGCCCATCCCTGGATCTGGCTAACACGAGATGGGTGATACCTTCTTTATTTATTTATTTATAAAGTTTTATATAGCGCAAACTTGACTCAAGAGGGTATCAGAGCGCTTTACATTTAGGATTGTTGTGTTACAAGTTACATAAGATACAAGAGCATAGTATGGTACAGTGCACAAAAACAATGTTTCAATAATACGTAGGAGGGAGGGGAGGAAGGAGTAATAGCGGGGAGACGAGGAGGGATTATGCCCAATGTCCGGCTGGGTAGGTGACGGTCAAGGGGGAAACCAGGGCCGATCTCCTCATTAGCTGTCAAGCAGCTCCATCGGTCATCAGCCATGTTGTTCAGGTCTCGGTGTTCAGTAAAAATCAGTTTTTAGTTTATTTGATTTATGACGGTTATATAGCGTTATCTAGACCCAGAGGTATGAGAGCACTTAACCAGGGGAACGTTGCATTAGAAGGTACATCAAAATAATTATAAAGTGCTGGCTAGACCCGTAGGTATCAGAACGCTATAACAGAGGAGCATAGCATTACAAATTGCATCAGTTGTAATAGCGTAATAATGTAAAGTAAACAATCAACGAGGTTGAGAGAATTTATAGGAAAGGAGGGGAGGAAGGAGCCATAGCAGGGAGACGAGGGAGAACTGTGTCCAATGTCTGGCTAGGTAGGTGACGGTCGAGGGGGAAACCAGGGCCAATCTCCTCCTTAGTTGTCTAGCAACTCCATCAGGCTACTAAAATCTTATAAAATGGCGACAGCACATTCAGTCCATCTAAAGAAGAGCCCAGGGGCCTTTGTTGGTCCTACGTATAACAACCAAACGACGATTGACTATATCATCGTAAGTGATAAACTGCAACCCCTAATGTCAAACTTCCCAGTTCATCCGCGTAGCGACAGTGATCATGCCGCTTTAACCATCACGCTGAACCTGACAGTAAATACACGCCACAGGCTAGAATGTATTGGAGCAGCCGACGGCAAAGAACTGATAAAGCTACCAAGAAGAATTAAATGGGGGCAGACTGCAAATACTACATTTAATAATTGGGAAACTCGTGGATAGGTTGGCCACCGAGCGAACACAAGAAGGGTGCAATTGCAACTTGGAACGGTATAACCAGGACCCTGGCGGCGACACTTCATGGAGACACAGAAAGAACAACTCATTGGCACCCCCCAACTGCATATGCATACAATGATGCAATCAAAAAAAGCGTCAAACATCTAAATACGAAACGAAAAGCTTTTCATAAAATCGGTTCAAGCTTAAATAAAAACCAATTACAAGAAGCCACAAAAAATCATTCCAAGAAGGTGTGGGCTGTTAAGCGAGACCATTGTGAAGCACAATGGCTGAAAATCTTCGACCTGCTGAGTCCCGGGAATTTCAAGAGTTCTGGAGTTATCTAAGAAATCTTGGACGAGGTATAAACCACAGAGAAAATTCCCTCAAAGCTTCCATCTGGGTTGCCCATGTAAAAGCACTTTATAACGAAGACGGAGCTGCCAACCAGCAAAATGATGCACCCACAGCAGGTGATGACCTAGACTCTGTGATTGAAGAAAAGGCCCGCCCGGAAAATTGCTAGTGTCCAAAATCCTAAAAAACATCAGGCAAAATGGCGCACCAGGCCCTAACGGCCTTCCTGGTCACTTATTTAAAGCAAACATCGAATTCTGGTCTGAAAACCTGACCCACCTCTACGCTGAATGCTGGCTCTTGGGGGATGTGCCAGACTCATGGAGAGGCTCGCTTTTACATCCAATCCACAAGAAAGGCCCCAAAACAGATCCATCAAACTACCGCATGATCGCCCTCCTGGACATCGAGGGAAAAGCCTACGCTAGTGCTATTTTGAGAGACCTTGCAGATTGGACGAGCGAAGAAGGCCTTCTCCCACTTTGCCAAACCGGATTCAGACCTGGGTCTTCCACAGTAGATAACATTACCGCACTTTCCTTTTTGGTCCATCAAGCGCGGTCGCGCAAAAGCCCCCCCCCCCATTCGCCTGCTTCATCGACTACTCTGCAGAGTTTGATGGGGTAGACATCGCCATCCTGTGGAGAAAGCTGGCTCAATGGAACATCAACCCATCCCTGCTAGGAGCGATCCAGTCTTTGTACCAAAAAACATGGGTGAGAATCAAACTCTTGAGGGTCTCCGCATCCGCGAAGATTGACACAGATCGAGGCCTAAAACAAGGGTGCGTTTTGGCCCCACTGTTATTCAATCTATATACAGCGGACATGGAGAGGGCCTTGTCCGGGGCAGCCTTAGTAACGCCAAAGATTGGAGGGATAAAAATTCAATTTATGCAATACGCTGATGACTTGGTACTCCTGGACCATACAAAAATTGGGCTACAAAAGGCGCTGACGGCACTCGCAGCATATAACCTCAAAAACAGGCTGGTAGCAAATCCTTCCAAGTCGAAAGTAATCATCTTCGGACACTATCCAAAGAAAAAATCATTAAGATGGAGGCTTGGTCCTCTCCTCTTGGAAAGCACACAGCGATACACCTACTTGGGCATCTGCTACCAAGAGTCGGGGCTTTCAGGTGTTCATCTAAAGAAAATCCAAGGTAAAGGTAAAACCATCACCTACGCCCTCTGCAAGTTACAAGCCTCTTTATATAGCCCATCTACAACGGCTATTCAAAGAGTACTCAAAGCTAAGCTAATGCCGCCCCTCAATTACGCTCAACAAGCGTTCCCGGGCAAACTTAACAAGGATTTAGAAATAATCCATTGCAGAGCTTACAAGAGACTGTTCCACTTACCAAGGTGCACCAGGAATACCCTTGTCCGCTTAGAGTTCTCGCTCAACCAGCAAAACCTGGAAGAGATGGCCGCCCTAAGTAAATACTACTTCCTCACAACTGCGGCACACGAGAACACACTCAAGGCAGTTCTGAAACACATCTTCACGATCCCGGGAATCAGTGGTCGGCCACTCTTAATGCGGCAAAGGACCTTCTCTGTCTTGCCACCGAGTCTTGGAACCCCGAACACGTTAACTACACTGCTATTAAAAACGAGATTAAAAAACAAGTACGCGCGCGTTCGCGGGAACTGGACTTGGAGTCATTTGCAAAAAGAGATTTCCACGAGTCCTTATGCCTGCCGCACATTGTGCATAACCCCAAATACCATCTTATGCAGGCCGTGGGCCACGCAGCCCTTCACAAGATTTTAGCCTACAGACTACACGCCCTGCCCCTAAAAGAGCTATATGCCTATGAACAGGCCAGAGCAGGATCCCAAGAATGCAGGCTCTGCAGGTACAAATGAGAGTCATTGGCCCATCTCCTACTTTACTGCCCGGCCCTGCGTACGGCCTGTAGACTCCACAATAGACCCATCCTAAGACAAGCGGGGTCACGCACTGCAAAGGAGGCGATCTACCATCTATATACACTGACTATGGTAAAACAGATGGCCTCTTTTGGAAAGTGTATCCATCAGTTACGGACTAAGTTGATGGCTACCCAGGGCACACATGAATAGAAACTTTGCAGACGTACGCTTGGCTGTCTCATCATGAACTCTACTCACTGTGCCCACCGGTGCCCCGGGAACTACCACACAGACTTGCTTGCCGCCACACTCTTGGTTTTAATTTTTGTAATTTTGTATTCTGGTTTTTTTAATGTAATGGTTTTGAGTAACCAAACAATAAAGTATTCACTCATTCTTTCAGAGGTCAGTACAGTAAGCAGAAAAAAAAAAACTCCATCAGGCATCAGCCATGTTGCTCAGGTCTCAACATTCGGGAAAACAGTTTAGAATAGATGTATAGTCTATGAGGATAGAAGTAAAAGAAGAAGGTGGGGGGAGGGCATAGAAACAAGCCAGAGAGGGAGTTGAGACACAGCGGGGAGACAAGGTGAACTATGGTCGAGGGGGTGAACCAGGGCCAATCTCCTCAACAGTTATCTCACAGATCCACTGGGCATCAGCCATGTTGCTCAGGTTTCAGCGGTCGGGAAGACAGGAATAATCAATTTTGAGTAGGTATATTAGCTACAATTACATAGTAAAACATAGAATACCAAGTCCCCAATAGAGGATAGAGGAGAGGCCACCCGCTGGGACTCCACGCTCAGGGTAACATCCCCGCTGGATGATGTTGCTGCTGAAATCAACGAGTAGGCGGAGATGGCGACGCTTGGTGTAGTCCAGCTCGGTATCTGAGAAGGAACTGGGGTCTGTCATAGTGGCTGCCGGAGAAACAAAGGCTTCAGAGGCTGCCATTTTAAAGTCAGGCACGTCAGGACTGAGCCTATGCAAGATTAGATCTGGTTGATCTGGTACCGACGGGCCATGGCAAGTTGGTGGGTGGCTACACAATTACTTCAGATTTGTTCAGTGAATCCCTGTTTTTTTTTCCTGGAGTTTGCACTGGGCCGCCAATTTAGGGACAAGCCTTGAGGGCGCGCCGAGTGTGGAGGCGGCGGTCACGGTGAAGATGGGATCCTCAGTGACCAGAGGGTCCGGGCGTAGGTGAGGCGGTGGTGAGCTTAAGTTTCCAAAGGGAATTAACAGAGACCGGAGCAGCCTAACGAAATCTGAAAGGGGGCAAATTGGGGATAAACACTCCATCAGTCAGTCCTCAGGGGCACCAAAAACATGGTTGCCGTTGATCTGGGGAGGGGGGCACTGCCTCATGTCAGCGTGGGACACCTCCATTCTATCCTGTTTTTGAATTTGTATTCCCTTGGGTCTAGTGGGGTTTCTGCCCCACCCCCCTTTGTGGGGAAGACTGGATGTAAAATACCCCCATCCACCCATAGGAGAAGCCAAACACCTCTTTTGTCCATTCTGTTTTTTTAGACATATGCTTTACTTACCCAGGTTCACATAGAATTATTCAGATGTCCCCTTACACCTCCTATAGATAGCACCAACTGGTGTGTAGTACACAGCATGCCTTTTATGGACATGTAACATACTTGGCTCAGATCTAAAGTTTGCACAGTTCCTGAAAACTATTGTGATGAAATACATCAAATGATAAAACCAAAAGTTACACATCAAGGAAAAGGATAACACAAGTCCCAACAAATATTTGTAGCAGCTAAGCAGTCAAAAGTATTTAGAGGTAGGTATATTGAAACATGTTGTCCTCAATCTATATCCAGTCTGAGCCATAAACAATGAGTTATACGGAAGATCAAGTAAAAACACTATTAGATAATCCATCACTAATAAGCAGCAGTGTTGGAATTAAATATGAATCAAAATCTGATAAATTAAAGAAATTTAAAAGACTGAAAAAGAAAAATAATTAGGGAACACATGCACAGGTCATGTTGGAACAATTTAAGAATATTACCAGTCATTAAGGGCTTCAAGTTAAAAAAATAACCCTGTCCATTTCAAAACATTTACCACTAATCAGTAGACCATTAAATAGGCACGGTATATTAAAAATGACAATATTAAGACCACATACCCATATTTAAAGGAAAATGTATTTGCGTCCAACAGCCCAAATAACATTAATCAATCTAATCTGGTGCAGTCAAGAATATGGATGGTGTTTTTTTACATCTCCTTAGATAATAGTCAAGAAGGATCCGACCAGGAGAATCACGGCACTTTTCACAATCCGTCCTGTTTTTAGACCGGGAAGGATAGAGAGGATGGGGGGTGGAGGAGGCGGAAGAGGTTGAAAAGGGGGGGCCCTCGGCCCCCCCGCACGCATGGCGGCGCGGCGACCGTCTCACCCCCTTTCCCCTCGGGTCCTTCGACGGTGGGGGCGTGCCCTGGGGGCGCGGCCCACCGCCGATTGGCCGGCGCCCCTCCTGACCCGGATTCAATGGAGTGGTTCCGGGTCGGGGGGGCGGGCGATAGGAGGGGCCACCCGGCCCCTCGGGAATAAGAGGTAGGGAGCGCCCAGGAGACCCCCTTGTCCCTGGACGCTCCCTCGCTGAACGTTGTGCCCCGCGTTCGGGGCTTCTTTGTTTTTTTTAATTTTCCCGCTTTTTATTTCAGGAAGAAGCGGTTCCTGGAGCCAGCCGTCGGGGGATTGCCGGGATCAGCCGCGTGGAGGGATCGCCAAGCGGATCTTTGGCCAGGGACGCGAGGCGACACTTTATATTTGTCGGCTTTTTATTGCAGGGGATTCTCTGAGGAAGTCCGCGTGGAGCCGGCCGCCATCGATACCCCCAACGTGAGGCTGCCGTCGCTGAGGACGCGAAGCAATTACTGGAGGCGGCAATCAAGGCGGCGGTAGCGGAGGCTTCCCCCCCCCGGTCCTGGGAGTGTAAGCAAAAGCGGCGCGTGTACACGGCGTCCGCTGCAGGTATTTGTTGGCGCGGGGGGGCAGGAAAGAGCGGCGAGTGGCGGGGATATAATTGGCAAAGGGCGGAGGGATACTCCGGTGCATAAAAGTGCCTGGCAACTTGTTTCCATTCCACTGCCATAGTCCAACGGCCCCGGCCACATGCTACTTGTTTAACCTTACTGATGATTATACGCTTTACAAAAGCGGATTACTGTGGGAAGCGCAGGGCAAGGATGCGCATTTGAGAACTGCCTATCAGCGTGTTCACCTTATTAAAAAGGCATTTTAGCACGTTCTGTTGAATTGTGGCCACAGGGCAGTGTAATTGAAGATACTGTGTAGGGAAGCAAAGCAGGACCGACCAGGGCAGCACCTGGATGGGAGACTGATGATTAATTTATGCAATTGTTTTCTCATTACTGCTTAGCATTTCATGAGGTGTTTTTGTGGTGCATGAAGTGTATAAAAAGAGACGGGGATGCATTTCTTTAAGAGTTTCACTACTGTGTGGTATTTAACAACGAAATGAATTGTTTTCAGGATACAGACAAGGTGGCATTTCTTTAAGTGGTTTTTCACTACAGTGAGGTGTGAATTGTTATGCTACCTATTTAAACAGTGTCACAAAAGCGTAGGAGGCTGCGCAACACAGGAGAATAAGTGCAAACCTTTGCGTTGAAGATACCGCCTATTGCACAAGTGTCGTTTTTTAAGGTCGCAATTGTGGGGATAACCGAGAAGGTTTTCTAAAACGTTTTTCTGCTTTATTACACAGTATTAATACCTGTTTTTTAATTCCAGGCAACTTTAGCATTATTGGCACGTTTCACTCGCAGACAGGGCACACGACGTGGGGAAGGCTGTGACCGCAGATCCTCATCGCCGGCGAGTGCACGGGACTGGTCGGTAAGAGGGGTACGGGGGGCTAGCACTCATCGCTCCTGGTGGCCGCCGGGTGGGTCTACATTAGGTTTACTCACCCCTTACATAAGCGGACAAGCCGCTGGTGTTGCGGTCGCCGTTGCATGGTGCTGAAAGCCCCCTGGTGACCCTCCATCTGCAAGGTACACACAGTTGACCTGTTAGGAACTAAGAGAATAGGCAGCAAGTGTTTTTTGGGGTAAACATCATGCCAGGCCCAAGGGGTGGAAAAAGGGGGTCCAACATGGAGGCTATGATGCGGGCTATGATGCGGGAGATGAGCGACATTAAGCAACAGCTAGGACAAATTAAGGAGCGGGAAGCTCGGTTGGATGACAGAGAGAGTGAGGCACCGGGCCCGTCCGGGAGACCGATCCGCAAGAGGGTGGCACCAGTGCCAAGAGGGGAATTTGTCACTCCGCAAGGGAAACCTAGGTCCAAAAGACCCAAGGAGGCGGTCCCCACCCCAGGCCCAGGGGACCCGTTACCCGCCGCACCGCCCGCGGTGGTCCCACCCCCGCATGTGCCTACACCCATTGCCCCTGTAGTGCCGGTGCCGGCAGGTCAACCAGTAGACGCTGGGTCTGCTCCCGCACCGGTGCCCACAACCCCGGGGACAGGCTGGCCGCACCCGGCGCCCGCCCTGCCACCTGTGCCAGGACCATCGGGCTTAACCCCAGTGGTACCTGTTGTCCCGGGGGGTAATGTAGATTCGATGCCACCCGAATTGGTATCTCAGTTAACGGCCATGATGCCATGGCTTCAAAAAGGGGGAGCCTTCCCAAATTCTGCAGACCATGCAGCAGAGGCGGTAAGATTTGTGGAAAAAATCAGGTCGGCAACGGTCACCGACAGTGTTGCATTGCCAATATCTTCTCCCCTTGCAGGTCCAAGTGTTCCCCAGCCGGACGGAGTTAAAGGGCAGCCGCCCTCGGTGCCCACACCTGGTAAGGAAGTGGCATTGCCGCTCTTGGGGGACGGTGTGATACCTTCCAGGAGCGAAAATCTAGCTCAGCATGTGTCATTAGCTGTGAAAGAAATGATTTGGGCTGATAAATACGTGTACATTTATTCTTTATTGTTGGATAATAGGGAAATGGAGCAGGCAAAAGCACTAAAAGAGTGGATGCTCCCAAGTGAATGGAGGGCGCAGTGTACTAGATTCAGGGTTGAGGAAAATCTCAATAATTGGATGCAAGCATGGGCTGTTTTCACTGCAATTAAGGCGGAGCGTCCTCCAGATCTGCAGGCTGCATTGGCTTGCTACTCGAGCAGGATTGTGGGGTGGAGTCAACAGTATTCTGGGGAAGCATGGAAGGGTTATGATGTCAATTTTAGGAAGGCATTGGAATTCAATAGATCGTTGCCATGGGACTCGGTAGATTCCATGGCTTGGCACAAACAGTTCTCTGACACTGCACCTCCCCCTCAGTTCGGTGCGGTCAAGGTGTTCACTAGACCGCAGCAGCCCTTTCGGCCCCCCCAAACGAGTGAAGTACCTGGGAAATTTAGGGCAGGTGGGCCAGAGAAAAAAGGGGTGTGCTGGGATTTTAATAGGCGTACCTGCACAAGGGCCGCGTGTAAGTTTAGGCATGCATGTTCCTCCTGTGGGCACCCCTCTCATCCAGAAAATACCTGTAGGTCCAAGCAAGGTAACACAGGACAGAGGGGTAGGGGAAAGCCACTATAAGTCAGACAGGTTACGCCCCCCCACTCCAGTGGATGTTGTGGCAATGATTCCATTGTTGAACAGATACCCTGACCACAAAGCGGCCACCCTACTCCAGGAAGGTTTTTCTAAAGGTTTTAGGATCCCGGCCGGGGGATACACAGGCAGTGCGCACTGTAGAAATCAATTATCAGTCAAACACAATCCGGCTGTTGTGGCCGCCAAAATTGACAAGGAGCTTTCTTTAGGCAGGATAACTGGCCCTTTTACTGCAGTGCCAGTACCCAATTTTGTGTGTTCCCCACTGGGAGTTGTCCCCAAGAAAGAGAAGGGGCAATTCAGATTGATTCATAACCTGTCAGCGCCAAAGGGGGCGTCACTGAATGATGCCATTGACGAAGGTATCTGTAGTGTTAAGTACGCCTCTTTTGATCAGGCTGTTACCTTATTGCAGGCCGCTGGGCCCGGGGCGCTGATGGCGAAATCAGACATAGAATCCGCCTTCCGCCTCCTCCCAGTCCACCCGGCGGACCAGCATCTTTTAGGTTTCACCTTTAGGGATAGGTTCTACATGGACAAATGCATGCCTATGGGTTGTTCTATTTCTTGCGCCTACTTTGAGATGTTTAGTTCATTTCTTGAATGGGCCATGAGACAAGTGACGGGCCATCAAAGGGTCATGCATTACTTAGATGATTTCCTCTTCCTCGGTACAGCGGGTTCTCAGGAGTGCGCACTGGCATTGCAGGAATTTTGCGTGCTCATGCGGGCTTTTGGGGTCCCGCTTGCGCCTGGGAAGACGGTGGGCCCGACCACCTGCTTGGAATTTCTGGGCATCGAGATTGACTCAATGGAGAGATGTTTTAGACTACCTAAGGACAAGGTGTGCAAATTCAAGACATCGCTACAGTTATGCCTCCGGAAGGAGAAGGTCACTTTGCAGCAATTACAGGAGGTGGTAGGGCAATTGAATTTCGCACTAAGAATCATCCCAATGGCTCGCCCCTTCTCTCGCTCCATCGCGCACGCGATGAGGGGGCTGAGGGAAAAGCACCACCGCACGCGCCTATCGTCTGAAATTCGCCAGGATATGCTTATTTGGATGGCATTCCTGGAGGATTTTAACGGTAGGGTGGTCTGGCCCGGCCCGCTCACGACATCGGCGGAGTTGGGACTATGGACTGATGCGGCCGGTAGTGTGGGCTTTGGTGCCATCCTAGGGAATAGGTGGGTCGCTCAACAATGGCCAGAAGAATGGAACACATGGGGTTTGCTCAGCAACATTGGCTTCCTGGAACTTTTTCCAATATGGGTGGCACTGATGGTTTGGCCCGAACACCTATGTAACCAATCAGTGGTGTTTTGGTCAGATAACATGACAGTGGTGGAATGTATCAATCAGCAGGGGGCGCGGTGTCCTTTCATACTTCGTCTGATCAAAGAAATTGTTCTGCGGTGCCTTAAACTGAATGCTAATTTTAGAGCCAAACATGTCCCTGGTGTTTTAAACAATGCTGCTGACTCCCTTTCTCGCTTCAAAATGCAGGTTTTCAGGGAACATCTCCCCACAGCAGACCCCTCGCCAGCACACTTCCCAGCAGTACTTTGGCAGATTGGTGCCCCAGATTACAGGACCTCGTGGTCGCTAGCCTAGCCCCCAGGACCAAGACGGCTTACGAAGGGGCGTTTCTGTCTTATTGTTCTTTCTTGGGGCCACAGTGGGAAGTGCTTTGGGCGAAGGAGGATGGGTTTGCAGCCTATTTAGAATGGATGCACAAAGAGGGGCGCTCAGTGGCAGCGGCGACCAGACATAGGGCAGCAGTGTCATTCTTCGCTCAAGCTAGGGGCTTCCGGGATCCCACTAATACCTTTATGATACGCAAGGCTTTAAGGGGATGGCGCCGTATTCAGGGACACCAGAAGGATAAGAGGAAGCCCATGGGGTTGGCCCGGCTAACAGCCTTACTGGGCATGCTGGAGATTGTTTGTAACTCGGAGTGGGAAGTGCTTCTTTTTAAGGCGGCATTCTCCCTGGCATTTTATGGGGCGCTGAGAATTAGTGAACTTGTGGCAGGATCCAAGTCTGACATACTAGGTGGCTTGCAGAAGGCTGGGGTGACGATAAGGGGTGACACCATGTGGGTGATTATCCAGAAATCAAAGACCGATCAAGAAGCTAGGGGTCACACCATAGTTCTGCAACGGGCCCCCGCCAACCCGTGCTGCCCGGTGAGGCACGTGGAATCTCTCATGGGACTAATGGTCGGTTCAGCAGGCAGGGCGTTGCTCTGTCACGCCGATGGGAGCCCCTTGACCAGGTATCAATTCAGGAGAGTGTTCGAAATAGGGGTTACAAAAGCGGGTCTTGATCCTAGAGATTTTGGATCTCATTCCTTCAGGATTGGGGCAGCAACTGAGGCGGTGGCGGGGGGCCTCCCAGTGGAAAGAGTGAAGACAATTGGGAGGTGGTCGTCAGACTGCTATAAACGTTATGTTCGGATTGACATGCTATGATTACTTGTCACTCACGCTTGGTCTCTTTCCGCTCTCTTACAGTTTCTCAGACCTGTTACGCAGGGGAGGAATTTGTCGTCGGGCACCGCCAATATTCATCGGCACGGAGCGGCGAACAGGAAACAACAAAGAACAATGTCTGGATTGTCGGTCATTCATATGTGAAGCGAGCGGAATGTGTCTTCCTGTCAGGTGACAAGAAGGAAAGGGCGGCACAACTAGGGTTGAATATCACGTTCTTTGGCAGAGGAGGGTTGTGTCTTCACGAGTTTAGGGGATTCTTCCAAGGGCTGTTAGCACGCCAGCAGTCTCCACCGTCAGTGGTGATACTTCACCTTGGGGAGAACGATTTGGCAACACTGGGCAGGCGCATCTTGATTGAGGAGATTATCTCAACAGCGGGTTGGATAGCTAGGACCTGCCCCGGGTGCACACTAGTATGGTCACAACTAATACCTCGACTTCAGTGGCGGGGGGGTCATTCGGTCAGGGCGTTGAATCACTCGGTAAAGAGGATCAACACACGGTTGGATAGGTTGTTTCGAACCCCCGTGTTACAGTCAATACCTCATGGGTGCATCTGGGGTCACAAGTATTACTTGAAGGACGGGGTTCATTTGACAGAAGAGGGTAATGTCCTATGGTCTGACAATATCTGGGCTTGGCTAGAGGGCTGGGATAGGAGGAGTGTGTCCTTAGGCAGGGGCTAGGGGGGAGGCCAGATCGTCGGTTAACAATGCTGGCCTGTGGCGGTAAGGTCATTATCGGTGAGCACATATTTGAGGTCTGAGGGGGCGGGCATCATCCTATGGAGGTTCCCGCCCGGGGGGAGGGGCCTGCGGGCCACTCCCAGTACTCCAGGGGCAAGGTAATATGCAAAGGAGCGCGGGTAGGAGTAGTTCACGCTTTCCTTAGGCTGGTAGCCACCCCGCGCGCGTGGACTCATGACGCCACCGGCGCAGAGTAAGGGCCCTCCTTTAGTGGGTAAATGGAGTTTAGGGCGTAGACCGGGCAACTCCCGGGGTAACACTGCGCATGCGCACTTCTAGGGGGAAGGCGCAGCTTGTAGGACCTGACACCGGTAGTGACCCTGCCATATGGCCAGAAATGTACAAAAATCAAGTGTAGGATGTTTAGTTTAAGCTAGGAACAACTTGTATTAGAGTTTTGTTAAGGTCAGGCTCTCAAACTTGTTGATAACAATTGTATAACTGAATGTCCTGCTGATTTTTGTATTCATTGTTGATTATGCAATTAAAACCTTTTTTAATTTCATACTTTAATAAATACGGCCGGGCGACTAGCGCCCGCCTTCCAAAAAAGTAAAACACGTCTCGTGTCCACGTTCCTGGGTGTTGGGTGCCGGATTGGGGGGGAGGCGGCAGCTAGTCGCTGACCATGTGAAAAGGGGGGGCCCTCGGCCCCCCCGCACGCATGGCGGCGCGGCGACCGTCTCACCCCCTTTCCCCTCGGGTCCTTCGACGGTGGGGGCGTGCCCTGGGGGCGCGGCCCACCGCCGATTGGCCGGCGCCCCTCCTGACCCGGATTCAATGGAGTGGTTCCGGGTCGGGGGGGGCGGGCGATAGGAGGGGCCACCCGGCCCCTCGGGAATAAGAGGTAGGGAGCGCCCAGGAGACCCCCTTGTCCCTGGACGCTCCCTCGCTGAACGTTGTGCCCCGCGTTCGGGGCTTCTTTGTTTCCCACCCACCATCCCTTGGTACAAAGTTTAAGCAGCGATATGTCCGGTTTAATGGTAAGTTTCAAAGGTATGGACCACGGGAGAGAGTAGGCTGTTGTTGTATTTTGTGATCTGTTATTAGGACTTTTTTCCCTTTGTAGAAAAGTGATGTGTGAAGTGAACTGTATTTGAAGATATGTGTCTTTAGGCCTTTTTTCCCTTTGTAGCTATACGTTGATATTGTGATCTTGAGTAACATGAGTGAACCGAATTGTAATTTTATGCCATGTGTCGTTAGGCCTTTTTTCCCCTTTAGCTATGCGTGGATACTGTTATTTATTAGCCAGTGTAGTTGTCTTTTAGAATTTTTTCCATAGGTCGTCGTATTTATTAGGTATGGGGCATGCGGTAAGGTCATTATCGGTGAGCACATATTTGAGGTCTGAGGGGGCGGGCATCATCCTATGGAGGTTCCCGCCCGGCGGGAGGGGCCTGCGGGCCACTCCCAGTACTCCAGGGGCAAGGTAATATGCAAAGGAGCGCGGGTAGGAGTAGTTCACGCTTTCCTTAGGCTGGTAGCCACCCCGCGCGCGTGGACTCATGACGCCACCGGCGCAGAGTAAGGGCCCTCCTTTAGTGGGTAAATGGAGTTTAGGGCGTAGACCGGGCAACTCCCGGGGTAACACTGCGCATGCGCACTTCTAGGGGGAAGGCGCAGCTTGTAGGACCTGACACCGGTAGTGACCCTGCCATATGGCCAGAAATGTACAAAAATCAAGTGTAGGATGTTTAGTTTAAGCTAGGAACAACTTGTATTAGAGTTTTGTTAAGGTCAGGCTCTCAAACTTGTTGATAACAATTGTATAACTGAATGTCCTGCTGATTTTTGTATTCATTGTTGATTATGCAATTAAAACCTTTTTTAATTTCATACTTTAATAAATACGGCCGGGCGACTAGCGCCCGCCTTCCAAAAAAGTAAAACACGTCTCGTGTCCACGTTCCTGGGTGTTGGGTGCCGGATTGGGGGGGAGGCGGCAGCTAGTCGCTGACCATGCTGCCTCGGACCTTGGGAGAAATCCACACCAGACGTTGAACATACAAATAGTAAAAAAATAGAATACACCAACGGTAGACAAGGCGAATATTGTAATATATAATCTATCCAACCACATTTTGATAATGAAAGAAACCTTTGTGCTAGAAAAACACCTTTCTCTCGTTCCAATGGCAAAGAGAGATACTGTTTACAGAAGAGTGAGACTTAAAATCCACTTTTCGGAGGATCAGTACAGAGATTCCACAAGTCACACCCCATTAAGGAATACATCGGCGTTCTGCCCTGCTAGCAGTGAGATGCCTCCACAAGTAATCACTTTTGAAGATATTACATTGTAGTACGTAGATGCACTACGTAAGAAAAAGTACAATTTAATCACCATATCTCCCAAAATCAAGCGCTAGCCAGAAACACTTATGACGAAGTTCATGTGACATACTGAATAATAAATGTCACTATTGCAAGATTCCAACAGACCCTACAAGGAGTTAAAAACGCAAAACAAAAAGTGTGACAACGGAGGGTTTCCTTATGGATGGCTAAACAAACATAAATTTAAGTTCTTAAAAAAGAAAGACTTCCGGACTCTGGTCATTTATGTGGTACCTACGGTGCACAAAAGCACTTCTAATGCACCAGACAGCCTCATTATTTCAGGACGTGACTTTTTTCGTCAGCCCTTATCACGGTATAATAATGCTTTCCTAAAATCCTTTGTTCCTCAAACTTGTGCATACCTCAGGGATTCCGCGGATTGCATAAAGAAACTCGAGAATCTCCCATTTAAACAGGGCACTGAGATGTTGGTTACACATGGTATTGAGGCATCGTACACCAATATACCTCAAGACGAGGAGTTAGCCACCACAGCAGACATTCTAGACAAAAGCGAAGTTCCCCACCCGGTACCCACAGAGCTTTTGGTCCAACTAGCTTCAATTTGATTAAAATAGATATATTTCTATTCGAGACATAACTGCATCTCCAAGTGAAAGGCATGACTATGGGGTGCAGCTTTCCATCAGGAATAGACAACTTGTTCAAGACACAATTTGAAGAGAAGTGGGTACATGGCAAAAGTAACCCAGATAAACATCATATAAAGTAATGGTATATGTACTTCGATGATGTCTTTGCCATTTGGAACAGCTGCCTGGAAACTTTAAATCATTTTCCAACATGGTTGAACAACCAGTCAAGTCAGCAGACCTGGGATTTATCATGAATTATCACAACTTGGATTTTCTTGATCTGTGGCTAATCCATGATGAGGCACATTTGGCGGTGAGCCTACATAAAAATGCACTGCTCCATTTCTCCAGTGTCCATTTAATGCTCTCTTAAAGAATACCTTCCCTGTGGACAACTTTTGCAGGTCTGCAGAAATTGTACCCAAAATGGTGAAGATCTTCGTAATTTCAGTAGCATTAAAAAGAGACCCAAAGCAACAGAATAGCTTGATGAGTGATACCATGAAAGGTGCATGGTACACCCCATGTGAGACCTTGTTCGGGCCCAAATTGAAGGACAACAAAACTCCATTGTCATGGGTTCTGACATATAGCCGTTTGGCAATTAAAATAAAGAAGATAATACAATTTTTTTAAATATTTTTTTAGAATTTCAATGTCTCAAGACCCTGTTTTACTTTAAAAAAAAAAAAAAGGCAAAAATAACTACCAATACATAATAAGAGCAGCAAGGACTAATAAGGCACCAACATTGGATATTTCTTCATTATTAGGACTTCCCCTGGTTCAAGATCACTTAAGATGTAATGCATGCAGTATATGCAACTATGCAAAAAACATCAAGGAAGTGGTTGCAAATGGCATACACTTGAAACAACAAATTTCTTTCATACTGCAGCACCAAAAACGTTGTGCATTGCATATTATCCCCATGTAACCAATATTACATTGGCCAGACATCTTAAGAGGGGAAGAAAAGAATTATACAGCACAGATCGAGAATCATCCGATATATACCCGAGCTACTCCTGGTGCTGCATTATAAAGACCTTAGTCACTCTGAGAATGACATTCCCTGAACCGTAATATCAGTGATAACGTAGGACCCTAGAGGAGGACTGTTAAGGAAAGAGCGTTACAAGATAGGAAGCTACGCTGGATGCAAAATGCAGTACTGTACACAGCGGTCTGAGTGACCACAATGAGTTGATCTACTTGCTGTGACATTGCCATGGAAACATGAGGGTATTGTTTTTATCAAACTGTTCAGTATTAGAGAAGGGTGGTATTTATGCGTCGATTTATGACACACCTCGCACTATCTTTTAATTGTAAGAATATAATTTACTCACTGCTTTCAATTATTATATTGGAATAATATGTTTTTTACAGCCGTATGTAAGTGTGTGAATTAATACATAATAATAATGCAGAAAATTCAACCTGATTACTGTTATTTCCTCTGTAAAGACAGACCATTGAGTCACATGAAGTCCTGTACATTTTAGCATAGGCCAAAATGGCACCCATAGCTGTCCCAGCACGTGGCACAAGTTGCTGGTTCAGGCAAATAGAGTTAATAAATATGCCTCCCAGGCCGTATGGAAACCTTTGACGCAATACTGATATAGATGCGTTTTCCTGGGAGGAAGAAACGTCCCCACAATGCACACCAATGAATTGTTTTATCCTGATTTATCCAAGTACTTATATTTTTCTGGAGATTGCTCAACCACTCCTAGCAATTCAATCACATAAGCTTGACACCATGCATATGATATTTCAAGAATTCTTCTTATAACATATAGTGATGTGTCATCACCCTAAGATTATCACATATCTCATGGATAAATAGTGCCAATGCATTTCGAGACTAGCCCTTCTTCAGGAGGACCTAAGTGGCTTTCTTTTGCATTTGTCACCGTAAATTGGAAGCTAGGCTGGCTGATGAGGGACTTGTTCACTGTCCTACTGGATTCAAGCTATCCTGACTGATGAGGGGTATTAGCCCAAAACCAGTCCCAGGATGCTTGCTTCTGGTCCAGGGAGGATCTGGCTTGGCAGTTTGGCTGGACTGTTCCAGTGAGGAACAGGGGCAAGACTGATTTGCATATGGCTGGGTTAAACTGGGGTGGCATGGTGAGCAAAAGAACAATGGATTCAACCCAGGTCTCTTGACTGGCAGTGAATGATTGATTCATTCAACATTCCGTCCATTATTTGTTTGTGTAACACTTTTCGCCCTAAGTGGGATGGGTATGTCCAAACGTGGGTTCCTTGCTCACTGAGCCACTGGATTCAACCTAGCCTAGCTGATGAGGGATAATACCCGGAAACCGGACCAAGGATGCTTGTTTCCTGCCCAGGGAGGACCTGGTTTGCCAATTCATCATTTGTTTCAGTAATACATTCATCCTTTGACACAATGTCAGTGTTTTGACCAGACACACAGCAATTGAAAGTGTTCTTATCCATGGAGGTAATTTCTATTAATGACGGTTCATCCGTCTGTCCAGCACTTACATAAATGTTTAACCAAGGACCACTATATTTGTTTTAGCCCAACAAAGCCACTACCCATGGAATGAGTCTACAACTGCTAAATAGATACATGCCAGACAGGGAATTATTAAGTTACCCAACAGGTTTCATACTTATGGTAACAACCAACCCCTGTTATGTACTTTTTCACTTAACGACACTGCACATACTGGACTTAGCTTTATGCAACCCCACATGGAGTAATCTGATCAGGATACGTAGTACCGGCGTTGGCAATATATGTTGGTTCAGTTTTAATTGTGATAATCTAATCAGGATAAGCAGTGCCAGCTTTGGCAATATACACTGATTCTTTCATATTTGTGGCAAGAACGTGTCTGAGAGTTTTTCTACACTTGGAGATGGTGGTTTGCCCCGCCACCCCTTTACTCGACTAAGCAGGTTATCGAGTGCTCTCATATAACAACCTGTTTTCTTAGGGTAGGATCTGCATTCACTAGACCAAGGATAAAGGATCATGCGCTTGGTACCATGGGGCACCTGAATTCATATGTATGTAACTCATGAACTCTTGGGAGATGTGTGCATTGGTATAGCAACTTTAGAAAATCCAGATGTGTCTAACAGAACAGATGAGATGGAGTGTTTACAATGTAAGATTGTGTGTAACTGACTATAGAATTTATATGCTCTTGTAACGCTGGACCCCTGAATTTCCTTGTATAATGTGCTGAGGAGTTCAAAATCGATACAGACCAAAAAAACGGCATTCCAGTTGAAAGAGGCTTCACCCAGGAATAGGAGTATCTATATATATATATGAGGATAACACTAGTAATAGTGGGCTGGGATGGTTCACTCAGGAGGAAGAGAATACATTCCTTACTCACTCGAGAAGTGTGTTTTGGACTTGATAATGAATTTGAACACCCAACCTTATCAAGAAACATATTGCACATGGGTTGATGAAGAAAAGAATGTATTTCCTTTGTTGATAATAATAGTATGCTTTACGATCTGATGTGCAATGTAATTTTGGAAAAAATACATTTGAGGAACATGACGTTACAATTCCCACACTTTGCCATTACTAGGGCAATAAGGTAAGGCGATAACATGATAGTGTGTAAAGAAATGTTTCACAATAGTGACTGATTCTGCTATTTAGTCTGAAAGGTTTAGTTCCAATCTATCTCTGCAGAGAACCCTTTGCAGACAGACATTTTACTTGCCTATCCCCATATAACTTCCATTCTGGGTTAGGGGCATAGTCCTAAACCTGGGTAGGCCATCCCTATTCTTTCTATTTTTACCTCTTAAATCACTGGTGTCGAGTGGTCTTCCTGATCTTATGGAGGTAGATTGAGGGAAAACTCCCCCAATCCACCCCGCGGGAGAGCATGAAGAACTGTTTGCCTGCTCTGGGGTAGAAGCACACCCCGGGTTTCTACATGGGCTGCCACAACCCCTTCCTGTGTTTTTTTTCTTCTGGGCTTTCTGCCACCCTGGGGGCAGACTGAGGGTAATCCCCGGGGGTGGTGCTAAAAGATTGGCATGTCTTTCTAAGGTGGGACACAGCCAGATGCAAGGGTGGGTTGCCCATACCCCTTCTTTTTTTGACTTTTTTTCCCACTGGTGTATAGTGGGGTTTCTGTTGTAAACTCCCCCGATCCGCAACCAGGAAGAGCAGAAAGACTATTGCATCTGATCTGGGGTGAGGACACTGCCGATGCCTGCTTTGGTTGCCCCTTCCTTTTTTTAACTACTCACCTATTTGGTTTTCTGGCCTCCCCCGGGGGCAGATTGGGGATAAACTCTCCTAATAGATTTGTGTTAGATCTGGGGGTCTCTAGTTGGCAATGGTATTCACCTTTGTCCAAATAGGGACCCTTACTTCTAAGTCAGGATAAGGGGATTACACTCCTTAATAACCCCTGCTCACCCCCTTGGTAGCTTGGCACGAGCAGACAGGCATATCTCAGAGGCAGTGTGCTAAGCACTTGTGATTATAGACAGTAATACAGTGAAAACACTACAGAAGTACACAACAAAGGTTTTATAAAAATAAGTATTCTTTATATAGACTTAAACACAAGACCACAAATTACAAAAATCCACAATACTACACTTAAGATTACTTAAAGGATGATTAAAGTCTCTTAGATAAAGTTGCTTTTAAATGTGGCAAAGTTCTCAACAAAGTACCTGGATGCGTAACGCAAAGTGAACAAAAGGCTTGCAAAAGGGGAGATGCGTTGGTTCCGTGATCCTGGGGAACGGTTGCGTCCTGCCTCAATGCTGGCGCAGAGTAGGGGAATCGTTGTGAGCCTTACCGGTGGAGGTGATGCGTAGATTCTCGGCTTGCAGGCCTGTTGCAGTGCGCAAGATGGCGCCGTGATGCGATGATCCAGTTGCGATGCGAGAAGATGGCGCTCTTGATGCGGTGATGCCATGACGATGCGATGACGCCCTGGTAGCTTTGCGACGACTCTGTACTTTGGAGCCGCAACAGGCCCTGCGGCACGCTTCTCTGGTGATGCAGTGGCGACTCTCACGATGGCGTCACACTTCTCCGGTGAAGCGACAGCAAACAGCTTCCATGAACACACACTTCCAGGAAGATGCGACGAAGGCCCGTTTCTCCGGCGTTGCTTCTTCTCGATGCGTCCCACTTCCAGCTCCCAGCGGCACGCAAGTGACTGGAGTCAGAATTCCCAGCAAGGAAATTCAGGAGGGAGATGGAGGTGAAGTCTTTTGTCCATGAGACTTCAGCAGGAGGCAAGCACAGTTCAAGCCCTTCGAGAATATTCTTTAGATGAAAGTCCTTACAAAGTTCCTTCTCCTTTCCCTTGGCAATGAAGCAACCACTCCAGGCCAACCCAGCAAACAGCATACTTGCAGCAGCGGCAGTCCAAACTCCTGCAGCTTCCTTGGTTCTTCTCCTTGGCAGAAAGGTTTCTTGTTCCAGAAGTGATCTAATTGCTTGGGATCTAGGTCCCAATATTTATACCCCAAAATCCTTGGTTCTCTGAAGGCAAAGAGGCCTCTGCATAGTCCAAACCATTTCCTGAGCACTTTGTTTACATGACTCTCTTCTTCCTTTCACTGTGCAGGGCAGAGACATCAGCCGCCCCACAGGAGGTGGAGCCAGCACAGGGGAGGGAAGATACAGCTCTCGAGCACTCTGTTGACATGATTCCTCCTCTCCTTTCACAGTACAGGGCAGAGACATCAAACAAGCCACAGGGGGTGGAGCCAGCATTATAGAGGGAAGGCCCAGCCCTATTCAGGTCCCAGGTGAAACTCCTCCCTCCCATCTAGATGCAGATCTCTCTATTCACCACTGGGCTGCCCCAGCCTGTCTCCTGGAATTCCCCAGCCCTGTCACACACAAACCCCGACAAGGAATACACAACCCAGCAGAGGCAGGCTCAAATGGTTAGGCAAGCAAATACCTGCTTTCTAAAAGTGGTATTTGCAAACACAGAATATTAAAATAAACTTTACTAAAATATGTATTTTAATATTCTGAGTTCGGGCATACTAAATTCGAATTTCTACCGTGTTCCCTGAGTCAGTTAGGATTATAAGGATGTAATAATCTTAACTGCCCATTCTGGCCTACGAGAACAGGTAGCCTTCAATAGTGAAAAACGAAAATGGCTGTAATTCACTATTAGAACATGCTACACACATCAGAGCATGTCCTACCTTATACTTACAATGCACCCTGCCCTTGGGCCTACCATAGGGGTGTCTAATATGAAGCAAAGGGAAGTTTAGGGAGTGGCAATTGGGTGCACTTGGCCAAGTCGACATGGCAGTGCTAGACTGCACACAGGCCTTGCAATGGCAGGCCTGAGACACATTTTACAAGCTGCTTCTGTGGGTGGCACAACCAGTGCTGCAAGCCCACCGGCAGCATTTAACTTACAAGCCCTGGGTACATATGGTGCACTGTACTAGGGGCTGACAGATCAATCAAATAACTCAATCATGGAATA
The DNA here is from genome assembly GCF_964261635.1 of Lissotriton helveticus. Classification (NCBI taxonomy): domain Eukaryota; kingdom Metazoa; phylum Chordata; class Amphibia; order Caudata; family Salamandridae; genus Lissotriton; species Lissotriton helveticus. The sequence continues at coordinate 743,787,334 of NC_136059.1, read as the reverse complement.
ACCAATTATTACATTAATTCAACATAGGGAGCACTTGCACTGTGGCACTGATTAGCAGTGGCCCAGTGCCCAAAGCATAAATCCAGCAAAAACATATCAAAACAGAGGAGGCAATCCATCAAAAATGGAAGGGAGACTCACGCCAATGATGCCAGGTCTAACACGTGTCCCCTCCAGCTGAAATGTGGGGAGAACTACCCTTCCCCTTGGGAGTCCTCTTCACTAAGGTGGAAAAATCTGGACAGACCATCAGCTTTGGCGTGTTCTGTACCAGGGCGGTGTTCCACTGTAAAGTCCATACCCTTTAAGGAAATAGACCACCTCAACAACTTTGGGTTCTCACCCCTCATCTGATTCAGCCATCTGAGGGGCCTGTGGTCGGTCTGAACTCGGAAGTGAGTCCCAAACAAGTATGGTCTCAACTTCTTCAGTGTCCAGACCAGAGCAAATGCCTCACGCTCATTTGCACTCCACCTCTGTTCCCGTGGAAGTAACTTCCTACTGATGAAGGCTACAGGTTGGTCTAAGCCCTCTTCATTAATCTGTGATAGAACAGCCCCCACACCATGCTCTGAATCGTCTGTCTGAACAATTAATTATTTTGAGAAGTTGGGTGCCTGAAGCACGGATGCTGTGCACATGGCAGTCTTCAGGGCGTCAAAAGCCTTCTGACAGGTTATGTTATGTTATGTTATATCAATTTATTATGCGCAAAGCGACTCCAGCGAAGGAGCGTCCCGGCGCAGAGACAAGGAGAAACATAACACAACAGGATAAAATAGGACCTAAAAGTGATAACTAAAACAGAAATGTTTTAATGGCTCTTCGAAAAGACAACAGGTCCTCGAGCAGACGGATTTCAACTGGGAGGGTGTTCCAAAGTAGTGCAGCTCTCACCTTAAAAGAACGACCCCCCATCCTGCTGAGCCTGAATCTGGAAACAACAGCAAGGGCCAGACCTTGGGACCGAAGGTTACGGGTGGGGACGTAAAAGGAGATACAGTTGGACAAGATCTCAGGGCCTATACCTCTCAGGATTTTAAAGGTCAGACAAAGGACCTTAAAAAGAATACGCTTCCTAACAGGGAGCCAATGTAGGGAGCGGAGGACATTAGCCACCGGGCAGAATTTAGGTAGGCCAACAATGGCTCTCGCCGCGGCGTTTTGAACCCGCTGCAAGCGAGTTAACTCAGCCTGGTTGGCCCCAGCCAGAAGAGAGCTAGCGTAGTCCAGGCGAGAGATGATGGTTGCCTGGACAACAAGCTGTCTGGTTGGGGCATCGAAGAATTTAAGAACTGGTCTTAAACCTCGTAACAGTCCAAAACAACAGGCTGCAGTTTTTTTGGTATGCCCTGCAAAGGTGAGACCAGCGTCCAACCAGACCCCTAGATTTTTCACCTCCGACACCGGGGTCGGAGTAGGGCCCAACTCAGAAGGCCACCACTGATCGCCCCAAAGCTCCACTCCCTTCCCGACGACCATTACCTCCGTTTTAGTGGCATTAAGCTGGAGACAGTTTCCTGTCAGCCAGCTAGCCACCGCCTTCAGTCCAGACTGAAACCTGGGGGCATCCTGTTCCGTATCCCCGCTGAGAGTAACCGCCAGCTGTGTGTCGTCGGCATATGAGACCAAAGTTAGGCCCCACTGCCTTGCGACATCAGCCAGCGGTCTCACGTAAAGATTGAACAACGTGGGACTCAGCGAGGATCCTTGCGGAACCCCCATGGCCAGAGGCTGGAACCTGGACTTGAAGGGAGGGATGGCAACACAGAAGGTGTCAGTCCAGTTCACTTTCTTGGGCTGCTTCCTGGAAGTCAGCTTAGTCAAGGGTGCAACAATGTTGCCATAATCCTTGACAAACCTCCTGTAGTACCCCATGAGTCCGAAAAAGGCTCTCACCTGTGTCTGAGTCTTTGGGGGTTCTCATGCCAGGATGGTATCAATTAAACGTGGGCGTAAAATCCGTTTCATTCACGGAATTTGCGGATTTTTGGCAAATTCCCGGTCCGCGAATCGCGGGAATTTGCCCCCAAATCCACAAATTCACAAACTGCGGATTTTTTTGCTTGGTCGCGCTTGAAAAATACAATATCGTGCACGCAGCGTTGACTTAACGTGATTCTGAGTCCACCGAGTTGTTTTTCTCCTGGTTTGCGTGTGCTGCGTCATTTTGGATCTTGCTGCGTGATCGCGCGAGAGTTTTTCGAACGCAATTACGTCATCACGGCTCGCCATCTTGCACAGCAAGAGATTGACAATGCGAGTACATCATAAGGGCCCGCGGTCACGCATTGCGGGAGTAAACAATGCCGAACACGTAGATGCGGCGCGCAGTTTACTTCCTGCGGGAGATTTGAACAGCTCGCTTTCCCGAAATTATAAAAATTGCAATTCTGCACAAGAAATCCACCGCAGGGAGCATAAACCTTCTGAAAATGATGATTTTCATCAGAATAACTCCTCATATTGACATTTGGCTGCACTTTTTGTGCAAGAGTCCATTTTTGGGGGGGGGTGGGAACAAGAAAGTGCCCCAGAGTCTCCAACTTCCTGTTCCTGTCCAGCAGGCTCCTCCCAGTGCTTTGTCCATGTCCTGGTCACTTTTGATTTGGATCTGGAGCTGGAAGGATTACTTTTTGTGGCTGCTGCTGGATATTTGTATTTGAGGACTTTTTGGACTTTGGAGATTGGATCACTTTTGGACTTGAGATTTTACAAGTAAGTTGGTGTTGTTTGTGTGGGGCATTGCAGTTGCTGCAACTACAGTTTTAAAACTTTTTTCACAACTTTAAAAAAATATATATTGGGGGTAGCCACAGTATCCAGTAGGCCCAGGGTTAGTCATGGGTGCATGATACAACTGTTTTTGTGATTTTGTTAACTTAATTCTCATTTATGTCATGGAATTTAAGCTTACTGTTATATGTTGATTTTTTTTTTATTTTGGGGGGCCTGTAAAGCCTCACCAGCCAGTAGGCCCAGGGGTAGTGAGTGGTGCATGGACCAAGTCTTTCTGTGGGGTGTCTTGAATTTAAACATCATTGAGGGCATGGATGGCATTGGATTGTGGTGATTTGTGTGTGTTTTTTCGACTTTTTGGGGTGTTGTTGGGGCCTGGCCATGTGGGTGGGGGCCATTTTGAGGCCTGGTCCAGGCAGGGCCTGGCCATGTGGCTGGGGGTCATGGGCCCATTTTGAAGCCAGGCAGTGTGCTCAGGCCTGCACCCAGTTTGCCTTGCTTTCTTCCATTAGGCCCAGGGGTAGTGAGTGGTGCATGGACCAAGTCTTTCCATGGGGTGTCTTGAATTTAAACATCATTGAGGGCATGGATGGCATTGATTGTGGTGATTTTTGTGTGTTTTTCAACTTTTTGTGGTGTTGTTGGGCACTGGCCATGTGGGTGGGGGCCATTTTGAGGCCTGGTCCAGGCAGGGCCTGGCCATGTGGCTGGGGGTCAAGGGCCCATTTTGAAGCCAGGCAGTGTGCTCAGGCCTGCACCCAGTTTGCCTTGCTTTCTTCCATTAGGCCTAGGGGTAGTGAGTGGTGCATGGACCAAGTCTTTCTGTAGGGTGCAATACAATAGAAAAGGTGACTGAGTGTACATTGCGCTAGATGTAACAATATGTAGAATTTACAATTTTGTTAACAGCTCAAAGGATAATGTTATTGTCACCCACCAATAACCAAATTGGGTAATGCTTTACACAAAAGCCACATTCAAAGAACAAAGAGATTTCATCCTGAGCTTAAGTGAGCATGTCAATGAACAAATTCCAAAGAATGTGTAATCTTCATATCGTCTTTTATTATAGATGTTGTTCTTCAAAAACCACACTAGCCGTCGCCAATATGTGTTTCCTCTTGGTATATATAACCATAGACTTCTTCAGGGCTAGAATATTACAATATATGTAATCAGAACAATCAATATCATAATATATAAAATCTCAACATTGATATTTAACAATTGATAGACATCTCAGTTGGATTTAGACCAAGTCTTTCTGTGGGGTGCCTTGAATTTAAACATCATTGAGGGCATGGATGGTATTGGATTGTGGTGATTTTTGTGTTTTTTTCAAATTTTTGGGGTGTTTAACTGATGTTCCTCTGGCTTCCATTTCTTTTAGGTGCACAAGAGAACCACCAGTGCCAGGAAGAAGTCCTGCAGCGGTGTGTGCAGCACAACGTCACGTGACATGTGGCCACAGACAAGACAACTCTGCAACTCGTGCAACTGCGGCCTGCTGTTCTGACATCTGAAGAAGATGGGCCCAAAGAAAGGTGGCCATAGCGCCTCAGCAAAAAAAGTTGCCAGTACCACTGCCAGTAAGAAGGAGCAGAAGAAGCAAGTGGCACCACCTACCAAGGAGACTGGTCTGCCCACCGACACCTTTTTTGGGGAAAAAAACTAAGCCTGCAGCAGCAGCGGTGTCCGCCGGGGACCAAGCTGGTAGCAGCACCTCCGCTTCATTGGGCTCAGTGCCACCATGCCAAGTTAGATCCAAACCCATGAGTGCTGCTGAGGCAGACACTTTACTTTCTCAATCACCATCGACCAGTGATGTTGGCTCATCACAAGAAAGTACCATCCAATCAACGCTGGGTGTAACTCAGCTGACGAGTGTTCAACAACCACAGCCGCAACGACAACCACAGGTGCAACTAGTACAAGGGCAAGTACATGGGCAAGGAGAGGCGCAAGGAGAGGCACAAGGAAAGGCGCAAGGAGAGGCGCATGGAGAGGCGCATGGAGAGGTGCAACTAGAGGTTCATGGAGCGGCACAACTGCCCACAACGCTTGTTCCTCCAGAAGTAGGGGCACATCAGGAAATTGATATTCAAGCGGATGTATCATCCGAGGAAGCCACTCCTTCTGATGATGATCCATTTTCATCCAGATCCCCAGCAAGAAAAAGGTCAAGGAGGGCTACTACTACTACTACAAGTTCTTCTTCAAGCCCCCTTCATTCTGATGACCTTGATCCTGATTGGAACCCACAAATGCAGTCTGAGAGTGAGGCATGCCATGGGCCGACAAAGGTAGCTAAGCCTAAAAGGAAGGTTCCCGCAGGGCTTTGACTTATGGGTGATGATGACGAACAAGAAGTGGTGTCTTCTGCTGCTGATGAACAGTCTGACGACGACCCAGTCATCACAGTCTTCACTCCAGCCCCAGCGGGCATGCAGCAGACAGACATTTTCACCCTATCCCGAATGGCTGCTGAGCGGGATGTGGGCGGCATGGCACTGGTACCACCACCAACGCAGTTAACTACAACACCAACACAACCTACAGCTTCCATATTGTTTAGTCAGAAGGGCCGGCAGGGACCTCCATCCAGCTCGACCTCCATTACCCCAAGTAGTGGTGCTGTAAGTGAACTACAGAAACGAATTCAGCCACGCCCATCCTCCACTTCATCTGGCATTGAAAATCAAAGTAGCACCTTCAGTCCCCAGTTTGGGACTTCTTTACTGTTAGCGAAAAGGCGGAAAACATGGTCGTTTGTTCGATTTGTAAAGTATTAGTTAGTCGGGGTAAGCTTGGTACCAACTATGGAACAAGAGTCCAGAGAGGTCATCTCCAAAAACACCACACTATCCAGTGGGAAGCGCACCTAAGGAACATCCGGGAAGCCCAAAGTAGAACTGATCCAAATGTATCCATTCACATTGCATCTGATGCTGATGAGGGGCTGATTGTGCAGGGGGGAAGTCAAGAACCGACCTACATTTTTTCTGGTACACCCAGTACCCCTGGCAGCAGCACTGCAGTGGTAGCGCCCACACCCTCTACCCCTGCAATAACTATGAGGCACACTAAGAGTCTGGGAGAGACACCCATGCGAAAAACTATATCAATGAGCCTAACTGGTTTGAAGAAGTCCGCATCATCATCATCACGTAAAACGGTCCAGCCCACCATTAGAAGCATGTTTTGGTCGGATGTGCCATTTGAACGCAACCACCCAACGGCATGTCTGTATAACGCAAAGCTGGCTAAAATGCTAGCGCTCGACCTTCTCCCTTTTTCTTTCGTGGAAGGGGTGGTTTTTCTAGAATTTATGGCAACAGTCTGCCCTAAATGGAAGGTTCCTAGCCGGTCCTATTTTGCCAGAGTTGCGGTTCCAGCACTACAACAAGATTTGCTGGAGGTGATTGGGGTAGCTTTGCAGAAGAGTGCTGTTCACACTATCCACTTGACAACAGACATGTGGACCAGTTGCCAAGCCCTTAATTACATGTGCATCACTGCACACTGGGTCTCTTTTGTAGGGGTTAGAGACAAGACAAATGCAGGCATTGACCCGGACACAGTTTTTCAAGCTACTCGGAAACATGCAACATTAGCCATGTTTGCCATGTTTGCCATGGAGAAAACTCATACTGCACTTAACCTTTTGGACGAGTTTGATAGGAAGGTTTCTGAATGGCTGCATCCAAGAAATCGTATAGTTGGTTATGTTTCCACGGATAATGGCAGTAATATAGTTAAGGCCATGCAGCAAGGTGGATATTTCAGAGTGCCGTGTTTGGCGCACAGTATTAACATCGTGGTGCAAGATTTCTTGAAAAAAGAAAACACAGTCAGCAAGTTACTGACCACCTCCCAAAGAATCTGCACACATTTCAGCCATTCTTTGAAGGCACGGAAGGAGCTGAGGAGCATTCAACATGAACATAGACTGCCAGTCGAAGGACTCATCCAGGAGGTGGCAACACGTTGGAACTCAACCTTTTACATGCTTGAGTGTCTGTCTGAGCAGTGGGGGCTAATAAATGATTATGTCTATAAGCTGGGTTCTACTATGAAAGACATGGGGCTAGAGTTGGAGGAATGGAAGATAGTTGCAAGCCTGACAGACATGCTTCATCCTTTTGAGGTCTTCACGCGTGAAGTCAGCAGGGAGGACTGTTCTTTGGGCAAAGCAATCCCATTGTTGGTCATGCTAGAGCACCAACTGAAGGCGGCGTCTTCAAGGTTCCGAGATGATGCTGAAAAGCAAGACGCATATCAGTTGGCGGAGAGGTTATTAAGCCACCTAGTTGACAATGAAAGGCTTAAAAACATACATACAGAACAGCATTACATTTGTGCCACTATTCTGGATCCACTGTACAAAAAGGCAGTGGCCAGCAAAGCATTCATTGCTTTTGATGAAGCAGATGCTTCAAAGTACAAACATTGGCTAGCTGTGTCAGCCACTCAGTTTGAAAAAGAGCGGCAGAAAATTCAAGGAGCCGGCAGAAGTACAACTGAATCAGCAGGCCATCCGGAGTCAAGTTCCACTTCTGAATCTGTGGCTGAAGGGAGTCACTTTTCCTCACAGCCGTTAACGACACCAGCAGCAACTGTATCATCATCCTCACCTGCACCAGGCCCAGCCATAATATTGTCGGAAGCGGATTGGCTAACTCATCAAGGGTTTGCTCGTTCAAGTGCTGCAAAGGCCACAGATGGTACGCAAAGTGGAGCAACCGTGGAGACTCTTGAGTCGATGGTGCAGGCCAATCTGGATGACCCAACAGCGGTCTTTGTTAATCAGAACCCATTGCTGTATTGGTAAAGGAAAAGGCCTCTATGGCCACTGATCACCAACATGGCTCTAAATTATTTGTCTTGCCCACTCGCAAGCGTGTCTTCTGAACGTGTTTCCAGTGCTGCTGGTGCCATTGTAACTTCAAAAAGGACCCGCCTCTCGCCCAAAAATATGGAGAGGTTAACACTGATCAAGATGAATCAGCGCTTCATACCACCAGATTACAAAATACGTGAATGCACGCAGGAAGAAGAGGACACCGACTTAGGTGACGGAAGTTCTTCTCGGTTAGCTGACCTACACCCGACTCAATTCATAGAGTTTGAGGATGAGCTCTACTTCCCTGACACCGAAGTCTGAAAATGACTTCCTTTTTTTTGTCCTTATTCACTTTTATTCCTATGTGTCTTTCTTTGTTTTACAACTTTTACCACAACAAAACTCTCACAACAAGTCCATCAGCAGCACTGTCTTCATCTTATTTTCCTTATTGATTTGAAGGTGCCGCAGTCTGCATTCCTGAGCTTCATAAGTTCACAACTCAATCATGCTCCTCTATCCTCCTCCTTCAGACTCCAACTATCCATTTCCCTCAAGGCATATGGATGGATTACAAAGAATAAAGAAACTTTGTTTTCATAGACGAGTCCCCTCAAGTGGGACTGAAATTACTGACTGACTACATGCTTGCTGATTGCTGACAGAGTTACTTCTGAAATTGACAGGAGAGGCTGCCCTTTGGGCCCTCACTTTCCGAAGAAGATGAGGACAAAAAGTATAATAGGTAATGAATAATTGAGAAGATGGCATGCAGTGGACAGCAATGGCTGTCTGGCTCTGATGAAACCAACTGCTGTTTGTTTTTTGTGCATGAAATGAATCATATGTCTTGTCTTAGTTATTATTTAATCTTTTACACAGTAATTGTAACTCATGTCTACTACTCTTATTTTTTACCTTTTTTCATTCAAATTGTACTTCAAATTCAGGGGCCGCCACTTTGTTGCATTTTACAATATGCAACATGTCCTTGGAGTGGACTCACTTGCCAATATACCATGATGATTGATTAAATAATATATCTTTTTTCTTTACAGTCCCTCACTGGGATGGATGGATCATCAGCGTTGGTTTACGGAAGAACTATGACCAATTCGTGAGTGGCAAACATGTAAACCAGTCTACAACAACTCCTACAGCAGAACTATATGTCTGTCTATTCGTGATATGTAGTGGTCGAGGGCAAGGCAGTGTACTGTTGTTGTTATGCCAGGCAGAGTCCACTCCAGACAGCAGTTCATGTAAAATTGCCTCTCTGTGGCTTGCTGCATACAATTAGATATGCTTTTTCTGTCTGACAAAGAGCCTAGGTATGCTACATCAGGTTGCTTCACTCAGTGGTGCCTGCCTTGACCGTCTGCATGGCACTGCCTCAAGCTTGGGCCAAACATCCGTTATGTTTGCGAAATGTGCTTTTTTTCGGTTTTTCCCCGAATCTCGCGAAATTAACGAAAAATCACAAATTCTTGAACGGAACGGATTTTTGGCCCATGCTTGCGGCAGGGCCATGCAGAAGGTCAAGGCAGGCACCACTGAGTGAAGCATCCTGATGTAGCATACCTAGGCTCTTTGACACAGGCTGACAAAGCTTATCTAGAGTTTAGGGTTCAGTGCGATTTACTAGGGTTTTTGGGTTTAAGTTGGTAGGGTTCCCGCTGAGTCTAGGGCTCAGGGCCCGATGCAGGCTCGTTCATAATGATGTTTGGAAGGTTTTAGGGGAGTTGGCGTTCTTTGGTCCAGAATTGGCAGAATTTTGGCCTTTTTTGGTGTTTTGCGGGCACATGTGTTTGGGTGAAAACTAAGTGAAAACTAGTCGTAGACCTTCTTCTTCTTCTTCTTCTTCTTCAAAGAGCGATTTTGTTCTGCCTTGCTGAGATTCTTGGGAATCAATGGAACAAGTGTCCAGGTAAGTTTCAAGAGGATCGAAGTAGTGGAAGTGCTGAAAACAGCAATTTTTTATGAACAGCGCAATTTGCCATGTTTTGAATATACCAGTAATGCATGTTTTTGGGGGGCTGTTTGGGGGTGTTCTAGATTTGTGGCCGTGGGTCGGGGGGGTCTTGGAGCACTGCTGGGAAGGTCTAATTCTGATTGCAAGTGGTTTCAAGAAAATCCATGGTGGAAATGGGGGGTTTGGGCCTAGTTGCAGACAGCGTTTTGGTACAATTTAAACTGAGGCCTAGCAGTATTGCGTGTTTTTAGGGGGCTGTTTGGGGGGGTTCTAGGCTTTTGGGGGTGGGGTTGAGGGTCTGGTAGCCCTGCTGGGATAGTCTAATTTTGATTGCAAGTGGTTTCAAGAAAATCCATGGTGGGAAAGGGGAGTTAGGGCCTAGCTGCAGAGCGCTTTGGAGTGATATAACAGGTAGGCCGCAATTATTTTAAGTGTCACATTTTTCATTTTTGCTTTTGGGCTGTTTGGGGGTTTCCTACTTTTTTGCGGGTGGGTTGAGGGGTCTCGGGGCAATGCTGGGAAGGTCTAATATCGGATGCAAGTGTTTTGGAGAAAATCCATGGTGAAAAAGTTTTTCAGTTTTTGCTCACTTGCTTGTTTTTGGGGGGCTGTTTGGCGGGGGTTCTAGGTTTTTGGGGGTGGGTTTGGGGGTCTGGGAGCACTGCTGGGATAGTCTAATTTTGATTTCAAGTGGTTTGAAGAAAATCCATGGTGGAGAAGGGGGTTTTGGGCATAGTTGAAGCGTGGGTTTTGGCACAATTTAAAGTTAGGGTTCAACCTGGTAGCAGTATCGCATGTTTTTAGGGGGCTACTTGGGGGTGTTCTAGATTTCTGCGAATGGGTTCAGGGGTCTGGGAGCACTACTGGTAATGTCTAATTTTGAATGCAAGTGTTTTGAAGAAAATCCAGGGTGGAAAAGGGGGGTTTGGGCCTAGTTGCAGAGTGCGTTTTGGCACGATTTGGAGTTAGGGTCAGCACTTCCGCATTTTTTCCGGGGGCTACTTGGGGGTGTTCTACATTTTTGTGACTGGGTTCAGTGGCCTGAGAGCACTCCTGGGAATGTTTAATTGTGATTGTAAGTGGTTTGAAGAAAATCCGAGGTGAAATTATTATTTTTTTCCCCAAAATTGCATTTCTGTGGAGGGCTACTTGGGGGGGGTGTTCTAGATTTTTGTGACTGGGTTTAGGGGTCTGGGAGCACTCCTGGGAATGTCTAATAATCATTGCAAGTATTTTGAAGAAAATCCATGGTGGAAAAGGGGTCTTTTGGGCCTAATTTCAAAGTGCGCTTTCTGCTTGATTTTCAACTAGGCCTCATCCCCGTCGCAGTATTGCATGTTGTTGGGGGGCTGCTTGGGGGGGTTCTACAGTTTTGTGCCTAGGTTATGGGGTCTAGGGGCACTCCTGGGATTGTCTAATTTTGATCGCAATTGTTTTGAAGAAAATCCACGGTGGAAAAGGGGGGTTTGGGTCTACTTGCAGAGTGCATTTTGGGGCGTTTTGAACTTAGGCCTGTAGCACTATCGCATGATTTTAGGGGGCTAATTGGGGGGGTTCTTCGTGTTTGCAACTGGGTTCAGAGGTCTGGGAGCACTCCTGGGAATATCTAATATTGAATGCAAGTGTTTTGAAGAAAATCCATGGTGGAAAAGGGGGGTTTGGGCCTAGTTGCAGAGTGCTTTTTGGCACGATTTGAAGTTAGGGTTCAACCTGGTAGCAGTATCGCATGTTTTTAGGGGGCTACTTGGGGGTGTTCTACATTTTGCCGACTGGGTTCAGGGGTCTGGGAGCACTCCTGGGAATGTCTAATTGTGTTTGCAAATTATTTAAAGAAAATCCATGGTGGATCCGCAGAATTCAACCGTAGTTACTATTACTATCCTTGTAAAGGAGAACGCTCAGCTCTGAAACTGAAAGTGTTATTTTTGCACTACACAGCGTACCTTAGATTTTTTTAACTGGTTCACTTCCTGTTTTTTTCCATCAAAAATTACAGGACGGCCTTTACCATGTGCCATGGAACAAACGATGAACTCAGACCATTTGCAATCCGCAATTACTCATCAGGCAGCCAGTGGACAGTGTGTCTGGTCACCAATATTGATCGACGGAGCGTAAGATTGAATGGAGGAGTATATCGCGAATAAGAGGAATGGCTGGATGCATGCAACTTCACCAATTCAACAGGACAACTACAACATAAAGTTACAGTATTCTCTCTTAACTTCTCCTTATCTTTTAAATGTTATTGTTGTAAACTTGAACTTCTACGAATGTGATTAGGTGCGTTTCTTTGTTCTCTGCTTCAAAGTCATCTCTCCAGCTATTTCATACGTTTCTTTGCTATTTTTATAACTAACTTAATGTACTAATAATAAGTGTTTATTCTCTATGAGGGCAGAAAGGCAAGAGAAATTGCGTAATTAATGCAGCCATGTACTAGTGTCAATGTCAAATTGTTTCCTCATACTTACTAATAAGATGTAGTAAGTACAAGTTTTCAGTAACCTAACCATCCGTTTAGCAAACAACTTCATGCATTCAGTAGTGCACTACCTTTATGTCCCTTAAAAGATTTATGGATATCTTTGAATCCAAACATTTGTTTCTCTTCATTTGTTGTTTGTCCATGCAGTGTTTTGTTTTCTTCTCTCCACAAAACTTTTCCCAAAGAACCCCATTCCCATCCAATCTTCCAAAACCCTAACCCTCTTCACCCGGGCTGTGTGGTTTTTCATTGAGGTATGACTAAATGACAACAAGAAATTCCACACACTTGCAGGGGAGGATAAGGTCTAAGCAACAGAAAAATGTTGGAAAATGGAATTTCATGTGCGACATTGTGGATTGAGCATCAAACATCATGCTCGTACACATGACAAATCAAATGGTTAATTCTTATATTTAAGTATCCTTTGCCTTCATAATATTTCTTATAGTAGCCATAGTCCACGAAACTAGTACTTATATTTAGAATACTTTAGCACTGCTTAGGCTACAATTGATGGCACTGTTCTGTAGCGTACTATCTATCATACTGTTTCTAATGCTACGCTCAGGCCACTCAATGTTTCATTTCCTTTTTTTTATATGCTGCTACTGCCAGTGTGTACCACTACTACTACCAGCACAACAATGATATTTCATCCGTCGAGGATTCAAGTCAACACCCAACCTTAATCACCATTTGCCATGCAGGCAGCCCTGTGGCTACCCCTATTCTCAAACACGAATCACAGGTAAGATAAGCATTTTGGAGAGGTAGAATAATGGGCTAGGACTGGGAGGAGAGCAGAGACTGCCAGTACTACTAGTAAAGTACTAGTAGGGCTACTGAATTCACTAACTCGGTTACTGGCACTTTGGTACATTTCAGGACTAGATATTTCATTCATGCTGGTAAGTTGGAAGAAACCAAACGTCTAGTAACCACTGCCCACCACCACACAAAATAATATGAACGTGTATACTATGTTTTGGTATGAAAAAGAATTATTATTAAATATATTGATGTACACAAAAAATAAAATTAATTAACCCAACTCACCCCCCTGCCTAACCCCAACCAATGTCCAAAAGTCCAAAAGTCCCCTTTCCCAAACACCCATTTCCCACCCCCCCCAACAGTCTTCAAAAAAGGGGCAAGGGACAGACACTTCCTCCGGTGGCGTCGTGTGGACATCTGATCCTGCACGTCCCGCAGCTCTTTGCGGAGGTCCCGGAGCTGTCGCTGATGTTTTTCGACCAACCGCTCCAGGTAGTCCACTCTTTTAGGGAGGCGGCGCTGACGTACCATCCATGCTCTGGGGGGGCAGCTGATTGTGTTGCTGCTGTGTGGCGGCGGCGGGCAGCTGTCGGGCTACGGCTCCGTTTGGCTGGAGGCTATTGGCTGGTGGACCCGGGAGCACTGGAGGAGGATGCAGTGGCTGCTGTCTCCTCCTCCTGCTCCCGAGCCCACAGCCGCCGATACTCGGCACAAATAGCCTCTAGCTTACAGGCCCAGGCCCTGGCCCGGACAGCCATCTCCTTTCTGGTGAGCTTTTTCGGAGTAGCATCTATAAGAAGAAAGAAAGAAAAATACTGTAGCCAATAGTCTTTAACATAGAGTCAAAATAATTCAATGGAACGTTGACTCTCAGTAACACCAGCTAGTAGCAAAACACAGTATAAAATGTTTGCATGTATCTTTCCACCGTCTTTGTAGACCTGTGACATTACTGGGAGTTTCAGGAATTCCACTAGCAGGACTATGGATGGACTCACTACTACATACATAGTCAGAGAGTACTAAAAAAAGTCTTCTGTTTTTTTCTCTTGTTTTGCAAAAGAAATTACTGGTACGTGAACTTGTGGTAGCCGGCATGGCAGCTCACTCAGCTTGCACCCAAGAAAAACAGACACAAGCGATGATGATGCAGACTCGCAGTACTTTAAGCAGTATATGCAGGTAGGATAGGAAGCTCTTACTTTTCTATAGGGGTGGCACTGCCACTGTCCATACTCGGTTACATCAAGGGCTACTGCTCAATGTAATGACATCTTTCGCACTGCCCCCTCCCCCCCCGGGCCTTGACTACTACAAAAGAAGAATGAAGATCATTCAATACTGATCATATATCATTATCCTGCCGATCACATGATCTTTGGTTATATGATGGATGACTTTAGGTGCTTTGTTTTGATAGATTGGTGAACTACAGCGATAGTCCACCCATGACACAGCTGAAATAAAATTATTAACATAGGGAGTGAGTGTGGTACCCATAATTGCCGGAGGAAGGGACTTGACTTGATATAATGTTGTCAACTATACAATACATACACAATAGATGCTGTGCTTGCAAAGTAAAGTACTGTACTGTTAGTCAAGGCAGGGAGTATTTGTGAACAAGCACAAATTCTAGTATTTGGATTTCCTCAGCTTTGCTACTCTGGCACGGCCATGCTGTTCAAAGTAACAATCTTCATCCACCCAGCGTCTACTCTTCTGCATCATACACCTCTGCTATCGATGAGGAAAAAGAAGATAACATCCAGGCTTCCAAAGTACGTCTATCATTCTTCTTAATGTCTCAAATGTACCAAGTTTTCTTTTTCTCAAAAACCAACTAACACCCTTTTTCATTATATTTTGGAAACCACCGTCTTCTTCTCTTGACTTATATTCAAAAACACCATTCTTTACAGTCATAAATGTTAAGACTCGCTCGTCCTTCGTTTCACCCTTCTTTCACTTTTCGTTCTTCACATCCCTAAAGTACATCTGATATGACTTGGCTTCACGATAAAAGTTAACCAGCTGAGTTGAAGTCAAATAGAGGGGACCATTGCTTACCCGAGAAGTACCGCCGCTAATCCTATTACAAGTCAAGGTTGACTGTCTTCTCTGTGATAGCCAAAAAAGTAGTTCTAAATTAGTAACTGTTCTTAACAGTACAGTGTACTTGTACTAGTGCACTGTGTACTGTACAGTACATCATACACTCCTTTGCGAGCCTACTCACAAATTTCAATAAGAAGGAGTATAATAACTTACCACCGTCCTCCGCCACTAAGCCTTTTTCCCCAGCTCCTCCTGGTGGCGCCGCCACATCCGCCCCTAGAGTGGACCCCTCCGCACTGCTGGCCCCGGCACTGGTGGTCATCTGTGCCGCATCAGATGTTGTGACGTCTAGGAAAAAACATGTCATATTTTCAGATGCCAAACACAACCCCCTATTTCGTCTCGTAATGGAAGAAAATGTTACATAACACATTTTTTATTACTGGGATTGAAAAAATGTAACGGTTTTGGGGAGGTTGTTAACTTTTTATATGCTTATTCCATTAAATGCTACACTTCTTAGGACAATTGATGAATGCTTGCTTAACGTGCACCATTTTTCCAATTACAGAAAGAAGATTACATTGCCCTTCTGCCAACAGGACAATTCACCAACTACTAGTAAGTCATCACCAGCAGTACTTTAAGTACTTTAAAGAAGGTGGGGGCTCTCACACAGTTATTCTAGTAATTTCATGTATCTGTTAACTATTACGTTAAAGTAATTTGATTCATGGGAATGTTGTTTAAACTTTAACGTCATCTATCAGCAGTGCTCGCTCCGAATACTACGCTATTAAAATTAAAGAAATATTTTTTTCATTTCTTAATTGAAAACAAAACTTTAAAACTAACAAACACTGTGTTGTTTTTGTCCACGAGTGAGTGAGCGGAAGGGTTTGAACTACTGCACTTGGCAGTCATGTTTCAGTGACTCAGATAGGTCGGGACTCAGCGGTAGTCTTCTTCTGTTCTTCTGGGTCGTACAATCATTGGTCAGGCACACTAGATAGTCGGTCAGGGGATTGGGTGTTCAACTTCTGTTCGGACTGAGGTATGTGGAAAGTCGAACTGCACCTATCATCAATAATGTCCTATTTCTCTTATCCATACTTCTTTCTGTGCAGAATAGGCCCTGAAACACTAGCGGTATGGTATGTGCTCCTAGCAAATCAAAAAGGCAACTGCTACCTTTTTCTTGGTGTAAACATTGACATTTTGTTGCTGGAAATTGTCAAAGCACTTACATTAAGAAGACTGGAATAGACAGCAAGGGAAACCCAGATGACTGCACTCAGTGCCTATAGCTATTGCTGGATCAGAGTTTTGTTTAACACTGTTTGCCGACTGGGCAAGCTTAGTTACCTACACAGACCGACTCATATTCGTAAATAGTAGTTGCACAGTCGAAGTGTGGCTCACTGGTTAGAGGCGGCAGACCCTGATGCAGAGGTCTGGACCAGGGTTCAATTCCCGACGCGGCAGGGTATCGGGCTCAATGTCCGCGGACTCGACAATTCTCGCATTGGTGCCTACTCTAATTATGGGTCCCACTCTGCAACTCTGGGAAATAGCTTGCTTAATCTCCACAACGGCCCCAGTGGTGCTGGGATGCCTGGTTCCACCTTGGGGGTGCCCAGTAGGGGGCATCTCAATGGGAAAACCAGGAAGGGTTCCACAGCGGTATACAGTGCCAGGATACCCTGAGTAGGGTGGCAGTGCGCTTTACAAGTAAACCCACATTTACACAGAGAGTGATGGTAGAGGCAGGATAAGAATGTAGAAAGTAGTCTAGATTAAAAGGAGATCAAAGACTATTTGTAAAAATAGAATTAGGAAACAGTTTGTAAGGAATAGGAGCTGTAAAAGTTAGGGAAGTATAAGTATTAATATAACAATAGAACAACTGGGGCCAGCAGTAGAGCCTCCAAGGGACCGATCCTGTGACTGTCCACCTTCTTCCACCGGAGTCTCAATGGTGCTAGTCCCCTTGCCCCTGGGAGGTGCTGATGATAATGAAATAAAGAAACACAACATGGATGATTGTTTTTTTGAAATATTTGATTTCTTTGACCACAATCTAAAATGATCTCAGGGAAAAAAGTTAGCAACAATTGCACTACATGTATTGACCTATCTGATCTGGTCAACTAGGAGGATACTAAGACAGTATTGCTGGATTCGCAGACTGTTTACTTGGAAAGTTATGTAAATCACTAACTAAACCGACAACAAAAAGGTTCTACTACGACTGCCAGCACTCAGCAGCACGCGACGTGACAGACACAGTCCGTCATCATGATTGCAGAGCACTAAAAAATGTCCTACTACTAATAACAAGTTATAATATACTCAACCTATCAATCCATCACTATCTCTTCTTCTTAGTGGCAGCAGGAGTACAAAGGAAGGACTAGATTTGAGTCTCTCGTCTCTCTAGCATTACGCAGTTCTGTAAAGTACTACACTCATACATATTCTCAGGTCAAATGAGCACAAAGTTGCAAAGAAGTAAGCATAGTAGCAACGCCACTGAGGAGGCGAGCACCTGCAATGACAGAAGCTATTTAAACACTATTTTACCTGCAATGTAATCGAATAGGTAGCATTCTTGCTCTTCGGGAAAAACATCTAGTACCAATATAACACAGAGCAGAAGAATACAAAGTACTTATTAAATAGCTACTCACCAAGGCCAGGGATCTGCACACCTAGCAGGTGGAGCAGGTCCTGCTCCTGGTCGAGGACGTCGGCCCACCGATGCGTCGCTTGGTCGTAGGTGCGCCGGACTCCTGACTCCCTCCGCATGGCCCGGCACACCTTATCCCACCGCTGCTGACGCTCCCAGGGGCCATACCCTTGACCGGGCCTGCCCCCTGCTGCCACGGTCTTAGGGAGGTGGCACTGAACAAAAAAATATCAGGGCGGCCACCTCCACCACGGTAAAAAACCTCCCTGGCCACTACATCCACTCCCCTCATTCACCCGCAAGGGAGCCGGCTACGGGGTGCAGGACCCTTCCCCTTTGACTTGCCGGCTCCCTTTGCCATGGTCCTGGCCGAAAGAAGAAAAGAATATGGAAAAAATGAAATAAAAGAGAGAGCTAAACAAAAAAACTAGTTATTAAAGTAACAAAAAGTTGGAAAAAACACAAAATATAGATCTAGACAAATAGAGAGATAGACAATGAGCAAAAAAGAGCAAAAAAAAGTTCAAAGAAACAAAGGAGTGCAAAGATTAAAAGAGGATAGAAAAGCCAGGCCCAGAACCATAGCAATGAATCAAAAACAAGATGGCCGTGCCCATTGAGGACCGCGTGGGTAAGTTCGCGTGATATTTCCCCCGCGAGCATGCAAAAACACATGCAAACTCGTAATAGCGCACCGCACACAACGCAAGATTGTCAATAGGGCCGGAAACGGAAATACGCAATGCGCACAAGATGGCCGCGCCCATGTACGACCGCATGGGCAACTTCGCGATCGTGTGCTGCAAGCGGTCCGCGAATACGCAAAAAACCCCACGAACACGCCCAAAAAATTCCGCAAATTCTCATGAATTCGCGGATTATGCGGATCGCAAATTCTATTTCGCACGAATTCGTGGACCGCGAATTTGCAAATTTCGCCCATACTTAGTATCAATCTTGGGTTGTAGGGGTGCCACCTGGCTGCTTCCTACCTGGTGAACGAAGTACACAACGGAGACCTGCCCGATCTGGCACTTACTTGCTTTGATTGTGAGGCCTACCTTTCGCAGTGCCATCAACACTTCCCAGAGGTGCTGCAAGTGTTCTTCCCAACTGGTGCTGAACACTGCAATGTCATCCAGGTAGGCGGCACTGAAATCCTCCAGCCCAGCCACCACCTGGTTGACCAACCTCTGAAAGGAGGCAGGTGCATTCTTCATCCCAAAGGGCATAACCCAGAATTGGTAGTGCCCATCTGGTGTGGAGAATGCTGACCTCTCCTTAGCCCCATCAGTCAAGGCGATCTGCCAGTACCCAGACGTCAAATCAAACGTACTAAGGTACCGTGCAGCCCCTAACCGATCAATGACCTCATCAGCTCTGGGGATGGGGTGTGCATCAGTCCTAGTGACTGATTTGAGCCCTCTGTAGTAGTCCACAGAGAACCGGAGTTCGGGTGTGGCACCCGGCGAGGCAGCCTTTGGGACCAAGACCACTGGGCTGGCCCAAGGACTGTTTGAGGACTCAATGACTCCTAAAGCAAACATCTTGGAGATTTCCTCCTTAATGTACGCTCTACCCTTGTCAGTCACTCTGTAAGCCCTGTGCATTACAGGAGGACTGTCGCCAGTGTCCACATCATGGACGCACCACTCTGTGTCACCAGGAACCAAGGAAAATAGATCAGAGAATTGCCCCAACAGTTGGCGACAATCTTGCTGCTGATCAGGGGTCAGTGTGGCAGAGAGGCTGACACCATCCACTGACCCATCTTGCTCTGTTGCAGACAGGAGGTCAGGAAGAGGCTCGGTCTCCTTCTCCATTCCATCATCCGTCGCTAGGAGCATGCCCACTTCGGACCTTTCTAAGTGGGGCTTTAGGCGGTTAACATGCAGGACACACAAGGGGTTCCTGGGAGACCGCAAGTTCACCACATAAGTGACATCACACTGGCGCTCCCCTGCCTTATATAGACCAGTCCACCTGTCCTGGAACGCACAAGGCTCCACAGGGGCCATGACCCGAACTTTCTGTCTAGGCTGAAGCTCAATCAGAGTGCCATTCTGATCGTACCACCCCTTCATTTCCTCCTGGCTGGCTTCCAGATTCGCCTGAGCGAGATCCCTGAAACGCTGAGTCTGGTTCCTGAAGGCCAGCATTTAGCTATATACATCCTGGGGAGGTTTCCTGGGAGATTGCTCCCAGCCTTCCTCGACCAAACTCTACGGTCCTCTTACCGGGTGACCATATAAAGCTCAAAGGGGCTGAACCCTAGAGACTTTTGTGGCACCTCACGGTAGGAAAACAGAAGGCATGGCAAGAGGACGTCCCACTTACGCTCATTGGTTCTTCAAGACCCATGATCATGCCTTTAAGGGTCCAGTTGAATCTTTCAACCAGCCCATTTCCTTGTGGGTGGTAAGGAGTATCGAACTTGTAGGTAACACCACACTCCTTCCACAAAGGCTTCATATAGTTAGAAATTAAGTTTGTACCTGTGACAGACACGACCTCTCTGGGGAACCCCACACAGGAGGAGATCCCCATCAGTGCACGTCCCACCACGGGGGCCATCACTGTCCTGAGTGGAATGGCTTCCGGGTACCGGGTAGCATGGTCCACCAAGAACAGGATAAACCTGTTGCCCATGGCTGTCTTGGGGTCCAGTGGACCCACAATGTCAATGCCCACCCGTTCAAAGGGGGTACTGACTACAGGGAAAGGTTGGAGAGGGTTCTTGTTCCTCCTTCCACTTTTCCCACCTGCCTGACAAGTAACCCAGGGCAAAGCACTACTCTTCGCTCGCGTAGTTTGAGAAGGTTGCGCAACTTCGCACTATGCGAGCTGCACGTAGCACAGTGCGAACACGCGTAGCGCAGCGTAGCGTAGTGCAGCGGTCATTTTTTGCTTGTTCGCGTTCCTCAATGTCACGTTCGCGAGCAAGCAAAATGACATCCTGGCGAGACTCTCAATGCGGGGAGGTCAGGTTTCTCATTGCAAGTGGTCGCGCATGCTCGCGACTACTCGCGATGAGAAACTACCAGTCCGGGTTGAGAAAGCTGCCGCTCGAGTAAAAATCTTCTCGAGCGGCAGAAAACTACAGCTCGCACTGTGCAAGATGCCGTTTTCAATGATTGCACAGTGCCGGATGCTTGTCCGCACTGTGCAATCATTCATAATGCATCTTGCACAGTGCGAACATGCTACTATGCAGCTCGCGTAGTGCTACGTGAAGTTCGCGTAGTGCGAAGTGCACTTCGTGTAACTTCGCGAACTATGCCCAGGGTTACTGACAAGTTTGACAGGTCCTACAATGAGTATCTGAACTCTTCCGCATCTGGGGCCAATAAAAGTGGGAGACAAGCCTTTCAAAGGTCTTGTTCTGCCCCAGATGACCAGCTAAAGGAACATCATGAGCCAAACCCAGTAGTAAGGCTCTGAAGCGCTGCCGTACCACCAGCACACGGGCTGACCCAGGCTCAGCAACCTTAGGCTCGCTATACAGGAGACCATTCTCCCAGTAGATCCAATGTGATCCAGACTGATCACCTGCTGCCTGGTTTGTGGCCTGTTGCCTCAAACCCACAAGAAAAGGGCACTTCTTCTGCTCTTCACAAAATTCCTCCCTGGTGGGACCCCCTTCTTGCTGCCAATGGGTCAGCTCAGGTAGGTTCCCCAGTTCAGAAACTTGCTCCAATGTAGGTTCCAGGGCATCCCCCTCAAGGTCTGCCTCCCCCTGGACCGTGGGAACAATGGGGGCTGGTTTCCCACACCCCCTACCTACCTCTTCTCTTTAAGGCAGGTCCCTGGGCCATACTTTCAGGCTCCAGGGTCTCTTGAACACCCTTAGCTGCCATAAACTGAGTGGTCACACATGCCCACTCAGGCTGACCCAATATCTCCAAATGTTCCTTCCTCTCCACCTTAGCCCAAGGGGAGTTTTCTAAATCATTGCATAACAGATAATCAACAGGCATGGATGGCCTCACAGCTACTTGAAGATTACCAGAGACCCCCCCCCACTCAAAGAGAATTTGAACCACTGTGCAATGGCTCTCTGTGTTGTCAGCGGCAACAACTGGGAAGAACGCATGAGGGACTACCTGCTCTTCAGAGACCAAGTGACACTTGACAGCTGTCACACTTGCTCCTGTGTCTCTGAGAACCTCCACTCTATGGCCATTAATGGTTACCCACTGCCTGTATTTTTTTTGTGTTCTCAGGCAGCTGAGTTTTAGGGACCATCTCAAAGTCTCCTAATGAGACAAGGGAAATTTCTGTGGGACCCCACCCATATTGGGCATCCATCTCCTCCCCACCCAGGGCTACACTGGCCATCTGATGGGGTGGTGCACGGGGTGGCACATACTGTCCTTTCTGAGGAGACTGGGGATCATACCAACGGTGTCCCACCTGCTTACACTGAAAGCAGGTAACAGGCCCCCTATGAACAGGTTTACCTGTCGGGGTCCTGACTTCTTTTCAGGGGGAGACTGGGAACCCTTACCTTTAGTTCCCTTGGGAATCACTTTGGGGACCTTTTTGGAACTCCCTCTGTTTACCCTTGTCCCCCCCACTCTTCTGCTGGGGACACTGCCCACCTTTTGCTGAGTCTCCCACAAGACCCATGTGGACCCTGGTACTGACCCAGCGGTGCGCCTCTTCAGCAAGCTTTCTAGGATTAGTCAACTTGCTATCAATAAGGTGCTGGCGTAGTTCTGGAAAACAGTTAGCAGATAGGTGCTCCCTAGCAATCAAATCATAGAGCACTTGAAAATTATCAACATTGCTACCCCTCACCCAACCATCCATAGCTCTGCAAAAGTAAGACACATATTCTACCCAAGTGGTTCCCTCCAGTTTCTTATAATTCCTGAACCTCTGCCTATAGAGCTCTGGAGTTAACCCAAACCTTGTCATCAATGCTTCCTTCATGTGGTGATAAGACATCCTATGCTCCCTGGGTAGGTCTAACAAAGTATCCCTCCCCTCAGTTAGAAAGCGGAGACACAACCCCACTCCCCAATCCTTCTCAGGGACCTAGTGGGCCAACATTGCTATCTCATAGTCTGCAAACCACTGACCAATATCTTCACCTTTGTGAACATTTTTGATGACATCCTTGGGAATATGTACCCTGCCTTCTGAAGGCACAGATGGTGCGCTGCCACCAGAGGGATTGGTTTCTAAGCCCTTGGCCTTGATCTCTAACTCCATCAACATTCTCTCATGCTTGATTCTCATTCTCTCCCTTTCCAAAGACAACCTGTTATTCTCTGTTTCCCTCTGACTGTCCATCTTAAGCTTAACCAACTCCAGCTTGTGCGCCTTATTACTCTCCCTGTCTTCCAACTCTCTGCAGGACAGGTCTTTGAAAGAGATGCTGCTGCCAGGTAGGGTACAAAAGGGGGTGCAAAAGGGGGTGGTACAAAAGGGGGTGGAGGGTGGGGATGGACGGAGCATCTGAACCAATCAAACACTCACACCTAGTCAACAGATCTGGGTTTAATCCATCACCGTTCTTTAGCCCACTCTGCCACCCCAGTTCAGACATGGCCATATGCAAATCAGTCTGACCCTGTGCCTCATGGGAACAGTCCTGCCCGAACTGCCAAGCCATGCCTTCCTTGGACGGGAAACAAGCTTCCTAGGACCAGTTTCTGGCATTCCAGCCGTCTTCAATCAGGCTTGCATGAATCCAGTGGCAAAGCGAGCAAGGGACTCACGTCTGAGCATACCCTGTCAACTTATGGCGAACAAAGCAGTACAACAGGGGGTGGTGATGGACGGAGCATCTGAACCAATCAAACACTCACACCCAGTCAACAGATCTGGGTTTAATCCATCACCGTTCTTTAGCCCACTCTGCCACCCCAGTTCAGACATGGCCATATGCAAATCAGTCTGACCCTGTGCCTCATGGGAACAGTCCAGCCCGAACTGCCAAGCCATGCCTTCCCAGGACCGGAAACAAGCTTCCTAGGACAGGTTTCTGGCATTCCAGCCATCTTCAGCCAGGCTTGCTTGAATCCAGTGGCAAAGTGAGCAAGGGACGGCACCCCTCCCCTGGCTGGAAACACTGGCCTATCAATTTGCCCATATGCATCCCAAACAGGCTCCACCACAAGATCAGGGACATTTCTTGCTTCTACCCAGGCCCTCAGCGCCTTTTGGTAGTCTTTCTTTTTAGAAATGCCTGGTGTAGTAACTTTCAATTTCCTGCAGAGATACTTGAGCTGTTTCACAGTGTAGGTTTCCAACCTCTCTTCCTCAAAATCAAGATCCGTAGATGCAACAGATGCTGGTTTACTCATGGTAGTAAGAAATGGGAGTTTTCAGGAAAAAACTAACAGTGCAAAGAAAAAGGATTCCAAAAAAGTATGTGGTCGTGTTTGGTCTGCACTCACTAGTAGTGTACACCAATCACTGTATAAGAAACACAAATGCAAACCACTGACCACCAATGTTAGATCTGGGGGTCTCTAGTTGGCAATGGTATTCACCTTTGTCCAAATAGGGACTCTTACTTCTAAGTCAGGATAAGGGGATTACACTGCTTAATAACCCCTGCTACCCTCTTGGTAGCTTGGCACGAGCAGACAGGCTTATCTCAGAGGCAGTGTGTTAAGCACTTGTGAACATACACAGTAATACAGTGAAAACACTACAGATGGACACAACACAGGTTTTATAAAAATTAGTATTCTTTATATAGACTTAAATACAAGACCACAAACGACAAAAATCCACAATACTACACTTAAGATTACTTAAAAGATTATTAAAGTGTCTTAGATCAAGTTGCTGTTAAATGCAGCAAAGTTCTCAACAAACTACATGGATGCGGAACGCAAAGTGAACAAAAGGCTCGCAAAAGGGGAGATGCGTCAGTTCCGTGATCTTAGGGAACGGTTGCGTCCTGCCTCAATGCTTGTGCAGAGTAGCGGACTAGTCGAGAGCCTTAGCAGTGGACGTGATGCGTAGATTCTTGGCTTGCGGGCCAGTTGCGGTGCGCAAGATGGCGCCTTGATGCGATGATCCAGTTGTGATGCGAGAAGATGGCGCCCTTGATGCGGCGACGCGATGACGATGCGATGGCGCCCTGGCAGCCTTGCGACAACTCTGTACTTTGGAGCCGCGACAGGCCCTGCAACACGCTTCTCCAGTGATGCGGTGGTGACTCTCACTATGCCGTCACGCTTCTCCGGTGATGTGACAGCTTCGATGAACACACGCTTTCAGGGAGATGCGACGAAGGTCCGCTTCTCCGGCGTTGCGATTATTTCAGCTGCGGCGGCGACACGCTTCTTTTCGTGCTTTGCGCTTCCAGCTCCCAGTTGCACGCAAGTGACTGGAGTCAGAATCCCCAGCAAGGAAATTCAGGAGGGAGCTGGAGGTGAAGTCTTTTGTCCCTGAGACTTCAGCAGGAGGCAAGCACAGTTCAAGCCCTTGGAGAATATTCTGTAGATACAAGTCCTTTCAAAGTTCCTTCTGATTTCCCTTGACAATGAAGCAACCACTGCAGGCCAACCCAGCAAACTGCACACTGGCAGAGGGGCAGTCCAAACTCCTGCAGCTTCCTTGGTTCTTCTCCTTGGCAGAACAATTTCTTGTTCCAGAAGTGATCTAATTTCTTGGGATCAGGGTCTTAATATTTGTACCCCAAAATCCTTTGATCTCTGAAGGCAGAGACGCCTCTGCCTAGTCCAAACCAGTTCCTGAGCACTTTGTTTACATGACTTACTTCTTCCTTTCACTGTGCAGGGCAGAGACATCAGCCACCCCACAGGAGGTGGAGCCAGCACAGGGGAGGGAAGATACAGCTCTCAAGCACTCTCTTGACATGATTCTTCCTCTCCTTTCACAGTGCAGGGCAGAGACATCAGACAAGCCTAGGGGGTGGAGCCAGCATTATAGAGGGAAGGCCCAGCCTATTCAGGTCCCAGGTGAAACTCCTCCCTCCCATCTAGATGCAGATCTCTCTATTCACCACTGGACTGCCCCAGCCTGTCTCCTGGAACTGCCCAGCACTGTCACACACAAACCCCGACAAGGAATACACAACCCAGCAGAGGCCGGCTCAAATGGTTAGGCAAGCAAATACCTGCTTATTGAAAGTGGTATTTGCAAACACAGAATATTAAAAAAAACTTTACTAAAAGATATATTTTGTAGTTCAGGCATACTAAATTCGAATTTCCACCGTGTTCCCTGAGTCAGTTAGGATTATAAGGATGTAATAATCTTAACTGCCCATTCTGGCCTACGAGAACAGGTAGCCTTCAATAGTGAAAAACGAAAATGGCTGTAATTCACTATTAGAACATGGTACACACATCAGAGCATGTCCTACCTTATACTTATAATGCACCCTGCCCTTGGGCCTACCATTGGGGTGTCTAATATGAAGCAAAGGGAAGTTTAGGGAGTGGCAAGTGGGTGCACTTGCCCAAGTCGTCATGGCAATGCTAGACTGCACACAGGCCTTGCAATGGCAGGCCTGAGTCACATTTTACAAGCTGCTTTTGTGGGTGGCACAACCAGTGCTGCAAGCCCACCAGCAAAAACAACAATTGATGGACAGAATGCAGAACAATGGCATCCATTCACCCCAGTACAGAGATCTGGGCCTAAATCCATTGTTTTTTTTTTTTTGCACTCCACACCACCCCAGGTCAGACATGGCCATATGCAAATCAGCCTTGACCCTGTGCCTCATGGGAACAGTCCAGCCCGTACTGCCAAGCCATGTCTTTCCTGGACCGGAATCAAGCATCCAAGGACTGGTTTCTGGCTATCAGCCTTCTTCAGCCTGGATAGCTTGACTCCAGTGGTGTGGAGAGCATGGGACTCACGTCTGAGCATACCCATCCCACTCGGGTGACAAATGCAAAAACAACAATTGATGGACAGAATGCAGAACAATGTCATACATTCACCCCAGTACAGAGATCTGGCCCTAAATTAAATCCATTGTTTCTTTGCACTCCACACCACCCCAGGTCAGACATGGCCATATGCAAATCAGCCTTGACCCTGTGCCTCATGGGAACAGTCCAGCCCGAACTACCAAGCCATGTCTTTCCTGGACCGGAATCAAGCATCCAAGGACCGGTTTCTGGCTATCAGCCTTCATCAGCCTGGATAACTTGACTCCAGTGGTGTGGAGAGCATGGGACTCACGTCTGAGCATACCCATCCCCCTCGGGGTGACAAATGCAAAAACAACAATTGATGGACAGAATGCAGAACAATGTCATACATTCACCCCAGTACAGAGATATGGGCCTAAATCCATCATTTTTTTACACTCCACACCACCCCAGGTCAGACATGGCCATATGCAAATCAGCCTTGACCCTGTGCCTCATGGGAACAGTCCAGCTCGAACTGCCAAGCCATGTCTTTCCTGGACTGGAATCAAGCATCCAAGGACGGGTTTCTGACTATCAGCCTTCATCAGCCTGGATAGCTTGACTCCAGTGGTGTGGAGAGCATGGGACTCACGTCTGAGCATACCCATCCTACTCGGGGTGACAAATGCAAAAACAACAATTGATGGACAGAATGCAGAACAATGTCATACATTCACCCCAGAACAGAGATCTGGGCCTAAATCCATCGTTTTTTTGCACTCCACACCACCCCAGGTCAGACATGGCCATATGCAAATCAGCCTTGACCCTGTGCCTCATGGAAACAGTCCAGCCCGAACTGTCAAGCCATGTCTTGCCTGGACCGGAATCAAGCATCCAAGGACCGGTTTCTGGCTATCAGCCTTCATCAGCCTGGATAGCTTGACTCCAGTGGTGTGGAGAGCATGGGACTCACGTCTGAGCATACCCATCCCACTCGGGGTGACAAATGCAAAAACAACAATTGATGGACAGAATGCAGAACAATGTCATACATTCACCCCAGTACAGAGATATGGGCCTAAATCCATTGTTTTTTGCACTCCACACCACCCCAGGTCAGACATGGCCATATGCAAATCAGCCTTGACCCTGTGCCTCATGGGAACAGTCCAGCTCGAACTGCCAAGCCATGTCTTTCCTGGACCGGAATCAAGCATCCAAGGACAGGTTTCTGGCTATCAGCCTTCATCAGCCTGGATAGCTTGACTCCAGTGGTGTGGAGAGCATGGGACTCACGTCTGAGCATACCCATCCCACTCGGGGTGACAAATGCAAAAACAACAATTGATGGACAGAATGCAGAACAATGTCATACATTCACCCCAGTACAGAGATCTGGGCCTAAATCCATTATTATTTTGCACTCCACACCACCCTAGGTCAGACATGGCCATATGCAAATCAGCCTTGACCCTGTGCCTCATGGGAACAGTCCAGCCCGAACTGCCAAGCCATGTCTTTCCTGGACCAGAATCAAGCATCCAAGGACCGGTTTCTGGCTATCAGCCTTCATCAGCCTGGATAGCTTGACTCCAGTGGTGTGGAGAGCATGGGACTCACGTCTGAGCATACCCATCCCACTCTGGGTGACAAATGCAAAAAAAACAATTGAGGGACAGAATGCAGAACAATGTCATACATTCACCCCAGTACAGAGATCTGGGCCTAAATCCATCGTTTTTTTGCACTCCACACCAACCCAGGTCAGACATGGCCATATGCAAATCAGCCTTGACCCTGTGCCTCATGGGAACAGTCCAGCCCAAACTGCCAAGCCATGTCTTTCCTGGACCAGAATCAAGCATCCAAGGACCGGTTTCTGGCTATCAGCCTTCATCAACCTGGATAGCTTGACTCCAGTGGTGTGGAGAGCATGGGACACACGTCTGAGCATACCCATCCCACTCTGGGTGCCAAATGCAAAAACAACAATTGATGGACAGAGTGCAGAGCAATGTCATACATTCACCCTAGTACAGAGTTCTGGGCCTGAATCCATCGTTTCTTTGCACTCCACACCACCCCAGGTCAGACATGGCCATATGCAAATCAGCCTTGACCCTGTGCCTCATGGGAACAGTCCAGCCCGAACTACCAAGCCATGTCTTTCCTGGACCGGAATCAAGCATCCAAGGACCGGTTTCTGGCTATCAGCCTTCATCAGCCTGGATAACTTGACTCCAGTGGTGTGGAGAGCATGGGACTCACGTCTGAGCATACCCATCCCCCTCGGGGTGACAAATGCAAAAACAACAATTGATGGACAGAATGCAGAACAATGTCATACATTCACCCCAGTACAGAGATATGGGCCTAAATCCATCATTTTTTTACACTCCACACCACCCCAGGTCAGACATGGCCATATGCAAATCAGCCTTGACCCTGTGCCTCATGGGAACAGTCCAGCTCGAACTGCCAAGCCATGTCTTTCCTGGACCGGAATCAAGCATCCAAGGACGGGTTTCTGGCTATCAGCCTTCATCAGCCTGGATAGCTTGACTCCAGTGGTGTGGAGAGCATGGGACTCACGTCTGAGCATACCCATCCCACTCGGGGTGACAAATGCAAAAACAACAATTGATGGACAGAATGCAGAACAATGTCATACATTCACCCCAGAACAGAGATCTGGGCCTAAATCCATCGTTTTTTTGCACTCCACACCACCCCAGGTCAGACATGGCCATACGCAAATCAGCCTTGACCCTGTGCCTCATGGGAACAGTCCAGCCCGAACTGCCAAGCCAGGTCTTTCCTGGACCGGAATCAAGCATCCAAGGACCGGTTTCTGGCTATCAGCCTTCTTCAGCCTGGATAGCTTGACTCCAGTGGTGTGGAGAGCATGGGACTCACGTCTGAGCATACCCATCCCACTCGGGGTGACAAATGCAAAAACAACAATTGATGGACAGAATGCAGAACAATGTCATACATTCACCCCAGTACAGAGATATGGCCCTAAATTAAATCCATCGTTTCTTTGCACTCCACACCACCCCAGGTCAGACATGGCCATATGCAAATCAGCCTTGACCCTGTGCCTCATGGGAACAGTCCAGCCCGAACTACCAAGCCATGTCTTTCCTGGACCGGAATCAAGCATCCAAGGACCGGTTTCTGGCTATCAGCCTTCATCAGCCTGGATAACTTGACTCCAGTGGTGTGGAGAGCATGGGACTCACGTCTGAGCATACCCATCCCCCTCGGGGTGACAAATGCAAAAACAACAATTGATGGACAGAATGCAGAACAATGTCATACATTCACCCCAGTACAGAGATATGGGCCTAAATCCATCATTTATTTACACTCCACACCACCCCAGGTCAGACATGGCTATATGCAAATCAGCCTTGACCCTGTGCCTCATGGGAACAGTCCAGATCGAACTGCCAAGCCATGTCTTTCCTGGACCGGAATCAAGCATCCAAGGACGGGTTTCTGACTATCAGCCTTCATCAGCCTGGATAGCTTGACTCCAGTGGTGTGGAGAGCATGGGACTCACGTCTGAGCATACCCATCCCACTCGGGGTGACAAATGCAAAAACAACAATTGATGGACAGAATGCAGAACAATGTCATACATTCACCCCAGAACAGAGATCTGGGCCTAAATCCATCGTTTTTTTGCACTCCACACCACCCCAGGTCAGACATGGCCATATGCAAATCAGCCTTGACCCTGTGCCTCATGGGAACAGTCCAGCCCGTACTGCCAAGCCATGTCTTTCCTGGACCGGAATCAAGCATCCAAGGACCGGTTTCTGGCTATCAGCCTTCTTCAGCCTGGATAGCTTGACTCCAGTGGTGTGGAGAGCAAGGGACTCACGTCTGAGCATACCCATCCCACTCGGGGTGACAAATGCAAAAACAACAATTGATGGACAGAATGCAGAACAATGTCATACATTCACCCCAGTACAGAGATCTGGCCCTAAATTAAATCCATCGTTTCTTTGCACTCCACACCACCCCAGGTCAGACATGGCCATATGCAAATCAGCCTTGACCCTGTGCCTCATGGGAACAGTCCAGCCCGAACTACCAAGCCATGTCTTTCCTGGACCGGAATCAAGCATCCAAGGACCGGTTTCTGGCTATCAGCCTTCATCAGCCTGGATAACTTGACTCCAGTGGTGTGGAGAGCATGGGACTCACGTCTGAGCATACCCATCCCCCTCGGGGTGACAAATGCAAAAACAACAATTGATGGACAGAATGCAGAACAATGTCATACATTCACCCCAGTACAGAGATATGGGCCTAAATCCATCATTTTTTTACACTCCACACCACCCCAGGTCAGACATGGCCATATGCAAATCAGCCTTGACCCTGTGCCTCATGGGAACAGTCCAGCTCGAACTGCCAAGCCATGTCTTTCCTGGACCGGAATCAAGCATCCAAGGACGGGTTTCTGGCTATCAGCCTTCATCAGCCTGGATAGCTTGACTCCAGTGGTGTGGAGAGCATGGGACTCACGTCTGAGCATACCCATCCCACTCGGGGTGACAAATGCAAAAACAACAATTGATGGACAGAATGCAGAACAATGTCATACATTCACCCCAGAACAGAGATCTGGGCCTAAATCCATCGTTTTTTTGCACTCCACACCACCCCAGGTCAGACATGGCCATATGCAAATCAGCCTTGACCCTGTGCCTCATGGGAACAGTCCAGCCCGAACTGCCAAGCCAGGTCTTTCCTGGACCGGAATCAAGCATCCAAGGACCGGTTTCTGGCTATCAGCCTTCTTCAGCCTGGATAGCTTGACTCCAGTGGTGTGGAGAGCATGGGACTCACGTCTGAGCATACCCATCCCACTCGGGGTGACAAATGCAAAAACAACAATTGATGGACAGAATGCAGAACAATGTCATACATTCACCCCAGTACAGAGATATGGCCCTAAATTAAATCCATCGTTTCTTTGCACTCCACACCACCCCAGGTCAGACATGGCCATATGCAAATCAGCCTTGACCCTGTGCCTCATGGGAACAGTCCAGCCCGAACTACCAAGCCATGTCTTTCCTGGACCGGAATCAAGCATCCAAGGACGGGTTTCTGGCTATCAGCCTTCATCAGCCTGGATAACTTGACTCCAGTGGTGTGGAGAGCATGGGACTCACGTCTGAGCATACCCATCCCCCTCGGGGTGACAAATGCAAAAACAACAATTGATGGACAGAATGCAGAACAATGTTATACATTCACCCCAGTACAGAGATATGGGCCTAAATCCATCATTTTTTTACACTCCAAACCACCCCAGGTCAGACATGGCCATATGCAAATCAGCCTTGACCCTGTGCCTCATGGGAACAGTCCAGCTCGAACTGCCAAGCCATGTCTTTCCTGGACCGGAATCAAGCATCCAAGGACGGGTTTCTGGCTATCAGCCTTCATCAGCCTGGATAGCTTGACTCCAGTGGTGTGGAGAGCATGGGACTCACGTCTGAGCATACCCATCCCACTCGGGGTGATAAATGCAAAAACAACAATTGATGGACAGAATGCAGAACAATGTCATACATTCACCCCAGTACAGAGATATGGGCCTAAATCCATTGTTTTTTGCACTCCACACCACCCCAGGTCAGACATGGCCATATGCAAATCAGCCTTGACCCTGTGCCTCATGGGAACAGTCCAGCTCGAACTGCCAAGCCATGTCTTTCCTGGACCGGAATCAAGCATCCAAGGACAGGTTTCTGGCTATCAGCCTTCATCAGCCTGGATAGCTTGACTCCAGTGGTGTGGAGAGCATGGGACTCACGTCTGAGCATACCCATCCCACTCGGGGTGACAAATGCAAAAACAACAATTGATGGACAGAATGCAGAACAATGTCATACATTCACCCCAGTACAGAGATCTGGGCCTAAATCCATTATTATTTTGCACTCCACACCACCCTAGGTCAGACATGGCCATATGCAAATCAGCCTTGACCCTGTGCCTCATGGGAACAGTCCAGCCCGAACTGCCAAGCCATGTCTTTCCTGGACCGGAATCAAGCATCCAAGGACCGGTTTCTGGCTATCAGCCTTCATCAGCCTGGATAGCTTGACTCCAGTGGTGTGGAGAGCATGGGACTCACGTCTGAGCATACCCATCCCACTCTGGGTGACAAATGCAAAAAAAACAATTGAGAGACAGAATGCAGAACAATGTCATACATTCACCCCAGTACAGAGATCTGGGCCTAAATCCATCGTTTTTTTGCACTCCACACCAACCCAGGTCAGACATGGCCATATGCAAATCAGCCTTGACCCTGTGCCTCATGGGAACAGTCCAGCCCAAACTGCCAAGCCATGTCTTTCCTGGACCAGAATCAAGCATCCAAGGACCGGTTTCTGGCTATCAGCCTTCATCAACCTGGATAGCTTGACTCCAGTGGTGTGGAGAGCATGGGACACACGTCTGAGCATACCCATCCCACTCTGGGTGCCAAATGCAAAAACAACAATTGATGGACAGAGTGCAGAGCAATGTCATACATTCACCCTAGTACAGAGTTCTGGGCCTGAATCCATCGTTTCTTTGCACTCCACACCACCCCAGGTCAGACATGGCCATATGCAAATCAGCCTTGACCCTGTGCCTCATGGGAACAGTCCAGCCCGAACTACCAAGCCATGTCTTTCCTGGACCGGAATCAAGCATCCAAGGACCGGTTTCTGGCTATCAGCCTTCATCAGCCTGGATAACTTGACTCCAGTGGTGTGGAGAGCATGGGACTCACGTCTGAGCATACCCATCCCCCTCGGGGTGACAAATGCAAAAACAACAATTGATGGACAGAATGCAGAACAATGTCATACATTCACCCCAGTACAGAGATATGGGCCTAAATCCATCATTTTTTTACACTCCACACCACCCCAGGTCAGACATGGCCATATGCAAATCAGCCTTGACCCTGTGCCTCATGGGAACAGTCCAGCTCGAACTGCCAAGCCATGTCTTTCCTGGACCGGAATCAAGCATCCAAGGACGGGTTTCTGGCTATCAGCCTTCATCAGCCTGGATAGCTTGACTCCAGTGGTGTGGAGAGCATGGGACTCACGTCTGAGCATACCCATCCCACTCGGGGTGACAAATGCAAAAACAACAATTGATGGACAGAATGCAGAACAATGTCATACATTCACCCCAGAACAGAGATCTGGGCCTAAATCCATCGTTTTTTTGCACTCCACACCACCCCAGGTCAGACATGGCCATACGCAAATCAGCCTTGACCCTGTGCCTCATGGGAACAGTCCAGCCCGAACTGCCAAGCCAGGTCTTTCCTGGACCGGAATCAAGCATCCAAGGACCGGTTTCTGGCTATCAGCCTTCTTCAGCCTGGATAGCTTGACTCCAGTGGTGTGGAGAGCATGGGACTCACGTCTGAGCATACCCATCCCACTCGGGGTGACAAATGCAAAAACAACAATTGATGGACAGAATGCAGAACAATGTCATACATTCACCCCAGTACAGAGATATGGCCCTAAATTAAATCCATCGTTTCTTTGCACTCCACACCACCCCAGGTCAGACATGGCCATATGCAAATCAGCCTTGACCCTGTGCCTCATGGGAACAGTCCAGCCCGAACTACCAAGCCATGTCTTTCCTGGACCGGAATCAAGCATCCAAGGACGGGTTTCTGGCTATCAGCCTTCATCAGCCTGGATAACTTGACTCCAGTGGTGTGGAGAGCATGGGACTCACGTCTGAGCATACCCATCCCCCTCGGGGTGACAAATGCAAAAACAACAATTGATGGACAGAATGCAGAACAATGTCATACATTCACCCCAGTACAGAGATATGGGCCTAAATCCATCATTTTTTTACACTCCAAACCACCCCAGGTCAGACATGGCCATATGCAAATCAGCCTTGACCCTGTGCCTCATGGGAACAGTCCAGCTCGAACTGCCAAGCCATGTCTTTCCTGGACCGGAATCAAGCATCCAAGGACGGGTTTCTGGCTATCAGCCTTCATCAGCCTGGATAGCTTGACTCCAGTGGTGTGGAGAGCATGGGACTCATGTCTGAGCATACCCATCCCACTCGGGGTGACAAATGCAAAAACAACAATTGATGGACAGAATGCAGAACAATGTCATACATTCACCCCAGAACAGAGATCTGGGCCTAAATCCATCGTTTTTTTGCACTCCACACCACCCCAGGTCAGACATGGCCATATGCAAATCAGCCTTGACCCTGTGCCTCATGGGACCAGTCCAGCCCGAACTGTCAAGCCATGTCTTGCCTGGACCGGAATCAAGCATCCAAGGACCGGTTTCTGGCTATCAGCCTTCATCAGCCTGGATAGCTTGACTCCAGTGGTGTGGAGAGCATGGGACTCACGTCTGAGCATACCCATCCCACTCGGGGTGACAAATGCAAAAACAACAATTGATGGACAGAATGCAGAACAATGTCATACATTCACCCCAGTACAGAGATATGGGCCTAAATCCATCGTTTTTTGCACTCCACACCACCCCAGGTCAGACATGGCCATATGCAAATCAGCCTTGACCCTGTGCCTCATGGGAACAGTCCAGCTCGAACTGCCAAGCCATGTCTTTCCTGGACCGGAATCAAGCATCCAAGGACAGGTTTCTGGCTATCAGCCTTCATCAGCCTGGATAGCTTGACTCCAGTGGTGTGGAGAGCATGGGACTCACGTCTGAGCATACCCATCCCACTCGGGGTGACAAATGTAAAAACAACAATTGATGGACAGAATGCAGAACAATGTCATACATTCACCCCAGTACAGAGATCTGGGCCTAAATCCATTATTATTTTGCACTCCACACCACCCTAGGTCAGACATGGCCATATGCAAATCAGCCTTGACCCTGTGCCTCATGGGAACAGTCCAGCCCGAACTGCCAAGCCATGTCTTTCCTGGACCGGAATCAAGCATCCAAGGACCGGTTTCTGGCTATCAGCCTTCATCAGCCTGGATAGCTTGACTCCAGTGGTGTGGAGAGCATGGGACTCACGTCTGAGCATACCCATCCCACTCTGGGTGACAAATGCAAAAAAAACAATTGAGGGACAGAATGCAGAACAATGTCATACATTCACCCCAGTACAGAGATCTGGGCCTAAATCCATCGTTTTTTTGCACTCCACACCACCCCAGGTCAGACATGGCCATATGCAAATCAGCCTTGACCCTGTGCCTCATGGGAACAGTCCAGCCCAAACTGCCAAGCCATGTCTTTCCCGGACCAGAATCAAGCATCCAAGGACCGGTTTCTGGCTAACAGCCTTCATCAACCTGGATAGCTTGACTCCAGTGGTGTGGAGAGCATGGGACACACGTCTGAGCATACCCATCCCACTCTGGGTGCCAAATGCAAAAACAACAATTGATGGACAGAGTGCAGAGCAATGTCATACATTCACCCTAGTACAGAGTTCTGGGCCTGAATCCATCGTTTTTTTGCACTCCACACCACCCCAGGTCAGACATGGCCATATGCAAATCAGCCTTGACCCTGTGCCTCATGGGAACAGTCCAGCCCGTACTGCCAAGCCATGTCTTTCCTGGACCGGAATCAAGCATCCAAGGACCGGTTTCTGGCTATCAACCTTCTTCAGCCTGGATAGCTTGACTCCAGTGGTTTGGAGAGCATGGGACTCACGTCTGAGCATACCCATCCCACTCGGGGTGACAAATGCAAAAACAACAATTGATGGACAGAATGCAGAACAATGTCATACATTCACCCCAGTACAGAGATCTGGCCCTAAATTAAATCCATCGTTTCTTTGCACTCCACACCACCCCAGGTCAGACATGGCCATATGCAAATCAGCCTTGACCCTGTGCCTCATGGGAACAGTCCAGCCCGAACTACCAAGCCATGTCTTTCCTATACCGGAATCAAGCATCCAAGGACCGGTTTCTGGCTATCAGCCTTCATCAGCCTGGATAACTTGACTCCAGTGGTGTGGAGAGCATGGGACTCACGTCTGAGCATACCCATCCCCCTCGGGGTGACAAATGCAAAAACAACAATTGATGGACAGAATGCAGAACAATGTCATAAATTCACCCCAGTACAGAGATATGGGCCTAAATCCATCATTTTTTTACACTCCACACCACCCCAGGTCAGACATGGCCATATGCAAATCAGCCTTGACCCTGTGCCTCATGGGAACAGTCCAGCTCGAACTGCCAAGCCATGTCTTTCCTGGACCGGAATCAAGCATCCAAGGACGGGTTTCTGGCTATCAGCCTTCATCAGCCTGGATAGCTTGACTCCAGTGGTGTGGAGAGCATGGGACTCACGTCTGAGCATACCCATCCCACTCGGGGTGACAAATGCAAAAACAACAATTGATGGACAGAATGCAGAACAATGTCATACATTCACCCCAGAACAGAGATCTGGGCCTAAATCCATCGTTTTGTTGCACTCCACACCACCCCAGGTCAGACATGGCCATATGCAAATCAGCCTTGACCCTGTGCCTCATGGGAACAGTCCAGCCCGAACTGCCAAGCCAGGTCTTTCCTGGACCGTAATCAAGCATCCAAGGACCGGTTTCTGGCTATCAGCCTTCTTCAGCCTGGATAGCTTGACTCCAGTGGTGTGGAGAGCATGGGACTCACGTCTGAGCATACCCATCCCACTCGGGGTGACAAATGCAAAAACAACAATTGATGGACAGAATTCAGAACAATGTCATACATTCACCCCAGTACAGAGATATGGCCCTAAATTAAATCCATCGTTTCTTTGCACTCCACACCAACCCAGGTCAGACATGGCCATATGCAAATCAGCCTTGACCCTGTGCCTCATGGGAACAGTCCAGCCCGAACTACCAAGCCATGTCTTTCCTGGACCGGAATCAAGCATCCAAGGACCGGTTTCTGGCTATCAGCCTTCATCAGCCTGGATAACTTGACTCCAGTGGTGTGGAGAGCATGGGACTCACGTCTGAGCATACCCATCCTCCTCGGGGTGACAAATGAAAAAACAACAATTGATGGACAGAATGCAGAACAATGTCATACATTCACCCCAGTACAGAGATCTGGGCCTAAATCCATTATTATTTTGCACTCCACACCACCCTAGGTCAGACATGGCCATATGCAAATCAGCCTTGACCCTGTGCCTCATGGGAACAGTCCAGCCCGAACTGCCAAGCCATGTCTTTCCTGGACCGGAATCAAGCATCCAAGGACCGGTTTCTGGCTATCAGCCTTCATCAGCCTGGATAGCTTGACTCCAGTGGTGTGGAGAGCATGGGACTCACGTCTGAGCATACCCATCCCACTCTGGGTGACAAATGCAAAAAAAACAATTGAGGGACAGAATGCAGAACAATGTCATACATTCACCCCAGTACAGAGATCTGGGCCTAAATCCATCGTTTTTTTGCACTCCACACCACCCCAGGTCAGACATGGCCATATGCAAATCAGCCTTGACCCTGTGCCTCATGGGAACAGTCCAGCCCAAACTGCCAAGCCATGTCTTTCCTGGACCAGAATCAAGCATCCAAGGACCGGTTTCTGGCTATCAGCCTTCATCAACCTGGATAGCTTGACTCCAGTGGTGTGGAGAGCATGGGACACACGTCTGAGCATACCCATCCCACTCTGGGTGCCAAATGCAAAAACAACAATTGATGGACAGAGTGCAGAGCAATGTCATACATTCACCCTAGTACAGAGTTCTGGGCCTGAATCCATCGTTTTTTGCACTCCACACCACCCCAGGTCAGACATGGCCATATGCAAATCAGCCTTGACCCTGTGCCTCATGGGAACAGTCCAGCCCGTACTGCCAAGCCATGTCTTTCCTGGACCGGAATCAAGCATCCAAGGACCGGTTTCTGGCTATCAGCCTTCTTCAGCCTGGATAGCTTGACTCCAGTGGTGTGGAGAGCATGGGACTCACGTCTGAGCATACCCATCCCACTCGGGGTGACAAATGCAAAAACAACAATTGATGGACAGAATGCAGAACAATGTCATACATTCACCCCAGTACAGAGATCTGGCCCTAAATTAAATCCATTGTTTCTTTGCACTCCACACCACCCCAGGTCAGACATGGCCATATGCAAATCAGCCTTGACCCTGTGCCTCATGGGAACAGTCCAGCCCGAACTACCAATCCATGTCTTTCCTGGACCGGAATCAAGCATCCAAGGACCGGTTTCTGGCTATCAGCCTTCATCAGCCTGGATAACTTGACTCCAGTGGTGTGGAGAGCATGGGACTCACGTCTGAGCATACCCATCCCCCTCGGGGTGACAAATGCAAAAACAACAATTGATGGACAGAATGCAGAACAATGTCATACATTCACCCCAGTACAGAGATATGGGCCTAAATCCATCATTTTTTTACACTCCACACCACCCCAGGTCAGACATGGCCATATGCAAATCAGCCTTGACCCTGTGCCTCATGGGAACAGTCCAGCTCGAACTGCCAAGCCATGTCTTTCCTGGACCGGAATCAAGCATCCAAGGACGGGTTTCTGGCTATCAGCCTTCATCAGCCTGGATAGCTTGACTCCAGTGGTGTGGAGAGCATGGGACTCACGTCTGAGCATACCCATCCCACTCGGGGTGACAAATGCAAAAACAACAATTGAAGGACAGAATGCAGAACAATGTCATACATTCACCCCAGAACAGAGATCTGGGCCTAAATCCATCGTTTTTTTGCACTCCACACCACCCCAGGTCAGACATGGCGATATGCAAATCAGCCTTGACCCTGTGCCTCATGGGAACAGTCCAGCCCGAACTGCCAAGCCAGGTCTTTCCTGGACCGGAATCAAGCATCCAAGGACCGGTTTCTGGCTATCAGCCTTCTTCAGCCTGGATAGCTTGACTCCAGTGGTGTGGAGAGCATGGGACTCACGTCTGAGCATACCCATCCCACTCGGGGTGACAAATGCAAAAACAACAATTGATGGACAGAATGCAGAACAATGTCATACATTCACCCCAGTACAGAGATATGGCCCTAAATTAAATCCATCGTTTCTTTGCACTCCACACCACCCCAGGTCAGACATGGCCATATGCAAATCAGCCTTGACCCTGTGCCTCATGGGAACAGTCCAGCCCGAACTACCAAGCCATGTCTTTCCTGGACCGGAATCAAGCATCCAAGGACCGGTTTCTGGCTATCAGCCTTCATCAGCCTGGATAACTTGACTCCAGTGGTGTGGAGAGCATGGGACTCACGTCTGAGCATACCCATCCTCCTCGGGGTGACAAATGAAAAAACAACAATTGATGGACAGAATGCAGAACAATGTCATACATTCACCCCAGTACAGAGATATGGGCCTAAATCCATCATTTTTTTACACTCCACACCACCCCAGGTCAGACATGGCCATATGCAAATCAGCCTTGACCCTGTGCCTCATGGGAACAGTCCAGCTCGAACTGCCAAGCCATGTCTTTCCTGGACCGGAATCAAGCATCCAAGGACGGGTTTCTGGCTATCAGCCTTCATCAGCCTGGATAGCTTGACTCCAGTGGTGTGGAGAGCATGGGACTCACGTCTGAGCATACCCATCCCACTCGGGGTGACAAATGCAAAAACAACAATTGATGGACAGAATGCAGAACAATGTCATACATTCACCCCAGAACAGAGATCTGGGCCTAAATCCATCGTTTTTTTGCACTCCACACCACCCCAGGTCAGACATGGCCATATGCAAATCAGCCTTGACCCTGTGCCTCATGGGAACAGTCCAGCCCGAACTGTCAAGTCATGTCTTGCCTGGACCGGAATCAAGCATCCAAGGACCGGTTTCTGGCTATCAGCCTTCATCAGCCTGGATAGCTTGACTCCAGTGGTGTGGAGAGCATGGGACTCGCGTCTGAGCATACCCATCCCACTCGGGGTGACAAATGCAAAAACAACAATTGATGTACAGAATGCAGAACAATGTCATACATTCACCCCAGTACAGAGATATGGGCCTAAATCCATCGTTTTTTGTACTCCACACCACCCCAGGTCAGACATGGCCATATGCAAATCAGCCTTGACCCTGTGCCTCATGGGAACAGTCCAGCTCGAACTGCCAAGCCATGTCTTTCCTGGACCGGAATCAAGCATCCAAGGACGGGTTTCTGGCTATCAGCCTTCATCAGCCTGGATAGCTTGACTCCAGTGGTGTGGAGAGCATGGGACTCACGTCTGAGCATACCCATCCCACTCGGGGTGACAAATGCAAAAACAACAATTGATGGACAGAATGCAGAACAATGTCATACATTCACCCCAGTACAGAGATCTGGGCCTAAATCCATTATTATTTTGCACTCCACACCACCCTAGGTCAGACATGGCCATATGCAAATCAGCCTAGACCCTGTGCCTCATGGGAACAGTCCAGCCCGAACTGCCAAGCCATGTCTTTCCTGGACCGGAATCAAGCATCCAAGGACCGGTTTCTGGCTATCAGCCTTCATCAGCCTGGATAGCTTGACTCCAGTGGTGTGGAGAGCATGGGACTCACGTCTGAGCATACCCATCCCACTCTGGGTGACAAATGCAAAAAAAACAATTGAGGGACAGAATGCAGAACAATGTCATACATTCACCCCAGTACAGAGATCTGGGCCTAAATCCATCGTTTTTTTGCACTCCACACCACCCCAGGTCAGACATGGCCATATGCAAATCAGCCTTGACCCTGTGCCTCATGGGAACAGTCCAGCCCAAACTGCCAAGCCATGTCTTTCCTGGACCAGAATCAAGCATCCAAGGACCGGTTTCTGGGCTATCAGCCTTCATCAACCTGGATAGCTTGACTCCAGTGGTGTGGAGAGCATGGGACACACGTCTGAGCATACCCATCCCACTCTGGGTGACAAATGCAAAAACAACAATTGATGGACAGAGTGCAGAACAATGTCATACATTCACCCTAGTACAGAGTTCTGGGCCTGAATCCATAATTTTTTTGCACTCCACACACCCCCAGGTCAGACATGGCCATATGCAAATCAGCCTTGACCCTGTGCCTCATGGGAACAGTCCAGCCCGAACTGCCAAGCCAGGTCTTTTCTGGACCGGAATCAAGCATCCAAGGACCGGTTTCTGGCTATCAGCCTTCATCAGCCTGGATAGGTCCAGGGAAGGCATGGCTTGGCAGTTCGGGCTGGACTGTTCCCATGAGGCACAGGGTCAGACTGATTTGCATATAGCCATGTCTGAGCTGGGGTGGCAGAGTGGGCTAAAAAACGGTGATGGATCAAACCCAATATTTTGACTGGGTGTGAGTGTTTGATTGATTCAGATGCTCCGTCCATCACCACCCCCTTTTGTCCCGCTTTTGGCCGCCATAAGTGTGGCAGGGTGTGCTCAGACGTGAGTCCCTTGCTCACTTTGCCACTGGATTTGGGCGGGCCGGGCTGAAGACCGCTGGAATGCCAGAAACCGGTCCTCGGAGGCTTGTTTCCGGTCCAGGGAAGGCATGGCTTGGCAGTTCGGGCTGGACTGTTCCCATGAGGCACAGGGTCAGACTGATTTGCATATAGCCATGTCTGAGCTGGGGTGGCAGAGTGGGCTAAAGAACGGTGATGGATCAAACCCAGATCTTTTGACTGGGTGTGAGTGTTTGATTGATTCAGATGCTCCGTCCTTCACCACCCCCTTTTGTACCGCTTTTGGCCGCCATGAGTGTGGCAGGGTGGGCTCAGACGTGAGTCCCTTGCTCACTTTGCCACTGGATTCGGGCGGGCCGGGCTGAAGACGGCTGGAATGCCAGAAACCGGTCCTCGGAAGCTTGTTTCCGGTCCGGAAGGCATGGCTTGGCAGTTCGGGCTGGACTGTTCCCATGAGGCACAGGGTCAGACTGATTTGCATATAGCCATGTCTGAGCTGGGTGGCAGAGTGGGCTAAAGAACAGTGATGGATCAAACCCAGATCTTTTGACTGGGTGTGAGTGTTTGAATGATTCAGATGCTCCGTCCATCACCACCCCCTTTTGTACCGCTTTTGGCCGCCATAAGTGTGGCAGGGTGTGCTTAGACGTGAGTCCCTTGCTCACTTTGCCACTGGATTCGGGCGGGCCGTGCTGAAGACGGCTGGAATGCCATAAACCGTTCCTCGGGAGCTTGTTTCTGGTCCAGGGAAGGCATGGCTTGGCAGTTCGGGCTGGACTGTTCCCATGAGGCAAAGGGTCAGACTGATTTGCATATAGCCATGTCTGTGCTGGGGTGGCAGAGTGGGCTAAAGAACGGTGATCGATCAAACCCAGATCTTTTGACTCGGTGTGAGTGTTTGATTGATTCAGATGCTCCGTCTATCACCACCCCCTTTCGTACCGCTTTTGGACACCATAAGTGTGGCAGGGTGTGCTCAGACGTGAGTCCCTTGCTCACTTTGCCACTGGATTAAAGGAAGCCGGGCTAAAGACGGCTGGAATGCCAGAAACCGGTCCTCGGAAGCTTGTTTCCGGTCCAGGGAAGACATGGCTTGGCAGTTCGTGCTGGACTTTTCCCATGAGGCACAGGGTCAGACTGATTTGCATATGGCCATGTCTGAACTGGGGTGGCAGAGTGGGCTAAAGAACAGTGATGGATTAAACCCAGATCTTTTGACTGGGTGTGAGTTTTTGATTGATTCAGATGCTCCGTCCATCACCACCCCCTTTTGTACCGCAAGCCTACCAGCAGCATTTGACTTACAAGCCCTGGGTACACATGGTGCACTGTACTAGGGGCTGACAGATAAATCAAATAACCCAATCATGGAATAACCAATTAGTACATTAATTTAACATAGGGAGCACTTGCACTGTGGCACTGATTAGCAGTGGCCCAGTGCCCAAAGCATAAATCCATCAAAAATATATCAAAACAGAGGAGGCAATCCATCAATAATGGAAGGGAGACTCACGCCAATCATTCCAGGTCTAACAATTTGCATCTATCGTCGTCAACCAATATGTTAGTGTTAAGCATTCTCCTTCGCCATTTTAAGTATGCTTACTGCCAATGCATAAATCAAGCTCTTGGTCTGAAGGTAGAAATGTTGACTGGGTGAAGGCATGAAAAGTGGCTGAGCAATAGGAGGACTGCAGCAAGCACACAATTCAAATTGTATCACTGCAGGCTTTCCCCAACAAACCAATGGCTTTAGTAGGGACTTCACTGGATGCCGCCTTCAAATTTTCCCCCTGAAGGATTTTGACTTCTATTTCAAGTAAGAAGGTAAAATCTTTGACCCGCTGCTGTATCCAACCTCTGCTCTATAGTGGTTGGCCAGAAACCATATCTAGTTCGTTGTCAACCACAAAAATTGACCTACTTTACTTTTCCTTGGTGCTTTTTGCCTTTGTTCTTTATAAATGTGTATCTCTGTTCTCTCTTATTGAATTTTTGTTGTTTTCATGAGTCTTTTTTATTATGAAATCTTTCTCTACTTTTAGACATTTTTGCGGGATTTAAATTGTTTTATTCCATTCCATTATACATGTTTGTTTATTATAGGAGTTGATTTTTTAATTGTGCTGGTACTGGTAAATACCTTGAATGCTTTTAGTTAAGTTAATCCAGTCTGCTATGTGCCATAGCTTCCAGGGGATGATCCCAGGTTTATTTATTGAACTTGAACCTGTGCCACGGACCTGACAACATTCTGGACATATTATGTGGAAATATATCACCTATTTTCTTGCAAGAGGGATTGAGAAGAGGGATAAAGGATAATTGGAGGCTAAGGGCAGTCAAATGTGCCTGTCAGATTCAAATCACCACTAACTTGTACATCCAAATGTTGTTGGGTGACAACGTGGAATGGACAGTCTTCTTCTCCATGGACAGTACCTAACATATCCAAGACTGCACTTCGCACTGACTGCAAATATGGTTGAAGTGTATTAGAGATATAATAGGCCCACAAAGGACATCATGGGTTTGTAGCTAGAAAGCTTGTCCCCTCCGATTAAGGTTCTCTCACATTTTCCAGTTTCTCATGAGGTATGGCTTTTTAAGCTCAACAGATCACATGGCTA
Source organism: Lissotriton helveticus (assembly GCF_964261635.1). Taxonomy (NCBI): domain Eukaryota; kingdom Metazoa; phylum Chordata; class Amphibia; order Caudata; family Salamandridae; genus Lissotriton; species Lissotriton helveticus. Next base: position 743,742,790 of record NC_136059.1, on the reverse strand, counting down.
CTGTTACTTTTTGTTTTTAACATCAACTTAAAATACATACACTGTTTTCATTTAAATGGAGTTTTCATAAACATTCTACAACAAATGAGTCTTGCACAAGATTTACTCTAGTAAATGGTACTCTATGGAAGACATTCAACATATCTATTGCATAATCCTGTTATTTTGTTAGAGTAAAAAGAGGAGTAATGAGACTGGTCCTGTTCCAATATCTTATAGCAGTTTTTGATGCTCCAAAATTTGAAAGACTGCTAAAAAACAAAGGTTAACACAGGACCGGCATGTAACACAACAGAGGCCCAAGAGACAGTTGTTACAGCACAATTTTGAGGGTTTGACAGAATCCAAGTACTTACGTGCAGGGACCCAACAGGAGCTCCACAGTCCAAACAAGTAATATCTAACTTTCCCTAGCTATCACTAATGTGAGGACTAATGACACAGTGCTGAGAGAGGTTGAATTCAAGGATGTAAGAAATGTCTTTCAAGTGGCTTTGCAGAAGAAACTTCAAAAAGTGCCAAAAATGAACACTTCAGGGAAAATGTTCTTGATGTTTGTTTCAAAACACATCTTTTTCCAAGAGTAGTCTAAAGCATACACCGGATGGTTGAATTGATCTCAGCGCCAGGATACCCTCTGGGTGACAGTTGCGCTTAACAAGCATTAAATACATACATACATTGAAAGTAATCTTGGCTGAAGACCGAGGAACATAGGCAAAGAGCTGAAGCCAAGCAGTGTGGTTTTAAATATTAATGGATCTGTAAATCCTGCGAATCCCATGATCCTCAAATCATGCAGTAGGTCCTCGAATTCTGCTGTAGCCTGCTACCTGGATGGGTCAAGCAGTCACAGCTGTGGGGGTGCCTGCATCAAGACAGGATTGACTGTTCTGGTGATTGGTGGTAAGAAATGGATAGCCCACATGTAACAGCCACAATATTGGTTGTTATAACCCCTTCACATATCATAGATGACATCCAGAATGGCAATGCCTTGGACAAGAAGTGGATGCATTGCCAATGATAGCCCTGAGACTATAGTAACATCTGGCTGAGATTATCTGTAAGCACATCCTGGACCACTAAATGTGAATAACTAAGAGAGAAAGAAATCATATGGCACTTAAAATATTAGTGTTGCACTTCTGCAAAGAGAGAGAGAACATGTCCACATTGCCTGTGTATATAGAACCTGGTAGTCACATTGTCTGCCCTTACAAGACCAGCTCTTTCTAGAGAGGCTAGAGAAAAAACAACATGGCCATTCAATCTGTTTCTAGAACCTTGCAGCTTGAAGAGGATGCAATTGTGCAAACAGACCACCTGTCTTAAATTGCTGATTCTCAATGCATGCCATTAAGACCAGCTTGCTGATGTCTGTGGTTAACCCAGTTCATTCCGAAAGAGAAGGGCTTTCTTCCCCATCGGGGGCCTCATTTATGAGGCCGTGCGTCAGTTTTGCGCTTCTGATGCGTCACTTTTTGTGACGCATCGGCGGCGTAAAACATGCCTCCTGTTGCGCACTATTTACAAAGTGACGCATCTAAGCAGATGCGTCACTTTGTAAACCCCTGCGCTACATTATACCTGCGTCAGGTATAATGTATGCAGAGGGGGCGTTCCCATGCAAAAAGCCTCGTAATAGTGACGCAGTGAAATCTATGAGATTTCACTGCGTCACTTTTAGGACGCTGTTGCGTCAAAATCTTGCGCCTGCCTCACAGCAGGCGTAAGACTGACGCAAGCCCTTTCACATGGGGCTTTCCCCATGTGAAAGGACGCATAGCTGGAGTTGCGTCACTTTTGTGACACATTCCAGCAATGCGTGACTTTTGCGCTTACAGATACGTCAGAAATACTGACGTATCTGTAACTCCTTGCGCCATGATGCGTCATACTGTAAATATGACACATCATTGGTCTCGCAAGGAGGGCGCAATGAAAAGTGACGCATCGCTGTTTTCACGCAGCGATGCGTCACTTTTCATAAATGAGGCCCCTGATGATTAGGAGTCAGCTACCAGTTCAATTCTTTCATGAGAGATGGATGAATTATTAACATCTGCTCAAAGTTGAGGAAAGTTGGCTTGCATGACATCAAGATTTCTCTTATCAAGGTCCCCAGATGAAACATCAGTCAAGGAACTTTTGTAACAGAGGCTGCCAGTGCTCCCTACATCTGCAGCAAAGATCTGATTTTTGTAGTTCTTCCTCTCAAAAATGCATTGATATGAGCCTTGATCTTCTGAATTCTACAATCTGGAGGAAACAACAGACCTAAATATGCCTGAAATTGGGCTCACATAAACTCCATATCAGAAGTTGGCTTAAGCCTACACTTCTCCCACTTTATTGAAAAGTATGATTCTGTAGAATATTCAGAACAGTTTCTCTGTTTTAGAGAGCTTGTGATCTGTATCTTTTGCACAGTCCCTCCTAAGGTCCCAACACCTTTGTGAACACTCCAGGATCTTACTTGAGACTGCATGTTAAATGGCATACTGCTTATGGTGATCCTTTCAGAGAAATTCTCAGGAATCTTTGATGGTCCTGTAAAATGGGAATTTGCAAATAGGCATACTGAAGATCCCAGTTGACTAGGAGAACCATGAGGTGGACTTTTTGTAATCAATCCATCTTCAAATGAATTGTCCTGACCCATGGGATGAAGCTCTTTTGATCCAAAACTGAACAGAACTCAAGGGAACTGTTATTGAGCAGGAAGAAAAGTGAATAAATACCTTTCCTTCGATCTTCTGTAGGCATCCAAACTATCACCTTTTAACTTAACAAAACAAAAAGGCCTTTCCTTAAATTTGTGCCTTTGCCTCATTTCTTAGAACTGGAGAAAGGTAAGCCCCATGGTTTGAGACATACAAATTAAGGTTATTACAATGCTGTGATAAAACGTATTCAAAAACTACTTAATTGATATATCCTCCTTCCAAACGTCAAATTCTTGGATACAATTAATGATTCTTTCCTTTCTCCATATTAATCTGGAGCTTTGCTTTGGTCCCTATTACTGGGATGCTGGTTCTGCCTTTTTAGCTTTTTTTGGCTGGGTGATTCTCCGATGTGTGACCTCTAAGAGTGGGAGCAATGGTTCTTAAACTTCCAGTTAGGGCATCGACTTGTTCAGGTATTATTGCTTTTCAGGAAAGGGCATATTTCTTGTCCTTAAATGCTTAGGTAACACTAGCACAAAGACGATCTCGAAAAAAATCGGTCCTCAATAGAATCTACAACAACATGAATTACTCAGCTGAATCAACCTTCCAAAATGTTAACCATTTATTTTATTATATTTTTTAAAATGTTTTGTGTAGATCGAACAATTTCCTGTAGGGTATCAGAGCGCTTCACAGTAATGGAAGGGATGAACAAAGTAAAGGGGACATTGCAGAGGGGGTAAGAGAGCATACAAAATGAACTACTAAGAATGTACAAGGATGAGATCAAACATGACTTAGCACAGTAAGGCAGACAATCCTGGTCATCACAGTTGTTAACCCCCCCCCAAAAAAAAGAAGTGAATTCAAAGGACATTTAGCAAACAGACGAACCATGGCCATTTAAGGCAGGAACTTGTTCATTAGTATTGGTTTTACTTTATGTTTGAAAGCAGCCATGTAGGGGATTCTGTGGTTGTCCGGTGGGAGAAGAGTTCCAGATCTTCGGTGCCGAGCCAGAGAAGGCTCTGAGCCTTGTTCTCTTTTTGTGAAAGGTTTGAGGTTTCAGTAATAGAGAATTTGCACTTCTTGATGGTCTGCCCACTCTTGAAAGTTCTAGTTTTTGAGCCAGGTAACCAGGGGTTTTGAAGTGGAGGGCTTTGTGCAATCAATCTTTATTTGTATTCTTGATTCATAGGGTAACCACTGTAAAGATCTTAGGGCTGGGGATATGTGTTCATTTCTTTTTGTATCAGTGAACAGTCTGGCAGCGGCATTCAATGAAGCCCTAAGTGGGGCCACGGTATATTTGGGGTGGCTGCAGAGCGTTGTGCTACAATGGTCTAGCCTCAGTAGGACACGCACTTGAAACCACTGCTTGAAGTCCTCTTGAGGTTTCAAAAAATCCTCATTAGGTGGTTAGCACCCTTACACATCTTGCTAATATTTTTCTTCATGTTCAAGTGCGAGTCTAGGGTGATTCCAAGAGATTTAGCTGAGTCGATGATAAGAGAGAAGCAGTTGAAGGTAGTGAGGTGCTTCATCCAGAGGTCAATCTTGGGGGTGTGCTTAGGAGGGGAGATGAGAAGGAATTCTGTTTTGGTAGTGTTGAGCAGGAGGTGGTTCTCAGTTAGCCAGTTTTGGGAAATCGTCAAGGAGGAATTGAGTGAAATGAAGTCCTCAGAGGAATCAATTTTTAGATAAAGTTGTGTGTCATCCGCATACATATGAAAAAGAATGTTTATGGATGTTAGAGTATTCAATAGCAGTTCCAGGAAAATATCAAATAGTATGGGAGAAAGGGCAGATCCTGTGGGACTTCCATGGAGACTGTAGATGGTTAGGATATGGTATGATTCACTTTAACTCTTTGGGATCTATTGTAAAGGAAGGAAGAGAACCACTGCAATACTGGACCTGAGAGGCCCATCCTGTGTTCCAGAATGGCTAAGAGGTTGTCGTGATTAACCATGTCGAATGCAGAGGAAAGATCAAGGAGGATTAGGAGGCTGGATTGATTACGGTCTAACATTTTTAGGATGTCATCCATGATGTGAATGAGTAACAATTCAGTACTGTGGACGCTTCTCAAACCAGATTGGTGTTAATCCAAGAGATTAAAAGCCTTAATGTGCAAGCAGAGTTTCGATTGAATGCATTTTTCTAGTAGCTTAGCCCGAGTAGAGATGTTGGAGATGGAAGGAAAGTTGTTAAGGTCAGTTCTGTCCGTATCAGGTTTTTTAAGAATAGGTGAAACCTGAGCTGCTTTTAAACATTTGGCGATATTGCCTTGAGATGAGGAGGCGTTCACCATCTTTGTCCAAAGGGGGGTGAGGGCATTCTTGATTTATTTGAAGACAGACGGTTGCAATGGGTCGCTGAAGTGATTCGAAGGGTTAATGCTAAGAAGAGTTTTGTAGATGTCGTTTTCAGTGAGGGGAGAGAAAAAGCCCCATATGGCCTTGTTCTTGGTGCTAACAATGAAAGGCTTCAGGCTTCAGAGAGGATATGATGAGCAGTACTCTCAGATCATGTAAGAAGGGCCTTTTTAGATACAAGGTCCAGACTGATGAGTTTAGGTTTCTCCATAAAGAAGATAGACAGATCATTGCAAGGAGGTTAATTGTCTGCTGAGTCGAGGTGTGCAGGGTGCTGCCCATAAATGATGTTTAGCCAAAACCAAAGCCCCTTAAGCTAGGGCAGAAACTCTTACTGCATTGAAGGAAATATTCTGCTTTCTGCTCCATGTGAAGAAGTAATTTCTTCTTTTTTCCATGGCTCTTACCAGAAACTTGAAATACTTCTCCAAGGACTGAGCTGGGCAAACTGCATAACTGCCTGCCAATAATGCTTCAATGGCAAATTGTTACTTGCTTGGAACTTCTTCAAAGTGTTTTCAGTATTCTTGTCAACCAGATTAGAAGAAGAACAGTCTTATGGTTTAACTGAAGTATGATCAATACGTGTTTTTTGATTCAAATCAATCTTGATGACATCTGGCGAAGGCTAGTCATCATTTTTCAAAGTGTACATTCACTGAAGTAAATATGGTATGTTAAGGTGATGCTATTTATTCAACTGCCTCAGGATCAATGCCTTGATCTTGTTGTGCTGGAGTCGAACCAAATTGGTATGTCTATCACACAAAAAAAAAACAAATTAACAATTATTTTTTAGTAGCCTGACCACCGGGATTCCTTTAACATGATCCAATACCAGGCAACTTCTTCTTTTCTTGTATACTTACTGTGAGAAGAGATATTACGTTCCACAAGACAAGATGACGTGGAAGAGTTATCACTAGACTCTTGATATCCGTATTCGCTGCTACTACTGTACCTCTTTCTTCCTTAGTGAGAGGATAAAGCCTGTGCACTGCTTCTTCAATCACCTTCTGAACCACAGATGCAGAAAAGATGCCAATGATGTCTTGCCTTTCAGATGCAGAGTGTGTAGAAACACTTCTGCCACCTCTGCCCTCCTTATCAGAAGAGGGGTCTGAAGAGTCAAGTATTCTCCAAGCAAAGCTTTTGATTTTTGCTTTGTAACTGAAAATAATACCTCTCCCTGAAGCAGTAAAAATAGAAAATTCAGAGATCAAACACTGTTGGAAATTGGGCTATTTGTAGTGGTAAATATGCATCTTACATTGGCAATAAGGCATCTAATGTGGTCTAGAGCTCATTACAGGTAACCCTGTGCATAGTTTGCGTAGTCGCGCTACGCGAAGCTACGCGAAGATGTTAAAGCACTAAGCTAGCTACACGTAGTTACGCGAGCGGGCGTAGTTGCTTGTTGTGCCCCTTCGCGATTTGTTTTTCTTTTTCGGGAAGGCGTTGTGCGTGTTCGGGACGCTGTTTGCGTGCTCGGAGAAATAGTATCTCGCGAACTTGACCATGCGGTCGCCTGTGTGCACGGCCATCTTGTTTTTCAATTGTCCCGCCCATTTGCAATGCCTCATTTCCTGTTCCAGGTCACGTATAGCGTGTTTGCGATGCGCATTTCATGTTCGTGAACGCGTTTTACTTGTTCGCAACCCTTTTTGCGTACTCGGGGGAAAATATCACACAAACTTACCCAAGCGGTCGCGATGGGCGCAGCCATCTTCTTTTTCACTTTATGCTATGGTTCTGGGTCTTCTTTTCCATCCACCCTCAATCTTTGCAATCCTTAGTTTTTTACACTGTTTTTCAGATTTCTTTTTATTTTTTTATCTATCTCTCTCTGTCCCTAAGTCTATATTTTGCATTTTATTTCTAGGTATCTACAAAGGGGAACATTAAATCTTCAATTTCTCCATCACTAGGATATACAAAACATCTTTTATAATGACCCTGCTTACAGTTACATGACTCCCCCACACCTGGGACACCCAAGGGAGATATTATGGGTCCGGAATATGTAGACATAATTTGGATCCATACCACAAAGTGCTCATATCATCAAAGTCAATTTTGTGAGGGACTTTACTACAATAGGGGAAGTAAAATGTGCAATTTCACGGTCCCCAGGGCATATACAAAATCTTTTATAAGGATTCTGCTTATAATTACATGGCCCATCTCCCCTGGGACACCTAGGGGAGACCCTGGGGGTACCTAATATGTAAATGTAAACGTAATGTAGATTATCACTTTTTAAGTACCCCTGCCACCATAGTTGCGTTTCGGCACACTTTATATTTACAAGCAGTGTTGCAGAGCATGGCTGCTTTTAAAATGACCTCAGGCACAGAGCCGTGCACACATCCAAGTGCAACAAGGCTTCTGGCCTTGCCCTATTATATACTGGGGGCTTAAATGTAGTTTAAATACCACTTACCCTATTATCTACTATGGACGTATAGGGTAGGTCATGCCAATTATAGGTTTAGCCTAACAAATAGCAAAACATGTGTATTTGTAAAGCACACATTCACTCATAGGCATATTGGTGCTGAATAACAGATGTTTGTTGTTTCCCAACTCGATGGTACTCTATTTATCAACCTCAGATGGATGAAAGGCTGAGTGGACTCACCAGGATTTGAACCTGTGACTATGAGGTCTAACACAGGCCACTGTACTGGACGCATTAGTCGACTGAGCCACCAGAACAAACATAGTATACCCTAATGCATGTGTGTGTTTTCACTTGTGTTTCAACATAGCACTGGCCCTGGGCCTGATTAGACAGAGCCCTGGAGCAGTCTGTTATCAACAGTACACGTCAGCAAAAATGGGGTTGCACAGGGCACACAGGAAGTCATATAGCCCCCCTAAATGAAAGGTAAAGGGTCACTAGCCTATCACCCTTGTAGTCTTCATCAGCTAAGTGGAAAAACCTGGAAAGACCATCTACATTGGCACTGGCAACCCCAGGTCTGTGTTCAACTGTGAAGTCCATTCCCTGTCGGGAAATGGACCACCTCAATAGCTTGGCATTCTCCCCCCTCATCTGAATGGGCAATCTTAGAGGCCTGTAGTTAATTTGAACACAAAGATGAATACCAAACAAGTATGGGCTCAGCTTTTACAGGAACCAAACCACAGCAAAGGCATCTCTCTCAATGGCACTCTTTGCTCTCTGGAGTGAAGTTGCCTGCTAATGAAAGCAACTGGCTGATCAAGGCCCTCCTAATTCACCTATTCCATCACTACCCAAGTACTTTGTTCTGAAGCATCTGTCTGAAGAACAAACTCCTTGTTGTTGTCAGGGGCCAATAACACTAGTGTTGAACACATAGCCACTTCCAGAAGGGTCAAAGCCCTCTCACACTCTGGGGTCCAATCAATGTTCTGTCACCTCTTCTTAGATGTGAGTTCTGTCAATCTTCTATAGTACCCAGTCAGACCAAGGAATGCCCTGTCCTGTGTCTGGGTAGGAGGAGCTGCCCAATCCAAAATGGTTACATTTTGGCCTGGAGAGGTTATACATGGCCTCCATCTACAAGGTATCCTAGGTCAGTGGCGGCTGGTGACATTTGAACCTGGTGTGGCGGGAAATGATTTCCGCACTGTAGCTCGCGAGCGCGGCGCGCGTGCCCGAACACCCCCACCCAACCCCCCCCCCACCGAGAAAAATGTGAAAATCGAGTGGACAAATGGTGCATTTGCAAGCAATTTTGAGAAGGAAGGAAGGTTAATAAAGAAATTGTGAAAGTGCAGATATGACAGTAATAAAGAGATGTCATACAACATAGGTAGCTACCTGCTTATTCAATATGTGGCTTCATAACAGACTTTGAGATACAATGCATTTCTGACTACCTCACAGAGGTTTTTTATTTAAAAACAAGTAAACAGATCGCAAACTAGCAGAATCACAGGATGTTGTGCGTTCCTGCTGCGACTCGAACATGGTTCCCTAGTGAGGTACTAACCCAGCCCAACGCTGCTTGGCTTTCACCCAGCCATTGCATGTGCTTACCAACCCAGGTGACGCGCCCCCCAAGATGCAAGACTCGCCCTGATATTGCCCACACCAAAATAGGCTGCTCCCGCCACCGCCAATGCTGCCCGACTGCCTCACTGAGGTAACAAGCAGAAAGAAACAAGCTGCAATGTGACCAGCCCGCTGAAGTTGTGAATAGGATTAATGCAAGTTACCACAAAATTTAGCAGAAATACAATCTAATAATCACCATAAAAAGGACCAACCAGGGCAACTACGAAGAAATGCCCCCAGCAGGCGTACCGTTCAATTAGCATTGTGGTCAATAACACATTTAACCAAATGTGCGCATATATGAAAGAGGCTGTGATGCATGTGTAATGCCCTGGGCTACACAAACACACTTACGCACAGGAAGGTGTACTAAAATCAACACTGTGGGACTAAGTAGTTAATTATAAACCCTTTGGTAGATGTCATCAATAACCATGTACGTGCCTCCCGATATTACTGATGTGAGGGCCATCTTAAAACTTTATGCCCACGACTAGGGGGAACAGATTTTAATAAGCAACATCTATGAATGTCCAGACATAAAGATAGACTTACTTCTGTCCCGATTTTTGCGTTGCCTTGAAAAGCTGTGTATTCCCGGCGGCGTACATAGCATTACCTATGGCACGTCCTTCACCCTGAGCCCCCCTCTGTCTCCCCTCTGCTGCCGCGTGCACGCAGCTGGTGTCCTCCTGCGCCCCTGAAACAGATACATTACTTAAAGAGAGTATACCTTTCAACTCTCATTTGCAGGACGACCTGGCCTTTGTTCCCAAAACCATGTATTTTAACAATTACAGAGAACACCGGGACAGTCCTCTGAACACCGGGAATGTCGAGGCAAATCCGTGAAATCTGGTACACCCTACCACGACTCGCTTGCAAACTAACCAGGACACCTTCCTAACGAAATAAAGGCTGACTCAAATCTGAGCAGAAGGTGCATGGACCTACTGAGCTCTCATTCCTACATGCAGCTCTCTACAATGGCGGAATTACACATCACACTCGGGTGAGGACTAACGGCCGCCAGGTTGCACGCGGATGCATGCAGCAGATTAACAGACTCTCTCTCCCTCACTCACTCACTCCCCTCCCCCCCCCTCAATTCCCTGCGCACTGGCATGACTTCAAGAGTCGCGGCAGTGGCACTAGTGAAAACATCAAACCGGCTGCCATAGAAGGCGCTGTATTTACAAAAAAATACTTACACAGACCGAACCGATGCCGGATGGCCAAACCCGCCATGGCACTCTCAGGGGGGTACAGCTGTGGGATCATGGGTAATACGTAACGGGTGGGAGTTTGAAATAAAATTCAAAAGGGCGGTAATCACCACCATCACCATTGTGACTCACCTCAGTAGTTCTCCTTGTCGTGTCGATGTTGTTACGGTAGTAGTCCAGCTCAGGAGGCAGCAGGAAGAGTCACCATCAGGAGGAGCACGCCACGCACAACACGTTTGAAGCGGGCAGCAGCACTGTGTGTGGAAGTGGCTGGGTGCAGGGTGAGAGTGACCAAGGAGGTGAGTGACGTCACGTCATCAAGCAGGTCATGGAATGGATTGGTTAGAGCAGCCAAACTCCCCGCCCCATTAGGAGGCTGGGGGCTGTGGCATGAGGCAACACCCGGTATGCAAAGGGGGGGGCTAGTGCGCATGTTCCCACCGGGCAGAAAAATGACCTGTCCGAAGCGGACACGCTCACTAGCGCCCCTGCACAGCCCCACCCCCCCTTTTCCCGATGGTTTCTGGTCCGGCCCGGTGACCGGCCGGACAGAAACTAGTTGCTGAATAATGCATAATGTTTTATTTTACTAGGCATACTGGCGAACCCGGATGGGACAGTGCGCATTGGGGGGGCAACGCCCAAACGTCCCAATGGACACACCGCCGCTGTCCTAGGTACACCACAGAACTCTGCCCTATTTGACATTTACTGGCCTTAATAGCCAGGCATGTGGCATTGTCTAAAGTGCTTACCTCAGGTGGCTTAAGTGATCCTCCCAGGTAAAACTGTATACAGCTATATCATCTAGATATGCTGCACTAAACTACTCCAACCCAGCCTTGACCCTTTTCACCAACCTTTGGAATGTGGCAAGAGCATTCTTTAAGGCGAAGGGCATTACCTTGAACAGATATTATCCCTCTGGGGTGGAACATGCTGACCTCTCCTTTGCTCCATATGTGAGGGCAATCTGCCAGTAGCCTGAAGTCAAATCAAATGTACTCAGATACTTAGCAGCCCACTCACATATCAATGAGCTCATCAGCTCTAGAGTGGGCAGTAGTCATAGTGACCACATTGAGTACTCTGTATTGCACGCAGAACCTTAACTCCTTCGATCCCCTCTGGGGATTATGTTTGACCACTGACACCACTGGGCTGGACCATAGACTGTCAGAAGGCTCCATTACCCCCAACTTCAGAATCTTAGCCACCTCAGCCTTGATGATGGCTCTGATATGGTCAGACAACCTGTGCAGTTTGCCTTTGATATGGGGGCTGTCACCAGTGTCAATGTGGTGCACACACCACTCAGTGATACCGGGGTTCAAAGAGAACAGGACAGCAAACTGCTCCAGCACCTGCTTGCAGTCTCTTTACTGCTAGTCTGTCAATTTGTGAGAGAATATAACCATCTCCGCTGACCCCTCTTGTACATTGTTGGAGAGGAGGTCAGGCACTGGCTCAGCTTCCCCCTTCACTCACTCATCTGTGACCAGTAACATGGTAATATCTGCCCTGTCATGGTGATGTTTCAATCTATTTACATGCAGGACCTTATGAGTGTTTCTGGGGGTGTTAATGTCAACCAGGTAGGTAACTGTAGTATTCCATTCATTGCCTTGTGCTTGTTACCCACCCATCCTGGAATGCTATACATGTCATAGTTGATGGCATTCCATTTGCCACTGTGTGTTTCAAATGTTGTGTCAGTTGCTGCAGCACCTGTTAAGATGATAAACTTATCTTACAAATCAACTATTTGTAGTGTTAACTTACTACAATAATATTGGCGACGATCTGAGCAGGTGTCTGCAGGACCCACGTATGTTGTGAAGGGAGGAGGAGTACGGTGATTTTCACCCGTCTTGTGATCCTCACCGGTGGTGTTTTGAAGTAACGTCATTTACGGGAGGAGTGGAAATCTTAGCCTTCTTCACGCCTGAATGCCACTCAGGTACTGTTTATTTTGTTTATTAGCGGCAGAAGGGTTTATCATCTAACAAGAGAGAGGAAACCTCATTCGTCGGTAAGCTGATTGCGAGAGGAAACCGGGAAACACCCGTTACAGCGGAAGCACTGCATCGCGTTGCTATCGCAACGCGACTATTACATCGCGGATGGTTGCACACCGCATGCTACCGCACCGCATGCTAAGATGTCACAATGACTTCTACATCGCTAGCCATTACATCGCATTCCGGAGCAAAAGTGCTGTTATAACGTGAAACGATGTGGTCTTTGGTGCTGGAAACTAAGGTTCGAACATCCTGTCACGTCTCCAAAAACAAACACTCACCATATATATTTTGTACAAAACGGAAATTGAAAAAAAAGGATCTCAGAAACATATTCAACAAAACGGAAAGTAAACAACAATATTTGCTCTCCAGAAACAATGTCATAAATGCACGATATAATATTATAAATAATTATTAATAGCCTCCAAAAGGTGATCTTGCATTACAGGAAACAGTAAATATACATTTAATTGAAGTGAATGGGGGTGTATGTGTGTGAGAGTATGTGTTTGTGTGGCTGTGTAACTGAGCAGGTCTGAGTGAGTGTGCATGTGTGGGTCTGGGCATGCATATGTGACATTGCTAATGGGTAAATGTGCTGGAATGTGTTTGAGTGTAGTCCTTGGTGTGTATATCTGCACGTGCTGTGTGAATGAATGAGTGTATCGAGCTAGCAGTGTATATATCTTTTGCACAATTTCTTTAGAAGATTGGCCAAAGCGCCACAGGTTTCCCGAAGTAGTTCAAATATTCTTAGTGTGCAACATGACATGACCTCCCATCATTTTTCTGAAATAATAAAGATTTCTTCCACTTCTCTGATGTTACTAAAGCTCCAATTTTAATTAGATTCTCAGTCATATGATGTGACTACGAATTTACTTTGAAGGGTGAGGATGGGAAAATTAATGATAACAGACCATCACATATGCAGGCCTTATGTACAACAGATTACAAAACTTCAAACAGTAGCTAGCACTCATGCTACAGGGAACCTATAATTCAGACTGCAGACATATGCTCGGGCGTCAGACAGCAGTTGTCTACAGTAACAACAGTGTCACAAACGGCTATGGCTGTGTAAGATTAAGTACCGCCACACAAGTCATTTTGTGACTGTCACATCAGCAAAATACTTCTCTATAGAAATATCACCAACAGAAGGCAATAGGTTTCTTCAACTCGCCAAGAATTATTGCTCAAATGTCAGCTTTCAAAAAAATTTGAAAATGAGAACACATTTGCACCCAAACAGTAACTTGTAATTGTGTGCTGAAATTGCACGTTATTACCAGCCTGTTGTTTTTTCTAAATTTACTCATATGAAGCGAACATCTGCCTGATACCATTTTCTGATATTGTTTTGTGAAATTTACTAGTTTGACCACAAACGAAAATTGCCAATTCTGAAAGTACAATATTTTGGCCCAGAATACCAGCTTTCACTTGTTGTTCCATGAGCTAATTTCCCCTAACATTGGCGTGCAATTTTCTGAGCATGCTCGTCATTTTGGGCCTTAAACTCTAGCTTTTTATTTTAACAAAATACACATTTTCCTTTAAACATAAGCAATAAAAAGGGAAGATTTGGCGTTGGGGGGTCGGGGGGGGGTGTGGGCCAGGGTTTAGAGACGCGTTCACGCAGGCGATATCAAACACCTCGTTGTTTTGCCATGCGACTTGTTGTACTGCGGGGTAATGTACGGCCCAACAGAAAGCAACGGAATCGCGTTGCAATAGATTGCGAGGTGAAAACTGACGATGTCATGGACTGTGCGATTAAAGAGATGCGGGGAAAAAGCGCACAATGTAAATGTGCGCGATATAACGTCATACATTCGAGGAAACCTCATTCGTCGAGAAGGAAAAAGTCAGCGTACAAGCTGTTTCATTTGAGGAAGCTTGTTAAACATCCAATTGGCCAGGCATACCGACGTCACGATTTGTGTGCGTAATGTGTCTGTGCTTTCGGATCTCTATTTAAGAGTTCTCAGGCTTGGAGCAGTTTTTCTTTTAAAGTAAATATCTCTGATTACGAGAGATATTTGGTTCGGCCAGCGCTAGAGTTTAAAAGCTTTTTGTATAAAGATTGGTAGCGCGCCAGTGCACGAGTCTTCGCAGTCACGCGCTGCACATTTGATCATCGTGAAGTCTGTGGTAGCGCGCCAGTGCACGAGTCTTCACAGTCACGCGCTGCACATTTGATCATTGTGAAGTCTGTGGTAACGCGCTGCACATTTGAGCACTGCAGAGTTTTCTATATTCAACGCCAAGGAACTGCTTCCATGTAAAGGTGTCTTCTTTCAGACGGTAAAACAGGATGGTGGATCAGCTATTGACAGTGTGCATAAGTTGATGTGTTTTCTTTTTCCCACTGTAATGTTTACAGGTAAAGTCTGGCAGCATTGAAGTGATGAATTTCATAATAGACATTCAGTAACCATTTGAGTTGGAAGCTGAGTGTCAATTCAGTTACAGGAGACTAATGAATGTTTTCTTATGTTTATTTGTTTTTTTTTGTGGTAACTGATTTTGATGTTTTATAAAGACAAGCTGTTTTAACCTAACTTACTGGTTTAAAATGTAGAGCTGGTTGGAAATAAATTATACTCTCATGTAAAAAGTATCTTTACATTATGCAGTCTGTAGCACCGCCCCCACCCTTTTTAGAAACTCCGGGTGATCCACCTATTCAATGGAAGAGGTGGTATGATGCTTTTATTACATATATTGGTGCTATTGGAGGTTCTCGTTATAGGGCAGAAAGGAAATTTTTTTTATTATTGAATGCTTTGGGGTTTGAAGGGAGAGAAATTTTTAAACATTTACCTGTCCTGGTTCGAACAGCTGATGATGATGAAATAGACAAATTTAGTGAAACAGTTAAAAAGCTTTAGTTGCGTTTTGATGTTTAACCTAGCTTAGTAGTAATTAGGCATAAGTTTTTTAAAAGAGATCAAAGAACTGGAGAAAAGGTAGAAGATTTCATTTCAGCTTTACGGGTGTTAAGTGCTGACTGCCAATTTGAACATTTCAGAGAACAGCTTATTAGGGAACAATTTATTTGCAAGTGTACTGATAAGAGTATTCAACAAAAGCTACTAGCGTTGGGTAATCCCACTCTTGATGAGACAATTAAAATAGCGAAAAGTATAGAGCTTTCTAAAGTTGCTGTAAAAGAATTTGATGATAAAACGAATTCAAACAATTATAAAAATGAGTCTGTAAGTGTTGTAAGGTTTAAAGAACCTAAATCTGGCAATGTCTCAAGTAATGAAAATAATTTTTACAAACAAACAAATATTTGTTTCAAGTGTGGTAATGCACCTCATTTTAGAACAGGGCGTCCCTGTCCTGCTAGGAATGTTCATTGCAGAATTTGTGGAAAATATGGTCATTTTTCAAAAGTATGTCAGAATGTTAGGAAGAATTCTGATTTTCAACAAGATCAAAGACAAAGTAACAAATATTATTCTTCTTCTGTGGCAAATGTCTGTACCGCTTAACCTAAGTGTGATACTTTTGAAAAAATTGAAGATGATCTGAGGGACATGGTTGTGGTGGTCACAGATGTTGGTAATGTGAATGATCAATCTCCTGAATGTGTTGACCCATATGTGGAGGTTGGTATTGGTACAAAAGTTTTGTGTCTGTTAGTGGATTCTGGTGCAAGGATAACGATGATTGGCCAAGAAAAGTTTCGAGAAGTCTGGGGGTCAAGAATGTTATTACCTCCTGATAGGTCTCCCGTGTCATACGAAGGAAGGACCATTGAACTAGCTGGATATTTTCAGGACACTTTAGAATTTAGAGGTAGGAAGATATTTGGGAAGATTTATGTGGTCATCAAAGGATTAAACATTCTTGGTTGGTTCCATCAAGGAATGTTCAAAATGGTTCTTAGACCGGGTACTAAAGATCAGGTTTCCATCATTAAGTCAGATGAGTTTGGTGATGTGTGTAGTGAGAAATTTCCTTTAGTTTTTAAAAAAGAACTTGAAAAAATTAAAGGTTTTACTCATCACATTAAAGTTAAGGACGGAGCGGAACCTGTTAAGCACAGGCTCAGAAATGTACCTTTTAGTGTGTGAGATCAGCTGGAGAAAGAACTCAGAGATTTGTGTGATAAAGGAATCATCGAACCGATTGAGTCTTCTCTTTGACTTAGTCCATTGGTCGTTGTTAAAAAGAAAAATGGCGATCTTCGCGTATGTGTGGATTTACGCAGTTTGAATAAGAGCATATGGATTGATTCTCACCCCTATCAAAAATATCGGATATGTTGTGTTTGATCAATGGTTCAAAGTGATTCACGAAGTAAGATTTAGCTTCAGCCTATCATCAGGTTGTTCTGGATCCATCTTCTAGGCGCTTAACTGCTTTTGTGTCACCAATCGGTTCTTTCCAGTACTGTCGTATGCCTTTTGGCTTAGCCTCCGTGGCTGCGGTTTTTCAAAAAATTATGACAAATCTTCTAAAAGGCTTAGATCGTGTTGTGGTCTTTCAAGATGATGTGTTGGTTCATAGCGCAACATCTGAGGTATAGGATGAAGCGGTTGCTTGTGTTTTAAAAACTTTGGGTGAAGCAGGGGTTGTGCTTGGAAAAGAAAAGTGTGTTTTCAAGGTACAGAAGATAAAGTATTTGGGGCATGTGGTGTCTGAACATGGTGTGGAGCCTAGACCAGGTCTGGTCAAAGCTATTGTTGATTCCCCAAAAAGGGGGTGGTGATGGACAGAGTATCTGAGTTAATCAGAACACTCCTACCCAGTCAACAGATCAGGGCTTGATCCATCACCGTTTTTTAGCTCACTGCACCACCCCAGTTCAGAACCTGGCCATATGCAAATTAGTCCGTCCCTGGCCCAGTGCATCATGGGAACAGGGCAGACCAAACTACCAAGCCAATTCTTCACTGGAAAGGAAACAAGCTTCCGGGGACCGGTTTCTGGCATTACAGCCGTCTTCGGCCCGGCTTGCTTGAATCCTGATGGTGCAATGAGCAAGGGACTCATGTCTGAGCATACCCTTCCACACTCATGGTGGCCAAAATAATTACAAAAAGGGGGTGGTGATGGACAGAGTATCTGAGTTAATCAGAACACTCCTACCCAGTCAACAGATCAGGGCTTGATCCATCACCGTTTTTTAGCTCACTGCACCACCCCAGTTCAGAACCTGGCCATATGCAAATTAGTCCGTCCCTGGCCCAGTGCATCATGGGAACAGGGCAGACCAAACTACCAAGCCAATTCTTCACTGGAAAGGAAACAAGCTTCCGGGGACCGGTTTCTGGCATTACAGCCGTCTTCGGCCCGGCTTGCTTGAATCCTGATGGTGCAATGAGCAAGGGACTCATGTCTGAGCATACCCTTCCACACTCATGGTGGCCAAAATAATTACAAAAAGGGGGTGGTGATGGACAGAGTATCTGAGTTAATCAGAACACTCCTACCCAGTCAACAGATCAGGGCTTGATCCATCACGGTTTTTTAGCTCACTGCACCACCCCAGTTCAGAACCTGGCCATATGCAAATTAGTCCGTCCCTGGCCCAGTGCATCATGGGAACAGGGCAGACCAAACTACCAAGCCAATTCTTCACTGGAAAGGAAACAAGCTTCCGGGGACCGGTTTCTGGCATTACAGCCGTCTTCGGCCCGGCTTGCTTGAATCCTGATGGTGCAATGAGCAAGGGACTCATGTCTGAGCCTACCCTTCCACACTCATGGTGGACAAAATAATTACAAAAAGGGGGTGGTGATGGACAGAGTATCTGAGTTAATCAGAACACTCCTACCCAGTCAACAGATCAGGGCTTGATCCATCACCGTTTTTTAGCTCACTGCACCACCCCAGTTCAGAACCTGGCCATATGCAAATTAGTCCGTCCCTGGCCCAGTGCATCATGGGAACAGGGCAGACCAAACTACCAAGCCAATTCTTCACTGGAAAGGAAACAAGCTTCCGGGGACCGGTTTCTGGCATTACAGCCGTCTTCGGCCCGGCTTGCTTGAATCCTGATGGTGCAATGAGCAAGGGACTCATGTCTGAGCATACCCTTCCACACTCATGGTGGCCAAAATAATTACAAAAAGGGGGTGGTGATGGACAGAGTATCTGAGTTAATCAGAACACTAATACCCAGTCAACAGATCAGGGCTTGATTCATCACCGTTTTTTAGCTCACTGCACCACCCCAGTTCAGAACCTGGCCATATGCAAATTAGTCCGTCCCTGGCCCAGTGCATCATGGGAACAGGGCAGACCAAACTACCAAGCCAATTCTTCACTGGAAAGGAAACAAGCTTCCGGGGACCGGTTTCTGGCATTACAGCCGTCTTCGGCCCGGCTTGCTTGAATCCTGATGGTGCAATGAGCAAGGGACTCATGTCTGAGCATACCCTTCCACACTCATGGTGGCCAAAATAATTACAAAAAGGGGGTGGTGATGGACAGAGTATCTGAGTTAATCAGAACACTCCTACCCAGTCAACAGATCAGGGCTTGATCCATCACCGTTTTTTAGCTCACTGCACCACCCCAGTTCAGAACCTGGCCATATGCAAATTAGTCCGTCCCTGGCCCAGTGCATCATGGGAACAGGGCAGACCAAACTACCAAGCCAATTCTTCACTGGAAAGGAAACAAGCTTCCGGGGACCGGTTTCTGGCATTACAGCCGTCTTCGGCCCGGCTTGCTTGAATCCTGATGGTGCAATGAGCAAGGGACTCATGTCTGAGCCTACCCTTCCACACTCATGGTGGCCAAAATAATTACAAAAAGGGGGTGGTGATGGACAGAGTATCTGAGTTAATCAGAACACTCCTACCCAGTCAACAGATCAGGGCTTGATCCATCACCGTTTTTTAGCTCACTGCACCACCCCAGTTCAGAACCTGGCCATATGCAAATTAGTCCGTCCCTGGCCCAGTGCATCATGGGAACAGGGCAGACCAAACTACCAAGCCAATTCTTCACTGGAAAGGAAACAAGCTTCCGGGGACCGGTTTCTGGCATTACAGCCGTCTTCGGCCCGGCTTGCTTGAATCCTGATGGTGCAATGAGCAAGGGACTCATGTCTGAGCATACCCTTCCACACTCATGGTGGCCAAAATAATTACAAAAAGGGGGTGGTGATGGACAGAGTATCTGAGTTAATCAGAACACTCCTACCCAGTCAACAGATCAGGGCTTGATCCATCACCGTTTTTTAGCTCACTGCACCACCCCAGTTCAGAACCTGGCCATATGCAAATTAGTCCGTCCCTGGCCCAGTGCATCATGGGAACAGGGCAGACCAAACTACCAAGCCAATTCTTCACTGGAAAGGAAACAAGCTTCCGGGGACCGGTTTCTGGCATTACAGCCGTCTTCGGCCCGGCTTGCTTGAATCCTGATGGTGCAATGAGCAAGGGACTCATGTCTGAGCATACCCTTCCACACTCATGGTGGCCAAAATAATTACAAAAAGGGGGTGGTGATGGACAGAGTATCTGAGTTAATCAGAACACTCCTACCCAGTCAACAGATCAGAGCTTGATCCATCACCGTTTTTTAGCTCACTGCACCACCCCAGTTCAGAACCTGGCCATATGCAAATTAGTCCGTCCCTGGCCCAGTGCATCATGGGAACAGGGCAGACCAAACTACCAAGCCAATTCTTCACTGGAAAGGAAACAAGCTTCCGGGGACCGGTTTCTGGCATTACAGCCGTCTTCGGCCCGGCTTGCTGTAATCCTGATGGTGCAATGAGCAAGGGACTCATGTCTGAGCATACCCTTCCACACTCATGGTGGCCAAAATAATTACAAAAAGGGGGTGGTGATGGACAGAGTATCTGAGTTAATCAGAACACTCCTACCCAGTCAACAGATCAGGGCTTGATCCATCACCGTTTTTTAGCTCACTGCACCACCCCAGTTCAGAACCTGGCCATATGCAAATTAGTCCGTCCCTGGCCCAGTGCATCATGGGAACAGGGCAGACCAAACTACCAAGCCAATTCTTCACTGGAAAGGAAACAAGCTTCCGGGGACCGGTTTCTGGCATTACAGCCGTCTTCGGCCCGGCTTGCTTGAATCCTGATGGTGCAATGAGCAAGGGACTCATGTCTGAGCATACCCTTCCACACTCATGGTGGCCAAAATAATTACAAAAAGGGGGTGGTGACAGACTAATTTGCATACAGCCGGGTTCTGAAACTGGGATGGTGCAATGAGCTAAAAAACGGTGTTGGATCTAGCCCTGATCTCTTGACTGGGTGAGAGTACTCTGCTTAATTCAGAGACTCTGTCCATCACCACCCCTTGTTGTAAATAATTTTGTCCACCCTAAGCGTGGAAGGGTATACTCAGATGTGAGTCCCTTGCTCATTGCACCATCAGGATTCAAGCAAGCCGGGCCGAAGACGCCTGAAATGGCAGAAACCGGTCCCCGGAAGCTTGTTTCCTTCCCAGTGTAAGAATTGGCTTTTGTAGTCTGGTCTGCCCTGTTCCCATGATGCACTGGGCCAGGGACAGACTAATTTGCATACAGCCGGGTTCTGAAACTGGGATGGTGCAATGAGCTAAAAAACGGTGTTGGATCTAGCCCTGATCTCTTGACTGGGTGAGAGTACTCTGCTTAATTCAGAGACTCTGTCCATCACCACCCCTTGTTGTAAATAATTTTGTCCACCCTAAGCGTGGAAGGGTATACTCAGATTTGAGTCCCTTGCTCATTGCACCATCAGGATTCAAGCAAGCCGGGCCGAAGACGCCAGAAATGGCAGAAACCGGTCCCCGGAAGCTTGTTTCCTTCCCAGTGTAAGAATTGGCTTTTGTAGTCTGGTCTGCCCTGTTCCCATGATGCACTGGGCCAGGGACAGACTAATTTGCATACAGCCGGGTTCTGAAACTGGGATGGTGCAATGAGCTAAAAAACGGTGTTGGATCTAGCCCTGATCTCTTGACTGGGTGAGAGTACTCTGCTTAATTCAGAGACTCTCTCCATCACCCCCCTTTGTTGTAAATAATTTTGTCCACCCTAAGCGTGGAAGGGTATACTCAGATGTGAGTCCCTTGCTCATTGCACCATCAGGATTCAAGCAAGCCGGGCCGAAGACGCCTGAAATGGCAGAAACCGGTCCCCGGAAGCTTGTTTCCTTCCCAGTGTAAGAATTGGCTTTTGTAGTCTGGTCTGCCCTGTTCCCATGATGCACTGGGCCAGGGACAGACTAATTTGCATACAGCCGGGTTCTGAAACTGGGATGGTGCAATGAGCTAAAAAACGGTGTTGGATCTAGCCCTGATCTCTTGACTGGGTGAGAGTACTCTGCTTAATTCAGAGACTCTGTCCATCACCACCCCTTGTTGTAAATAATTTTGTCCACCCTAAGCGTGGAAGGGTATACTCAGATGTGAGTCCCTTGCTCATTGCACCATCAGGATTCAAGCAAGCCGGGCCGAAGACGCCTGAAATGGCAGAAACCGGTCCCCGGAAGCTTGTTTCCTTCCCAGTGTTAGAATTGGCTTTTGTAGTCTGGTCTGCCCTGTTCCCATGATGCACTGGGCCAGGGACAGACTAATTTGCATACAGCCGGGTTCTGAAACTGGGATGGTGCAATGAGCTAAAAAACGGTGTTGGATTTAGCCCTGATCTCTTGACTGGGTGAGAGTACTCTGCTTAATTCAGAGACTCTGTCCATCACCACCCCTTGTTGTAAATAATTTTGTCCACCCTAAGCGTGGAAGGGTATACTCAGATGTGAGTCCCTTGCTCATTGCACCATCAGGATTCAAGCAAGCCGGGCCGAAGACGCCTGAAATGGCAGAAACCGGTCCCCGGAAGCTTGTTTCCTTCCCAGTGTAAGAATTGGCTTTTGTAGTCTGGTCTGCCCTGTTCCCATGATGCACTGGGCCAGGGACAGACTAATTTGCATACAGCCGGGTTCTGAAACTGGGATGGTGCAATGAGCTAAAAAACGGTGTTGGATCTAGCCCTGATCTCTTGACTGGGTGAGAATACTCTGCTTAATTCAGAGACTCTGTCCATCACCACCCCTTGTTGTAAATAATTTTTTCCACCCTAAGCGTGGAAGGGTATACTCAGATGTGAGTCCCTTGCTCATTGCACCATCAGGATTCAAGCAAGCCGGGCCGAAGACGCCTGAAATGGCAGAAACCGGTCCCCGGAAGCTTGTTTCCTTCCCAGTGTAAGAATTGGCTTTTGTAGTCTGGTCTGCCCTGTTCCCATGATGCACTGGGCCAGGGACAGACTAATTTGCATACAGCCGGGTTCTGAAACTGGGATGGTGCAATGAGCTAAAAAACGGTGTTGGATCTAGCCCTGATCTCTTGACTGGGTGAGAGTACTCTGCTTAATTCAGAGACTCTGTCCATCACCACCCCTTGTTGTAAATAATTTTGTCCACCCTAAGCGTGGAAGGGTATACTCAGATGTGAGTCCCTTGCTCATTGCACCATCAGGATTCAATCAAGCCGGGCCGAAGACGCCTGAAATGGCAGAAACCGGTCCCCGGAAGCTTGTTTCCTTCCCAGTGTAAGAATTGGCTTTTGTAGTCTGGTCTGCCTGTTCCCATGATGCACTGGGCCAGGGACAGACTAATTTGCATACAGCCGGGTTCTGAAACTGGGATGGTGCAATGAGCTAAAAAACGGTGTTGGATCTAGCCCTGATCTCTTGACTGGGTGAGAGTACTCTGCTTAATTCAGAGACTCTGTCCATCACCACCCCTTGTTGTAAATAATTTTGTCCACCCTAAGCGTGGAAGGGTATACTCAGATGTGAGTCCCTTGCTCATTGCACCATCAGGATTCAAGCAAGCCGGGCCGAAGACGCCTGAAATGGCACAAACCGGTCCCCGGAAGCTTGTTTCCTTCCCAGTGTAAGAATTGGCTTTTGTAGTCTGGTCTGCCCTGTTCCCATGATGCCCTGGGCCAGGGACAGACTAATTTGCATACAGCCGGGTTCTGAAACTGGGATGGTGCAATGAGCTAAAAAACGGTGTTGGATCTAGCCCTGATCTCTTGACTGGGTGAGAGTACTCTGCTTAATTCAGAGACTCTGTCCATCACCACCCCTTGTTGTAAATAATTTTGTCCACCCTAAGCGTGGAAGGGTATACTCAGATGTGAGTCCCTTGCTCATTGCACCATCAGGATTCAAGCAAGCCGGGCCGAAGACGCCTGAAATGGCAGAAACCGGTCCCCGGAAGCTTGTTTCCTTCCCAGTGTAAGAATTGGCTTTTGTAGTCTGGTCTGCCCTGTTCCCATGATGCACTGGGCCAGGGACAGACTAATTTGCATACAGCCGGGTTCTGAAACTGGGATGGTGCAATGAGCTAAAAAACGGTGTTGGATCTAGCCCTGATCTCTTGACTGGGTGAGAGTACTCTGCTTAATTCAGAGACTCTGTCCATCACCACCCCTTGTTGTAAATAATATTGTTGATTCCCCAGCACCTTTTGACAAAGCAGGTTTGAAATCTTTTGTTGTGTTGTGTGAGTTTTATTCGTGTTTTCTGCCTGATTATGCTTCAACGGTCCAACCGTTATCTAATATGCTTAAGAAAAGTGCTCCTTTCGTTTGGGATGAAGAGTGTGATGCTGTTTGTAAGAGGATCAAAGAAAGTTTAGTCAGTCCTGTTGTTTTGAAGCCTTTTGATCCTAATGCAACATGTACCATTACTGTGGATGCTAGTGATGTGGGTTTGGGTGCCATTCTCACTCAAAATGTTAAGAGGCAAGAGCATACTTTGGGCTATGCTTCAAGAGTTTTGCATGGTTCAGAATTGAATTTTTCCATAATAGAAAGAGAGTTGTTGGCATGTTGGTGGGCCATAAGGAAATTCTCTCCATATATTTGGGGTAAGCACTTTAAGTTATGTACGGATCACAATCCCCTTGTGTCTATTCTTTCTGGAGACAAAGTGAAAGAACATACGCCCAGAATTGCGCGTTTGTCCACCAAACTTTTACAGTTTGATTTTGAGGTCTTGTTTATTCCTAGATGTAAAAATGTTATAGCGGATTATTTTTCTAGACATCCTGTAGAGTGTGGTAAAGATTCTAGGGAAGATTATGATGAGGATGATTGCTTTGTGGCTGACGTTATGTTGGATGAAATGTGGGCTATAAGTGAAGAAGAATGGAGAAGAAGACTGTCTGAGGACATTTTACTTGGCGAGGTAATCAAATGTGTGAAAGGTGGTTGGCCCAAAGAGAAGAATGCCCACGTTTCTCTTCAGACTTATGTGAAGGTGTCTAATGAGCTATCCATGGCAGACGGATTGTTGATGCGTGGGGATAGATTGGTTCCTCCTGATTCTGTAAGGTATAGGTTGATTCAGGGAGCTCATGAGGGACATTTGGGCAGGACGTTTACGAAAAAAAATTGAGGGAAAATTTCTGGTGGCCACAAATGGACAAGTATGTTGATATTTTTGTTGGGAAGTGTGTTATTTGTGCAAATTCAGAGAGGAGTTTGAAGGTGCGGACACCTCCTCTTCAACCTATTGACCTACCTAGTAGACCGTGGGAGAAAATTGGAATTGATTTAGTTGGGCCCTTTAATACTCTTCCCATTAATGCAAGGTTTGCCATTGTTGCTATTGATTACTACTCTAAATGGCCAGAGGTTCGCTTTATTAATAAAACCATTTCTGTTAATATCATAGATCTATCTGAAAGATATATTTTTACGAGAAGGTTGTCCAACCACCATTGTTAGTGACAATGGTGTACAATTTGTTAGTCAAGAATTTGAAAGGTTTCTTCTTCAAAGTGGCATCAAACATTGTAAAAGCGCTCTTTATCACCCTCAAACCAATGGTTTGGTCGAGCGTATGAATCGAGTGATTAACAATTGTGCACAGTGGGCTTTGTCAAGTCAGCGTAATGTTCAGAATGCTGTAAGATCCATGCTATGGTTCTATCGAACCACACCACATTCTTCTACTAAGGTGTCTCCTTTCGAACTTCTTAGGGGAAGAAAACCTTGTTCGAAGGTTTGCCCTGTTTGGATGGCCAGGTGGGTTAAGATGAACACTTTAAACAGTGTAGACAACGTTGTTAGAGACAATGTTTCCCATGTTCAAAGTCAACAAAAGAAGCATTTTGACTTAAGGAAAATATCTGCTTCACAGGTCATTGAAATTGGGGATTTAGTGAGGATTAAGATTCCTACCCATGCGAAGAAAGGTTTGTCTAAATTCTCAGAACCTTTCAAAGTTGACAAGGTGTGTGGAAATGCAGTAAGGGTTAATAATAACATTTGGTGAAATGTATCTAGACTTGTCAAAGTAAATAATCAGTCAGGACTCAATGTGGATAAGATATGTGATCAAGGAGAACACAAGTCTGTTATTTTGTATAAACCTTCATCCTATGATTCTGTTGTTCATCCCTCATGTAATGATTCTTTTTCTACATGTAATTATACTGTTGATACTTCTTCTTCTTCGAATTTGCGGAGAAGTCAGCGTCAGCGGTCTTTGCCATTGAGGTACCGATTTTAAGATTCTTAGACATTGTTTCCATTCCCTGTTTTTCATCTCTATTTTTGTTCTTGTTTTTTTTGTTCTTTTCTTTTGTTGTTTTATGAGGAGGAGGATAATGTAGTATTCCCTTCATTGCCTTGTGCTTGTTACCCACCCATCCTGGAATGCTATACATGTCATAGTTGATGTCATTCCATTTGCCACTGCGTGTTTCAAATGTTGTGTCAGTTGCTGCTGGTTGTTTAAAGATGACGCGCAGCACCTGTTAAGATAATACACTTATCTTGCAAATCAACTATTTGAAGTGTCAACTTACTACAGTAACCTAGCCCTTTTTCTCAATGATTGGATAGGGCACACTCCACTTGTCATAGAGAACCCTAAGAGCCACAGGCTCCAAAACCCAAACAAACTGTCCTGGAGTATACTCAGGCATTGCAGTCTTTTGAGCATACAAGTGTTTCATGAACTCCTGGCTGGCCTCAAGTGTCCTGCCTGCCACGTACCTGTACTCTGTAATTCGAGATCTCATGCCTAGCACATAGGCCAGCATGTTGCCTTTTGCTTCCTTGAGAGACTTCTCCAAAGTCTCTCTCAGCATGTACAATGACCCCCTCGCAGGGTGTCCAAACAACAGTTCAAAGGGACTGAAACCAACCCATTTTGGTGGAACCTCCCTGTAGGCAAACAGTGGGCATGGGAGGAGAACATCCCATTTCCTCCTGAGCTTGTTAGACAACCCATTGATCATACACTTCATGGTCTTATTGAACCTCTCCACCAGACCATTAGACTGGGGGTGATATGGGTGGTGAACTTGTAAGTCACACCACATTTATTTTCATATCGCTTTCAGATAGGTGGGCATGAAATGTGTCCCCTTATCTGAAACAACCTCTTTTTGAAAACCAAGTCTGGTGAACACACCAAGTAGGGCCCTAGCCACTACAGTAACAGTGACTGTTCTGAGGAGTATTGCCTCAGGGTAACTTGTGGCATGGTCCACTATCACCAAGATATACCTATTCCTCGATGCAATTGGGGGTTGCAGGGGACCTACAATGCCCCCTCCCATCCTCTCAAAGGGAGCCCCAACCACTGGTAGTGGTACCTAGGGGGCCTTTGACTTGCCCTCTGCCTTGCCACTGGACTGACAGGTGACACAGGAGCTGCAAAAATCCTTTACCTTCTCAGACATATGAGGTCAGTAGAAATGGTTCGCAAACTGGTTTCAAGCATTGGTCAGTCCCAAATGTCCTGCCAAGGGGATATCATGGCCCAAGGTCAGGATGAGCACTGTACTTTTAAGGCACCACCAGACTCCTGGTGACCCCATCCTTGAGGTTTCTGTCCTTAGTATAAAGCAATCCATCTTTCCAGTAGATTCTGTGAAATGGAGTTTGGTATTGCTAGCTGCATAGGTCACCTGCTGAAACTCACCAGGTAAGATTCTCTCTTGAGGCACCAGGGTGTCTAGGACCATAGTCACACTAGCCGTTGTGTGTCTTAGAGCTTCAACCTCAGTCTCATTGACTTTAGGCCTTACTTATCCATGCTTGGAGGTAAGGCGGCCAAGGTTGCATTATTTACGCCACCCAGGGACACTAAGGTTGCCATTGCCACTTCCCTACCCTTCTCTGGGACACCCACCACCCCCACACTTACACAAACAATCCCTGGAGATGGCCCTGGAGGATTACAGTCAAAGCACGTTCTCCTCTTTGAGGGATCAAAGAACCTACTATTCTTTCTTTAAAAGCCCTCCCTTTGGGTTTGAGTTGGCTTGGGCCCCCTCCTTGTTTAGGTTGTTGTGGGTCTTTTGAGGATTCCTTCAGTTTTGACTTTCTTTCCCCAGGGCTTTCCACGGGGGGATATGTCCTCACTTCTTCTGAACACCCTGTGCTCCTGATTGGAAACCCAGGTTCTCACTCACTCATCAGTTGCTTCCCACAGCTCTCTGGAGTCTGTCAGCTTAGAGTCCACCAGGTACTGGCTAACTTCTCTTCAGCACAATGAGTCAACATGTATTTTTTCAAAAACAAATTATGCAATTCTTCATATCTGTTTACTTTGTTCCCAACATACCCAGCCTTCTAGGTCCTTTACTGAAATATCAATAGAATCCATCCAGGACTGTGTGCTCACTTTCTGGGTGTCTCTGAGCATCACCCTGTACTGTTCTAGACTCAGACCAAATTTCTTGGCAAAGCATTGCCTCATGTCAGAGTAGGATATTGCCTCTTCCCCCTGCAGGGTTAGGATTCTATCTCTCGCAGCTACTGGAATCAGTTCCCACAAGAGTGAACCCGATGCTTGGCAGATCCAACACATATCAAGGGCCCACTCATATGCAGTCAGCTATTTATCAATGTGGTCCTCCTCTGTGTACAGGGGTACTATACCCTTGGGAAGCTTGTGGTCAAATCCACCACACCCGGATATTTCAATCTCATCTTTAATTTTGCTTACACCATTTCTTCTTGCTTCCTTATCCTTCCACTGCTCCCTAGCTAATTCATATTTCCTTCCTTCTAGGGCTAGCTCCCTTTCTCTTAGAGACATCCCTGGCCCTTGTGTGGGTGTGAGAGAACCCTCTCTCCCACATCTTGGAATTATGTACCTACTACGGAACGAAATGGAGGAGGTATCATCCTCACTCACCTCCTGGGAGAGGTTAGGGGGGTTCAGCTTCCCTCGCCTTTGAATCCCTGCAGCTGCCCAGCCCTGGCAAACAGTGACTTAATCAACCCTGCCTTTCTGATATTATTGGATGCAGGTAGCCTCCTAGCCCTACACTGCATCCTAGGCTCAGCCATCTTGAGTTCAGTCAGTGAGCAAGGTCCAGCTCTATGGTATCACTAGTTTTGGGACACAACAACTATACATCAGACTTAGAACTACTTTAGAAAATCAAGACAATGGATAGAAAAATCAGTTTAGTCCAAATCTCATAATTCAAAATTGAAAGCTTTGTTCTAAGGCAATTTAGAGAATTTGTAAAATCTTAATTTACTTTACTATAAGGTGTACTTTTAAACACAAGTCTGTACCCTGCCGCTACCACTAAAATATTGGAAAGTGGGTAATTAGTAGTTGTAAATATGCATCTACCATAAGCATGGGCGTAAAATCCGTTACGCTCGCGGATTTTTCGTATTTTCGGAAAATCCGCAATCCGCGAACTCTCGCGGATGTGGCGAGAATACGCAAATCCGCACGAAGCGGATTTTTTGCTTGTGTTCGCACTGCTCGCGGCCCGCGGCGCGGGCAGCAACAATCTCGCACTCGCGAAAGTACAAAAATTACAAGGGGAGGGGTAAAGGAAGTGGCCCAGTCTCCAACTTCCTGTTCCTGTCCAGCAAGCTCCTCCCATAGGGGTGGGGTGAAGGAAGTGCCCCAGTCTCCAACTTCCTGTTCCTGTCCAGCAAGCTCCTCCCATTGCTTAGTCCATTTCCTGGACCATCAGGATTCAAGCAAGCCGGGCCGAAGACGCCTGAAATGGCAGAAACCGGTCCCCGGAAGCTTGTTTCCTTCCCAGTGTAAGAATTGGCTTTTGTAGTCTGGTCTGCCCTGTTCCCATGATGCACTGGGCCAGGGACAGACTAATTTGCATACAGCCAGGTTCTGAAACTGGGATGGTGCAATGAGCTAAAAAACGGTGTTGGATCTAGCCCTGATCTCTTGACTGGGTGAGAGTACTCTGCTTAATTCAGAGACTCTGTCCATCACCACCCCTTGTTGTAAATATTTTGTCCACCCTAAGCGTGGAAGGGTATACTCAGATGTGAGTCCCTTGCTCATTGCACCATCAGGATTCAAGCAAGCCGGGCCGAAGACGCCTGAAATGGCAGAAACCGGTCCCCGGAAGCTTGTTTCCTTCCCAGTGTAAGAATTGGCTTTTGTAGTCTGGTCTGCCCTGTTCCCATGATGCACTGGGCCAGGGACAGACTAATTTGCATACAGCCAGGTTCTGAAACTGGGATGGTGCAATGAGCTAAAAAACGGTGTTGGATCTAGCCCTGATCTCTTGACTGGGTGAGAGTACTCTGCTTAATTCAGAGACTCTGTCCATCACCACCCCTTGTTGTAAATATTTTGTCCACCCTAAGCGTGGAAGGGTATACTCAGATGTGAGTCCCTTGCTCATTGCACCATCAGGATTCAAGCAAGCCGGGCCGAAGACGCCTGAAATGGCAGAAACCGGTCCCCGGAAGCTTGTTTCCTTCCCAGTGTAAGAATTGGCTTTTGTAGTCTGGTCTGCCCTGTTCCCATGATGCACTGGGCCAGGGACAGACTAATTTGCATACAGCCAGGTTCTGAAACTGGGATGGTGCAATGAGCTAAAAAACGGTGTTGGATCTAGCCCTGATCTCTTGACTGGGTGAGAGTACTCTGCTTAATTCAGAGACTCTGTCCATCACCACCCCTTGTTGTAAATATTTTGTCCACCCTAAGCGTGGAAGGGTATACTCAGATGTGAGTCCCTTGCTCATTGCACCATCAGGATTCAAGCAAGCCGGGCCGAAGACGCCTGAAATGGCAGAAACCGGTCCCCGGAAGCTTGTTTCCTTCCCAGTGTAAGAATTGGCTTTTGTAGTCTGGTCTGCCCTGTTCCCATGATGCACTGGGCCAGGGACAGACTAATTTGCATACAGCCAGGTTCTGAAACTGGGATGGTGCAATGAGCTAAAAAACGGTGTTGGATCTAGCCCTGATCTCTTGACTGGGTGAGAGTACTCTGCTTAATTCAGAGACTCTGTCCATCACCACCCCTTGTTGTAAATATTTTGTCCACCCTAAGCGTGGAAGGGTATACTCAGATGTGAGTCCCTTGCTCATTGCACCATCAGGATTCAAGCAAGCCGGGCCGAAGACGCCTGAAATGGCAGAAACCGGTCCCCGGAAGCTTGTTTCCTTCCCAGTGTAAGAATTGGCTTTTGTAGTCTGGTCTGCCCTGTTCCCATGATGCACTGGGCCAGGGACAGACTAATTTGCATACAGCCAGGTTCTGAAACTGGGATGGTGCAATGAGCTAAAAAACGGTGTTGGATCTAGCCCTGATCTCTTGACTGGGTGAGAGTACTCTGCTTAATTCAGAGACTCTGTCCATCACCACCCCTTGTTGTAAATATTTTGTCCACCCTAAGCGTGGAAGGGTATACTCAGATGTGAGTCCCTTGCTCATTGCACCATCAGGATTCAAGCAAGCCGGGCCGAAGACGCCTGAAATGGCAGAAACCGGTCCCCGGAAGCTTGTTTCCTTCCCAGTGTAAGAATTGGCTTTTGTAGTCTGGTCTGCCCTGTTCCCATGATGCACTGGGCCAGGGACAGACTAATTTGCATACAGCCAGGTTCTGAAACTGGGATGGTGCAATGAGCTAAAAAACGGTGTTGGATCTAGCCCTGATCTCTTGACTGGGTGAGAGTACTCTGCTTAATTCAGAGACTCTGTCCATCACCACCCCTTGTTGTAAATATTTTGTCCACCCTAAGCGTGGAAGGGTATACTCAGATGTGAGTCCCTTGCTCATTGCACCATCAGGATTCAAGCAAGCCGGGCCGAAGACGCCTGAAATGGCAGAAACCGGTCCCCGGAAGCTTGTTTCCTTCCCAGTGTAAGAATTGGCTTTTGTAGTCTGGTCTGCCCTGTTCCCATGATGCACTGGGCCAGGGACAGACTAATTTGCATACAGCCAGGTTCTGAAACTGGGATGGTGCAATGAGCTAAAAAACGGTGTTGGATCTAGCCCTGATCTCTTGACTGGGTGAGAGTACTCTGCTTAATTCAGAGACTCTGTCCATCACCACCCCTTGTTGTAAATATTTTGTCCACCCTAAGCGTGGAAGGGTATACTCAGATGTGAGTCCCTTGCTCATTGCACCATCAGGATTCAAGCAAGCCGGGCCGAAGACGCCTGAAATGGCAGAAACCGGTCCCCGGAAGCTTGTTTCCTTCCCAGTGTAAGAATTGGCTTTTGTAGTCTGGTCTGCCCTGTTCCCATGATGCACTGGGCCAGGGACAGACTAATTTGCATACAGCCAGGTTCTGAAACTGGGATGGTGCAATGAGCTAAAAAACGGTGTTGGATCTAGCCCTGATCTCTTGACTGGGTGAGAGTACTCTGCTTAATTCAGAGACTCTGTCCATCACCACCCCTTGTTGTAAATAGTCCATTTCCTGGCCACTTTGATTTCGATTTTGACTGGGAAGGATTACTTTTTGTGGTTGCTGCTGGATATTTGGATTTGAGGCCTTTTGGATTACTTTTGGATTCGAAATTTGATTTCACAAAGAAGTAAGTTGATGTTGTTTGTTTGTGGTGATTTTTGTGTGTGTTGCTTTTTTTTTTTACTTTTTTGGGGGGAAAATCTGCAAGTTCGCGAGCTGAGGATGTTTTTGCTTGTGTTCGCACTGCTCGTGTCCCGCGCAGCAACAATCTCGCACTCGCGAAATTGTAAAAATTACAAATCTGCACATGAATTGAAAAACACCAGGCTTAGTTATGGGTGCATGCATGATACAACTGTTTTGTTGAATTTTTTTTTAACATGATTCTAGCCAGGGCATGGATGGCATTGGATTGTGGTGATTTTTGTGTGTTTTATGACTTTTTGGGGTGGTGTTGGGGGCTTGCTATGTGGGTGGGGGCCATTTTATTGCCTGGTCCCGTGTGGGTGGGGGTCTAGGGGCCATTTTTAAGCCAGTTTGTGTGCTTTGTGCCATAGGCCTGCACCCAGTGTGCTCTGATGTCATCCATTATGCCCAGGGGGCCCAGAATCGATCTGTTCGCGGATTTTGCTGGTCTTTCGCCACGTTCGCGCCGTGAAGCAACAATCTCGCACTCGCGAAATTGTAAAAATTGCAATTTTGCACCGGAAAACCACCAGCAGGCAGCATAAGCCTTCTGAAACTTGATGGATGGCATTGGATTGTGGTGATTTGATTTGTGTTGTGTTTTTTGACTTTTTGGAGTAGGGGTTGGGGGCTGGCTATGTTGATGGTGGCCATTTTGAGGCATGGTCCTGGCCATGTGGATGGGGGTCAAGCGGCCATTTTGAAGGCAGGCAGTGAGCTTTGAGACATAGGCCTGCACCCATTGTGCCTTGCTTTCACCCATTGTGCCCAGGCGGAGTCAGGGGTACATGAAAGTACAACCCTCTCTGTGTGTGCTCTCTTGGATCAATGTTAAATTCCTGTTTCCCAAAAATTTAGCAAATCCTAATTTTGAAATTTCCATATTGTGTGGTGTGCACGTGTGTATTCATAAATGCCTACTTGCAAACTGTTTATTGAAGCGCTACATGTGCAACATATATTTACTGATGTTCCTCTGTCTTCGTTTGCTTTTAGGTGCACAAAACTCCGCATCATCGTTGAGCATCAGTGCCAGGAAGAAGTCCTGCTGCGGCCTGTTGTTCCGACATCTGAAGAAGATGGCTCCAAAAAGAGGTGCCCGTAGGTCCTCTTGCAAGAAAGATGTCTCTACTAAGGAGAAGAAGAAGCAAGTGGCACCACTTACCAAGGAGACTGGTGGCTCAACCAATACATTTTTTGGGGAAAAACAACAAAAAAAACAAATGCCCACCATGAGTGCTGCACAGGTAGCCTGTTTAGTTGTTGAATCACCAACGACCAGTGATGTTGGTTCATCGCAAGAAAGTAGCAGCACACCATCAACACAGGTTGTAACTCATCTCACAAGTACTATTCAACAACCAAAGCCGCAACAACAACTGCATGGGCTACTAGTACAAGCAGAAGTACATGCGCAAGGAGCTGTCCGAGAAGGAGCTGTCCGAGAAGGAGCTGTCCGAGAAGGAGCTGGCTGTGAAGGAGCTGGCTGTGAAGGAGCTGGCCGAGAAGGAGCTGGCCGAGAAGGAGCTGGCCGAGAAGGAAAGGGCCGAGAAGGAGAAGGCCTAGAAGGAGAAGGAGAAGGCCGAGAAGGAGAAGGAGAAGGCCGAGAAGGAGAAGGCCGAGAAGGAGAAGGCCGAGAAGGAGAAGGCCGAGAAGGAGAAGGCCGAGAAGGAGAAGACCGAGAAGGAGAGGTCCATGGAGACTTGCAAGTAGAGGTCAGTGAAGATGCCCATGTAGCGGCGCATGGAGCGGTGCAAGTGCTCACAATGGTTGTTCTTCCAGAAGTAGGGGCACAGGAGGAAATTGACTTTGGAGCCGGGGTATCATGTCAGGAAGACGAAGCCACTCCTCCTGATGATTCATTTTCTCCCAGCTCCCCAGCAAGGAAAAGATCAAGGAGGGTGTGTAGAAGTTCCTCTTCAAGCCCCGCTCCATCAGATGATGATCTGGATCTAGATTGGCAACCATCTCTGACGTCTGAGAGGGAGGCACACCATGAGCTGCGAAAGGAATCAAATGTTAAAAGGAAGGGCCCCGGAAAGCTCATACTTATGGATCCGAACGTCGGACTTGATGAAGTGGTGCATTCTGATGTTGTTGAACAGGATGACAGCAATGACCTAGTCATCACACATGTCAGTCCAGCCACACCGGCCATGCAGCAGACAGACATTTATACCCTATCCCGACGTCATGCTGAGCGTGACCCTGGCGACTTGCCACTGGTAGCACCACCAACGCAGTCAAGTAGTACAACAAGTTCAACAAAACCTACAGCTCCCATATTTTCTCCCCAGAGGGGGACTCCATCCAGCTCGACTCCCTCAAGTAAGGTTGCTGCAATAATTGCACAACCCAGTAGATGTCTGCAAGGCTCATCCACCACTGCTTCATCTGGCATTGGCAGCAGTATCACCTCGTGCGGCAAAACCAGAAGTTTCCAGTCCCCAGTTTGGAACTTTTTTAGTGTCCATGAAAAGTATGATAACATAGCCATTTGTTGCATTTGTAAGACTAGTGTTAGCCGTGGTAAGACTGGTACCAACTATGGAACCGGAGGCCAGATAGGTCATCTTGAAAGAAAGCACGCTGTCGAATGGTTTCTGCATCTAGCAAACGTCAAGGGAAAGCGATCCCAAAGGGCAAGTGGCCAAAATATACCCATACTAGGTGTTTCATCTGAAGATGACGGGGAGGTAGAAGAAGCGTCAGACATGTGTCCGGTTGCACCCAGTACCCCTGGCAGCACCACACCCTCCGGAACACATAGGAGGCACACTGAGAGTGTGGGAGACACACCAATTCGGAAAATGTCAACACTGAGCAGAAGTGGGTCGAAGAAGGCATCAGCATCATCCCGTAAATTTGTCCAGCACACCATTTCAGCCATGTTCTCCTCAGATGTGCAATTTCAACGCAACCACCCAACTGTACGCCTGTATAACACTAAGCTGGCAAAAATGCTAGCGGTGGACCTTCTCCCTTTTTCGTTTGTCGAAGGTGTGGGTTTCCTTGAACTCGTGGCAACATTGGCCCCTAAATGGAAGGTTCCTAGCCGGTTCTATTTTGCCAGGGTTGCTGTTCCAGCACTACATAAAGAGGTGCTTGAGTTGGTGGGGGCAGCTTTGAAGAAGAGTGCTGTTCACACTATACACCTGACAACAGACATGTGGACCAGTTGCCAGCCCTTGATTACATGTGCATCACTGCACACTGGGTCTCTTTTTCAGGGGTTATAAAACAGATAAATGCAGGTGGTGACTTGGTCGAGATTTTTAAGGGTGCTCGTAAACATGCAACATTAGCCATGTTTGGCATGGAGAAAAGTCATACTGCAGTCAACATTTTGGCTGACTTTAACAAAAAGGTCTCGCAATGGCTGCCCCCAAGAAAATGCAAGGTTGGTTATGTTTCTACAGATAATGGCAGCAATGTAGTTAGGGCCATGGAGGACGGTTTCTATTTCAGAGTGCCGTGTTTGGCGCACTGTATCAACCTTGTTGTGCAAAATTTTTTGAAAAAAGAACTTGCAGTCGACAAAACACTGACCATCTGCAGAAGAATATGCACACATTTCAACCATTCTTTTAAGGCCCGGAAGGAGCTGAGGCGCAAGCAAAATGAACGTAGAATGCCAGTGAAAGCACTTATCCAGGAGGTGGCAACACGTTGGAACTCAACCTTCTACATGCTTGAGCGTCTGCATGAGCTGTTTCCAGTAGTCAATGAGTATTTCTACAACCTGGGTGGTGATACGACAGAAATGATGCTAGCGGTGGAGCAATGGCAGCTAGTTAAAAGCCTGACAGACATGCTTCGTCCTTTTGAGGTCTTCACGCGTGACGTCAGCAGGGAGGACTGTTCTTTGAGCAAAGCTATCCCATTGTTGCTGAAGCTCGAGCACCAAGTCAAGGTGGTGTCTTCACAATTAAAGGACGTTGGAAAGAACGAAGCACATGAGTTGGCGCAGAGATTATTACAACGCCTAGTTAGCAATAAACGGCTTGTAAATATCAAGAAACAACAGCACTACATTTGTGCTACTATTCTGGATCCACGTTACAAAAAGCCATTGTTTGGCAAAGTAATAATTCCTTTTGAAACATCGGATGTTACAGAGTACAAAGGTTGGCTAGCTCAGTCAGCCATTTGTTTTGAAAGAGAGCGGAAGGAAACTGTAGGAGAAGCCAGTACTACTAGTGAATCAGCAGGCCATCAGGCATCCCAAAAAAGCACTTCTGCATCTGTGCCTCTGGCAGAAGTGAGTGACTTTTCCTCTGAGCCGTTAACCACACCAGCAACCGTATCATCTGCACCAGGCCCAGGCGATATGTCTGAAGCGGGTTGGCTAAGTGAGCTAGGGTTTCCTTGTCCCAGAAAGGACACAGAAGTGCAAAGTACAGGAATGCGGGAGGACATTCTTTCAATGGTGCAGGCCTATCTGGATGACTCAACAGAGGTCAATATTACTGAGGACCCATTGGCGTATTGGCATGGGAAAAGAAAAATATGGCGAGAGCTCACCAACCTGGCTATCAATTACTTGTCTTGCCCACTCGCAAGCGTGTCCTCAGAACGTGTTTTTAGTTCTGCTGGTGGCATTGTGACTTCCAAAAGGTCCCGCCTCTTGCCCGCAAATGTGGAGCGGCTCACCTTGATAAAGATGAACCAGCACTTCATACCACCAGATTACAGAGTACGAGAATCCACGCAGGAAGAAGAGGACACCGACCTACCTGAGGAAAGTTCTCCTCAGTTACCAGAAGTAACCCCGACTGATGATTTAGCAGAGTATGAGGACGAGTTCTGCTTCCCTGGC
Source organism: Lissotriton helveticus (assembly GCF_964261635.1). NCBI lineage: Eukaryota > Metazoa > Chordata > Amphibia > Caudata > Salamandridae > Lissotriton > Lissotriton helveticus. The sequence continues at coordinate 743,705,768 of NC_136059.1, read as the reverse complement.
AGCGAGTTCTGAAAATGAGTCAATCATTCATTAATTAATTGTAAATTTAGTCCTCCTTATTCACTTTTATTCCTGTGTGTCTGTCTTTCTTTAGCAAGTGCTTCATCACATTCCCAACAAAACTGTAATCAACCAATAAAACAACAAGCCCATCAACAGAACTGTCTTGATTTTGATGCCGCAGCATTCCTCAGGTTCACAACAGTTAGTTGACAAGAACTCAGTCCTGGTCGTCTATCCTGAGTCCTCCTCCTCCAGACTCACCCTATCCATTACCCATAATGCTGATGCCTGGATTCTGCACAATGAAGAAACTTACGTTGACGAGTCCCCTAACGCCTTAGGACACTGTGAATTCCAGGTGGAGCCAGCCCTCAAACACAAATTACAGGTAAGGTAAGCGTTTGGATGGGAGGTAGTATAATGGAGTATTCGGAGAGGCGAGAGAGTGACAGTGGTACTAGCAGTAAAGTCCTAGGGCTCTTGAATTAACAAACTCTGTGACAGGCATTTACTTTGGAAAACATTTGGCCTATTACACGTGAACGTTTAGGCATTATTATTGCTCGCTTGCCTGTCTCAGGGGTGCTGTCTGTGGGGCTTCTAGGTTTTTGGGTTGTGTGAGCACCGCTGCCACATTTCTAATGTTGATTGCTTTTGTTTTGCAGAAAATCCACGCCGGGAAACTCCAGTTGGGGCCCTGCTGCAGAACGCCTTAGGACACTGTGAATTCCAGGTGGAGCCAGCCCTCAAACACAAATTACAGGTAAGGTAAGCGTTTGGATGGGAGGTAGTATAATGGAGTATTCGGAGAGGCGAGAGAGTGACAGTGGTACTAGCAGTAAAGTCCTAGGGCTCTTGAATTAACAAACTCTGTGACAGGCATTTACTTTGGAAAACATTTGGCCTATTATACGTGAACCAACACGATGACAGTGTTCAGTAAAACGAACTTACTGCAAAACCACCACCCACCAGGCTCAAAAGTAGTAAAAAACAGGTATGCTCAGATAAAGTTTGAAAAAGTATATTTATATCCCTAACAAAATAATCTCCCGCAAGACCCTCCCTAACCCCAAATAAATAGTCCATCAAAAATCCCCAAAAAACCCAACTCCCAATTCCCACCCCCCAAAAGTCTCTAAAAAAGGGGCAAGGGACACTCTACGGATGCAGGTTGTTCACTTTGGCCTCCAGGGCATCATGCCTTAGGGCCAGGGCATCGTACTCCTCCCGGAGCATGACGTGATCTAAACGGAGGCCCTCCATCACCTTTTGGTACTCTTGCCATTTCTTGACCTCCGCCTCCAGGTTGGACACTCTGCGGAGTGCACGGCGCAAACGAGCCTTTACAGTACTGTGAGGAGGTGCAGCCTTTGCTGCTCGGCGGTGGCGTCTTCCAGCATGGCTCTGGTTGGCTGGAGCACTGCGCTTAGCGGCAGAACGTGGGGTCACGGAGGAGGATGCAGAAGATGTTACATTTGATGCACTTGAGTGCGTGTCGTCCCCCTCCATTTCCACCAGCCGGCGATATTGCGCAACAGTGGCATCCAGCCTCCGTTGCCGGGCCAGTACAGCCAGCATACTCCTGCTCGGTTTTGCAGTTTTAGTATTACCAACTATATGAAGAAAGAAAGACATAATCTGTAACCAATGCTCTTTAAAAATATGATTAACACAAAATGATTCAGCAGGAAGTTGTGTCACAGTACAACTAGCAACTAGCCAGCGCAGTACAAATCTATTCAGGCCAGTATCATGGGCGTCTGCATGGAGGGGCAAGGTGGGGCGCTTATGGTTTGGTGCTCTTTCATATGAAAGAGATCTGGCAGAAGTGAGTGACTTTTCCTCTGAGCCGTTAACCACACCAGCAACCGTATCATCTGCACCAGGCCCAGGCGATATGTCTGTTTCCCTCTCTCTCTCTCTGTCTCTCTCTCTCTGTCTCCCTCTTTCTGTCTCCCTGTGTCTCCCTCTACCTCACTGTCTCTCTCTCTCTGTCTCCCTCCCTCACCCTCCCACTGGCTCCCTCCCTCTCTCTCTCTCTCTCTCCTTCTGTCTTCCTCTCTCTCTGCCTCTATCTGTCTGTCGGTCCCAGCCTGCTGTAATTACCATATTGTAATTTGTCACTGGGCCAGCACTGGATACACATCATATGCTATCTAAGAGTCAGATAGTACCATGATCCAGCTTACCTGTACTCGCCACCACCACTGCCTGCTTCCTCATAGTCTGATTGTCCTCTGGCGCCGCATCCTCCACAGAGTAGTCCTCAGACTCGGAGTCGATCACGATCACGTCCGAGCTGGCCCCGCCACCAGATGTTCCACCTAAAAAATATATTTAAGACTGTTAGATTACACCACTCACTAGTATTTGGTTTAGGAATGAAGAAATTTGAAAACAACAGAAAAAATAATTGACTGTCTACTCTAGTCTAAAGTAAAAATGTCCCTCCTTCCAGGGAAGGCTGTTGTCTTGCTGCTTTTTTTTGTCACAATTGATGAATGCTTGCTTAATTTTAACACACATCATTTTTCTCTGAACAGACAGACGCTGGACTTCTACAGACAAGAGCAACATCAACTAAACCAGGTGAAAGCTCGGCTCGACCACAAGAAATGTGTTCCATTACTCATCAACTCAGCACCAAGCACTTTTCCTTTTCCAGCTAACTTTATTTTAATATATGTGTTTACTTTTACTTTTACTAAAGCTTTTAAACTTGAATAGACTCTGTGGTTTTTGGTCCTCCAGACTAGAGTGACTGAGCGAAAGGTTTTGTAATTTTTGCAAGGAGGAGTCCGTGCCGCTGACACTACCAGGTTTATACAGTGTGCCAAACACACCACTCTGAAATATTATGACTCTGGTCTTTGGTGTCCATAGTTTGGTTTGTGGAGAATTGTCCCTGCAACAGTAGTATTATTGATTTTGCTCCTATCTAAACACTGTTTCGAAAAAATTAAATTAGGAACGCTTGGACAACAATAGGTCCTCTATATTTAAATGAAAACTTACTGGGGCCAGCAAAGGAGCACTCGCCGCCCTGGCCTGCATCCTCCTCCTTTGGAGCCACTGCATCCACTGTTTCTGTCCGCTTGCCCCTGGGCGGACCTGACGTACAACATGAAAGAAAGAACAGAAAAAATTGATGATTGCTGCTTGTCGATGTCCTTGTCAACCAAATCAAACATTTAGAAAGAACAAGAACCAACTATTTCAGCCAAAAAGAGGGCTACAAAGGAAGGACTGCACCTGAGCCTCTACTCTAGGGGCAGATTTACAAGCCCCTTGCAGCTCTTTTGCTCCGTTCTTGCGTCACTTCTGTGACGCAGCGCCACAACAAGAGAGGCGCCATGTTGTGGCGTATATTAACAACGTGACGCATATGGGAGATGCATCCCATTCTGAAGCCCTGCGCCATAAGGGAGCGTTCCAGCGCAAGGGAGGGCGTTCCTGCGCAGGAACGCATGCTAAAAGTGGCTATGGGGAATAGATAAAATTTCAATCAGTCATTTAGGACAATGATGCGTCACTGAAACCCTGCGCCAGCATGAAGCAGACTTACGGCTTGACGCAGCATTGCTGGAGCTGCGCCATCGTTGCAACGCAACTCCATCAATGAGCCGCCTTTACGGCACCGATGCGTAACGCTTCGGTGACGTTTTGGCACCATGGCGTGCCGCATTGAAAATACGGCGCACCATGGGTGGTGCTGGCGTGCCTCACACTTTGCAGGGATGCGCAGGTAATTGCTAATCTGACACTTAGGGGCATACTTACGAGTTCTGAGCTGGACACCTCCAGATGTGCACCAGAACAAATGCGTAACGCAAAACTAACCTTGCGTCACGGCAGATGCGCTGCAATTACAATGCGGCAAACCCTGGCGCAAGGTTAGGCAGATGCGTGACGCATCTCGTGACGAAAGAGGGGTGCATCTCTAGAGTCGCGTCGCAGGCGCGATGCAACTCTAGCAATGCTCAGGCTGCCCAATACTCAACATACCGCATCAGTCCTTACGCCTGCTTCAAGCAAGCAGGCATAAAGAATTGACGTAGCAGCGTCGCGGAAGTGCCTGCGTTAAATCTTGTAGATTTCACGCAGGCACTTTTGCGAGGCGCACATCTGCCTGACCGCCACCCCCCCCTCCCTCTGCGTGGGAACGCTCCCATTGTGGCGCAGGCCCAGGTCTTAACGTGGCGCATCTCCCTAGATGCATCACGTTGTACATGACTCGCAGGGATGCGCCACGTTTACGTCGCTGTGCGTCAGGTAAGGCAGCGTAAACGTGGCGCAAGGGGCTTGTAAATCTGCCCCTTTGTGTCTAGCATTACGCAGTTCTGTAAAGTACACTCATACATTACTCAGCCCAAATAAATGAACACAAAATAGAAAACAAATAAGCAGTGGCACCGCCACAGAGAAGGAGAGCAGTGCACCTGAAATGCACAGAAGATGTTGAAATATTAATTTACCTCTCCTATCAATGTAATCAGCAGCATTATTGCTCTTTGTAAAAAAGTTAAAGCAAACATTTGCAATATTATATAACACACAGAGCAGGAGAAAAAACAGAGTAGTGACGAGTGATGAAAAAATTGCTACTACTACTCACCAAGCCCGGGGACCTCCACTCCCAGCAGGTCGAGCAGGTCGTGCTCCCGGTCCAGGATATCGGTCCAGCGGTGGGTCACCTGATTATAGGTGCGCTGGACCCCCGTGATGTTAAAAAGGGCCCGGCACACCTGCCCCCACCGCTTCCGACGCTCCTGGCTGTTGGTGTAACCGGCAGCGATCCTGCCGCCTGCCGCGATGGTCCTGGGGAGACGGCGCTGCACATAATAAACCAGTGAGCCCACCTCCTCAGGGCTGAAGATCTCCCGGGGCACCACCATTTCCGCCCTCAAGCGGCCACACGGGAGACGTGCACGGGCTGCGGTGCCCGTCTTGGGCAGCTTGACAGCTGTCTTACTCTTAGTCTTCACCATGTTCTGGGCAGGTAAGGAGATAAAATGAAAAAGAATAAGAGTAGAGAAGAAGGAAATAAAAGTTTAAAAAAGTAGTTGAAAAGTAAACAAAAGTAGACTAAAACACAAAAATATAGACCTAGAAAACAAGAGGGATAGAAAAAAAGTTTAATAGATAAAAAAAAAAAAAAAAAAGCAAAGGATGGCAGAGATATACAGAGGATAGACACACCATGCCCAGACACATAGGAATGAATGAAAAACAAGATGGCCGCCCGAACACGTGCGTGTAAGTAAGTTCGCACGCGATTTCTCTCGCGAACTCGTGCGAACTTGTATTCGCAAGGCGCTCATCGCGCAAGATTACACATAGCGGGCGGAAACGGAAATACGTCACGCAAACAAAATGGCGGCGCCCGTACTCAACCTTGGGGTAACTCGCACGAGTTCGCGGCTTACACAATCGATTTCGCATGACGTCGCGCCTCGCGAATCGGGCGAAATTACCGAAAAACGAGTTTTGCAAAAGCAAAACCAACGAGCAGGTGCAAAAGTTTGAGCTCATCATTTGTAACCATTTCCCTGTAGTGCTTCCTGAAGGGGCCCTCCAGAATCCGGTTGCCTACTTGCAACTATTGTGTGACCCTGCTCTGACAGTCACAGAATAGTTACAAGTATGCCATTGCATCCTGTTAAAAAAAATTTCAATGCAACAAAAAGGAAAGGGAGCAGACAAGCAGGTGCCAGCCTTCATTAATGTCAGTTGAGGCAGGGCAGGTGTTGCGGTTTGCATAACTTAAAGCACTTAGCAGGTGTGCTTTGCTTTGCCTCAATAATGTACACTCACTGGTCAATCAGAGGGTGTTGTGATGACACCGAGGGTGGCATGGGTGTGCCATCCAGAGGGTGGCATGGGTGAACCAGAGTGCCAGTGTTGACAGAGGATGGCAGTGCTTTGCTTTGCCCCAATAATGTACACTGGTGAACCAGAGGGTGCTGTGATGACACAGAGGGTGACATGGGTGAGCCAGAGGGTGGCATGGGTGACCAAAGAGAGTGCCAGTGGTGACAGAGGGTGGCAGTGATGAAGAAAGCCTTGCAAACAGGCTGGGCACGTAGAAACAACAAGTTCGCAAAACTGGCGACCCGACAAGTAAGTTCGCAATTTGCGAAATTGTACAAAACCCTCGCGAACTTGCAGAAACCCGTGCGAACACACCCCCCCAAAAAAATACGCAAATACGGGAGAATTCGCGGAATTTGCGGATTTTCGCAATCCGCAAATACGCAAATCCGCAAATTCGCGGATTGCGAATCCGCAAACTCCGCCCATGCTTAATCTACCACTGGCAATAAGGCCACTAACACAGTCTAGGGCTCAGAGCCCATCTCAATACATTATTCCCATGCTCAGCCCTATGTAGCTTGGCTGTGAGCAGGCAGGCTTAACTTAGGAGACAGGAATTTAAAGCATTTGAAAAACAAATTCAGTAAATAATTAAGACACAACACAAAATAACACTCCCACACCAATTTATACAAATAGGTAATAGTGTTATCTTTAAGATGACACCAAAATTAAAAACATACCATGGAGGGAACCAGAGATACGAATTTATAATGAATTATCACTTTAGAGTGCTTAAAAGCCTATAGCGCCACACTGGTTAGGCTTGACCGGGCAAAAGTCAAAGTTTTATGCTGTCGCAATGAAGCCCTTTCTGGCTACATCAAGCGGGAGGCCCCGGTCCAAATTTCACCTTTGGACTTAGAAACTTTTCTGGACCTTTTTCCTGCGAGGTCCCTTGATGCTTTTCAGGGAGCTCCCGGCCAAACTCTGGAAGTCAGAGCTCCGGAGCTCTTCCGTGGGATGAACCTAGAATTTGGGGTGGGTCACAGTTGAAGGTGGCTGGCTTGGTCTCGCGGTTTAGTCTCTCATCTTTTGGAGCTTTTCCCAAAGTTGCTCCAAACTTATGGACATTTTTCCTGAATTTCCTCTTGAGGGTCCAAAGGGTCAAAAACACAATCCAAGGGTCTGAAAGCTCTAAGATGGTCCTTGAAAGGTTGGGACCACAATTCCCATAATACACATGGCAAAATCCCTAAAAGTCCACTTGATGCACTTCAGGCTGGGGACTCTTGGTGGAGATGGTGCAGGTTACCTCTGGGAGCCCTGTTGAGCCATTTATCGCTTCATCAATTAAGCTCGACTCATCCTGTTAACTCTGACCAATCAGGGAAGACTGTGGGAAGGCTGAATTTTGGCTTACATATAATAAAGACTTATACCTTCTTTTCTGTACAATTTGGATACATTCAGAAATGGCATATTGCTGGATTTATCAGTACCATTCTTCTAATTCTTTGAATGGTATTTATTCAATTCCAAGTAATATTTATGCATCCATATATTATTGCATTGTACACTCAGTGGCTAGATATCTGTAATGGGGAACATAAAATATCAATTTCTCCATCACGAGGGCATACAAAACATCTTTTATAAAGGCCCTACTTAGTTACATGAGCCCACCTTGGGGATACCTTGGGAATCCTGAATATGGAAAGATAATGTGGATCCTCACCCCACAGTGCTCCTAGCACAAAGTTGCTTTTTGGAAGGTTTTTACTACAATGGGGGAGTACAATGTGCAATTTCTCGAGCCCCATGGCACATAAAACATATTTTAAGAGGCCCCTGCTTATAATTACATGACCCCCCAACCCCTGGGACACCTAGGGTAGACCCTGGGGGGTACCTAACATGCACACATAATGTAGAGTATCACTTTTTGAATGCCCCTACCACCAGAGTCAAGTTCGGCCACAATTTACATTTGAAAGCAGTGCTGCAGTGCAGGACTGCTTTTAAAGTGACCTTGGGTACTCAGCAGTTCACACATGCAAGTGTGACAAGGCTGCTGGTCTCTAAACTACCATTCCCTATTATATACTAGGGGCTTAAAGGTAGTTTAAAAACCCCTTGCCCTATTATCTTCCATGGACTTATAGGGTAGGTCAAGCCAATCAGTCAGTCAGTCACTCAGTGATTTTTATTTGGCTGAGTAACAGCCATAAAAGGACACATATATACATTATTTCACAGAAATTAGTGCAATAAATGTAACCGACATAATCAATGCACAAAAAAATCATTTTCCAACAATATTACTGAGCTGAACTGCAGAGGAGATATACTTATAAATCATTAAGCAAGGACATTCATCATTTAAAATAAATGAATGGTGTAATGCAGGCTTACACTTTCTTATGTTTGAAAATCTTAACAATGGTTTTAAAAAGGCACACCTCGGGTTAAGATAAACTGTGCAAAAAAACATAAAGTGCAAAGTGCATTGTACGGAGAATGAATCACATGGACACAATTCTAATTTGGCATCGCAATATGCATCACGTGGATATGAGCCCAAAAGGTAGGAAATATCCATCCTAAACCTAATCAAACAAAACATTTTGGCTTGATTAAAATAAAAGGTAAGTTAGGATTCAATTCTTGGTGAGCTAACTAACAATGAATGCTCTACAACCCATTTTTTAACCATATCTTGACTGTCTCTTGCATGCTTCAGATGAGAAAGAAAATCTCTTTTCAGCTTGGCTCTTGGGATTGCTGATATGTTTTCAGGAGTGTTAAAGCAATCCTGCCATCCCATCTTCTCCAGTTGTTCTTGCATATAGTAAAGCCAGAGTTTTTGTTTTGACACAGTCCAGTTTCAAACAGTCTAAGATTATATCACGGTTCAGGGCTTTTGCCCAGATGTTATGCCATAGCATCAGAGGTGCTAATTTCGTGTGTAAAGATAATGGTATTACACCTAATTCATTGTGGCAAATGGTAGCAGTGGTGCTTTTGGGTATTGTCAACACACGTTTTAAGAACATATTTTCTGCTCTCTGTAAGCCCAAAGTGTTGGTACAACCCCAAACTCCGGCACCATACAAAGTGATGACGCATGTTCATGCTTTGTTAATATTTATAATGGCTTTTATGGGGCAAGAGACTAGTTTTTTTGTAAATCTAAAAAGGGCCTCCACATTTTTGTTGAAGCTTCCAATCCTTGCATCTGCTAAGTGGGACCAAGAGTTTTTTTCATTAAAAAGGATGCCTAAATAGGAAAAGGTTGGCACCTGAAACAGTTTTTCGTTCTTTATATAAAAAGTTTTTCTTTTTTGGGGTGATTTACCTACCACCATAACATGTGATTTTGCAACATTAATTTTTAGCCCAAAGTCACTCATAAATTCATTAAAACTGGATAAAAGCCTTTGTAATCCCACCCCAATTCTCAACATTGAAACACAGTTATCAGCGTAAAGCAATGCTGGAAGGGACCTGCCGCCTATTATGGGTGCATCTACATTTCCAATTCTGATGTGGCTCTCTAAATCATTTATGTATGAACAGAATAGAAAAGGAGCGAGTACACATCCCTGGCGAACCCCACAGTCCATCTTTATTGGTAAGGTGAGTTCCTCAGCTGCTCCATATCGTACTCTCTCTGTGACTCCCTGATGCATTGCTGTTAAAATATGTACAATAAATGAGTCAATGCCCATGAGCAGCATTTTCTCTCATAGTCTCCCCCTCTGCACCCAGTCAAAGGCAGAAGTCAGGTCCATAAACCCAAGGTATAAAGACCCTGGCTTGGCCATGGTGTATTTGCCAATGACCAGGTGCAGATTAAGGCACTGTTCTACTGTGCCCAGGCTTTTCCTGAAGCCATATTGAACATCAGAAAACTTTCAGTTTTCTGATATCCAAGTCTCCAATCTCAGGAGCAATCAACTAGAGATATCGGTCGATAACATTTAGGGTCAGACTGGTTTCCCTTTTTGTAAATGGGTACTATTATGACCGATCTCCAGGAATCTGGAGGACCCTGGGCCGCATAGCATCTTAGTTTGTTAGTTAGCAACAGAAGCCACAGGGAGTTGTTAGCTAAAAACAGGTCTGCGGGTATACCGTCCGGCCCTGAAGCCTTATTCTTTACAGTCTGAGAAAGCACCCTATTTACTTCATCTAGAGTCGGGGGTTCCAAAGTAGATGTCACATATTGGAAATCGGCACCACAGTTTAACTCAATACTATTTCCGTGGAGACCAGCAAAGTGTTTCACCCAGGTCTCAGGCATGATTGTTAGATCAATATTACCATTTTTTATGTCACTGAAATACTCTTGGTTAACAGTTTGCCAGAAGACTCTAGAATCTTCACTCTGGGATGCCACATGTAGTTGGCCCCATTCTTCTTGCCTGATTTCCATCTTGCGTTTCTCCAGCACGTGCTTATAATACATGTGTGTCTGTCTCACTTCCACCTCGTGGTTTAATTTTTAAAATCGTAATTAATTTATTGTGTAAATGAAAACATTCACTATTAAACCACCGTTTATTGCTCTGTAATCTGTAGCAAAGGCCTCAGTTTTAATCCTTACTCCATGGGTGACATTTGTCAAACCAAAATTGATGTCTTCAAATTTGTTCGTAAGCTAAAACTAAAGAAACACTTTGCTGGAGCTATTAATACCAAAAGTTATACCAAGAATGTTCCCACTGTCTTTGATGCTGATGAAATTACAATAAATGATGTGCAAGCAACACACCTGCTTCTTTCCTTGACTGAACGCGAAGAAAGTCCATATGACATGGAAAGGCTGTTGGATGAACTTGATATAGAAACTGACTTTGGCATAACCAGTGGTTTAAAATCTAAATCCAAATGGACGCCTACTTTGCCGGGAGGGAATGCCATTGACAATTTCCATAGACACATTTTAGAAGATCTGAATAAACTGAACACGAAAAGTATAGATTCTTCCTTTAGATATAAAGACAATCTTACTAAGGGTGAACGTCATGCTCTTTGTATTTTGAGCAAGAATCCTAATATAATTATCAGAGAAGCTGATAAACGGGGCAATATTGTGGTCATGAATGTCCTAGACTACAATCAGGAGATCCTTGGCCAACTAAATGATGAATCTTGTTATTCACAGTTGTCATACAATCCAATGGGTCGTCTGACGTTATTAATTAACGAAAGACTTCTTCATTGGAAACACTCTGGTCTACTAAATGATGAGGAATACCTCTACCTGAAAGTTTCGAAACCATCATTTCCCTGGTTATACACGCTTCCCAAGATTCACAAGGATCTCCCCTTTCCACCGGGAAGACCTATAGTCTCTGTGGACCTTTTCTTAGGTCCTCTAGTGAAAAATTTACCATCCTACATCCAAGATTCCAAACATATATTGAACACAATTACAGACATTGAATGGCAACAGGGCACCACATTGGTGACTATGGATGTGGTGTCACTGTATACCAGTATCAATACTGAACTAGGTATGAAAGCCATGGAAAATACACTATCAAACAGACCAGCTACATTATGGGCTCACACTAAAATGTTGCTTTCAATGATGGACCTCATCCTCAACAATAACTTCTTCATGTTTGACCGCAAATGGTACCAACAGAAGAGAGGAGTGGCTATGGGTTCAAAATTTTCCCCATCGTTTGCGAATCTCTTTATGGGGGCGTTGGAAGCAGACCTAATATGGGGTACCAAAGGCTCGCAGTACATCGACTCTATTATATTCTGGGGTCGATATATTGCCGATTGTATTTTACTGTGGTCTGGTTTAGAGGAACTACTTAATAATTTCGTCACTTTTCTTAACAATAATTCTTGGGAAATTAGGTTTACTATGCAACACAGCCAAAAGAGCATTGAGTTCCTTGATCTAGAATTCTACGTAGACGACAACACCTTACAAAGTAGACTCTACAGAAAACCTACCTCTTGCAATGCAATTATACATGCATCCAGCTCGCATCCATCACACCAAATACATTCCATCCCATATGGAGAATTTTTACGAGCAAGACGTAACTGTAGTGATACAACAGAATTCCATAACTATATCTCAGATATGACTAACAGATTCCTCAGGAGAGGGTATTCAGAGACAACTGTGAATCAAGCCAAAAAAATAATTCAAAAAATCAAGAGACCTGACAGTCTAGTCAAACGTACGAAACCTGAGTCCGTCTGTAACAATCTAAGACTCATAACTGAATTTAACGCTATACACAATGTTGTGAGAAAAACCTTCACCAAACATTGGAATCTTCTAAAAACAGACCCCCAGGTGAGGGTAATGATTCCTGACAAACCTTTGATCACATATAGGAAAGGTCTAACACTTAAGAATAGACTTAGTCCCACTGTCCCACGATGTATTCCTATCAATACCTGGATGACTAAACTGAGTACCGGCTTTTTCAGATGCGGTTTTTGTTCCATGTGCAGATGGGGCAAACATAGTACCAAAACATTTGTGGGTTTTGATGGGACTATGTATAACATCAACCATAACATTACCTGTCTGACCAAATTTGTAGTTTATATTATAGAGTGCCAGTGTGGCAAATATTACGTAGGCAGTACAATCAGAGCTCTTAAAGATAGGATGTCTGAACACATGAGGGCTATACAGAAAAGAGATCTGAAATATCCAGTGGCATTACATGTCGCTGAGTGCCAACCTATGACGGATGAGGCTAAAGTACGGTTTTACGGTATAGATGTTATTCCACTTAACATTAAAGGTGGGAATCGTGAACTGACTCTCAGACGTAGGGAAGCAATGTGGATCATGCGTTTACACTGTATTGAACATGGGCTCAACTACGATCCGGAATTACAATTTTTTCTAGGTGATTGATACAATAGTAAATATAACAACCATACAATACTTTATAATAGGTCACATCAAATGTTATAAAGCATTCTGAGAATATATGCGTTTTTTATAACATGGCTGTTTTCTGAGTTTTAGATTTCTAAAATTGCATCTCTGTAATGTCATTTGCATTCTGTATAGGTTATTCAAATACCCTATGTACACTAATTGTAAAACTAGACTTGTGATGACCGTAGATACTGTGTAAAAAGTTGATGATGTAATAAGCAGTATCCGGTATGCTAAAATACTGTAGTAATAAGTTTGTTCTATCTTACAAATTTGTATTATGTCACTCGGAGTGGGGTGAATCACGTACGTCTTCGCGAAATACCGCAATTAGATTGATCACCTTTTTGGTTAACACTAGACACATGATGCACGTTGTGTTTCCTCGTTCCTTTTAAAACTTTCTACAACATTGCTTACAATTCCAATGTGCATAACAGTTAGAGAACGTGTGCAACTCATGGCATCTCTGTCAAACACACATGCCTTGTCAAACAATGGCCAATGATCGGACAGCACCTCAACAACACTGGATGAATGACCACGTGTGGATAAGTCGATTACGCAGAGAGTATTGACCGCATGACCAACAGTCTGAACGTATTTGACATATCCAGATTTAAAAAGATAACTTCTCGTATATTCTTTTATTTTCCCTCGAGGATACTTCATTTGAACGAAAGTAAATTTTAATGAAACTTTATTTTTTTCAGTACTACAAGCCAAACCGGCAATAATATGTGGTTTCTCGCTCTAGTTTCTCTTTTTTTTTTTTCCCTCATTACACTACTTGATCCTATCACGGTTTAAGGAAAGGAACTTTTAATCTAATTGTATAAAATTCGGGACTACAAGCCAAACCGGCATTATTTTGCGGTTCACGTTCTAGTCTCTTTTCCTCATCACACTACTTAATCCCACCTCGTTTCCGGTCACGTGACCGTATTCGGAAAACGGCGACCGGGAAACTAAGGAGGAGGGATTACATGTTCACGGTGAGTGTCTCTCTCTCTCAAGAGCGTTCGGAAAATATTCTAGTTTACTGACAAAGCAATGACCTAGGACTTCTTCTTAACACTTGGCCTGTAATTGTTTCTATCGCAGACTATCCGGCATCAGGTAGCATTCACCAGACCCGGAAATTTACACAGCTTCCCTTCCCGGTCCAAGGCTTGGTACACACTCATATCAAGGTAATTCATTATTTTTCGCCCAGACATGCTTGTTATTTTGTCTATACGTATACAGAACCCGTGTCTGATCCTAGGTTCGCCAATTTTTTGTCTTTTACCTCAGCATCAATATATATTAAAATACGTCCTTTCAAGTGATTGCTTGACAGCAACGGAAGACGTGACACTACTGTGACTAAACTCGGATTTCTCACAACCACAGTGAGTAAGAGGAATACCCCTTTTTTCTAAAGGGCTCTTGGTTCACTTCGTGATTCAGTTTCTATAAATATCTCGCTATCACCATGGACAGACTGACACTTATTAGTCTCATCGTGTCCATATATTTTGTCCGTAGGAGGGAGCCACCACACCTGGGACCCTTTCGACCAATACGAGTCTTCCTTTCAAATATTCATGGCCTTACCAGCATTTCTATATAACTGATAGAAATATCCAGCTAAATTATGGTGAGAGACGATAACCTTTTAATTCAAGAAACCACTGTGGCATTTGGGTGCTGTCAGTTAATGTATTTGAGCCGATTAATATATCGCCAAGAGTGTAAATAGATAAAATAAAAAATAAAAAATAATTAAGAATAAGAAAGAGAGATTAATGTGGATGATATGTTCCAGCCGCCCCGAGATATTTATAATTTCCCTTCTTTATCTTCTTCTCTACCATAGTAACCAATTTATAAAGAGGCATCGACCGGGACAGAATCGTCTCTGGGTCATGTCCCAAGGTATGCGTTATTTTGAAATTTTCGAATCAAATGGAGCTACTTCTTACACAGGTTCTTTTAGAGATCGGGTGGGAATGTTTGTATGACACGACGCACTAGACATAAACAATTATAAAGTGCATGACTTGTCTGAACACCCGAAATATTCACAACTGTTTGGTGGTTCTACTGCTCTTTGCCCTTGCTTTTATGTCTTGGTGAGGTTTTAACTCTTTAAACACCCTGATTGTTTTATCAGTCCTTTTGCACAATGATTTGGAGTACCTTTTACTCATGTAAAATAGAATGTGATACAATATATTGTCTTATGGTTCTCCACACCAGTACACCATTCACCGATGTAATTTTCTCTTTACGGGATTTCCATTAGAATTTTCTTTCTTTACTATTTTGTTTCATTTACACAACAACTCACCAGTCACCGATACACACTTAGGTGTGTCCTGTGTTAAAAAACATCCTAATGCCTAAACAAGAATTTACTTGTCTGTACACAACCTAAGTATGTTATACCCACACTATTGTGTTTCCTTCCCAGCCCTGAGGAGTAGCAGTGATCTGTTCCCACGCGACGAAACACGTGTCGGCTGGCTCACGGAACCAATAAATCTACATCAAATTCCCTAACATATGGTTTTGAATTGTAGTTGTCGTGATTTAGCTCTACATTGTGAAAATTATTGTGTTTGAACTATATTATTTGTATACTTGATTTTGTGTGTGCGAAGGCTTTGCAGGGTGTGTTTATGTCTTGTAGGTTAGGTTTCTAACCCACAACAGAACGGTTAAGGGGTCTTATCCGTTCGCCTTTCCGCATCACATCCCTACCACTAGTGTCTACATACCCTAACGTTCACTTCAGGCAGTGCGCCTACCTTTCTGATTTCCAAAAACCCCACCAGTAGTACTTTCTAATCTATCAGTGTGGTTCTTAGTTAAAAGTAAATTATTGTCTCACTTATTGCCTTGTACGATTTGATCATGATTGGTGCATTTATATTATCTTCCAGGCAATCCAAAACTTGCCTGAGATTGGTCCTTATGATCTCCTCCAGAACAAAGTCTTGATTAACATTTGACCATTTACGTATTAACCCCTTGTTTTTATTATAAGACAAGGGGAGTACTCTAACTGGCATAATTAAGTCATCAGATGGAACCACTAAATCTAAAATGTGATTTAGGTATGTTAAAAATCACTGATTGTGAATTAAAATAATCAGACAATGAAGTCAATCAAAGTGCCTTGGCCTCTGCCCACATATGTTACCACGTCAGAATGTAACTGCTCTATAAAATCTAAAGTTAAAATAATGAACATTTCAGTAGCAAAGAATTAAAAATGTTCCCACAAGAGCTATGTTCAAAATGATAGCCGCCCACCATGTCCCCCGCTAAACGGTGACATGCAGCACGTTTAGACAGGGGACATAATTTACAATTAAAATCACCCCCCCAGAGTACTGCAAAGTCCGTTTTTATCTCCGCTATATGCTTCATTAATACAGTTTCCAGTTCCTGTGCAATAGTAATGTTTGTTATTAAAATTATTATGATAAAAAACAACCACAAGAATCAGGTTTTTCCAAAACTAAATATTAATGATCTGGAAATGGGGTGACTCCAGCTGCATTTTCCTGACTGTGCCATTTAATGTTGTTGAGACCAGAGTTATTAATCCTCCTTTATCATGACCACCTGCGGATGCTATAGATGGTGTGTGAATAGATTAAAAACCATTCATGTGAACTATGTCTCACATCCATGTTTCCTATAAACAAACTATACTATACTTACTAGCAAAAGCTACCCAGTCTTTAATTTCAAATTTATTTGATAGTCCTGCTATATTCCAAAAAAGCCTGCTGTGTGTGGTTACACTGGTCTGACTAGTATGTGCGCTCTCGAAGCAGCAGGTAGCTACAATGCCTTCTTCTGCTATCAGTGTGTCTATTAACACGTTAGGGTCCCGCACACCCGCTGATAGTGCATCAGGATGTACAAAGGTCCTGTCCCTCATATTTACAACAATACAATCTCCTATTTCAGTTTTTGCCTGTGAACCCACCCATGACACGTTCAACATTATTTATGTTATCATATTAAATGTCACTTACTGACCAGTCCAAGCTCTTCGCCATCCAATGCAATGTTTTGTTATTGCGCTGTTATCCAGTCTTTTTCCTTACTGATTGGCAGGTAGGGGACATTTTAAAGGACGATATCATAAGGGGTAACTTCTAGAGGAAGGTGGAGTATTCTCTAGTTACTTTTACGGGTACCGACTAGATGTTTGTTGTATTATCCAGCCATGAGATTAGACTCACTATTTTCCCCAGAAACTAGTGTAGGGCCAACCGTCCTATTTCTAGTTGATTTGATAGTTGCATTGCAGTCTGGGTATTATTATTAGCACATACCTCAGGTGTTGGTATCAGGGGAGTTGGAGGCATCTGGGAGAAATCCAGGTTAACATTAGGAATAGAGTTAGTCATAGTTTCCGTGCCTGAGGTTACCTTTGAGACACTAGAGCCAATTAATATACTTAACATTACATCAATACTGTTTAATACCCCTACAAGAGGATCAATAATTGACTTAATAATGACCGCCACCTAGCTTGTTAAGTGTTTGATTAACGCACTATCCCCCAGTGGCTCAAAATTAATAGGGTCCATAACAATGTCCATTGTTTGAGTCTTTGTTACTGACTTGCGAGGAGGGGCTGTGGTCTTCTTAAGTGTTGCCATAGGCATTATATCTTTCTTGACTTTCCCACAGGCCTTAGATTTTTTAGATGGTAGTGGGTAGATGGTATCCATAAAACCCCCTCCTGAACAGTGCCAGAGTTAGTTTCATCTCTACTTGCATCCAAACTAGTGGAAGCAATATCTTCCATTGTTTTTTCATGCTCGTGTACAATCTCCGTTGAAGTTCCATTTTGTAATGCTCTTTGGGATTCCCCCAGTCTCTTCTCCACTGACTCTATTTCGCTTGTTATTGCACCCATCGCTGGTGTTAAAAAGTTAGTGATCGATGAGGTTAACGGCCTGGCCTTAGCAGTGGTCATAACAGTTTTGTGTTTCCCCATCTCCTTAACTTTGCACATTGCTTTCCCTGATGCTATGCCAGAGGACTATTTTCAGGTACTCCTTTCTCCGCGTGGTCCAGCCAAGGGTTCTGGCCCAACCCAGCCTCGGCCGACGCAGACGGGCACAGACGGGCCACCCTTGGCCTGCGCTGTGAGAGCCCAGTCTGTTCACAAAAAAATAGAGGCTCCCATCCCTCAGCCTTTAAAGAGCACCGGCTGACGCGAACAAAGCGTGCTAGTGTCTCCTGGCGCAAAGGCTGCTGGGTATTGTAGTCCGGTTCTCTGGCACTGGTAAAATACGCCGGTAAAGTGCGCTGTGCTCTGTACAAGATGAATCTACACCACAAGGATGAACGGCTCCTGCCCCACCTCCTGCCCGGGAAAATAGGGCTGTGCTCTGTGCAAGGATAGTCTGTTCACAAAGAAATTGAGGCTCTCCATGCCAATTGTAGGTGTACTCTAACACATAGTTTACCCTAATGCATGTGTGTATTTTCACTTGTGTTTTCAACATAACACTGACCATGGGCTTGATTAGACAGAGCCCAGGAGCAGTTAAAGTCAGTTACCATCACTACCAGTCAACAAAAAATGGGGGTGCACAGGGCGCACAGGATGGCTTTGCAACAAAAAACATCAGTGTAAAGAGAACCAATTTAGCTTGTGACTCAATTTCTAGGTTTTTTCCTCTTCTATACAGTATGTACCCAACGCAAATATTCAAATGAAGCAGAGATAAATACTTGATCAAATGCCAACCAGTTTCACATGCTCTTCATTCCTTTTTGCCTAAACCATACAAACTAATGCAATATTCATGGGTACGAGGACTTGGCTTCCAGAACGGGCCTAGGAATTCCAAGCGACAAGGTACCCGGAAGCAGAAGCATTCTCTGATGCCTTGTTTGAGAAGAAAGCAGTTCTCCTCTGCACTCAAGAATGGATTGCAAGCCCGCTTGACCTCTTCTTAAGACTCACAGAGTCAGAGGGAGCATTCAGATGAAGTGTTGCAACTGATACCCCTCACTCGAACGATATTTATTTGGGGAAATTAGAATCACTAACTGATTGTCATAAACAGAATCAAAACAAGTCTTGCTAGGGATAGGTGGAGCTATTTAGGGTCAGTCATAGAGATAACAGACTATTACTTTGGTTTTCATTGGATTGCGGACCTAAGTGGAGTATTTTCTGAAGCAGGCAGATTGCTTCATGGTGTGAGGCCTAAATGAGGAAATGATGCAAGAGGCAATACCACTTTTGGATTTCACTTGTGTCCATACCCCATTTCCTAGGTTTTAATGTTTTGTTTGCCGTCCATAAAATTACTAGCTTCATTACAAATATTTAATTTTCACACACTTGTAAGAAAATCTCTCATCAGAAATTTAATTTTAAATGTAAGGTGAAACCAGAGCAACTCAAAATTAAAATTGCTTGAGTGGCATCTTTCAGCCTGACAATGACAGAAGACAGACTTCTGGAGCAGCATACTGGAAGGGCGAGGTTAACCAGCAAATCAGAGTTTTGATCAAGTTTGAAGTAAATATATAATGTATATAAATAGGCCCAGATCATATTCATAAATGTTCAAGCCATTTTAAGCTATTTTCTTGTGCATCCTATGGGAATATTTTTCAGACATGGTTATTTTATAGAACAGCATCAACCCAACAGTTTTAACGCAGACATATGCTTTCACCACAGGAAACCATAGATGGGCTGCATCTCATGAAAATCACTTAAATGCATTCATAATTCATAAGGGGTCCTCGGCAGCCTTTCCTACAGATTGTCACTGTACAGTCCACATATTTGCAAATATTTCTTTATTCTGTCATTTTCAGACAGTTGCAATATTGCAGTTTCTCTTTGGAAGCAGTTGTCACAGACAGCAAGAAACAAAGATGAGGCGTCTAGAGACCATTCCAATACAGCACTCAAATATGTTAAAACAGCATAGTGCATTTTGAAAACATCTATTAGTAATGTAGTAAGCGATGCTATTTCCTTACTACACACAAAGACCTGAACAAAATGATGTGAGATTTGTTTCTCTGTAGCAGCCATATTATTCAGAATGTTGATCTGAGAATGATATATTCATAGTTGTCTATGAAACTTGGATACATTTTGAAATGTTTTATATATGCTATCCCAGTTGATTGAAGAATGTATTGAGGAGAGATTCATGAAACCATAAAATGGTGTGGCTTGATTGTCTGTCATATTATGTCATTATTCATAAACAATTTCTGTTTTTATAAAGAAATTGAATTCATGTATTTTCAATATGTATTCTATGTTAGAGTTTAGTGGTGTCACTAGTTAATCCACAGGGTTATCTTGAGTTCGACTCAAGGGATTTCAGTCCATCACAATGGTGGATGTAGGCCATCTATGCCACTGATGATAGAAAATGTATCAGAGGTGGAAGCATGCTAAGACCTTGGGTGCAAATTCCACCAACAATGTGGACCCAAAAGATGTGGTAGGTTACATATTCCCAGATATGTTGGGGATTATTTATGAGAAGCTTGCACTGCCTCAGTTTCGCTTTTTTGATGCTCTGGCAGCCCAAGCCTGTCAATCACACCTATGAGGCAAAGCATAGCCACGCCGTATGGCTTTGATTGGCCTCAAAGAAATGGAGTAAGATAAAGCCGCGCAAGTCGCTGCCTTTCCTTACTCTGATCAAGGAGTCATTCTATGGGCTTTAGAGCTGAGATTCCTATGCAACACCTATGGATTTTGACATGGCTCCAGATTTACTTTAAAGGGCACCTTCATGAACAAAATAAATCCTGCCTGCAACAGAGGCACCATGGTGCTAGTTTTCCTACATTGGCGCTAGGCAGCAAACTATGCATCTCTCACTTATATAGTCAGTCACACACCCACTAAATCATCCATTCAGACACTCATACACCCACTCATTCTTCAACCTTGGGAGAGCTGGATTTCCGGACTTACCGCTGCCATTGGATTCCCTCTGCTTCTGGGGTTGATGCGGTCCAGGGGACCCAAGGGGACAGCTTTGCTTTGGCGACCGGGACACTGCTGTGAGCGACTGCGAGAGGTCCAGCAGCCTGCACCGGTATGTCCCCGCATTGCTCACCACGCCACAGTGCGGCATTCTGGGTCCTGTAGTCGACTCAACAGGTTTCCAGTCAACAGGTGAGCCACTTCATCAGCTGCGGGGGCAGAGTCAGAAATCATCCTATCGGTGTGCGGCAGGACACTCTACTTCTACTGCTTTCACCCACACACCCCCTGTATACTCTAGGCGCTGAGGAAGGCAACACATATGCCGAAATGCATCCGCCATAATAGAGGACTGCCAAAATAAAGCTGTTTCCTGAATTCCCCTATGTGGCCTCTGCTCTCTCTTGTGGGGAGGCTTGTTTTGTCATTTCTTGAACGCGAGTGCTAGTATCACGTTACAGGGGCCCCCGCATCACAAGTTGGCCTGGGACATGCTGGCTGCTGCTCCGGCGGATTTTGCATATTTCAGGTTTCTGAACTTTCCTGGGCCCACCTCCGAGACTTGGGAAGAAGATTTAGCGGGGTAGGAGCTATGTCGCTCTACGTTGGGAGAGCTGGATTTCCGGACTTACCCACACCATTGGATTCCCTCTGCTTCTGGGGTTGATGCAGTCCAGGGGACAAAAGGGGACAGCTGTGCTTTGGCGACCGGGACACTGGTGTGAGCGACTGCGAGAGGTCCAGCAGTCCGCACCTGCACCGGTTTGTCCCCGCATGGCTCACCACACCACAGTGCGGCATTCTGGGTCCTGTAGTCGACTCAACAGGTTTCCAGTCAACAGGTGAGCCACTTCATCAGCTGCGGGGGCGGAGTCAGACATCAACCTATTGGTGTGTGGCAGGACACTCTACTTCTACTGCTTTCGCCCACACACTCCTGTATACTCTAGGCGCTGAGGAAGGCAACACATATGCCAAAATGCATCCACCATAATAGAGGACTGCTAAAATAAAGAAGTTTCCTGAATTCCCCTACGTGGCCTCTGCTCTCTCTTGTGAGGAGGTTTGTTTTTCATATATATATGTGAACACTCTACCTTACTTAAAGGATATAAATAATTGCCATTTTCACGGACCACAAGTCCCAGAAATCACAGTTGGACTATGCACTAAGCACACACCCTCCTGGGGGCTTGGTTTGAATAAAAGAGTCATTAACAGTGAAGGTGCATTTCGAGTGCTCTCTAACAGCAGCCCATGAGGAAGGGGGCGTGTCCCCCGAAATGCGTCGGGCAGATGAAATTGTGTGGAGCGGCAACGCATGTTAAAAATGAAGCCCGGAGGGCGGAGGACTGTTGTGTGCCTCTCAGATGCTAAGGGCACTTGGGTGAGAAAAATTTGCGACACGGGGGCTCGGCCATGGAGAGGGCACCATCGGCGGCTGACATCAGGATGGTTAATCAGCATGACGAGGCTTAAAGTTCCGAACTGATTGGGACTTGGAAGCACAGGACTCCTTGTTTTATCAATGTGCTGAGCCGCAACACAGCCTACTTAAGGATTATAATGACAGTGCATTTTTTTTGTGAACACTCGACCTTACTAAAAGGATATAAATAATTGGCATTTTCACGGACCACAAGTCCCAGAAATCACAGTTGGACTATGTACTAAGCACACGCCCTCCTGGGGGCTTGGTTTGAATGAAAGAGTCATTAACAGTGAAGGTGCATTTCGAGTGCTCTCTAACAGCAGCCCATGAGGAAGGGGGCGTGTCCCCTGAAACGCGTCGGGCAGATGAAATTGTGTGGAGCGGCAAAGCATGTTGAAATTGAACCCCGGAGGGCGGAGGACTGTCATGTGCCTCTCAGATGCTAAGGGCACTTTGGTGAGAAAAAAAAAAAAATTAAAAAAAAAATATATATATATATATATATATATATATATGTTCCAAACATGCTCCACTTTACCGGGGGCCCCCAACTCTGCAGGGCGGGCTCTGTGGCAGGAACGGAGAATCCTGTTACTTTAACACACGAAGAAATTCAGAGCCCAACTCCGACTTCTTTGGCAAGCTGACTTTATTCGTCACAGGCAGAGCAGCTTCACAACACTCAATTATTTCCCAACCGGTTTCGGCTTCTTAGCCTTGTTCACAGGTGAGTGTCTTTTAATTAATTCCTTAGTGGTCACATGACCCATAGCGGTTCCTACGGGCCCCAGAATGCACCAAAATGCTGTTCATCAATCCCAAAATAGGTGTCTCTCCATGGTGCATACTCGTAACTTTCATGAAAAGCATAGTGCACTTTGCTGCCCTGCATGAAAAATATGCGCTTGACAATGCGGTGTCCCAGAGAGAGAAACTCCCTCTTCTCCCTTTCTCCATTACGTTACCAAATAGCTGTGGTAATTCCTGTAGCTGGTACGTAGTGAGAGCGAGTCATGCCCCCTCAATTCAATGTTCCAAACATGCTCCACTTTACCGGGGGCCCCCAACTCTGCAGGGCGGGCTCTGTGGCAGGAACGGAGAATCCTGTTACTTTAACACACGAAGAAATTCAGAGCCCAACTCCGACTTCTTTGGCAAGCTGACTTTATTCGTCACAGGCAGAGCAGCTTCACAACACTCAAGCTGCTCTGCCTGTGACGAATAAAGTCAGCTTGCCAAAGAAGTCGGAGTTGGGCTCTGAATTTCTTCGTGTGTTAAAGTAACAGGATTCTCCGTTCCTGCCACAGAGCCCGCCCTGCAGAGTTGGGGGCCCCCGGTAAAGTGGAGCATGTTTGGAACATTGAATTGAGGGGGCATGACTCGCTCTCACTACGTACCAGCTACAGGAATTACCACAGCTATTTGGTAACGTAATGGAGAAAGGGAGAAGAGGGAGTTTCTCTCTCTGGGACACCGCATTGTCAAGCGCATATTTTTCATGCAGGGCAGCAAAGTGCACTATGCTTTTCATGAAAGTTACGAGTATGCACCATGGAGAGACACCTATTTTGGGATTGATGAACAGCATTTTGGTGCATTCTGGGGCCCGTAGGAACCGCTATGGGTCATGTGACCACTAAGGAATTAATTAAAAGACACTCACCTGTGAACAAGGCTAAGAAGCCGAAACCGGTTGGGAAATAATTGAGTGTTGTGAAGCTGCTCTGCCTGTGACGAATAAAGTCAGCTTGCCAAAGAAGTCGGAGTTGGGCTCTGAATTTCTTCGTGTGTTAAAGTAACAGGATTCTCCGTTCCTGCCACAGAGCCCGCCCTGCAGAGTTGGGGGCCCCCGGTAAAGTGGAGCATGTTTGGAACATTGAATTGAGGGGGCATGACTCGCTCTCACTACGTACCAGCTACAGGAATTACCACAGCTATTTGGTAACGTAATGGAGAAAGGGAGAAGAGGGAGTTTCTCTCTCTGGGACACCGCATTGTCAAGCGCATATTTTTCATGCAGGGCAGCAAAGTGCACTATGCTTTTCATGAAAGTTACGAGTATGCACCATGGAGAGACACCTATTTTGGGATTGATGAACAGCATTTTGGTGCATTCTGGGGCCCGTAGGAACCGCTATGGGTCATGTGACCACTAAGGAATTAATTAAAAGACACTCACCTGTGAACAAGGCTAAGAAGCCGAAACCGGTTGGGAAATAATTGAGTGTTGTGAAGCTGCTCTGCCTGTGACGAATAAAGTCAGCTTGCCAAAGAAGTCGGAGTTGGGCTCTGAATTTCTTCATATATATATATATATATATATATATTTATATATAAATTCTTAAACTTTTTTGACACACTCAGTCACTGGGTGATATCATCAGTGATGTCTTTTGAAATGTCATCAGTGATGTCATGAGTGATATCACTGGCCATGTCATGAGAGATGTAATATGTGATGTCATCAGTAGTGCATTGCGGGGCGCGAGTTATAGTTAGCTCAGCTAACTATAATGGCTGAATTTCTCTGGTTTTGTATGAATGAAATGCCAGCCTAACTATAATGTCCCTGAAACCTGTGGTTTTTTCAGTGAATTTCGAAGGTTTTTTAAATGTTGATTCCTAACTATAACTTCCCTGAAACCTGTAGTTGGTTCAGTGACTTTATAAGGTTTTTTTAAATGCTAATTACCAACTATATCGTCCCTGAAACCTATGTTTTTTCAGGGAATTTTTTAAGTTTTTTAAATGCTAATATCTAACTATGCCTATATAGGCAGGACATGGACAGAAAGAGGAAGAAAGGCACAGAAAGAAGCAATGGAAGTGCAGAAAGTGGCAAGGGAGGTGAAGAAAAAAGAAGAAAGGTGTAGAAAGGAGCAGGAGAGGTGCAGAAAGAGGCAAGAGGGGTACATAAAGAGTCAAGAGAAGTACAGGAAGAAGCAACAGAGGTACAGAAAGAGGCAAGAGAAGTGCAGAAAGAAGCAAGCGAGGTACAGAACCAGACAAGAGAGCTGCAGAAAGAGGGAACAGGGGCACATAAAAAGGCAAGAGAAGAGGTGTGCTGAAAGTAGGTAGAGGTGTGCAGAAAGAAGCAAGTGAGGTGCAGAAAGTGGTAATAGAGGTACAGAATTAGGTAAGAGGTGCAGAAATAGGCAAGAGAAGAGCAGAGAGAGGCAAGAGGAGTGTTGAAAGAAGCAACAGGGGTGTAAAAAGAGGCAAGAGGGGTACCGACATCTGCAAGAGAGGTACAGAAAGAAGCAAAAGAAGTGCAGAAAGAACCACCAGGGGTGCAGAAAGAGGCAAGAGAGTGTAGAAAAAGACAAGAAAAGTGCACAAAGTTGCAACAGAGGTGAATAAATAGGCTAGAGAACTGCAGAAAGAGGCAATATAGGTGAGGAAGAGCCAAGAGAGATGCAAAAAGAGGGAAGAAGGGTGCATAAAGAGGCACAAGGGGTGCAGGAAGATGCAAGAGAGATACCTAAATAAGGAAGAAATGTGCGGAAAGAGGCAAGAGGGTGCATATAAAAACAAGAGAAGTGCAGAAAGAGGCATAAGAGGAGCAGAAAGAGGGAAGAGGGGTGCAGAAAGAACAAACCAAGTTGCATATGGCGGCAAGAAGGGTGCAGAAATCTGGAAGAGAGGTACAGAAAGTAGAAAGAGAAGTACAGGAAGTACTAACAGAGGTGCAGAAAGAGGCAAGAAGGGTGACGAACGAGGCATAAGAGGAGCAGAAAGAGGGAAGAGGGGTGCAGAAAGAACCAACCAAGTTGCAGATGGAGGCAAGAGAAGTGCAGAAATCTGGAAGAGAGGTACAGAAAGTAGAAAGAGAAGTACAGAAAGTACTAACAGAGGTGCAGAAAGAGGCAAGAAGGGTGCAGAACGAGGCTTAAAAGGTGCAGAAAGAGGCAAGAAGGGTGCAGAAAGAGGCACGCAATGCGCAGAAAGATGCAACAGAGATGCAGAAAGAGGTAAGAGAACTGCATAAAGAGGCAAGAGAGGTGCAGGAAGATGCAAGAGATGTGTGGAAAGAGGGAAGAGGAATGCAGAAAGAGGGAAGGAAAGTGCAGTAAAAATCAACAGTGGTGCAAAAAGAGGTAAGAAGGGTGCAGAAAGATGCAAGAGAGATGCAGAAAGAGGCAAGAGAAGAGCAGAAAGAAGGAAGAGGGAAGAGGGGTTCAGAAAGAACTATCCGATTTGCAGATGAAGGCTAGAGGGGTGCAGAAATCTGGAAGAGAGGTGCAGAAAGAAGCAACAGAAGTACATAAAGTACTAACAGAGGTGCAGAAAGATGAAAGAAGGGTGCAGAAAGAGGCAATAGGGGTGCAGGAAGAGGCATGAGAGGTGTAGAAAGAGGGAAGAAGGGTGCAAAAAGAGGCAGGAGGGGTGCTGAAAGAAACATGAGAGATGCAGAAAGAAGCTAGAGGAGTGCAGAAAGAAGCAACAGAGGTGCAGAAAGAGGCAAGAGAGGTACATAAAGAGGCAAGAGAAGTGCAGAAAAAACCAACAGAAGTGCAGTAAAAAGCAAGACAGGTGCAGAACCAGGCAAGAGGAGTGCAGAAAGAAGGAACAGGGATACAGATAAAGACAAGAGGGGTGCAAAAAGAAGGAAGAGGTGTGCAGAAAGAAGCAAGTGAGGTGCAAAACTAAGCAACAGAGGTGCAAAATGAGGCGAGATGTGCAGAAAGAGGCAAGAGAAGTACAGAAAGAGGCACAAGGAGTACAGAAAGAAGCAGGAGAAGTGCAGAAAGAACCAACAGAGGTGCAGAAAGAGGAAAGAGGGGTGCATAAAGAAGCAAGAAAAGTGCATAAACAGGAGACATAGGTGCGGAAATAGGCAAGGAAACTGCAGAAATAAGCAAGAGAGGTGCAGGAAGAGCCAAGAGTAGTGCAAAAAGAGTGAAGAAGGATGCATAAAGAGGCAATAGGGGAGCAGGAAGAAGTAAGAGAGATGCAGAAAGAGGGAAGAAGGATGCATAAAGAGGCAAGAGGAGTGCAGAAAGAACCAATATAGATGCAGAAAAAAGCAAGAGAAGTGTAGAAAAAAGCAACAAGTAGATTCAGGAGAGGTGTGGAAAGAGGCAAGAGAGGTGCCGAAAGAGGGAAGAGGGGTCCAGAAAGAACCAATAGAGGTGCAGAAGGAGGCAAGAAGGGTGCAGAAATCTGCAAGAGCGGTGCAGAAAGAGGCAACAGAGGTGCAGAAAGAGGTAAGAAAAATGCAGAAAGAGGGAAGAGAGATACAGGTGAGGCAAGAGAGATACAGAAAGAAAGAAGAACTGTGCAGAAAGAGGCCATAGGGGTGCAGAAAGAAAAAAGAGAGATGCAGAAAGAAGGAACAGAGGTGCAGAAAGAGGCAAGAGAGGTGCAAAAAGAGGGAAGATGATTGCAGAAAGAAGCAAAAGGGGAGCAGGAAGAGGGAAGAGAAGTACAGGGAGAGGGAACATGGCGTCTGGCTAAGAAGCACGGTCGAGGAGCTCCGGCGTTCGGCAGTATAACGTATAGCATAGTAATGGAAATATCGGGTCTAACCGTTTACTCTTTGGCATAGCAAAGCAGTGTTCAAAACAGCTTTCCCCCGGACAAGATTCATGGTGGTTCCAGCAACTTTCCTCGACTTTGGTGTGGCAGCGGAACAAAGGAATTGTGCGGCCGCAGATACAGCCGCTCTAACATGGTGGCGAGCGGCTCGGCTGTTGTGGAAGGGCCAGCTCGCAGCGGTGCACATGAGCTTCCTGGTCGCAAGAGTTGGAGCAGGCGAGGAGACTTGCAGAGGCAGAATAGGAGCAGGGCAGAATCAAGCACAAACCCAGGAACAGATGGTAGCTCCCCAGTGGGAGAACAAAGACGAGAAGTGAGGAGGCAGAAGAGCGTGTTGTTTGTTTGTCAGCCCTGGTGGGGGTAACAGTTTGCGATATAAGCAGGGAGTGACTACAGACCCCCAAAATATCAGCAAAGGAAAGTATTGGAATCACGGTGTTGGCTGCCATATGAGCCCAAAAAAAGAGGCAGAGTGGGTTTGGAAAAAAAATTAAAAATCCACAGCCGGACTTAGAGGGAGAAGGAAAGGTACTGGATCAGTCAGGACAAGGTAGTACAGATAGGACAAGGCAAGGGCGAACATTCTCTGCCATAATTTATAAAACAACGTATGACTTGACCACAGGGAACAGTACCGGAACAGCAAATAACATTTGGAACAATATCTGGATATTTGGTGAATAAAGATAAAACAGAAACCATGACTTGGAACGGACCAATAAACTCACAATTAGAAAAGTCAGAGATTAGGTATTTCTGAGTTAGAATAACCAAAGACTTAAACAGTACAACCCTCATTAATTTTAGGAGACTGCATCTGGAAACCAAGGCTTTATTAGAATCATGGATGCATCTGCCGCTATCCGGTCTGGGCAGAGCTAACTTGATCAAAATGATGATTCTCCAAAAGTTCACGTTCGTTTTTAATGCTTTACCATTACTTTTCAAATCAGAATGGTTACAGAAACTGCAAAGTGACCTGACCAGATTTGTGTGGGACAACAAAGCGGGGAGAATTGCATGGAAAAAACGAAGTAAAAAGAAAGTGAATGGGGGAATTGCCCTGCCGGATTTTAAACTATGTCACTTGGCTTTCTTTTTCAAAAATACTAGACATCTTCTCATGGACAATGCACAAAAATCTCCACCCCCCCACGGGCTTTAAAAAATGAATCTCTCGGAGGAAGGACATTCCTTCTTATTCAAATATGGACATCCCAAATATTTAAAAAAGATCAGGTTCAAGGTTTTGATAGCTGCCTGTCAGGTTTGGGTACTAATTATACGAGTCATGGGCATACTATATTACAGCAGCAAAGCTCTAATCTGGAACTCCCCGGGCACTCCAGAATGTCTTTCGAATATTCTAGCTCTCTCCTTATTGAGGGCGGGACTGACAACTTTGGGAGAGTTAATGAAGGAAACTCTCTCATTGCTTGGAATGTACAGGCTTCAAACACGAATCATACCTTGGCAAGACTTATATACTTTCAATTGACAAGGAGGGCTGAAATCGAAAGGCTGTTCAGTTCGGACTCTGAATGGGAGGGAGAATTTGTGAATGATCTAGCATTCAAAAAGGAAGTGTTCAAGTGGCACTGGATGCTAGAGGAAGCGGAGGACAACACGCTACCTGCACCAGAAGAGATATGGTGCACAGACATACCAGGCGTGATATCCACACTCTATGGCATGTATCATATGCAGCTCTTTGGTCAGATATCAGACCTGCACCTTTAAGAAGAAACCATCTTTTCACTCTGTACAGAGTTTATTGGTCCCCAATATTGTTGGCCAAAATGGGAGGAGGCACGAGAAGATACTGCCCCAAGTGTGGGTTGGTATGGCAATGTCCGGTAATCCAGACCTTCTGGCGCGAGGTGGGTGAGTTTTCCTCCAAAACACTAGGAGTAAAAATCCAGGTAAGCCTTGATCTTGTTATTTTTGGGATAATGCACAGAGGTAATAAAAATTACAAAGCAAACATACCTCAAGCATATCTATTTTTTGCACTGAAAATCATGGCCCGCAGATAAATATGTACGAAATGGGTAACACAGATGGCACCATCATTAAGAGAATGGATTTTATATGTTAAAAACGCCTGTAGGGTCAATTGTGTTAAAGGCTTATCTAGACAGATTAAAATGTGGAGACCAATTCGGGAGGTGCTTTTAGAAGAAGATAAGTAAGGGCGCCTCATTGTTATGAAGAAGAGGCGGCATATTAAAGTGCAATGATTAAGGCATATTAAACCTTGCTGGAGTCAGATCGTATATACCTCCAGATATATGGTTCAACAAGGCCTTGGCTTCCCGGGACGATGTTAAGTTCTGGTTATCCCAGTTAGCACGCACACGGCCGTAGCCATATGCTGAAAGCCATGTATGAGAACAAAAAAAAATTGAAAATAGAAGTGCAGAAAGAAGCAATAGATGTGTAGAACCAGGCAAGAGAGGTACAGAAAGAGGGAACAGTAGTACAGACAGAGGCAAGAGAGGTGCATAAAGTAGGAAAAGTGGTGCAGAAAGAAGCAGATGAGGTGCAGAAAGAGGCAACAGAGGTGCAGAATGAGGCAAGAGGTGCAGAAAGAGATAAGAGCAGTGCAGCAAGATGCAAGATAAGTTTTGAAAGAAGCCTCAGAGGTGCAAAAAGAGGCAAGAGATGTGCAGAAATCTGCAAGAGAGGTGCATAAAGAAGGAAGAGAAGTTCAGAAGGTACCAACAGAGGTGTACAAAGAGACAAGGGGGTGCAGAAAGAGACAAGAAAAGTGCAGAAGGAGGCAACAGGGGTGGATAAATAAGCAAGACAACTTCAGAAAGAGGCAAGATAGGTGCAGGAAGAGCCAAGAGAGGTGCAAAAATAGGGAAGAAGGGTGCAGAAAGAGGCAAGAGAGGTATAGAAAGACATAAGATGAAAGAGAAATGCAGAAAGAAGCAACAGAGGTGTAGAAAAGAGGTAAGAGGTGTGCATAAAGAGACAAGAGAAGTGCAGATATCTGCAAGAGAGTTGAAGAAGGAAGCAATAAAAGTGTAGAATGAACTAACAGTTGAAGAAAGAGGCAAGAAAACTGCAGAAAGGTGCAAGATAATTACAGGAAGAGCCAGGAGAGTTGCAAAAAGAGGGAAGAAGTGTGCAGAAAGAGGCAAAAGGGGTACAGAAAGAGGCAAGAGAAGTGCATAAAGAAGTAAGAGAGGTGTAGAACCAGGCAAGAGAGGTGCGGAAAGAGGGACCAGGGGTACAGAAAGAGGCAAGAGCGGTACAGATAGTAGGAAGAAGGGTACAGAAAAAACAAAGTGAGGTGTAGAAAGAGGCAACAGAGGTGCAGAATGAGGCAAGAGAAGTGTAGAAAGAGGAAAATAAGTTTTGAAAGAAGCAACTGAGGTGCAAAAAGAGGCAAGAGGGATGCAAAAATCTGCACGAGAGGTGCCTAAAGAAGGACGAAAAGTGCAGAAAGAACCAACAAAGGTGCAAAAAGAGGCAAGAGAGGTGCAGAAAGTGGCCAGAGAAGTGTAGGAGGAGTCAGCAGAGGTGGAGAAATAGGCAAGAGAACTGCAGAAAGAGACAAAATAGGTGCAGAAAAAGGCAAGAGAGGTGGAAACAGAGAGAAGAAGGGTTCGGAAAGAGGAAATGGGGAGCAAAAAGAGGCAAGAAAGGTCCAGAAAGAGGGAAGATGGGTGCAGAAAGAGGTAAGAGAGGTGCATAAAGAGGCAAGAGAAGTACAGATATCTCCTAAAGAATTGCAGAAGGAAGCAAGAGAAGTACAGAAAGAACCAACATACATGCAGAAAGAGGCAAGGGGTGCAGAGAGTAGCAAGAGAAGTACAGAAAGAGGCTAGAGGTGCAGAAATAGGCAATAAAGCTGTAGAAAGAAACAAAATATGTACAGGAAGAGGCAAGAGTGGTTACAAAAAATGGAAGTAGGGTACAGAAAGAGGGAAGAGTGGTGCAGAAGGAAAGAAGAGAGAGGCAGAACGAAGGAAGAGAAGTGTAGAAAGAAGTAACAGAGGAGCAGAAAGAGGCAAGACAGGTACATAAAGAGGCAAGAGAATTATAGAAAGAAGCAAGAGAGGTGCAGAAAATTGCAGGGAACTGCGGAAAGAAGCAAGAGAGGTGCAAAAAGAGATAACATAGGTACAGAATGAGGCAAGAGAGGTGCA
Organism: Lissotriton helveticus; assembly: GCF_964261635.1. Classification (NCBI taxonomy): domain Eukaryota; kingdom Metazoa; phylum Chordata; class Amphibia; order Caudata; family Salamandridae; genus Lissotriton; species Lissotriton helveticus. The sequence goes on along the minus strand of NC_136059.1, from coordinate 743,673,888 downwards.
TAAACTGACAAGGGAAGTGATGAAGAAGCAACAGAGGTGTAGAAAGAGGCAAGAGGAGTACAGAATGAGGCAAGAGAGGTGCAGAAACAGGCAGGGGAAGTGCAGAAAGGGGCAAGAGAAGTCCTGAAAGAACCTAGAGAGGTACAGAAACAGGCAACAGTGGTACAGAAAGAGGCTACAGAGGTGCAAAAAGAGGCAACAGAGGTGCAGAATGAGGCAACAGAGGTGCAGAAACAGGTGAGGAAATACAGAAAGAGGCAAGAGCAGTGCAGAAAGAGCAACAGAGCTATAGAAAGAGGCATGAGGGGTGCAGAAAGAGGCAAGAAAAGTGCAGAAACAAACAAGAAATATGCAGAAAGAACCAACAGATGTGCAAAAAGAGGCGGGAGAGGTGCAGAATGAGGCAAGAGAGGTGCAGAAACAGGCAGAAGTATTGAAAGAGGTAAGAGAAGTGATGAAAGAACCTACAGACGTGCAGAAATAGGTAACAGGGGTACAGAAAGAAGCAACAGAGGTGCAGGAAGAGCAAAAAGAGGTACACGAAGAGGGAAGACAGGAAAGGTGCAGAAAGAGGCACAGGGGATCAGAAAAAGGAAAGAGAAGTTCAGATATCTGCAAGAGAGTTGCAGAAGTAAGCAAGAAAAGATCAAAAAGAACCAACATAGGTGCAGAAAGAAACACGAGAAGTGCAGTAAGAAGCAACAGAGGTGCAGAAAGAGGCAAGAGGGGTGTATAAAGAGGCAAGAGAAGTGCAGATATCTATAAGAGAGTTGCAGAAGGAAGCAAGAGAAGTGCAGAAAGAACCAGCAGACATGCAGAAGGCAAAAGAGGTGCAGGAAGAGGCAAGAGGAGAGCAGAAAGAGACAAGATGGGTGCAGAAAGAAGTAATAGAGGTGCACAAAGAAGCAAGAGAGGTGCAAAAAGGGGCAAGCGAAGTGCAGAAAAAGGCAAGAGCGGTGCAGAAAGATACAATAGAGGTGCAGAATGAGGCAAGAGAGGTTCAAAAACAGGCAAGAGAATTTCAGAAAGAGGCAGGGGAAGTGCTGATGCAACGGAGATATAGAAAGAAGAAAGAGCGGTACAGAAAGAGGAAAGAGAAGTACAGAAAGGTGCAAGAGAAGTCCAGAAAGAACCAAAAGAGGTACAGAAAAAGGCAAGAGGGGTGCAGAATGAGGCAAGAGATGTGCAGAAACAGGCAGGAAAAGTGAAGAAAAGACAAAAAAAGTGCTGAAGAACCTACAGAGGTGCAGAAATAGGTAACAGAGGTGCAGGAAGAGGCAACAGAGGTGCAGAAAGAGGCAACTAAGGTGTAGAATGAGGCAACAAAGGTGCAGAATTAGGCAACGGAGGTACAGCAATTGGGAAGAGAAGTGCAGAGAGAGGCAAGAGAAGTTCTGAAAGAAGCAACAGAGGTGTAGAAAGAGGCAAGAGGGGTGCAGAAAGAGGCCAGTGTACTGCAGAAAGAAGCACGAGAGACGCATTAAGAGGTAAGGGAGGTACAGAAGAAGGCAAGAGAGGTACAGAAACATGCAAGAGAAGTGCAGAAAGAGGCAATAGAAATGCTGAAAGAAGCAACAGAGGTGTAGAACAAGGCAGGAGAGGTGCAGAATGAGGCAAGATAGTAGAGAAACAGGCAGGAGAAGTACAGTAGAGGCAAGAGAAGTGCTGAAATAACCTATAGGAGTGCAGAAAGAGGCAACAAAGGTGCAGAAATAGGCAACAGAGGTGCAGAATTAGTCCACACATGTATAGAAAAAGGCAAGAGAAATGCAGAAAGAGGCAAGAGAAGTGGTGAAAGAAGCAACAGAGGTGTGGAAAAGGCAAGAGGGGTGCAGAAGTCTGCAAGAGAGGTGCAGAAATAAGCAGGAGAAGTGCAGAAAGAACCAACAGAGGTGCAGAATGAGGAAAGAGAGGTTCAGAATGAGGAAAGGAAGCTGCAGAACAAGGCAAGAGAGGTGCAGACAGAGGCAAGAGGTGCAGCAATAGACAACAGAGGTGCAGGAAGAGGGGTTTAGAAATAGGCATGAAAAGTGCAGAAAGAGGCAACAAAGGTGCAGAGATAGGGAGGAGACCTGCAGAAAAAGACAAGAGAGGTGAAGGAAGAGGCAAGAGAGGTGCCAAAATAGGGAAGAAGGGTGCAGAGACAGGGAGAAAGGGAGGTGCAGGAAGAGGCAACAGTGGTGCAGAAAGATGGAAGAAGGGTGTAGAAAGAGACTAGAGGGATGCTGAAAGAAACACAAGTGATTCAGAAAGAAGCAAGAGAAGTACAGAAAGAAGCAGCAAATGTGCATAAGGAGGCAAGAGGGGTGCATAAACAGGCAGGAGAAGTGCATAAATCTGCAAGAGAGGTGCAGAACAAAGCGAGAAAAGTGAAGAAAGAATAAACAGGGGTACAGAAAGAGGCAAGAGGGATACAGAAAGAAGCAAGAGAAATGAAGAAATCTGCAAGAGAGGTGCAGAGAGAAGTGCAGAAAGAACCATCAGAGGTGCAGAAAGAGGCAGGAGAACTGCAGAAAGAAGCAGTAGAGGTGCACAAAGAGGCAACAGAGGTGCAGAATGAAGCAACAGAAGTGCAGAAACAGGCAAGGGAAGTGCAGAAAGAGGCAAGAGAAGTGCTGAAAGAAGCAAGCAAAGTTTTGAAAGAAGTAACAGAGGTGCAAAAAGAACTAAGAGGGGTGCAGAAATCCGCAAGAGAGGTGCATAAAGAAGGAAGGAAAGTGCAGAAAGAACCAACAGAGGTGCAGAAATAGTGAAGAGGGGCGCAGAAAGAGGCAGGAAAAGTGCAGAAGGAGGCAACAGGGGTGCAGAAATAGGCAAGAGTGCTGCAGAAAGAGGCAAGGTAAGTGCAGGAAGAGCCAAGAGATGTGAGAAAAGAGGGAAGAAAGGTGCAGAAAGAGGCAAAAGGGGTACAGGAAGATGCAAGACAGGTACAGAAAAAGGGAAGAAGGGTTCCGAAAGAGGCAACACGGATGCATAAACAGGCAAGAGAAGTGCAGATATCTGCAAGAGAGTTGCATAAAGAGGCAAGAGAATGCAGAAAGAAGCGAGAGGTGCAGAAAGAGGCAAGCAAACTGCAGAAAGAAGCAAGAGAGCTGCAGAAAGTGGCAAGAGAGGTGCATAGTAAGGTAAGAGAGGTGGAGAAACAGGCACGAGAAGTACAGAGAGGCAAGAGAAGTGCTGAAAAAGCAACAGAGATGTAGAAAGAGGCAATGGGGTGCAGAAAGAAGCAAGAGAAGTATAGAAAGAATCAACAGAGGTGTGGAAAAAGGGGTGCATAAAGAGGCAAGAGAGGTGCAGAAACAGGCAGGACACGTGCAGAAAGTGTCAAGAGAAGTGCTGAAGAACCAACAGAGGTACAGAAAGAAGGCAACAATGGTACAGCAACAGGCAAGGGAAGTGCAGTAAGAGGCAAGAGAAGTGCTGAAAGAAGCAACAAAGGTATAGAAAGAGGCAAAACTGATACAGAAAGAGGCAAGAGATGTACAGAAAGAGGCAAGCGAAGTTATGAAAAAAGTAACAGAGGTGCAAAAAGAGGCAAGGGGGTGCAGAAATCTGCAAGAGAGGTGCATAAAGAAGGAAGGAAAGTGCAGAAAGAACCAACAGAGGTGAAGAAAGAGGGAAGAGGGGTGCAGAAAAAGGCAAGAAAAGTGCAGAAGGAGGCAACAGAGGTGCAGGAATAGGCAAGAGGGCTGCAGAAAGAGGCAAGATAGGTGCAGGAAGAAGGAACAGAGGTACGGAAAGAAGGAACAGGAATGCATAAAGAGGCAAGAGAAGTGCAGAAAGATGCAAGAAAGGTACAGATAGAGGGAAGAAGGGTGCAGAAAGAGGCAAGAGGGGTATAGAAAGAAGCATGAGAGATGCAGAAAGAAGCAAGAGAAGTGCAGAAAGAAGGAACATAGGTACGGAAAGAAGGAACAGGGGTGCATAAAGAGGCAAGAGAAGTGCAGATATCTGCAAGAGAGTTGCATAAAGAGGCAGGAGAAGTGCAAAAAGAAGCGAGAGGTGCAGAAAGAGGCAAGCAAACTGCAGAAAGAAGCAAGAGAGCTGCAGAAAGAGGCAAGAGATGTGCATAAAATGGCAAGAGATGTGTAGACACAGGCAAGAGAAGTACAGAGAGGCAAGAGAAGTGCTGAAAAAGCAACAGAGATGTAAAAAGAGGCAATGGGGTGCAGAAAGAAGCAAGAGAAGTATCAAAAGAATAAACAGAGTTGTGGGAAAAGGGGTGTAGAACGAGGCAAGAGAGGTGCAGAAACAGGCAGGAGAAGTGCAGAAAGAGTCAAGAGAAGTGATGAAGAACCAACAGAGGTACAGAAAGAGGCAACATAGATGAGGAATGAGGCAATAGAGGTACAGCAACAGGCCAGGGAAGTGCAGAAAGAGGCAAGAGAAGTGCTGAAAGAAGCACGTAGGTGCAGAAAGCGGCAAGAGATGTGCAGAATGAGGCGAGAGAAGTACAGAAAACAGACAGGAAAAGTGCAGAACGAGGGAAGAGAAGTGCTGAAAGAACCTATAGAGGTGTAGAAAGAGGCAACAGAGGTGCAGAAAGAGGCAGGAGAAATGCAGAAAGAGGCTAGAGAATTGCTGAAAGAAGAAACAGAGGTGCAGAAAGAGGCAAGAGGGGTACAGAAATAAGCAAGAGAAGTGCAGAAAGAGCCTACAGAGGTGCAGAAAAAGGCAGGAGAAGTGTCCCACATACCAGGATTGCTAAGTACTCATAGCAGTCCATGCCCCCTTTACCCACCACTCTGCAAACATTCTCTCTGGTGTATTCTTAGTGGTGAACTAGCCTACCTGTTACCTTAAGTAAGCCCCACACAGTGGAAGTGTTGAGAGGTGGACACAGGCCATGCCTCCCTTCTCCACCACTCTGCAAACGTGCCTCCTGGCGTGCTCTTGGTTTAGGGAAGGAGTCCCCTTGCCTCTTGAGAGTCCCTGGGGGCCAACTAGCCTCCAGATACCTCAAGTAAGCCCCACATAGATGGATTGCTGAGAGTTGCTCAGAGGCCATGCCCACTTTCTATACCGCAGGGCACAAGGGGACCAGATCGCTCAACAAGAAGTGCTCCAAGAAGAGTGTTTGCAGAGTGGCGTAAAAAGGGGCATGGATTCCTACCACCTCACAGTAATCTCACTGTGTGGTGTTTACTGGAGGTATCTGGCAGGCTAGTTGGCCCCTAAGGACCGTCACCAGTGAGGGTTCTTTATCCCCCAACTCAGATTGCACCAGGAGGTGCATTTGCAGATTTATGCAGTGTGGGGGCAGTTTCTTTTTTTATTTTAAGAAGGAGAACTGTTTGGTGGCCCTTCCCTTGACTCTTTTGGGCCCCCCAGGGTCTGATCCTTTTTTAAAAAAAAAAGAAAATGAAAAGGGAGGGGGCCTGCGGCCTCCCTTCCCATGCCCATTTTGCCCTGGGGACCCATCCCCATGGCCATTTCTATGTTTTAACTATATTTCAAAGAGTGGGCTGCGTGGCCCCCTCCTGTGGCCAATTTCGGCCCCAGGAACCCCATCCCCTGGAGCTTGGTTATTTTAAAAAAAAGATGTTTTCTATAGGAGAGGAACCTCATCCCCCGGGGCCCTGATATTTTGTTTAAAATTAAGAAAATGGAGGGGGACCAAGTGGCTCCCTCCTGGGTAATTTTGGGCCCCGGGAACCCCATCCCCCAGGGCTTGGCCTCACGTTGGGGACCATAGGGGAGTCCCACAGCCCCGGCGGTCCCTTTCGGCTAACCACCTGCTGCAGGAGCCACAATTGCTTTTGAGCAAAGGGAGCTGCTAATATGCAGCTTCCTTTGCCCAAAAGCAATTCTGCTCTCGCTCCCATGAAGCAAAGCAGAAGTTTGCTCCTGCCCTGCCATAGCAAACAGCAATGTCCCAGGGGTGGGCACCCCAGGACATTGCTAGAGATAGGCCTGGAGGGTGGTGGTCCCCAGGGCCATGAAGAGCTCCTAGAGGGGGTGCTGCACTGCCCCTTCTCATCTTCATTGTAGCCCCGGGGAGGTGGGGGTCCCTAGGGCTAGAGGCCCACAACAGATCCCTGCACTTAACTGATGTATGCCCCGTGGAGGTGGTGGTCCCCAGGACAGTGTGGGGGTGGGGGATCGAGCCCCGCCACACTTGATTTTTTTTAAAAGTAACCCAGGGAGGTGGCGGTACCGGGGGAAGCATGGGGTGCCAGAAGCGCCCCTCGCTATTTTTAAAAAATCCTGGGGAGGAGGCATTTTCTGGGGCTTCTGGGGGGCCCATGAGGCACTCCACCCATAAATCCATAAAGCCCTGGGGAGGTGACAATCCCTGTGGTGCGGGCGGCCCTCGTGGCGCCCCGCATATCATTAGCATAGCCCCAGGGAGGTGGCACTCCCTGGGGCTGTGGAGGCCCCGCAGGGCCCTGCATTATGATAAACCATTGCCCTGGCCCACCCGGGGGCTTCAAGAAAACGGAGCATGGGAGGCCACGCTATGTTTTAAAAAAAAATTGGCAAGATTTGCGGACCCTATGTGAAGCCCACCAAATAGTTTTTTTAAAAGATGCTTTTTTAGGCCCTCGCGTCACTGTGGGACCCACTGAGCAGGCCTAGGGGGTCAGAGTCTCGATTCATGAACCTCGAAACCGTTGTAACCTCGTAACGAATTGTACGTTTTACTAATATCTTTTATTTCCAATATATATGTATGATAGAGAAGCTTGCTTATGTGTTTTATTAATACGAATAACTTTTGTAATTCTAAAATGGCCGCTGCTTGTCTTTCCTCTTCTGCGCATGCATCAGTCACACTCACGTGACTTCGTGTAGAGATAGTTTTGGAGGGAAAGGGTGTGCATGCGTAATAAGCAATAAGATGGCTGTGCTTTGATAATGTGGTGAAGCCTTGTGCTGCTGCTCTTGTGACATTGTTCGTTGCACTTACCATTAATGCATAGTATATTTTTATAATGATGAAACCTGAAATGTGAAATCATGACATGTAATACATTCATTCATTTCTATGTTTTAATTTGTTTTCGCTTACTTTTCATGTATCACGGGAAATGGGGGTCCGAATGGGTCGTGAGCCATTTTGAAGGTCCTTTCTGCGCATGCTCAAGATGCGAGGCCAAAGACAAACTTGGACCGTGGAACTCAGCCAGCTGGCAGCCACAGTCAAGATGCTCCTGAGAGAATTACCTCTGACCCAGGAGGATGGAGCCAATGTTTCTAGGTTGTTACAAATGTATAATTTTTCATTGTATTCAGTGCGACTTCTCGTGGGAACCCCAATCTTGCTAGGCGGCACCTTAGGATGCAAATTAGGCCTTAGAATAGTCTGTTCTGATTGGTGTGTTAACCAAATCCTACCTTAGGACCAATCCAAATTGGGGATTCTGACACTTTGCAACATTTGGGGGGTGGTACCCTGTCCCAAAACAGTATATCTAGCCTAGGTTTAGCTAGAGAAATTGTCCGACTTGTCTGAATAGCTGACCTGTCACTGACCCAACGCACTCAATAGGTGACTTGATACAGAGGTGCTGCGGAGCTCTCTGTCCGAAATCTGACCATAGACTCTGAAGGTTTTACTGAACCTTAAGTGCTGGCAGAGCACTTTGCTGGGGAATTCGCTGACCCAATCGGGGTCCTGATCGATAGCTGCAGAGAGGGTGGAGCGCAGGCGTTGCTTCCGAACTGCGGGTGCTGGTCGTATCCTGGTGGTCCTGTCCTGATCCGAATCTGGGTTTCCTGTCCTATCCTGGGGTGTCCATTCTGCACCGGCTGTCCCACTGAGGGTTATCCTGTCCTTAACTGACCCGTGGCCAGGGTTGGTTTTCACACCAGTCTAGGTAAATATCGCTCTGAGTTCTTAAACTGCACCTTTCTATTTTTCTGTCTTTGCTTTAATAAAGACATACCTTTGCACGTGAATAATTTTCAAAGCTTTCTCCTGCAACCATTGCATTTCATAAAATCGTTTGCATTTTTATTTCATAGCGTGTTCCTATGTTACCCTACCTTTTAGAAATCATTTTCTGTATTGCAGTTTGCAACTTCCTGTTATGATCTTGGTTTTTTCTCTCGTAAACTGACTAAAGTAACTCAGATTTATAGCGTGTTCACTTTGCCCTTATCTTAGTTTTCCTCTCACTTAGCGGGTTCCCTGTCGCACTAGCATTCTTTTGATAAAACTGTATGACTGCCCTTTATTTGAATTTAAGATAAAACTTTCAAAACTTCCAGTTGTCCGTGGTCATTTCATGAAAAGTAAAGTCATATATTGAATAGTATATTATACTGCTTTTCCTTTTACAGCTAGCTCCCTGACCCATCGTTGTCATAGGTACCCATAACGGTGGATGGTAAGTTGGGTACACTGGAAATAAATCGAAAGGGAACTCACAATTATTGATAGTAGATTGTGTGGTCATCTGATCAATGTATATGATAAAGTAAAGTATATGGGCCCGAAGCCAGAAGTGGCGAAATTATTGGTCAGGTGACCCGCGATCTCTAGCAGTAATTTTCTGGTAGCAGAGAGGATGGCTAGGGACTAGTTAAAGGATAGGTAGGACTAGTTAGTCTAGCTAAGTCGGATGCTGCTATAAGAGTAGGCGCTTCAAGGGAAATTGATCACTCACTTGAAAATCGTTTACTTTGAAAAATTATGAAATGTTTTAAAATTGTTATTCTTCTTATCATACTGTTATATGTATTAATCCATTCGTACGTAAAACGTCTTTTATGTTGTTAGGAATCCCCGGGGAATGGAATAGCGAGTGGTGAATAGAATCCATTCGCTTGGAGGTCACTGGCTTTTAAGGAAAGTTGGTGCAGGTTAGGCAGAACTGGAAGCACTAACTAGGGTTTTTTCTGGATGTATGATTGAATAAATGTTAGTAACGAGGTTCATTGGCAAAATTCTTACTGTGGTATAACCTAGTAAGGGTCACACCGGAAGAGTAGCAGGTTCATCGGAGCTTTAGTGAAAGCAAAGGGACTCGCGGGTGAAACGTTAGGCTTGGATATATCCCGGAAAAGTGGATGAGTCTAGGGAAGTAACAGGTGCCCCAATGCTAGTGTGAAGGGTAGGCGGAAGAGACCTACTCGTAGTGAGTGAAAAGTAAATGGAAGTAGTTTACTTGCAGTAGAACAAATCTTTCCTGTCTAGACACTTGAGCACAGTGGCGAATGTGTATTCGTTGTAAAATAACCAGGCACTAAGCACTTTAGAAAGAAAGAAAGTTTCCGTTACCTTGTGAAGGAGGGAGTCAGTCGCGAAGCTGCTCTGACGTCACCCTGTGCCGCGCTGAGATTGGTAGACGCAGCGGGCTAGTAGCGGAGCTGGAATTGTAAAGGAGGGGCGAGCGCCGGAGCGTGGGAACTGTCTCGCGAAAGGGCCGCGCACCCATTGGTCGAGATTATTTGAACTCGTGCATTTCATTGGTCGCACGAAAATAAAAGATGCACTCGGATTGGAAGTGATTTGTAAACAAAATCACTCGTAAAAAATCGTATGTGGCATTCGTATAGACTGCATACCAGACCTGATCCTCGGCATATGGGATTTGAGAACGACCAGTGGAAAGGAGTTAAAAACGACATTATGTACGGAACTAAGAGAAAAGTATCTCTTGTAAATAAGGTGAAGAATTATTTCAAAAAGGACAAGCCGATTAAAACTAGAGAAGGTGTTGTCATACCGCAACCTAACACTCCCGCATCTTTCATGATGTTCGATAAAGGGTACAACACATGTGTATGGTTGGAGAATTGGGTGGAATACACGAAAGATGACGGAGTATTGGCTTTTCCGTTAGATGGAACATTTAACAGCAGAATTCTATTTAATTTGAGAACCCGAATGAATGATTTACATCCCAGACCTAGATTAACGCAGTATGAAGCGCTAGAGGAATGGGAAATCGAGGCTTTCGAAAGGGATAAGCCACGGATGGATAAAGGGTTAACTAAATTTTATCCAAAGTTGAAGCAGGAAGCACGAGCTAAAAAGATGAAACAGTGGAGGCAGAATATGATAGTGGAGGGATTGTTTCCCATGCTGCCACCAGATGATCCTTCTGGGGAAAAGAAACGGTTGGAAAAATCTAAACAATGGGTACCCAACGGAGAGTCGGATGATGAATTATTAGATGACCTATGTACGAGAAGTCCACCTCCTTATAATGAAGGACATCGACCTTCCAGTACAGGAGATATTTCCCGAAGACTTCCTCTTCAGGAAGAAGTTAGGTCCGCAAGTGTATGGGGGGGTTACCACATTCCTCCCTATACCGAGAGTCTAGGACCAGTGGATACCAGAAACATTTACCCCAGAATGTCAGCTAGTGGGGAGACAGGATATTCCCGTGAAGGAGATTTTTGTTCTCGACCTCCCTATGGAGGCGAGATGAGACCCTCAAGTTCAGGAATGCCGCTATTACAGTCACAGTATGAGGAAGAACGAAGATCCCTAGGTACAGGAAGTTTATTCCCAAGAACAAATTATGGTGGAGGACCTAGTGAGACTCATCCCACTGCCCCAAGTTATGCTCCCACACTAACCCCGCAGGTGTTACATGACAAATCCATAGAGAGATTACTGGAAGAAAAGGAGCGGGAGGTTCTAGCAAAACAGAGAGCTGAGATCATTCAGAAAATGACCCAGTTAAATACCAGTCCTGAAGCATTGACAATCCCAGTAACAATCGGACCCGTAGTTTCATTGTACGGGGATCGGCATGAAAGTCCAAAACCTCCAGTCATTACTCCCGTAATAGCACAACCCAGACCAGAACCCTTAATTGTAGATGAACAGACGAGTGAGTGTGAATCTGAAGTCTCACTGATGGATCTGCCCATTAGAAATACAGGGAAAAGAATGCAGAAAAGACATAATCCTTTCAATGCGAGGGAGATTCAAATGGAATCGACTTCAGGTACTAGAAGTGTCACTTTGGTCACACCTGAAGAAATTGAAAGATGGAGTCAAGAATTAGAGAAACAAACTTCGCAAACAAAACCTTTAGACCTCTACAAACTGAGAGTAGAAATAGAAGAATTAATGGCAGGAAACGTAGGATTAGACAGATTAAATACCTACTCTGAAGAAGAGCTGTTGTTTATGTGCAAAAGTCTTACCCGCAATGTCCGAGTACTTCATGAAAAATTGACCGATACTGCTGCTAGTATGGGAATAGACATTTCAAAATCGAAACCCTTGCAGAAACCATACCGAGCAGAATTTTCAGACAAAGATTTGGAAAACCTGAATGTGTCAGGGAAAAAGGCACAGGTCAAAGAACTATTGACAGTGTTGCAGAAATGGGGAGACGTGGAAAAATGGAAAGCCAGATGGGCTAGGAAGAAAGATGAGGCCAGGTCTAGGCAGGTAACTCCCGAATTTGTCCTAAAAGAAGCAGACAAACCAGAACAGTTATGCCCTATGCGTGAAGTGCCAGGGGGAAAATATGTACACGTCCCATGGTCCCGTCAGGATATTGTGTCCTTCACAAATGACTTCCCAAAATTACGAGAAAAACCAGTCGACTGGTACCGGCAGGTAGAGAGATTCGTAAAAGTGCAGAAATGCCTATGGAAAGACCTGGATGGGTTCTTCGACATAGTGGTCCCTGTAGATCTGTGGACTGAGTGTAAAATAGCCATCGCCTGGCCTAGTGAGGAATACCCGAGAGATGACAAAACAGGGGAACCATCGAAGGAAGTGATGAGGAAGTATGAACAAGTAATTCAACATTTGAAAATAAAAGTACCTGCAAAGGAAACTGATTGGACCAAGATAGATAGAACCACGCAGGAAAGGGACGAGACTGTGCATTCCTTTTATGAAAGGCTGTTGCAGGTATTTAAAACATACAGTGGTATAGATAACATCGAGATGAAGGACATGACCCACTTCATTTACAGGTTTGTAAACGGTTTAAGACCCGAAATTTGTCAGTGGATAAAGGATAATAAAATCTGTTGGCATACCAAAAAGATAGATGAGGTCCTACGGTACGCAAAGTACTGTGAGGACGAAATGGCAGAAAAGAAAAAGGCCCTGAAGGAGAAGGTGATGTGGGCTCAAGTAAAGCTCGCAGAACAGCAAGAAAAGCAACTGAGTAAATTAAGTAAAGTTACTCAGAACCAAGGTCCTGGGGGAGGGAATGGAGGAAAGCCCCGACCTAAAATGAGTAGAGAGGAAGCCAAAAAGAAATTTCCCTGCCATCAGTGCGGAGAAATTGGACATTGGCGAGACGAGTGTCCGTATTTACAAAATGATAATGCCCAAACACCTGATTTAATTCCACAGACGCAGAATGAAAAGCAAAGAAAGACCCAGCAGCAGGTAAAAACGGATGTATGACGTTACAACTCATACTTTTACAACGCATGCCATTACAACGAATTTTTTACAACGCAAAAACTTTTACAACGCATGTATTTACAACGCATGTTTTTACAACGCATGTACCTTTACAACGCATACCATTACAACGTAAGTATTGGTAAGTATATATTATTTTTTTTTATTTAAATTAATTGAAAATAATATAATTTAATTTAATTTAATTTAATTTAATTTAATTTAATTTTATTTAATTGATTTAATTTAAATTTAATTTTATTTTATTTTTACCTTATACCCCTGTACCCCAAAAACCCCAAACTGACCCTGAACCCTAAAAATACCCCTGTACCCCAAAAACCCAAAACTGACCCTGAACCCTAAAAATACCCCTGTACCCCAAAAACCCAAAACTGACCCTGAACCCTAAAAATACCCCTTTACCCAAAAACCCAAAACTGACCCTGAACCCTAAAAATACCCCTGTACCCCAAAAACCCAAAACTGACCCTGAACCCTAAAAATACCCCTTTACCCAAAAACCCAAAACTGACCCATAACCCTAAAAATACCCCTTTACCCAAAAACTGAAAACTGACCCTGAACCCTAAAAATACCCCTTTACCCAAAAACTGAAAAATTACCCTGAACCCTAAAAATACCCCTTTACCCAAAAACTGAAAACTGAACCTGAACCCTATAAATACCCCTTTACCCAAAAACTGAAAACTGACCCTGAACCCTAAAAATACCCCTTTACCCAAAAACTGAAAACTGACCCTGAACCCTAAAAATACCCCTTTACCCAAAAACTGAAAACTGACCCTGAACCCTAAAAATGCCCCTTTACCCAAAAACTGAAAACTGACCCTGAACCCTAAAAATACCCCTTTACCCAAAAACTGAAAACTGACCCTGAACCCTAAAAATACCCCTTTACCCAAAAACTGAAAACTGACCCTGAACCCTAAAAATACCCCTTTACCCAAAAACTGAAAACTGACCCTGAACCCTAAAAATGCCCCTTTACCCAAAAACTGAAAACTGACCCTGAACCCTAAAAATACCCCTTTACCCAAAAACTGAAAACTGACCCTGAACCCTAAAAATACCCCTTTACCCAAAAACTGAAAACTGACCCTAAACCCTAAAAATACCCCTTAAAAAACCCAAACATATAAAATTTAAAATATAATTATATACTTACCAATACTTACGTTGTAATGGTATGCGTTGTAAAGGTACCTGTGTTGTAAAAACATGCATTGTAAATACATGCGTTGTAATGGTTTTTGCGTTGTAAAAGTTTTGTTGTAATGGTAGTGCGTTGTAAAAGTTGCGTTGTAATGGTTGTTTCCCGGTAAAAACGATTCAAGTGCCTCGAGCGCCAAAGCCTATATTTAAAGGGAAGTCACCACAGGGTGATGATGTAGAAGTCTGGGGAGGCAATGAGGATAGAAATACAGCAACTTCGCAGTATTTGTTGAACGACACCTTTTTCTGTGATGACCAATACTGACGGGGCCTGAGAGGGGAGGACGAGGAGTGCGTACTTGGCGCCTCTTTGCCGGTAGACCAGTCAGGGCCATACATTGAAGGAAAGGTTGATGGAAATGATGTCACCTTTCTATTGGACACTGGTGCTACCCGTTCTACTGTGAGAACAGTGGACGTTCCAAACCTACCCCTCTCGGGAGAAGCAATCCAAGTAGTAGGAGTATCTAATCAATTAATTAGTACACCTGTTACCCAACCCATGGAGATCTCAATTGGAAACTTTAAACAAATGCACAGATTTGTTGTCTGTGATACCAGTCCGGTAAATTTACTGGGACGTTATTTGCTGTGCAAAATGAATTGTACCATCTTTTGCACACCAAAGGGCGTCGAAATTCAAACCCCAGATGAAGACGGTATCTACAAGCTAATGCTAATTAGACCCGACTCAGAAATAAAACGAATGACTATACAGGACTTACCTGAAGAACTCCAGCAAACAGTGAAGACAGAAGTGTGGGACTTTACTGGAAAGGATGTAGGGTTGATGAAAAATATAGATCCAATACAGATAACGATGAAAGAAAATGCAGTTTACCCTAACACTAAGCCTTACAAAATGAGTGCCGAAGTGAGAGCAGGTGTTGCTATTGAAATACAGAAATTGCTAGAAGCAAACATCATACAGGAAGTAATGAGTAGCCCGTGTAATTCACCCATTATGGGCATTAAGAAGCCTAGTGGCAAGTACCGAGTAGTGCAGGACCTGAGAAAGGTAAACAAAATTGTGGTTCCTTGCTGTCCCATTGTCCCAAACCCAGCAGTCATCCTGTATCAGATTCCCTGGGATGCTGAATGGTTCACTGTGATAGACCTATGTCATGCTTTCTTTTCGATTCCATTGCATCCAGATAGCAAATTTCTTTTCTCATTTGCTTTCAACAGTAACGTGTATGTCTGGAACAGGGTCCCCCAGGGGTACACAGAAAGCCCCTCTATCTTTAATCAGATCTTGAAAAAATGCCTTGAAACTTTAGTCTTACCTGGAAAATCTGTTCTGGTACAGTACGTTGACGACCTATTGGTGGCGTCTAAAAGCCATAGGGATTGCGTGGTTGACACCATTGCCCTACTGAATCACCTGAGTGAAAAGGGACATAAAGTGGCCCCTGAAAAATTACAGTTCTGTTCGAAATCAGTGAAATATCTGGGACACCAGATAGAAAAAGGTATCAGAAAAGTCACCTCAGAGAGAGTCAGAATAATTCAAAATATGCAGTTACCCCGTACTCAGAAAGAAATCAGAATGTTCCTCGGAGTTGTAGGTTATTGCAGGCAATGGATTGTGGGATTTGCAGTTCTTGCAAAGCCTTTGATACAAATGACAAAGAAAGGAGCAAAGGACCCAGTTGAATGGAATGACGAGAGCCTAACAGCTTTCACACAGTTGCGAAATTGCCTGTGTACAGCCCCTGCTCTGGGAATGCCTGACTACTCCAAGGAGTTTGGCTTATTCTGTGACACTCGTGACAATTGTGCATTGTCAGTCCTGACTCAGGAGCATGGGTTGACCAGAAGGCCTGTGGCATATTTTTCTGCCACTTTGGATCCAGTGGCTGCTGGATTACCTGGATGTCTGAAAGCAGTAGCTGCAACTTGCACCAGTTTAGAACAAAGTGAGTCTATCATTATGGGACATCCTGTAACTGTATATGTTCCACATGCAGTTGTGATACTATTGACTCGTACAAAAACTCAGTATCTCACCCCTAGTCGGCTGACTAAATATGAGAGGATTCTCATGGGGGCTGCAAATATAGTTATTACCCGATGTAACATTTTAAACCCTGCCACTCTACTCCCTGACTCAATGGTAATGGAAGATAAGGGAGATAATGAGCATGACTGCATTGACCTGACAGAGTTCAGTACCAAACCTCGCCCAGACATCAAAGAAACTCCTTTGCCTGTACATGATGAGGAATGGTTCGTGGATGGTTCATGCCTAAGACATGAACTAGGAGGCCTAAGTGCTGCCTATGCTGTGGTCACGTTAAGCAAAATTGAAGAAGCATCTTATCTATTTGGAGTAAAGTCTGCACAAGTAGCCGAATTGATCGCCCTGATAAGAGCTTGCAAATTGGGAAAAGACAAAAAAGTAACAGTGTATACTGATAGTCAGTACTGTTACGGGGTTGTGCATGACTTTGGCCAATTAGGGCTACAAAGAGAATTCCTGACTTCTTCAGGTACCCCCATTCGGAATGGAAAAGTTGTCCAAGACCTTTTAGAGGCAATCCAATAACCAAAAGAATTGGCAGTGGTCAAATGTGTTGCTCATAAGAAGGGCCTTGACCCTGTATCTGTGGGAAATGATTTCGCTGATCGTGTGGCAAAACAATGTGCTATGGATCGACTGAGAATAAATCCCAATCGGGGTGGGGTTGGAAACAGCTGCCAACTTAGAATGTTTGAAGAAGTGCCTACTTGGGATGAAGTGAGAGAATGGCAGCATGTGACGCCCTGGGAAGAGAAAGAGAAATGGAAAGAACAAGGTTGTAAACCGAGACGTGAGGATGGTGTCATTGTGGGCCCAAATGGTATGCCTGTGTTACCAAGACACCTGCTTGCCCCAATGGCTCGATTGATACATGCGGGATCACACATTGGGAGGGACGCCATGGTTTTGGTATTTCAACAGACTTGGTACAACAAGAAGTTCAGGAAGGTAGCAGAATCTCTCTGCCAGAGGTGCTTGTCCTGTCAACAGTTCAACGCTGGCAAGAAAACAGAAGTTGAACTGATGAAAATTGGGAGATCAGGGGGTCCCTTTGTGAGAATACAAATTGATTTCATTACCATGCCTCGTTGTGAGGGAAAAAGGTATGTCCTTGTCATTGTCTGCCTATTTTCAAAGTGGGTGGAAGCTTACCCTGTCCCACAGAATGACGCCATAACAGTAGCTAAGCTCCTACTAAAAGAGTTGATACCTAGATTCGGGGTTCCAGTCTTTATTGACTCAGATAGAGGCGGACATTTTCAGAATGAAATTTTGGCCCAGCTTTGTAAAGCATTTGGGATCACACAAAAGCTGCACTGTACATATCATCCAGAGGCTTCTGGAGTGGTAGAACAGATAAACGGTACTAAAAAAAATAGATTGGCAAAAATATGTGATTCTACTGGCTTGAACTGGACAAATGCCCTGCATCTTGTTCTGATGGGACTCAGAAGCATTCCAGATCGAAGAACAGGCCTGAGCCCCCATGAGATATTGATGGGAAGAGTGATGAGGCAAGCATGGGTACCAGGATACAAACTGTTATGCATTTCTGATGATTTGGTACTTGAATACTGCAAGCAACTGGGTGACCAAGTGCGTTCTATCTCTCGCCAGATTGGGGCAGACGCCGTCGCCAACCCGACAACTCCAGTTCACAAATTGGTTCCTGGTGACTGGGTTAAGATAAAGAAGCATACTCGTTCAAGTTGCCTTGAGCCAAGGTGGGGAAAAAAGCGCCAAGTAATCCTGGTAACGACGACAGCAGTGAATTGTGCAGGCGTTCCCAAGTGGATCCATGCCAGCCATACCAAGAAGGTGATACCAGACGAGGAGCCTGGAGCTGAAGGTTGTCCAGCTGAGGGGTCTACAGACGTTGGTCCTGAAGTAGCTGATATCAGAATGCCGAGCACCAATCCCGTTGAGGGTCCTTTAGGCGGTGGTCCAGAGGTAGTCGATGACGTATGGCCAAGCACCAGTACTGCCGAGGATCCCACAGACGTTGGTCCGAAAGTAGCCGATGACGAGCTGCAAAGGATTTGGCCAGAGGATTGGATACCCATAATAGATCTTACTGGAGATCCACTGAGAACAAGAGTGCGAATAAGAGAAGACAGAGAGTGGAATAGAGAGGTCGAGCAAGGCACAGGCGAAGACCCTCAGATCATTGAGATTCACATCAAATCTGAGGACGGAGAAGAAGGTCAGACAGGGACAGAACAAGTGATCGATACTCCTCCACAGACTCCTGATATCAAAAAGGGACAGGCTAGACATAGTGTAATAGTTCGAGCAGAAGAAAATCAAGGGATCGAAGTGCTCGAGCAGGATCAGACAGAACTAGGAGAACATGTTCAGGACATAGAAACAGAGACATTTGAAAGCGAAACACAAAATACACCTGAACAAGGCCAGCTTAGTAACCAGGCCGAAGAAATAGATACGAGACCTGGGACTAGTCAGACAGAAAGGGAGAAGGCAGGAATTGAAGTGCCACAAACAAGTGAAAATAAAAGGACATTAGAAGAAAGCCAAATAACAGTGCCAGCTTAAAGACTCAAGAAAAAGAAGCACATTGAGCCAAGGTATATTAAGAGACTAAAATTAAGAATAAAAACAGTCCAAGAGAAACTTGCAGACATAAGAAGAAGTCCCCGAATTGTAGAAATACCTGAAGATAACTCCAAGAGAAGGAGTGAAAGAATAAAAAAACAAAACGAAAAATACAAGGATGCAGAGTGGACCTACTTAATCTTGGAAAACTTTGAGGATCTTGATATTACTGACGAAAGCAACGGAGAACAGATTACTGATTACTCTGCAGAGGAAGAGGAAGAACCTCCGTGAAACTGGTCAGCAATAAAATTACCTAGGAAAAGCTGCAAAGAGGGGTTAAAATTTCCTTCTGAGCCAAAATGTCTGATACAAACGTGAGTGGTAGACCTAGCCACAGTTGTTGCAAAACATGCTGCAAAGTGTGTATATGTAGTATAGTTATAGTAATATTAATTTGGATAGGATTAACAGTTTTCATTCCTTTTATGGTAAGCAAAAATACTAATATTGACCCTACTCAGATTACTGACACTGAAGAACTGACAACACGAAGTGTAGAAAGACGTGAAAAAGCACTCAGACAGACAAAACGAGACTTAGAAGCATCAGATGAGGAAGGACTACATTACCACGGAATTAGAAACAAGACACACTTAAATGTTTTCGCAAACTTGTTAGTGCATTATGTAGAAACTATGGAAATAGAAGATTGCTATGTCTGCATGAAGCTACCTTCTTCTGTGGCTGAAGGTGTGACATATCATCATCTACCTCTGACCTATGGAATCTCCTGTAGTATTTTAGCAAGCTTATTTTACAAAAGAGGACCGTTACAGTACTATTATTCTAATAATGACATGATCTTTTCTGAACTTCCCATTAGTGGAAATCTGAATCCTGTACATACCAAAAGTGACGTAATACGATATATGGGAGACTATTTTCTGACTATAGGCAATATAGACATAGCTGAAGCACACAGAGAGAACTTGACCTGTACATTACATGAACAGGAAAATATATTTTTAAACATGGCAGAGAAGAGAAGGGAGAGTTTCCAAAGGAAGGCAAATGACAAAAGGCAGAAAACACCCAAATGGGCTGAGAACATGGAAAGCACCTCAAATGGCGGGGCAGAGCCTGCTTTGTTGCTGGATTTCGAGAAGAAAGGGAAACTCTGTCTTCATGGCGAGAAGACTAGTTATTATAATAACATTTTCATTGGTTCCAGTCAATGTGAACACAATTACAAGGTAATTGGAGGTTGGGGATTCAAAAATGGGTCAGAGCCTGTGTTTCCTGGAATTTATTATATATGTGGAGACAAGGCTTATTTCAAATTGCCGGATCACTGGTATGGAAGCTGCTATTTTGGCAATGTCTTCCCGAAAATATACCATGTGAATGAAATTGCTGGAAGCAACGAAAATACTAATGGCTTAGTGCGTAGTAAAAGAGAAAGCGTAGGTGAAATAATGGGTAGTATTTTTAGTGCACTGATACCTGGAGTGGGAGTGGTTCTGAACACTCACAGAATTTGCAAATTGTCCACAATAGTGGATGTGTTGTCTACTGACACAGCTCATGGATTTCTGCTGGTCAATACCGAAATGATTGCGATCAGATCAATGGTTTTGCAGAACAGACTTGCTCTTGACACATTATTGGCAAAAGAGGGCGGAGTCTGCCGGATGTTGAAGGCGCAACATTGTTGCACTTACATTCCGGACAAAAGCGTACAGCTCAAAAGATATGTGAAAAACATTACTAATTTGGAAAAGGAACTCAAACCACTCGAGGTTGACAGTGCCTGGAAGAGACTAGTTGATGGTCTCTCCAATGTAGGTCATTGGTTTGCTAGTTTAGGTAAAAGCTTATTGTTAAAGGTACTGATGCCAATTGGAGTGATAGGTCTTATCCTATTTCTCATATTCGTCTGTTGCAAATGTCGCAAACACACAAAGAAATACCAAGTGAATGCGAGAGGAGTGAAACGGAGTGCGGATGAGCTTGAATTAGAAGAAATGAATAATAAGATTTATAAAAAGGTGAAAAATTCTCACCCTACCTTAAATGAGAAAGAAAAATTTAATTGCCTGTTGGAAGAGATAGAAATGTATAAGGTGTGAAAGAAAGTTGGCGTCTGGTTCCATTTTTTGTGATGATAGTAAATATCATCAAAGAGGGGATTGATAGAGCAAGATTTCGCATCGCGACTTGCTCTCTTCATGAACCTCGAAACCGTTGTAACCTCGTAACGAATTGTACGTTTTACTAATATCTTTTATTTCCAATATATATGTATGATAGAGAAGCTTGCTTATGTGTTTTATTAATACGAATAACTTTTGTAATTCTAAAATGGCCGCTGCTTGTCTTTCCTCTTCTGCGCATGCGTCAGTCACACTCACGTGACTTCGTGTAGAGATAGTTTTGGAGGGAAAGGGTGCGCATGCGTAATAAGCAATAAGATGGCTGTGCTTTGATAACGTGGTGAAGCCTTGTGCTGCTGCTCTTGTGACATTGTTCGTTGCACTTACCATTAATGCATAGTATATTTTTATAATGATGAAACCTGAAATGTGAAATCATGACATGTAATACATTCATTCATTTCTATGTTTTAATTTGTTTTCGCTTACTTTTCATGTATCACGGGAAATGGGGGTCCGAATGGGTCGTGAGCCGTTTTGAA
This sequence comes from Lissotriton helveticus, assembly GCF_964261635.1. Classification (NCBI taxonomy): domain Eukaryota; kingdom Metazoa; phylum Chordata; class Amphibia; order Caudata; family Salamandridae; genus Lissotriton; species Lissotriton helveticus. The sequence continues at coordinate 743,653,038 of NC_136059.1, read as the reverse complement.
GGTCCTTTCTGCGCATGCTCAAGATGCGAGGCCAAAGACAAACTTGGACCGTGGAACTCAGCCAGCTGGCAGCCACAGTCAAGATGCTCCTGAGAGAATTACCTCTGACCCAGGAGGATGGAGCCAATGTTCCTATGTTGTTACAAATGTATAATTTTTCATTGTATTCAGTGCGACTTCTCGTGGGAACCCCAATCTTGCTAGGCGGCACCTTAGGATGCAAATTAGGCCTTAGAATAGTCTGTTCTGATTGGTGTGTTAACCAAATCCTACCTTAGGACCAATCCAAATTGGGGATTCTGACACTTTGCAACATTTGGGGGGTGGTACCCTGTCCCAAAACAGTATATCTAGCCTAGGTTTAGCTAGAGAAATTGTCCGACTTGTCTGAATAGCTGACCTGTCACTGACCCAACGCACTCAATAGGTGACTTGATACAGAGGTGCTGCGGAGCTCTCTGTCCGAAATCTGACCATAGACTCTGAAGGTTTTACTGAACCTTAAGTGCTGGCGGAGCACTTTGCTGGGGAATTCGCTGACCCAATCGGGGTCCTGATCGATAGCTGCAGAGAGGGTGGAGTGCAGGCGTTGCTTCCGAACTGCGGGTGCTGGTCGTATCCTGGTGGTCCTGTCCTGATCCGAATCTGGGTTTCCTGTCCTATCCTGGGGTGTCCATTCTGCACCGGCTGTCCCACTGAGGGTTATCCTGTCCTTAACTGACCCGTGGCCAGGGTTGGTTTTCACACCAGTCTAGGTAAATATCCCTCTGAGTTCTTAAACTGCACCTTTCTATTTTTCTGTCTTTGCTTTAATAAAGACATACCTTTGCACGTGAATAATTTTCCATACTTTCTCCTGCAACCATTGCATTTCATAAAATCGTTTGCATTTTTATTTCATAGCGTGTTCCTATGTTACCCTACCTTTTAGAAATCATTTTCTGTATTGCAGTTTGCAACTTCCTGTTATGATCTTGGTTTTTTCTCTCGTAAACTGACTAAAGTAACTCAGATTTATAGCGTGTTCACTTTGCCCTTATCTTAGTTTTCCTCTCACTTAGCGGGTTCCCTGTCGCACTAGCATTCTTTTGATAAAACTGTATGACTGCCCTTTATTTGAATTTAAGATAAAACTTTCAAAACTTCCAGTTGTCCGTAGTCATTTCATGAAAAGTAAAGTCATATGTTGAATAGTATATTATACTGCTTTTCCTTTTACAGCTAGCTCCCTGACCCATCGTTGTCATAGGTACCCATAACGGTGGATGGTAAGTTGGGTACACTGGAAATAAATCGAAAGGGAACTCACAATTATTGATAGTAGATTGTGTGGTCATCTGATCAATGTATATGATAAAGTAAAGTATATGGGCCCGAAGCCAGAAGTGGCGAAATTATTGGTCAGGTGACCCGCGATCTCTAGCATTTCTACCCTGCCCCCTTTTCTTCAATTTTAACCTTTTTTCATGTGACTTGGTGCAACCAAGCCACAAGATGGTTGCCAAAACTCCCTGGCTAGAACTGTTGGCAGCTAATCCGATTGCAAGGCTCGAGATCAGGAAAGAACGCGGATCGTTTGTGTCGACATATAGATATCTGTAAAAATTTAATTTTCTCAAAAACTAATGAATATCTTTACCACATTTAACAAATAGGTCACTTTCTGAACAAAGAACCCCCTTTTCGCCAAATTGTGTAATTGCATTCAGCAGTTCGGGCTATAGCCTTGTCTAAAGTTTCCTCTGGAAATTAACATGGAGAAAACAGGTTTTGGGACAACCCCTTTTTTCTCAGCCCCCGCTTGATGAATCACCTTAACATTTTAAGACAGGAGCTGACCTGACCTAGTTCTGGAAATTTTGCAAAGAATCGTCAAACGCCGCCGAATATATTGGCAAATCAAAAAAACAAAAAACGCTTTTCCTATGAAAACTAGGTTCTAACTAGAATTACCTGCTGGCGACTGCCAATAGGTATATATATATTCACTGAAAAAACCATAGGTTATAGACCATATATAGTTAGGAATTAGCATTTACAAAACCTTGAAAATTCACTGAAAAAACCATAGGTTATAGACCATATATAGTTAGGAATTAGCATTTACAAAACCTTATTTTACTCACACAAAACCATTGAAATTCCATATATAGTTAGTTGCACTAACTATATATCGCGCACCCGCAATCAACTGCTGATGATGTCACATATTACATCATTCATGACATGGTCAGTGACATCACTGATGACATCACTGATGACATCTCAAATGACATCACTGATGACATCACTGATGACATCTCAAATGACATCATCTAGTGTCTGTGTGTTTTTGTAAAGTTTAAATATGTTTTACATATTGAAGAATGAGTGGATGTATGGAAGACTGAGTGTGTGTGTGGCTGGCTGGGAGGTGTGTGACTCTGTGCATATCAATGTGTACTTGTATCAGTGATTGTATAAGAGAGTAAGTATGTGTTAGTATATGTGTGAAAAAGTATGGTGTTCTGTGTTTAACTGTATAGATGAGGAAATCGAAGTGTGATTGATTCTTCACAGGACTGACTAGGTGTATGAGTGCATATGATAGTGTTGTAATAATGAGTGACTGTATGTATGAGTGATTGTATGGGTGAATGAGTGAATGTGTGTGTAGACGTAGGAATCAGTGAGTGCGTATGTAGTAACTGGTATTGGTGTGTCATGATGTCATCAGTGATGTCATTTGAGATGTCATCAGTGATGTCATTTGAGGTGTCATCAGTGATGTCATCAGTGATGTCACTGAAGTATGGTGTTCTGTGTTTAACTGTATAGATGAGGAAATGGAAGTGTGATTGATTCTTTACAGGACTGACTAGGTGTGTGAGTAACTCCATGGATGAGTGGCAGTGTGTGAGTGTCTGCATAGGTGTATGAGTGCATATGATAGTGTTGTAATAATGAGTGACTGTATGTATGAGTGATTGTATGGGTGAATGAGTGAATGTGTGTGTAGACGTAGGAATCAGTGAGTGTGTATGTAGTAACTGGTATTGGTGTGTCATGATGTCATCAGTGATGTCATTTGAGATGTCATCAGTGATGTCATCAGTGATGTCATTTGAGATGTCATCAGTGATGTCATCAGTGATGTCACTGACCATGTCATGAATGATGTAATATGTGACATCATCAGCAGTGGATTGCGGGTGCGCGATATATAGTTAGTGCAACTAACTATATATGGAATTTCAATGGTTTTGCGTGAGTAAAATAAGGTTTTGTAAATGCTAATTCCTAACTATATATGGTCTATAACCTATGGTTTTTTCAGTGAATTTTCAAGGTTTTGTAAATGCTAATTCCTAACTATATATGGTCTATAACCTATGGTTTTTTCAGTGAATTTCATTGGTTTTTTAACAGCTAATATCTGTAGCTGTAAAATGTATTCTTCTTTAAATCCAAAAATATATTTTATATGTTTATGAATAATTTTTTTTTTAAATATTTTTTTTTCTTCGTTCCCGCTTCGCGAATCGGGAAGCTTCCCGTTAGCTGACCTTGATGCCGCGAAATAGACCGCGAGCCGGTAAACGTTTCTTTACCGCAACTGCCGCGTTAGAAAACAACATTTTCGTGACGCCTCCCGTCCGCATGACGTTTCACGTTGTCGCGTGATACGTCATATGACGTGCTACGTTAGCGAACTGGTACGCGAAGCGAGTCGCAAAGCGCAGGTTTCTGGAAGCAAACCGGGAGGCCCTGCAAAGCGCTTAACGTAAACACAGCAGGTCATGTGACTTGGTAATAACACTTTTCATTGGTTCATTTCACTTTTGGTTTCCTAATGATGTAAGACTAGGTCATATAATCTAAAATGAACACTTTTCATTGGTTGAGAACTCTTGTTTTTCCCAAATGATGAAAATCCCTCCTTCTTTCCTCACTCTGACTTTCATCATTGTGAGAGAAAGACCCTTTGTGATCACTGAGCAATGGCTTCTTTAGTAGCTTCAGCTGGTGCTTCCCCACCACCTCCACCACATCCAAGGAAGAGTGGACCACCTGCTCAAGTTATAATTCAACAAGAAGAGGAAGAAGAGGAACAGAACGACGAGCACGAAGAGAGGCAGTTTTTGCCTGAGGAGCCCAGGACGTCTCACCGGAAAGAAAACTTCATTTGGCAATTTTTTTAAATTCCCAAAGGTCAGAAAAAAGTAAATGCAAGATACGTAACTTGCCTTATATGTCAAGATAGACTGTCCAGAGGAACCGAGAAAAAATACAGTTTCGGAAACTACACAATGCATCGCCATATGACTAGGTGGCATCCTAACAACTACAGTGCTTCAAAGTTTCGGAACGACCTAGATAATCTCCCTATTATGGCCAGAAGATCTGTTGTACCGGAAGTAACGGGACCAGAGGGCAGGGAGATGGTGCCAAATATACAAATGAGATTTGGTGAAGTAAAACACATCTGCGTATTTTGCGATGGATTCATTTGCTACGGAGAAAGAAGCATCACTCTGATCAACAGAGCTATTGACTATCATATGCAAGTTTGTACGAAACGCCCAAAATAATAAATACTTTTTTTTTGTTTTGTTGCTCCTGTTGAGCCCTTTACAATGAATCGTTTTCATTGCCCCCTCCAAGAAAAACCCAAAAAAATATAAAACTGTTCAGAAAAATTCAAAAAAAGTAAAAAAATGTTCCGAAAAATAATAAAAAAAATATAAAACAACAAAAACAATAAAAAAAAAAGTTCTTTTCAGAACTACCTCCCCGTTATTAAAAAATTGGTACAATATTTGGAACTGTGCCAACCTCTATTTCTCTTAGTTCGCTTCCCAGTTCGCTCGCCGGTACGCGAACCGGAAGCGAACCAAAAACAGTAAGTATAAGGGAAGGAAACAGACACTTATGTTAAAAGAAAGACAGCTATAGGGGAGTAAACTAGAGATACTATTACCCGTAATCCACTGCTGATGATGTCACATATTACATCATTCATGACATGCTCAGTGACATCATCAGCAGAGGATTGCGGGTTTTTTGGCAACGTGCCTTATCCACGGTTTAATAACGCTGCCTTTTGCTTTATATAAGTTTTCAAATTGTATGAAATATATACCAATAGGTCGTTATGAACCTTTAGGTAGTGCTTTTCTTCATGAGGTCTGGTCGCTTCCATACACATACAGATGTTTCAAAGATGATCAAGAAGTTTATCTGAATGGAGAGGAATGCACTGAGACGCCAGATCATTCACTAATGTGTAGGCACATACAGTTACACGGTTCATGCAACAAACACCGACCAAATATGGCTTGCGTGTTGCAAGGCACGCCAGTTCCTGCTATCATCCCCACGTTCAAGTTGTTGGAAAATGGTAGTTATTTGATGCTCAATAATGAAGATTGTTCTGGGTTAATTAAAAGTATTCCTTTTATCGTAACAGTAAGTGAACGGGTTATTTGCTGCAGAAATGTTCTATTTCCTCCCACACATGAACATAGGGAGTTTTCAATCTCGCCACAAATACCAACCTTGGGAGCAGATTTCAACGGCATGGCAAGAATAAGAGCTCTTTTGTCTCAGAGAGAGGTGGCCTTGAGTTCGGCCCGTGAAACTTTCGTGCTTCACATAGCGAACACCCGTACAGAGGTGCAGACCCTTTTCAATTCAGATTTGCCTTTCCATTTCAGCAAGATGGTTCGGACTATCTTTAACGCATCCTCCACAAAGGCCCTGGCGCACTTTTTTAAAGTTGTTACCAGTGGTCATGACTTCATTTGAGAAAATCTTTGGAGTCATCCCTGCTTTCTTTCATTCTATTTTTTCCACTCTGCTTCGTGGATTGCCTTTTTTACTTGCATTACCAGCGGACGCTCTTGTGCTTTTTTTCATTTTTAAATATGGATGTCCCTCCTATGCAACCTCCCGCCCTGCAGCTGCTGACACTGTTCCGCAATCGCATGCTAGAATATTATGGCACAATGCCGTTGGCGATATTAAGCACGGCATATGGATTATCTTTTCGATTCTCCTACTTCACCTGTGTCCAGCCTGTATTTCACTGCCTGACCTGTGATTTCGATTGGGCCATTGATTTGTGTCTCTGCGGACCGGTTTCTCCTGACGTCGACTTTAATCAGCTGATGACTCCTATCATTACTCACGAGTTGGTTTGTCCTGGCGAAAGGATTATGGCTGTGGCATTGATGCATGGACTAATTGGTCCCTGGAATTTACTGGCGGCAACACAGTCTTTCTTGGAACAGAGCTTTCTTGAAAACCCACCGAGCTGTCCTCTGATGGTGATAGAGGATCCGGTGCTGGGAGAGCACGTATGTTCTTTTCCGCTTTTAAATTGGATGGCTGAACTGTTTTCGGATGAAGACGGTGACTTCCTATTGGAGGCTGTTGCAGCTTATTTTGCATACACAGTTATGTCATAGACCTTTTTCATGTTTGATATGCTGAGTACTAGCATTTCATTGACAATTCATTGACTTATTTGTCAAGTTTTTATTATTTACCTTGCCTATTGGCTTAAGACTCGATAAAGTACTTGGCTGTTTTATTTTTCTTTAGCATTAAATTTTCCTAGTTTTTAATGCTTTACCTTGCGGACCGTCCACATATAAACTTGCAATCTGCTCTCATGAGATGGCACTTCTATTATCTTATTCAGTTCGTTTCCGGATCATGGGGAGGTGTCATCTAGGTCCTGGATATCTTTACACCGTGTTAAGTTAGCATGGGCTCATTACCGGTTTAAACGCCATTTTTCCTTTTTTGCAACTTCTGCACACGACACTTAGTTGTTGCTTTAGCTTTCAACCTAGTAGTTCATCGTGGTTTACATGAGAATAATATGTTATTGCTCTACTATCTGCTTTGCTTGTTAAACTATATCTGTACAGCGAGTGCTAAAGTTTCAAGAACAACACGATACAGAATTGTTATGAGGTCTGATCTCCACGACTTCATACTTATAACATAAGTGCAACTTCTGCCAATTCTGGGCATGAGGCGGGTTTTATATTGCTTTGCCGAACACACATACACAACACTTGATGCGGTTCACATGAAGAGAGAGCTGGTGTATGCTGATGTGATTCCTTCAAATCTAAGACACTAAAGTATGGGCACGCCCTAAACCAACACAAAGAGACCTTCTTAGCAAATAATATAATATGTGTATTAGGGAGGGTGAGATATAAGCAGCCGCGGGCCGTGGAGGGAGTTACGGTGAGGCAGGGAGGCGGGGAGGGGGAGAAGCAGGGTGGAGCCCTCTCCACCCTGCCCCTCCCCCTCCCCGCCTCCCTGCCCCACCGTAACTCCCTCCACGGCCCGCGGCTGCTTATAAGTGTTGCTAACTCTTATTCATTTACAGCATGTTAACATACTGTCACCATTCGCTTTTTATGTACTAGTAACAATGCTTGTAATTTTGCTACTGATAATATGTGTACTTGTATTATCTAAGATACTACGCCTGAGAAGACGGCATTAGTAAATAAACATTTCAAATACACATGTGTTCTTCTTAACTCCATGTTCTGGTTTCTAAGAAATATATAACGACCGACTGTTCATGAGTTCCACGTATCCTTAGGTACTATAAGTTCATATTCTGGATTGTCTAAACATTGAGAGTTTGTTATATCCAATGTGACACTGTACCTAGCTTGCTAAGGGGTTTTTGATTACTAAGGTGAGTTTTGGGACACCCTAATTCGCCGAGGTTCCAATCCTCTGTCCACAGTTCTGTGTGAGAACAGAAACCCTGCGACAGGGGCACCCCCGACCCTTGCTGGAGCTTCATCACACTTGCGATACAACTCCAGCAATGCGCCACCTTTACGGCACAGATACATCACGCATCTGTGCTGTTTTTGCCCCATGATGCGCCGCATTGTAAATGCAGCACACCATAGGTGACGGAACAGCGGCACAGAATGACTAACACATCCCTGGTGATGCGCCAGTCATCATAAATCTATCCCTATGCTTCTTATCTTGTTAGAGATGAACCGCCATATGTATCATCAAAGTTTTTTGCATTTCCTAAATAGCGAACTTTAAGGAATAAATAGCGATTCTTTACCATTCCTAGTTTGCGATGAGCTATTTGCTAATTACAAATTACCCATTCATTTCCTTCATTTCCATAGGGCGGTTGGACTCACTTTTAGCTCGAACGGCTGAATGGATTTCCACGAAACTTGGCAAAATTGTAGGGACTGGTAGCCCGATGTGCCTTTGCTATGTCTCAAGATATATGCTCCAGTGGTTTTTATGAAAACTAACTTTGAAAAATATATATTGGGCTACATTGGCCTATATATATGTTGGAGCCCAAATGTAGCCCAATGTAGCCCAATGAAGCCCAATGAAGCCCAATGTAGCCCAATGTAGCCCAAAGATGGCCGCCAGAGACAAAAAAAACAAATGTAGCCCAAATATCAGCCAGATGTAGCCCAACTATAGCCCAGTGACAGAATGACCAATCAGCTTCGCAAACCTCCGTTACGCGAAGCGGAGCGCTGTTACAGATATATATCTTTTTTTGAACGTTAATTTCTCAAAATCCACTGGAGCACATATATTGAGACCTAGCAAAGGCACATCGGGCTACCAGTCCCTAATATTTTACCAAGTTTCGTGCAAATCCATTCAGCCGTTCGATTATTATTATTATTTTTTTTTTTGCCCCGCGGGGCCCTTTTAAAACCTCCACATCAAACCTAGGGGGTCAGCGAGGATCTACTATTCCCCCTTATGGTCATTTGCCCCTTCGCTTTCGCCTCCTCTTGTCTCTCGATCCTACCGAGAGACAAGATGGCGGCCACTACGGACTGTTTGGAATGTTGACAGATGCCGGAGAACCAATCAGCTTCGCTTCACAAAGCTCCGTTGCGCGAAAAGTACGCGTCCTGGAGCGCTGCCCGGTCCGCTGTTACAGATATATATCTTTTTTTAAACGTTAATTTCTCAAAATCCACTGTAGCACATATATTGAGACCTACAAAAGGCACATCGGGCTACCAGTCCCTACAATTTTGCCAAGTTTCGTGCAAATCCATTCAGCGGTTCGGGCTAAAAGTGAGGCCAACCGCCCTATGGAAAACTCAATGTTAAAAACACGTTTTGGGACCCCCCTTTTTTCTCGGCCCCCCCTTGACGAACCCCCCCTAATTTTCAAGGGCTGCTCAGAAACAAAATGTGCCATTTTCCTGAAAATTTCAGCCAATTCCGTCCACAAACGCCAAAGTTATTAGACATAGAATTTTCAAAAATCCCATAGAGAAAAAATCCTAACTATATATACCTACTGGCGACCGCCAGTAGGTAATATATATATATATATACATATATATATATATATATATTCACTCCAACACCATCGAAAGTTACCGATGAAAAACGGGACACCCAGGGCTGCAATCATCAAGAAGTTTATTTGGCAGATGAAGAAAGTACAGCGACGCGTTTCGCCATTACGGCTTTGTCACGCTCGTCTAGTGGCATTCAACATCGTTATTTAAACACCACCCTAGTGCACATAGAAAAATATCCGTGAAATGGCGGCGGCCATTTTGTAACATGCAAGCAACCAATATGTTGATGTCACTTTTAAATTAAATCAGCTATAATATATTGATTGGTCAAATGAACTTATACCAAATCAAAATAAATCATACAGGAACACATATTCTGTTTTATATGATCATTAACCACCAAAATCCATATTATACGTACATTGGTTTGCAGGGTGCCGTTTTAAAGCTAGTACTCAAATATAATATTATATTTGCGGTATACATGTCCAGATCCTCATATTCTTGTACATACTCCCATAGCAAATATTTCAAACCGGCATATGGCACTGTAGGTCCACCCATACAAACGTCATAGTTTGTTTACTTTTCATCATGAACAAATGTCATTAATCCATCATGGAATATGGCCAAAGAGCACATTGTTATATTACCGATCTGCACACATTTTAAACTTTGATGCCCCAGTGGGCCCGCAAAATGAAAAATTCATAACCTAAACAACCTGCATAAAATGTTGACACAGCAGTTTTATACTCCCAATCTAGAGTGGTTGCTTGCCATTATGCCATACGAGAATATTACTATCATATTCTCCTGAATACTAGATCACGCCCCAGTGGGCACCATATTACAAAAATATCACATGTCCAGTCCATGTCATCAAGAAATCAAATTCAAGTTCCATAAAGATAAGGGTGGTTTAAAGTCTCACTGTCAAAACAGTATTCGATGTTCAACTTTGAATATATTGTTCCATAGGTTCAACGTGCATATTAATTGGATCAAATCCATGTAGGTCCGCCCCCACGTGAAGTGTCAGTTCCTAAAAATAAAATACATGATATTAAAAACAAAGAAGCTGCGGAAAGTTGTCAGCAATTATTCATACAGGTGGATTGCCAATTCCTCGGTCACATTCAATCCTTTAGGAATTAGACATTCAAAATCCACAATATATTTGGACTCAAGTTTTCTGAGTGATAGTTCCTGGTTGCCCCCCCCTTGGTCCTAGTTCAACACTGTCTATGACAACCAATTGCACCAACTGTTCATTTTGCATATGCATTTCAGAAAAGTGTCTGGCCACCGGGTAAAGTTTGTTATTGTTGTGAATGGCTCGTAGGTGCTCCAGTACCCTTTTCTTTGCCGTGTGTTTGGTACTGCCCACATACCATTTGTTACATGGACAGATCAAGATGTATATGCTGTAGGTGGTATTGCATGTTAAATGTTTACGAATAGTAAATATCCTTTTGCTATTTGGTACAATCAGTGTTTTGACATCTTTGCTGAACTTACAGGCCTTGCATTTTCTGCAGCATCTGAAACCCACATCCATATTCTTGGGAACAGTTTTAGAAATCACATTGTTGTGACTGAGTTCATCTCTGAGCGATTTACCTTTTCTAAAAGTAATTTGTGGGTTATCAGAGAGATATTTCTTCAAATGATCATCCGTTTGTAGGACATGCCATTATACGATTGTTCCGAATATGTGGTAATGAATCTGACTTTATCCGTATGTACAAGAATATGAGGATCTGGACATGTATACCGCAAATATAATATTATATTTGAGTACTAGCTTTAAAACGGCACCCTGCAAACCAATGTACGTATAATATGGATTTTGGTGGTTAATGATCATATAAAACAGAATATGTGTTCCTGTATGATTTATTTTGATTTGGTATAAGTTCATTTGACCAATCAATATATTATAGCTGATTTAATTTAAAAGTGACATCAACATATTGGTTGCTTGCATGTTACAAAATGGCCACCACCATTTCACGGATATTTTTCTATGTGCACTAGGGTGGTGTTTAAATAACGATGTTGAATGCCACTAGACGAGCGTGACAAAGCCGTAATGGCGAAACGCGTCGCTGTACTTTCTTCATCTGCCAAATAAACTTCTTGATGATTGCAGCCCTGGGTGTCCCGTTTTTCATTGGTAACTTTTGATGGTGTTGGAGTGAATTGACACAGCCAGCTGGTGGCTGCAACGGGACCGCCCATGCCAGTCTACTCCTAACCAGCGGTGGTGGGGTAAATATATATATATATATATATATATCTATATATCTATATATATATATATATATAGATATATAGATATATATATATATTCACTGAAAAAACCATAGGTTTTACACACGTTATAGTTAGGAATTAGCATTTAAAAAACCTATGAAATTCACTGAAAAAACCATAGGTTTTACACCAGTTATAGTTAGCTCTAAATTTTACACGCATAAAACCATTGAAATTCCCACGTTATAGTTAGTTGGATTCAATATAACTTGCGCGTGCAATGCACTGCTGATGACGTCATATATTACATCACTCATGACATGGTCAGTGACATCACTCGTGACATCACTGATGACACCATCCAGTGAATGTGTGTCTTTCTGAAAAATAAATATTAGTGAGTAATGTTTAAATATTTAAATATATGTATAAATGTAACACTTTGTGTATAAGTGGCTGCATGGGTTGGTGTGTAGCTACATGTGTAGGTATATGGGTTAATAGATGTTTTTCTTAGTATCAGTATAAGTGTTTGTATGGTTTGGTGGGGGTATTACTTAGCACATAGATGCATAAATGATTGACTTTCTGTTTGTATGTGTTTTGAATACTGCACATGTGCAGGACTGTATGGGTGGATGAGTGTGTATATGTGTGTGTTAGTGAGTGAATGACTGTCTCACTAGTGTCTTTATCAGTAACTACATATGATTTAATCTACTATATGTGAATATTGATGTATATAAGTGAGTATATGTGAGAGTGAGGGATTCTAAGAGTTCCTATTTAAATTACTATCTGTTTCTATAAGTGATTGTTTAAGAGAGTAAGTATGTGTAAGTTTCCTTAGAAGTAAAGTGGTAGTGTGTATGTAGCTATATATTCAAATGAATAGATGTTCAATAGTTTAATTGCATGTGTGAGTATGTGTGTGAGTAACTTTTGGGTGCCTGTCAGTGTGTAACAGGATGTATAGGTGTATCACTACATATGATGAGTGAGTATATGTATGAGTGACTATATAGAACTGTTGGTGAATGAGTGGATGTATATATAGATGGTGGAATTATTGAATTGGTTGTTGTAACTGGTATGGGTATCTCCATTTTGTTTGAATATTTTTGTTTCTATTTTTGAATATGTGTTTCAAGGGTTACATTACAGTGAAAGGAGCTCTGTCACTCTGTCACAATGATGGTGTCATCAGTGATGTCATGAGTGATGTTCTAAAAAATTCAAATTGAAACGTATGTTATAAGCCTTTATATCTAACATAACGTTCGACTGTAATTTATAAAGCACATTATGGACGCCGTTTTTGCTCCTATATCGGGAACCTCCTGCCGTTCAAAGCAGCGATAAAGTCTTCCGTATCCTTGTAAATGTTCCAACACCTTTGTTAGAACGCCATAACACCGCCTGCGGTAAAAGCACTTTGCATGTGTGCAGCACAGACAGTTAATGACATGCATAGTAGGTTAAACTACAAGCAAAATCTCTTTGAAGGCGAAAATACTATCACGTACACGGCTATTGTTAGGAAAACAGTTTAAATAAACTTGTTTATCGTACGAGTTGCACGGGCTGCTTTGATAAAGCATTTGGCAGCATTAACATGGAGGTGTGGAAAATAAAACGAAATCAACCCCCTCTCCTAATTACAAAGCACACATTAGTGCATAAAAACAACGCTTGTTTTCACGCGGTAATGTTAACATGCACTATCATCACTAGAAGTAAAATCGTAGTCATAGTCTATTTTTATTTAATGTCCCATTTTTTGCGTTTAGAAATCTACTTACCGTAAACTACTAGCAATAATTATCACTATGTTGGCTTACTTCCAATAATTTTTCGTCAACCAACGGCGATTTTTAACACTTAGGAGTGTTAAAATTATCAAACTTTATTTCTAAAACTACTGATTCCCAAACTGTGCACTGCGGCTCCACAGTCCGCCGTAATGAGGTGACCAACCGTCCGTAAATTCCACAGACGTCACTACCCTGTTATGTGTAACTGTATCCATCTCAGAGAGCTGCGCGCTCCTCTCCTGTGATAAGGCTCACAGCCCATGCTAGAACGGCCTTGTATTTTACTGCACCAGAAGCACCCCTCCCGCACATTGGAATTCTCAAAGGAGCTTCCTGCCTCAACGAACAGAAGGCATTGCCTTAGATAAAAAAATGTAAAACCACCAGCATGCCATATTAGGAAACACTAAGGCATATTACCAAACAAAAGCGATAATTATCGCTATTGCGTGGTTAGAGACAAAATTTTACCGCAGAGCTGCGGCGATTTTTATCGCAGATAAACATTGGTATTACCAAGGGTTATAGCAAATGCGATAAAAAACGGCCGCAATGCATGAATATCGCTGGAAAGTCAGCGATATTCATGCATTACTGAGCTAATGCTCTTAGCCATGTTATCCACCTCCCATTGGATAACATGGCTAAGAACTGCTCAGGGCAGGTGTTAGCTTTTGGAGATATTCGCGCTTAGCGCAAATATCTCCAAAAGTTGGTAAAAGGAGATAGCGATGTTAGCGACTGTTTCCAGTCGCTAACATCTTGGCACGCCCACTTTGCATTTCATTAGTGATAAATATCACTGACATGCAAAGTGGGGCCCAAGATGGTCGCTATCTCCTACTAGCTGTCGCTAACTGGTGTTAGCGACAGCTAGGTAATAGGGAGATAATTTTATCTCTGCTATCTTGGCTTTTAAATTCAAAATTGCAGAATAAAACCCCATTGATAATATGCTGTAAAGTTCTTTAACACATATCATTTACCTGTAATGTTTTGACACATCCGCATTTGTGAACTAACTCACTGAAATGTTGCTGATTTCTTAAATTAATTTTTAAGAGGCTCCTTGTGACCGTGCAGCCAATCCTCCATGGAAGTGCTCACATAAAACACAACACTAGTATGACCAGGATACTCAAAGAAATGACACAGTGTTGAAAAAGTATTTTTATTATTTATACTTACCTAAGAAAAAGTAATAAAGAAAAACTTAAAATCTTTAAAAAACATGGTATCTGTGGAAGGAAAGTACAAATATGGTTATAGTACTATTTTATAAAACAAAACAAAGTAGAAGTGAATGAAACAGAAAGTGAAAGAAAAGAAGACTGAGGGACAAAAAAAGACCAAGACAGAATAATTTGAAAGAAATAATAGCCCTCAAAGAATGACTGTCTAAAGGAAAGTAAAGTGAGAGACAAAATGAGAGTGTGATCACTGATAATACACGAAACAAACAGTCTGTGAACTACACAGACTAAGAGTACCTAAATGTCTCAAAGACATAGATAAAATAAAGAAACAACACTAACAGAAAAAGAGTGAAAAAGGTTGAGTAACAGAAGATGAATGGAATACAAACAGACATAGAGTGTAAGAGAGACAGATAAGGAGAAAAGAAGTAGGGTGAGAGAACTAAACTATAGATTTTAGCTTGGAAATTGAGTATAATTAAAGAAAGCAGAGTAAGGGAACAAATTGTAAGGTACAGTAAGACAAAGAACATAAGATTCAGGAAACAAAGGTGATAAAGGATCAATAAAGGTGACTCTCTTTAAAGAAACATAAGTAACAAACTGAAGAGTAAGAAAGACTGAATAGAATACTAATAGAAAAGATGTAAGATAAAAAGCATGAGTTAAAGGGAATAACCAAATGTAAACACCACTAACAAAGGAAGAGGATGAAAAAAATAAGGATAAGAGAGAGTTACACGAAACTCTCAGATATGATTAGTTGTTTTTACCTTAAAAATGTAATATCTGTGGAAGACAATAAAGAAATCTGTTATAATAAATATTTCTAAATCCTATGTAACAAAATAACTTAGACAACATATTTACTGGTTTATTTTTGCTGTCCTCAGATAAATTGATTTTAACTATAAACAGTGATTTCAATAGTAATCATCATGTGACAGCGGGGAAAAAAAACCCACAATCAAAATGATTGTATTTAAAAAACCCGTACAAGATCTCTATACATACCATAAATACCTAGAGAAAAACATGTCATAAATGTTTTTCTCTAAATCACAATTTCTTGAGTAAGCACAGCACATACTCCACAATTACAAACTAATTAAAGTATACCAGTTACTTTTAAATACCTCTCCACAAATAACCGTGCAACTATGTTCTTAAAACATTTATCTCAAGTCAACATTTTGATATCTCATTTTTTTCCGCATGGCCAAATACTATGAGTAAAGTCGTTATTTTTTGAGTACCTCTCAACAAACTTGCGAGTAAGTATGTTCTAGAAACATTTATCTCAAATCCAGATTTAGATATCTCATACTTTTCCGCATGGCCAAATAGTATGAGCTAATTCGTTTCTTTTGAGTACCTCTCAACAAGTTTCCAAGTAAGTATACTCTAAAAACATTCATCTTAAGTCCACATTTTCATATCTCATTGTTTTCCGTGTGGCCAAATAGTATAAGTTAATTCCAACATGTCCTGTACCATCAACATTAAGAAAACCATACCTTATGCTATCTCTTTGGCACATAAAAGTTTCATTTCTATATTTGAACACCCTTAAACACATGATATTTCTAAACAACACATTTTCATATCTTTACAGTATTACTCTGACTAGACCAAGTACTTTCACAGAAATTTTGGTTGCAAAAATATCAGATAAGAATTTTTTAACTCAGAAGGCAAACGATTCTTAAAACTTAATTGACTATCATTGCAGAGCGTCCAACCAGTTGGACACTTCAAATAAGCTATGTAATGTCCTGATGATATTGATGGCCCTTCATGAAAAATAATTGCTACAGTTACAAATGTTCTTCTAGCAATAGATATTTGAGAAGCCACATAGTTTTTAATTAAAGTTGACAATTTACTTCCATCAGCTCTGCATCGTTGAAGCATTAAAATTACATACTGTCCATATCTATGGATAAATAAGGTTGATAACATTTCTGAATTACATTGAAAACAAACCATGTTCTGATACGCATCTTTAACTAGTTTATTAAAGGACACTGTTTTACAATCAGGTAATGTTAAATATATAAATCTTTCTGTGTGTATGTCAGTACTACTTGTAAATGAGCAATTATCGCAAATATGTTCCCATTTATAAGAAAGGCCAAAAAGACTATCAATACCTACACCTTCTTCTTCCAAAACTGTAAGCATATACATAATAAATTCCTGACAATCTTGCTGAATATTCTGAGAAAATTGATTTAGTCAAGCACATATGTCTAAAACATTCCTTACTTCTGAAACACTTCCTACTTCACTATTACCACTGGTACATTTTTCAAATACAGAATTTAAAGAACAACAAAATGTTTGCTCCTGATTTTCTCTAATCTGTTGCTGTAAACATTTTAGAAAAAAAAACACATTTACCACTACATTTGCATAGCAGTTGACACCAGACCTATTTTCAAATTTAAATCCAACAATCTCTGTAGTACAAACCTTTTTCTTACTCCTACCAATGACAGTCTCATCTTTTTTTCTTCGTTTCTCTACTACTTCAGTACATTGTTCCTCATTTCTCCTTTTCTGACCAACTATACTCTTTTTAATTAAAGGATATTGAGGTAAACTTGGAGCATATTCTCTTCTTAACCTATTATAATCCTTCACACATTTTAAATCTGCACTGATCTTTGTCTCATCAAAATCAATTAGATAAAGGCCAGATAAAGTTCTAACTCGTGATCAAGCAACATATCCCATACCCTGTTTGAATACACTATTTCCAATATTGACCAAAGCACAATCTACACTTAAACCTTGTGATTTGTGAATAGTCACTGCATATGCCAAACAAATTGGAAATTGTTTCCGACGGACATACAAGTCTTTCACAAGTAAAAAACGACTTGAGCAGCTACTTATTGGTTGAACTTCCTCAATTCAATCAAATTTTATTCTTAAAAATTCAATCTCATCTCTATTTGGGTAATTTACAAAACCAACAACATTACCCATTGCTCCATTCACCAGACCTCTTTCTACAAGTAAATTTCTGCGTAAAATAATCCGACAATCTAAACATACATACTAATTCTTCTCTAAACCAGCAGTTTTAGATATAGATTTCTGTAGACTATCCAATTTTAACTTTAATTTATCAGACAAAACAATAGTACTTCCTTCATACTCTATTTTATCTTTTGCTTCCAGTTTCTTAATTTCTTCATTTTCCAACTTCAACATTTTCTCATTGAAAACTGAGCATTCTTTTAGAGTTGGCATCAAGCATATGACTGACTTATCTTTTACCTCTTTAGTATATATTTTCTCAGGTACATTATCTTCATTTGGAAACAACTTACAAAGTAATCGAGTTTGTAGAGTTTCTTTTGCATCTTCAGTTAGTCTTCCAATCCTTATATCTTGAAGAATATTTCCATATTTAGTATCCTTTGCCTGTCGCATATTTTGTATCAGTTCAGTATATTTGAAATGTGACCATATATTAACATTTCCAATACTGCCAAGGCACTTTCTGGTGTCTTCATGTGTAACAGTTTCAAATACAGATTGTCCTTTCACAGGAGTTAGTTGCAGTAGATCTCCAAAAACTATGACATGTTTCCCTCCAAATAAAACATCATAGTCAGTTTTAAGTATCTGCTGCATACTTAAATGTACAAAAGCAAGCATTAAATTGGATACCATGCTTACTTCATCAATAATAAGAAGTTTCATTTCTTTAAGAACTCTAGAAACTTCATAACAAGCGTCTCCAGATAGCTTGTGATATTGTAATTTATTTTCATGTTCAACTGGCAGCATCAGTAAACGATGTAAAGTAATACCTTTAATATTATGCTGCCAATCCAGTTGGTGCTGTTACAACACAAGACAATGGTGACTGAGTTCTTTGCTGTAGATATGTACTAATTCCTTTTATAAGAAAACTTTTCCCTGTTCCAGCTTCTCCACTTACATATAGTCGAATAGGTTCAAATGACATACATGCGCATTCTTTTTTGTCATGACGAAAACCATGCTCAATATGCTCTGTCACTTCGTCATATATCTGTCTTTGCTCAAGATTAAATTCCTTCTCCAATTCTTCTAAATTTATTATATCCTCTTGAGCTTGCTGCATTGCTCTTTCCACCTCATCCATGGCAGTGGCTGCTTCATTTCGGATAATTGGTTCTCCCAGTGGATCCTGACTCAACGATGCTGAACTTTGAGTGTCTTGTGAACTTTCTCTAGAAATCTCTGCTGCAATTGTTGCTTCTTGCTCGATTTCGTCGTTCAACATTTTAAGATAATTACTAAAAACAGGACATTCTATACTACTTTTAGATGTGTTAAAGGAATCTTCATAACTGACAAAGTCTCCAAGTAGTTCCTCTTCAGTACGCCATGGTTTAAAGAGTTGCAAAAGAGCTAAATAGTAAAATTCTCTTTTGTCTGGATTTTCGCAACTCAGTTTTCGGTGATTAATCAAATGTCCTTTTGTTTGTTTCACCAGACATCCTTCCTGTCCAATTACAGCGTATATACCTTTTTCAACATTCTCTCTAATATTCCTTTTAAAAGTGTATTTTTCAAGTACTTCATACAGACAAATATTTTCAAGCAGAGTACTTCTATTTGGATAGTATGTATCCAACATATTTGTTTTCAGAATGTCTGTACTTTCTGGTTCTTTCTGTGCTAAATATTCAATTTCTTGCACAGTTTTCAAAACATGGTTTCGTGTTCTTGCTAGACCTAAACTCACCCACAGGATACTTCGAGATTTCGCATAAAGACTTGCTGATGATAATCGATCACAACATTCATATGCTCTAATTTCTCGATGTGATAACATCTTCAAACTGTATGTATACAATTTCTTGCTTAGGCTCTTTTCATGAGAAATATCTTCCCACATCTCCTTCAGTTCCGTCTTTTCAGATTTCGTGATGTAAGACGTTACATATCGAGCCACAGCAATAGAGTTGTCCGCAACATATTGTATATCCATGTTAGCATTCCACATGGTCAAAATGACAGGGTTGTAGTCATTTATATATTTGGACTCTTCTTAAATTGTATGTATTTTTGGGTGATCTTCTTGTGATATTATGTCGCAAAGATGACATCAAATTGTTGACTCTTCCTTTTGAAAGCACCGGTTGTGCAAATCCAAAACGACATTTTGTATAGAACTTATCCTTTGATTTGAATTTTCGCAGACAATATTTTCCACAACGATGTCTTTGAAACCGTAACACTTTTCCTCTTAAGTCTTTATCAGTTGTACTGTTAGGTATGTCACAAGTGGCATATTGTTCAATAAAAGACAGTACAGTGTCATCGGAGTCTTTTCCAAGTTTGGGAGCATCCTTGATCCATAGTAACATATGAATATGAGGAGCACCTCTTGCTTGGTACTCTTTTCTCCAGAAGAAATCCAAAACTTCACCGAGCGGTGGATTCTTCTTGTTTGTAATAAAGGACATCATTGCTTCAAATCTATGATTAAAATATCTGCAAACATTAACCGGATCCAACTAACACAATTCTCCTGGTGTCTTGTAGTTTATATTTTCAATATTTACATTCGCCTCTCGAAGATATTCAAGTAAATCTTCCCAAGCATACTCTGCACAGCTTAGAGTTAAAAACCATGTTGGTGCTCCCAAGTTTCTTAGCATGCATTTTAAATCTCCATGACGAAGGTACCAATATTCATTAGTACCACGCTGACATGCCATTAAATTAATTAGGTGAGAATCCAAAACACTATCTTTCTGTTGCACTTTATCCATAAAATCCTTTGCTGAAACATTTTGCAGATGCACTCCACTTGTTAAGATATGGTTTACTGCATAAGAAAGACCAGATAAGTCACTCTCAAACAGAAGATGAAACAAATATGGAATACATTGACGAAATCTGGGATCTTCTGCATATAATCTTGTAGTCCGGTACTCAGATGCAGGAATCTGCATAGGTCGATCATCATATCGCGCACCTTCACCTGTTGGGAATAACTGTGGGAAACAACGACCTTCCAAACTTTCTTCCCACACACTAATAGGACGTCCTTCTGCTTTTTTCATCTGAAATAATTCAATAGCATTCCCCATTGCTTCTTTGGAATGCAGTGGATGAACACTGTAATGTTCATAAATTTCTTCAGTTCTGGACATATCGACTTTTTCAATTTGTCCAATAGACAAATCATTATCCTCTTCATCACTTACATCTTCTTCTTCTACATACACATTTTATAGTATTTATTATTTTTGACTAAATACAACGTTGCCTTTTTCACTTTCCTAACATCCACTAAATCTTGCCAGATTTTCTTACTCTTTGTAGGTACACTATTAACTAGAATAACAAGAGGTTCCTCTTCTGCATTTTCAATACCAATTGTCTCCATATTTTTTTTTAAATCAAGTGGCAAATATACAACTCTACCCTTTAATCCTCTTTGTAAATCTGTAGGATTTAATTTCCCAGTCTTAGGCTCCATACGAACAATAGCCTGAAAAGGATGTACACATTGAATAAAAATAGTCTCATAAGTATTTAAATCCTTCAGTTCCGATGGAATATTTATCAACTCAAGATTATTATGAACAGCTCTAGCAGGCATTTTATTTTCATTTAATTTATTATAACAATATTTACAAATACGTTGCTCAAAACCCAAATCAAAATACTTTTCTACCAGCAAATAAGTTGCAAACTCTCTCGACTGAGTATTATCTTCATCTTCACTTTTTAAATATAAATCAACTAACCTAGTTTGACTTTTGTAATGAATGCGTCGACAACACACACAAGTTAAATTTGGTTTTTCACCTGCAATCACCTTAAATTTTGTTATTTCCTGTTCAAATTCTTCAGTATTAAAATGTCCAACATTTTCTAACACATTTCCTTCTATAACTATATCAGTTTCTATATTCTCTTCATTTCAACCAAAATAATTTACCTCAATTTCTGCACAAATATTCTTCACATCTAATGCACATCCATGCAAAAAAGCACTATTTAACTCTTTAAGTTTAAGTGCTGGACTTTTTGCATAATACATATTTCTGACTAATTTTCTCATTTTGGTATGATGCACTGCTAACATCCTAAAGTGATGAAAAACACTCTGGCATTTTTTTTTTGACAGACAAGCCAGAGAATGGCCTTGCAAACCAGTTTTTTCTCTCACTCTGCAACGATCTAATTCTTGCAAAATAATTTTTTTTTTTTTTAGACTTTCCTTACTGTACTTACGTAAGAAATTGCGAAAGAAATCAATTGAATCCTGTCGTACACTGCAAATACTGCTACAATTCCAACTATAAACAGGAGCATGAACACGTCCCTGTAAAACCTCTCCACCTATTTCCTCTTCCGTATTTCTGACCTCAATTTTCTCTTTCTCAATAGGACAGCCATCCTTCACTTCATACGCTCGACCACTGGTGTCAACTGCATGCAACAAATCGTTACTTTGAAAGTAACTCTCTTCATTAAAAAATGGCTCAGAATTTGAAGTATGCATCCATTTACCAGAATTTTTTTTACAAACATTAGTTCTATTTATGTGTCTCTTCCATTTACTCTTAGCTTTTAAAACTCTGATTGCCTTGTTTAGTGTATTTATTCTTTTAAGCACTAAAATAAACAATTTTCTTTTTGTCTCGAACGCATCATCCACAACTTCCTCTATATATTTCTTTTTCTTATAAAAAGCAGATTTCCTTTTAGAAACTTTTTCCTTTTGTAATAAATTTAAAACAACTCTCTTATGAAACATACATTTCCTTATTTCCGCAAACTGATTCGTACGTCTTTTACTGTACATACTTTCCTCACCACTGTTTTCAGACACCGTTTTCTTTTTTCTTCCATTTCTCCTTGTAGATACTGAAAACTGTTTTTCCTTTTCAACATTATCCAATTGACTTTTCCTTTGACACAATTTAAAAAAAAAATCCTTGCTGCTCTTACCAGGAGCACTCTTGTTTTTCTCCGTCCTTTGTTGATTAGGTAAATCTTGTGCCTCTTTTCTCTTCAAATGGTATGTCTTTTTATACAGCTTTCTTTTTTCATTTCTCGTTGGCATAGTGATTGATGTTTCTGATATAAATGACAATCTGTTTGGAAAAAAGTAAAAAAATATTATAGACCCCTACTACTATATAACATACAAATTATAACCACTGCTTGATTTTAAAACTTGAATAAAGACAAAGAAACAGTCTCTGGTCAGAGTAGAAGATCCTATAGTGAATATTGTTTCTAAATTTATGACACTCCATATCTGTGTTATCATTACACATGTATTAAATGAATGTAATTTTTCAGGCATATAAGTACTATTCTAACTTTCAAGCATTGTAGTTGTTCCTAATGCTTTTTATTTCTATAACTTTAATCTTTTATGCACCTCATCACAACTTTTACTGTCATTCTCAAAAAAGAGAATACCGATTAATAGTACAACAATAATGTCTTGAAGGTTTTTTTTTTAAACAAAATTAATTTTATTGATTTAATAATTCATATTCCAGAAGCACATGTAGCATCATTTCATCAGATACTTCATTATTGTTTTCCTCTTCCAAATTCTCTTCTTCTTCCACCATTTCTAAATATGCACTATCAAAAGTGCAGTCCAAAAACTCCTCATTTTCTGTTGCATTTTCCTCTTCAAATACTCCTTCTATTAATTCTTCAATCAGTTCAGTTGCCATTTCAAAATGGACATTCATATTTTCTGAGTAATCTTCCATTTTATTTTTTATTTTCTATCTTCTGTGTCCTTTTAAAAAAATATAAAGACTAAATTATATCTTTTTTATGATTAGTTAACCAAAAATTACCGTAACTAATCTTTGAACTACATACATATTCATACTTTTTAAGACATTAACTACATTGATTAATATAGGACCTACCTCTTTATTGTAGAAAGAAACTGACACTATGATCCTACACATTAACACTATCCCTTTTAATTTATTTAATTGAAATTATGCTGTAAAAACACATTTCAAAGTGAAATTTGTTTTCTGCATTTCTGTGCTGTAGAACCATGTATACACTTTCTAATTTAATTGTAGAGATCTATTTTCTAACTTCACCACTACAAACTGTGATTCAAACTATATGCAAACTGAAGAAGTGACTCACAATATACCAATTAAACATTCACTGAACAGATTGCTACTTCCCACAGAGGCAGTTGCTTTTACCTTTAACAGCATACTCAACATGTAAATTTCATCTAATGGAAAACATTTCATCATAACCATATGAAACCATATTCAGCCGCAACTCGTGGAAGGAATTATGGTGGGGCAGGCAGACGAGGAGGGGGAGGTCTACGGTGGAGGGCCCTAAAAACCAGGATATAGATAATTTGTAGTAAGTACATAATTTAATTATTTAAATGAATTTTGCAGTGTGCACTGCATTCCAAAATGCGATGCTGTGTACACTATAAAATGTATTCTATTAATTGAATTGTATACTTTCCTGAATTTATCTATAGGCCACATTTTAGATCTCTCCACCCTACACCTCCCCCTCCCTCCCTCCCTACCCCACCGTAAGTCCCTCCATGGCGCCCGACTGACCTCATCATAATACACCTGTGCAAATGCATATAATAGAGTGCAAATAGATAGTACAGTCACAAAAATGCTTCCGAAATGCCCATCACGCCAACAGCCATGTCATAATACACCTCTATAATTTCAGAAACATTACTGTACACAAATGATACAGCATAAGTTAGAGACATAATGATGACTTAGCAAGAATAAATCCACGTAAACAGCAAACTCTTATAGTCAAAGAATAGATGAACCAAAACTGCATAGAAAATAACACATGGACCCCACCCATAAAAAGGTTGTAGCAATAAACAATGGAACCGTATTTCAAAATACATATCTACTACAAGCATGTACAGACATGTTTATAATAGAAATTAAAATCCTCCTGCAAAAGAGAAGCAGTGTAAATTTTCTTAAAAAACATGCATATTATGGTAATCTGCTCAAAAATTAAATTATCATTTAAAAATTATCAACTCACCTGTAAAAAAGGATTTTCTGTTTGTATACTCTCACGTTCACCTCAGGTTGTTGCTTTTCAGCACGAAACACTCTTTAAAAAAAATAAACAACTGAATTTTACTTAACATAATACAGACATATGTATTAGACAACATACACCCATTCTACCAAATATCATGCCTAACAGATACATTCCCTAATTTTCTATCCAATATATATCGTAAAGCCTAAGTTTCAGATTACCGAACAAACGGTGAGAACATGGAAAGAGAAAAAGGTACACATTATTTAACCGAGTACGTTTTCTCAGGGGGTGCAGTATAGACCCTGAACGCGAAAACAACATTTTTTTTTTGTGAAAAAGTTACGGGATGCGCGCACTCGGTCGCGCATCCCTATTTACAAGACTGTGATTCACGTGGTTTAAAAAAAAATTTAATGGTGCAAAGGCAGACGACACTTGAAGATAGTTTCAGAACTTTAAGTTTAGTTATTTTGCCTATTGTTTAAAATTGCAAAAATATACAGTTTACAGAATTCTGATTTGCTGTTTAACGCCTGTCAAAATTAGAATCGGAGGAAATCAGAAAGTGTTGCCCGCCATTTTGTAACTGCGAGTGAATGTATTCTACTGAACAAAGGGTTAGAACATTGAAAGGAGAAAAGGTACAGATTATCTAACCGAGTAGGTTTTCTCAGGGGGTCCAGTATAGACCCTGAACGCGAAAGAAATATGTTTTTTTGCCGTAAAAAGTTACGGGGTGCGCGCACTGGGTCGCGCACCCCTATTTACAAGACTGTAGACTATTGCCTTTTCTCACAGATTATTAGCTGCACATGTTAAATAAACCTTAATTTACTTATCTCACTAATGTTTATCAAACTTCAACTTACAGTCCCGCTGACAATATAGCAATATTCTCATACCTAAGTTTGTTAAAAAATAAAAAGTATTCCATACTAAATGTAACTCTCTTTAAAGGTTTTCCGTTCCGTAACCACACTACATTCACCTAACATCATTTCATTGCGTCACTTCTCCACTACTCATAAGTACACAGTGTCAAAAATATCAATGCTGCACATAATCGTTCACATCCAGGCACTACCAATTGCATAACTTAATTAACAGGAAGCGCTGTAATGTTGCATGTGTTTTCAAAGGTACACCGGTATCTCCTATAATGCCGAATTTTACCTTAAAACTCAGCAGTAATTATTTATTTTCAAACAATGTCAATTACTATGACTTTTTAAACGACAAGCTTTAGTCTGTAATAGTCACTCTGCATATGCCTCTCTGTAAAACTAAACTTCATCCACCCACGCATGGGAACCTTGATGTTTCCATCTGGCCGCAAAATACGGCCTTGAACTCAAAGTTCCATCCCAAGACTTGAACAACAGCCTTATTGTCCCTAAATGAAGATACCCAAGCATCTGTTCACAAACAAATCTCATTCACTTAGCTAACACTCGCAGAAAACTGCATACCTTATTAAATAGTGACCTTCCTTTACAATTTTCTGAGGTGACTCTCATAATCTTTAACGCTCCTCCACTTCCCAGCTGCACTATTTTTTTTGCAACTACTAACCAATGGTTTGGTGATTTTTTTGCACCAAATCATTTAAAGGCATTCTGCTACTCTCACTCCATACTCTCAGATCTATGTTTCTGAACTTCCTCTTCTACTACCAGCAGCTGCAACTTTTGTATTCCTATTTTCGTTATTACAAAATGGATGTCCGTCCTGCCTTCGCAAACGAGCTGGAACACTTAGAACTATTTCGCCACAGGATGCTTGACCAGTATGGCATTCTGCCACTCGCGACTTTGAGTGCATCATATGGATTATCGTTTCGATTTTCCTATTTCACCTGTGTGCAGCCTGTATTTCATTGCCTGAGCTGTGATTTCATGTGGGCCCTGGACTTATGTCTCTGCAACTCCGTACCTCCTGAATTGAATTACAATCATCTCATGAATCCGTTACTTGATCATGAACAGCTTTGTTCCGACGGAGGGATTATGGCCTTTGCAGCGATACATGGAATTCTGGGTCATTGGAATATTTTCACAGCGGCGCAAGATTTCTTGGCACACAGCTACATTGAAAATTCACCGAGTTCTCCTCTGATGCTACTAGAGGCTCCGGTAATTAATGACCATGTATGTTCATTTCCTCTTTTCAATTGGATGGCTGACTTGTTTTCGGATGATAACAATGACTTTCTTTTAGAAGCGGTTGCCACTTACTTTGCCTATTCAATGGAAGGATAACTGTTATGCAAGCCATTGATATCTTGACTGTTTTTTCCCTTCCTAATTTTTCTTATTATTTTTTTATTTTTATATTTTATATAAACAGACCTATTGGCTTTACTGACATTGGACATTGCAATTTCCTGCTGGTGAGATTTTTTTATTTTTTGTGGAGTTAATTTTTTTTTTCACACCTACTCGATTTTCTTCAAAACATTTCATGATGCTCTAATTTCAACAAATCACTACCTTATGTTATCTTATCTGATTTGAAATATTCTCGAAGCAAGGCTGCGTAAAATATGGTTAAATGTGCCCTGATAAATGTGTATAGTTACAATGACTTTTTAGATCGTTTATCACCATTTTCCCTTTCTACTCCAATTTTCGCCTTACACACATATGTGCTGTTTTTGTTTTATGCCTATTGAAAGATTTTTGATTCATAACTGAAAAGTATATGATTACACTGATGTTACCCATGCTTATCAACCTGTATGTTACATCGAGTACTGAAACCTTTCAAAAAATTATCTCAATACAGTAGTTGTTCTGAGTACTAATTTTCAAACGTAACGGCAGATAACATACATGCACCTCCAGCCAAGTTCTCGCTTTTGGCGCGTTTTTCATTTCCTTTCACAATACCATACAACAAGCTTGTTACTGCTTCGTATGCAGAAAACTAATTGTTAATGAGGTGATGTTTAACCACTAGCATTTTCATATATGATTACTGAACTTAAAATCAAAAGACTCCTTCTTGCATGCAATATAATTTAATATATTTGATTGCGGGGCTGTACAATATGTTTTTTAAACGTTATTCATTTTGCTTCATACTACATTTCCATCATTTGTGTTGTATGGACTAGTAACTATGCCCACTACTTTCTTTATAATATGTTTACTTGTATTACATCAAAAACTTCGCTTCAAAGCACTGCATCAATGAATAAAAATTTGAAATATATACGTTCCCTCTTTTATCCAATATTCACAACTGAAATAATGTATACTAAAACTGCATTCATGTGTTTGACGTAATCTCAGCTGTACTCAATTCATGTTTTCTTTTGTCAACCTGAATTATTCATAGTTAAACCCGCTGGCCTGCGACGGTCACTCAAGCCTTTCTTTGCGGGTTGTGAACCATAGCATCAATCGTACCTCTGGCAAAAAAATAATTTATTACTGTAACCAAGCACCGCCGCAGTTGTGGTTCACTCAGACTGTTAATCACTGCTCCCCCCTATAACAAACACTTCTTTGCCAGCCATCAGAACACAAAGTGCGAAACCAAACGGACTAAGAAGAGAAACACAACAAACCCTCAGCTCTGTGGGCCAACCGAGCGGTAATTCTGAAACTCAACATACACTGACTAACGCTTCCAAAAGCCATCTCAATTATATAAATAATATTTTCAAAACCTGCCAAGTACTTTGATGTGACTATCTGTGTCTGCCTGCAGAACAAACTTCCTCAGCCCAGACTGAACGCACACACACACACACATCACACACTAAGATAACACAAAGCAACTGATACGGAAAGCAGGAGTGAGATGAAAATACAGTCACAAGGCGGAACACAGAAACCTCTATATATATTTGGTCTTCTACATCAATTTATTAAGGCATATACTCCTCGAACATGTGTACAACCTCATGGTCACAAAAATGTGTTTGCTTAGACACTGTAAGTCAAATATTCTAATATAGTGATCAAACCACATTTAACGGTACATCATAAAACAAACATTTATACACTCACCTTTACCAATGCTTTATCAGATGTATAACAATGATAGTAGCAAAACGATAGCCGTTTGACGGAGCTCTCAATAATACTTCTATCACTGCAACCAAAGAATAATGGCATAGATTTCCTGTCAATACACACTCATATATGTCTCTCCAACCAATCATATTTGTTCCCGCACAATTTCATAATCAAATTAACATTTCATTTGGTTATCCTTTCAATATTTTCAAAGTCACATAACGGTCACCCTTCACCCTCTGCCTTTTCTGCCTGTTACCATGGTAACAGCTCATTCTGCACCTGGCTGAAGGCACAGGTCAAAATTTCATATCTCAACGTTCTAAATCAAAGCAAAACGGCGCAATTCCCTGCAAACACACCTGCCTATCCACTGTTTTTTTACATTTCTTTTTTTCCACAGCCAATAGAACATTTCATTTTAAAAAAACAGTAACATACAACGTAGTCTTAAATCTTGAGGTATAACAATCAACCAATCATTTTCAGTTTTTCATCAACTCGACACCTCATACACTTTTTTATCGTGACTTTCACCATCTACTTGCCATTCCACTTCCAGAACCCATCGGAGTACTACTGCATCTGCCTTGAAAATGAAGGTTTGGCTTGTAGGACACAGTTATATTCACTGGAGTGAAAAATATGCTGCAAACAGACAAATTTCTAACCTTGACTTACCAAATGTGCAAATTACGTGGATTGGCCAAAGAGGATTAAGATGTCACCAATTGATACCATTGGTGAAAACTTTTATGCATCTCCCTGAACCTAACCTGATAATTGTGCACTGTGCTGGGAATCATCTAGGCACATTAACAGGGGTAGATCTGGAAATGCTTCTAAAAGACACCTTTCGTCAATTGATGTCACTTTTTCCTCGAACTATCTTGGTGTTTTCAAATATATGCCAAAGACAAAAATGGAATTGGTCCAATCAACGTTGTCCACGAATTGAGAAAGCAAGGAAACATGTAAATAAATCTGTTTCTGCTCTCCTCAGAGAATATAACATGGGTTCTATATACAACAACAACCTGCGTTTCAACATGGAAGGCATCTATCGGAGAGATGGTGTTCATTTCACGGATGAGGGAAATAGAATTTTCCTCTGTAACATGAGACTCTGCATCGGAACTTACTTATAAGTGCAGAAAAAACTCAATTAACACAAGGGCTCTTTTAAGAGCCACCTTAGATCTAAACACTCAAACTTGTAATTTATCTCCATCTTTCTTTATGTTTTTTGATCGCCGTGCGCGACCGGGTGCGCGCAGCACATAACTTATTTGCAAAAAAAAAAGCTACTTTTAGACTTTTGTCATCCTTAATAAACCCCTCAAGAAACCTACGAAATCAAACACTCTCCACCCTGCTCCCTTTCCATTCTCACCACGATAGTATTTCACAGTCTTGTAAATAGGGGTGCACGACCGAGTGCGTGCACCCCGCAACTTTTTTCTCCCAAAAAAAAATGGTCTTTTCGCGTTCAGGATCCATACTGCACCCCCTTAGAAAACCTACCCAGCCAGACAATCTCTACCTTCTCCCCTTTCCATATACTAACCCTTTGTTCTGTACAATATATTCACTCGCACTAACAAAATGGAGGACAACACTTCCTGATTTCCTCAGAATCGAATGTTGACAGACGTTAAACAGCAAATCACAATGCCGCTCGCGCACACCCGCATAGGCGCGCACCCGTGCGTGCTTACAGATATATAACTGATTTCAACTTCAATTTTCTCAGCAACTACCTAACGGATTTACACTATTTAAACAAAAGCGTGATCTGCGACCCACACTCTACCTTTCTACCAAATTTCTTATAAATCCATTCAGCCGTTCGAGCTGTAGCCGTGTCTAAACGTCCTATGGAAAATAACATGGGAAAAACACGTTTTGGGACCCCCTTTTTATCTCAGCCCCCACTTCACCAATCCCCCCAAAACTTTCACAAAATGAGCGCAGCGGACCGAGCCATCTTCTTTGAGAAATTCGCAAACATTCGTCCACCAGGGCCAAAGTTATTCCCAATAGAATGTTACGGATTTCCTATGGAAACTAGGTCCTAACTATAACTACCTACTGGCGACCGCCAGTAGGTAATATATATATATATATATTCACTGAAAAAACCATAGGTTATACACCATATATAGTTAGGAATTAGCATTTAAAAAACCTTATTTTACTCACACAAAACCATTGAAATTCCATATATAGTTAGTTGCACTAACTATATATCGCGCACCCGCAATCCACTGCTGATGATGTCACATATTACATCATTCATGACATGGTCAGTGACATCACTGATGACATCACTGATGACATCTCAAATGACATCACTGATGAGATCACTGATGACATCATCCAGTGACTGTGTGTTTTTGTAAAGTTTAAATATGTTTTACATATTGAAGAATGAGTAGATGTATAAGTGTCTGGACGAAGGATTTAGTAGGTGCATGACTGAATGTATGAGTGAGTGATTAAATGTGTCTCACTGAGTGCATGGGTTAGTGACTAAACTGTCTTAATTTGTGCATCATTATGTCTGTTGTTCTGTAAACTGCTGCATGTGTTGATCAGTAGCTATATGATTAACTATATGGGTTATTGATTGATTGTCCAAGTATTTGTATGGGAGACTGAGTGTGTGTGTGGCTGGCTGGGAGGTGTGTGACTCTGTGCAGATCAATGTGTACTTGTATCAATGATTGTATAAGAAAGTAAGTATGTGTTAGTATATGTTTGAAAATGTAAGGTGCTCTATGTTTAACTGTATAGACAAGAAAATGGAAGTGTGATTGATTCTTTACAGGACTGACTAGGTGTGTGAGTAACTCCATGGATGAGTGGCAGACTGTGAGTGTCTGTATAGGTGTATGAGTGCATATGATAGTGTTGTAAAGATGAGTGATTGTATGTATGAATGATTGTATGGGTGAATGAGTGAAGGTGTGTGTAGACGTAGCAATCAGTGAGTGCGTATGTAGTAACTAGTATTGGTGTGTCAATGGTTTCAAAAATTATACTCTTTTTAACACTGGGTGAAACAGAGGTTATATTAAAATGTGAGGAGATGCATTGTATTGTCACATGAATGATATCATCAGTGATGTGGTCATTGATGTCAAATGAGATGTCATCAGTGATGTCATTTGAGATGTCATCAGTGATGTCATCAGTGATGTCACTGACCATGTCATGAATGATGTAATATGTGACATCATCAGCAGTGGATTGCGGGTGCGCGATATATAGTTAGTGCAACTAACTATATATGGAATTTCAATGGTTTTGTGTGAGTAAAATAAGGTTTTTTAAATGCTAATTCCTAACTATATATGGTGTATAACCTATGGTTTTTTCAGTGAATTTTCAAGGTTTTGTAAATGCTAATTCCTAACTATATATGGTCTATAACCTATGGTTTTTTCAGTGAATTTCATTGGTTTTTTAAAAGCTAATATCTATACCTGCAAAATGTATTCTTCTTTAAATCCAAAAATATATTTTATATGTTTATTAATAACTTTTTTTTTTTTATATATTTTTTTCTTCGTTCCCGCTTCGCGAATCGGGAAGCTTCCCGTTAGCTGACCTTGATGCCGCGAAATAGACCGCGAGCATATAAACGTTTCTTTACCGCAACTGCCGCGTTAGAAAACAACATCATCACGCCTCCCGTCCGCATGACGTTTCGCGTTGTCGTGTGATACGTCATATGACGTGCTACGTTAGCGAACTGGTATGCTTACCGAGTCGCAAAGCACAGGTTTCTGGAAGCAAACCGGGAGGCCCTGCAAAGCGCGTAACGTAAACACAGCAGGTCATGTGACTTGGTAATAACACTTTTCATTGGTTCATTTCACTTTTGGTTTCCTAATGATGTAAGAAGCTTCCCGTTAGCTCAATTTGATGCCGCGACCCGGTCCGCGAACCGGTAAACGTTCCGTTAGCGCAACTGCCACGTTAGAAATCATTATCGTGACGCGTCGCGGAAGCGTGACGTATCACGTTGTCGTGTAATGCGTCTTATGACGCGCCGCGTTAGCGCACCCGGAAGTGCTCCTGGGCGCGGACCGAGGCGCGAAACGCAGCTCCCCGGAAGCGATCCGCGGCGCGTTGCGTAAGCGCGACGTATCGCGTTACCGCGTAATGCGTCTTATGACGTACCGCGTTAGCGCACCCGGAAGTGCTCCGGGGCGCGGACCAAGGCGCGAAGCGCAGCGACCCGGAAGCTATCCGGGGCGCGTTCCGCAGCGCGTAACATAAGCGTGAGAGGTCATGTGACTTGTTAATAACACTTTTCATTGGTTCATTTCACTTTTGGTTTCATAATGTTGTTAGGCTTGGTCATGTGACCTAAAAATAACACTTTTCATTGGTTTAGAACTATTTTTTTTTCTCAAATGATGAAAACCCCTCCTTCTTTTTACCTCATTCTTACTTTCTATTTCCAGAGAGCAAGACCTATTTTTCACAATGGCTTCTGTAATAGCTGCAGCTGGTGCTTCTCAGCAACCACCACCACCACCACCACCAAAAGGACCACCACCAACACTGGACTTTGGTGGAGAGGAAGATAATGAGGACGAAGAGGAGGAGGAGGAGGAAGAGCAAGTAAGGCAGTTCCTGCCAGAAACACCAAGGCAGAGCCATATTAAAGACCACTACATATGGCAATTCTTTAAAATTCCACCTGGACAAAAGAAGGTCAATGCACCCCAGGTGTCTTGTTTGATTTGCAAAAATATACTTTCTCGTGGCAACCCCAACAAGAAATACAGCTTTGGCAATCATACAATGATTCGCCACATGGAGCGATGGCATCCTAATAATCTTTCCCAAGCACAAGTAAGGGATCTTGCTGCCAACCCCCCAGATGTCATCCCCAGCACCAACAGGGGTCAAAGCTCATTCGCCGGACCAGAAGGCCGAGAAATAATCCCCAATATTCAAGCTCCTTTTGCACACTACAAAATAGTTTGTATATATTGTGGAGGAACTATTGCTTATGGAGAGAAGAGTATTACTTTGATTAACCGAGCTGGAGAAAATCATAAATGCTACAAGATGAGAAAACAATGAATCCTTTTTATTTTTTTTTTGCTCCTGTTGAGACATGTTCTAACCCTGCTTTTTTGTTATTTCCCCCTTACAAAACACAAAAAAAACACAAAATAGTTTTCAAAAATCCAAAAAAAAATCAAAAAATTGTTCAGAAAATTCATTAAAAAAAAGAAAAAAAAGAAAAAGAATAAAAAAACAGTTCTTTTCAGAACTACCTTCCATTTATAACAAAATTGCCAAAATGTTTATACCCTGTCTTTCTTTTCTCCTCATAGTACGCTCCTCCGACCGCTTCCCGGTACGCGTACCGGGCGCTACCCACGCAAAAAAAACAAAAATTTGTTTTTGTTTTTTTGCCCCGCGGGGCCCTTTTAAAGCCTCCACATTGACGCCGCCTCACGTGCCAACGTATTTTCTCCGCATTTTACACCCTATGCCGCATAACAGGTCATGTGACTTGTTTATAAAACTTTTCATTGGTTCATTTTACTTTTGGTTTCCTAATGATGGAAGGCATGATCATGTGACCTAAAAACAACACTTTTCATTGGATGAAAACTTTTTTTTTCCCCCAAACGATGAAAGCCCCACCTTGTTTCTGGATGTTTCAGACTGAAGCTGGCGTCACCATGAGAGCACCACCATCTCGTAGCTCCGTCGTGGTCATTCCGCGAGCAATCATGGCAGCCGCTCCCCACCAGAAGCCTGCAGGAGTCGGGGCCCCCAAAACTTTTGATGAATTCTCAAGGCGGAGGGGACGCTTTCGAGAATGGGGTCCAAGACCTAGCAGACAAGCGTCCGATTTCCAAGGTGTCCCAGGGCCATTTCAGTGGACCAGGCCCAAAAAGGAAACAGCCTGCCGCCATTTTGAGAGTCCTGTGACAGCCGCCTATCGCTGCACCGCAAGAGTGGGCG
The DNA here is from genome assembly GCF_964261635.1 of Lissotriton helveticus. Taxonomy (NCBI): domain Eukaryota; kingdom Metazoa; phylum Chordata; class Amphibia; order Caudata; family Salamandridae; genus Lissotriton; species Lissotriton helveticus. The sequence continues at coordinate 743,618,329 of NC_136059.1, read as the reverse complement.
CAACTCAGCTGAATGGCGGATTTTGACACAGTGGACCAAAAGCGGACGGAATGGCAACTGAAACGGTAAAGGGGCGCCCCACTACAACAGACGAGACTCCACCTGGAGAGGCCCGTTCACGCCGCCTCCCCCGGGGCGCTCCACGCCGTTATTCGGAGCAGCATTGTAGGATACCAAAACCAGTGCGGCAACTTACTGGACATCACCTTGGTGCCATCGTTCTGCTGCCTTGGAACTATTCGCACAACAGTTTGCTACTGATGACCCACCCCCCGCGACGCCCCACGCCGTTATTTGCTGGGTGGCAACTTACTAGACATCACTTTTGTGTCATCTAGATTTCGGCGCGTTCTGCTGCCTTGGAACTATTCGCACAACAGTTTGCTACTGATCACCCACCCCCCGCGACGCCCCACGCCGGAAATCTGGACGTTGTGCTGCGTTGGGACTATTCGCACAGCCGACCGCTACTTCGTTGTTTTTCTCTAAAAATGTTTATATGTTATTACTATTTTTGTTTTCTTGTATATATTTATAAATTATTAAAGTTTTATAATCTTACTACTTTGTCGGAGTGCTATATATTTTTGATGTGACACATAATTGTAAAAACTTTGATGTACAAAGAGTCATCCCTGGAATCTTCCGCTTCACGCTCGGTCCCCTCCCCAATCACAATACAGAATGGTTTTCAGATAATAGCAACGCTTCTGCTGTGACGGATCTCATCGAGTGTGGGCCTTGATCTACTATAACTCCTTTGAAGACGGGTGATTCTTTACAGCTGTGGCCATAAACTACATCTGCAGGGCTAGCTGATAGCCTAGGACCGGCCTGGACAATCGGACACAGAGGAAAAGGAGTGTCAGAGGGTGCGGTAGTGAATAGGGCGAAAGGGAGGTGTCGGGCGGGCACAGGGTGTGATTCTCAGGGAAGAACAGCGCAGATGGGGGGAGGTTTATTACCCATGCATAAAACAGAGAGCGGGGGTGACCACTGCCTGGGGGAGATGCTTGCGAGGGTGGGGAGCCATGCTAAGGATCGACAGCGTTCACAGAGTGGATCTGGTCAAGGCATCTAAAATGGCTGCCGTGCACGACAAAAGTGTGGCATTTGAAAAAAGACAAGATGGCGCACACAATGTTTTTCAACAATTCCTGATTTCCTTCGAATCGAACGTTAACAGACGTTGGGGCATATTACCAAAGTTAAGCGATATTTATCCCTAACGATGCATTGCAAAGATTTTTTTACCGTCAGAAATTATCGCAGATAAACCTTGCTATTATCAAGGTTTATCGCAAATACGATAAAAAACGAGCGCAATGCATTAATGTCGCTGAAAACTCCGCGATATTCATGCATTACCGAGCTAATGCTCTTAGCCATGTTATCCACCTCCCATTGGATAACATGGCTAAGAACTGCTCAGGGCAGCTGTTACTTTTTGGAGATATTCGCGCTTATCTTGAATATTTCCAAAAGTTGATAATAGGAGATAGCGATGTTAGCGACTGTTTCCAGTCGCTAACATCTTGGCATGCCCACTTTGCATGTCATTAGTGATAAATATCACTCACATGCAAAGTGGGACCCAAGATGGTCGCTATCTCCTACTAGCCGTCGCTAACTGGTGTTAGCAACAGCTAGGTAATACACATATAATTTTATCTCCGCGAAGCGGAGCGCTGTTACAGATATATATCTTGTTTTTGAACGTTAATTTCTCAAAATGCACTGAAGCACATATATTGAGACATAGCAAAGGCACATCGGGCTACCAGTCCCTAATATTTTACCAAGTTTCGTGCAAATCCATTCAGCCGTTCGATTATTATTATTATTATTTTTTTTTGCCCCGCGGGGCCCTTTTAAAACCTCCACATCAAACCTAGGGGGTCAGCGAGGATCTACTATGGCCCCTTATGGTCATCAGCCGTTCGATTATTATTATTATTTTTTTTTTTGCCCCGCGGGGCCCTTTTAAAACCTCCACATCAAACCTAGGGGGTCAGCGAGGATCTACTATGCCCCCTTATGGTCATTTGCCCCTTCGCTTTGGCCTCCTCTTGTCTCTCGATCCTACCGAGAGACAAGATGGCGGCCGCTACGGACTGTTTGGAATGTTGACAGACGCCAGAGAACCAATCAGCTTCGCTTCACAAAGCTCCGTTGCGCGAAAAGTACGCGTCCTGGGCCGCTGCCCGGTCCGCTGTTACAGATATATATCTTTTTTTAAACGTTAATTTCTCAAAATCCACTGGAGCACATATATTGAGACCTACAAAAGGCACATCGGGCTACCAGTCCCTACAATTTTGCCAAGTTTCGTGCAAATCTATTCAGCCGTTCGGGCTAAAAGTGAGGCTAACCGCCCTATGGAAAAATCAATGTTAAAAACACGTTTTGGGACCCCCCTTTTTTCTCGGCCCCCCCTTGACGAAACCCCCCCAAATTTTCAGGGGCTGCTCAGAAACAAAATGTGCCATTTTCCTGAAAATTTCAGCCAATTCCGTCCACAAACGCCAAAGTTATTAGACATAGAATTTTCAAAAAACCCATAGGGAAAAAATCCTAACTATATATACCTACTGGCGACCGCCAGTAGGTAATATATATATATATATATATATATATATATATATATATATATATATATTCATCCCAAATACCCTTGAGCTCACAGAGGTCACACACTGCAGCTCCTACTATCCGGTCTGGACACCTCGAGGCTGCTTGCAATTATTTGCATCCATTTCATTTCTCGATTCCCGACGCGTTTCGAGGCAGAACGCCTCTTCCTCATGGGCTGCTACACAGGGAAAATGAATGGCTCACCAGTGTTGTCTCCATGATTGCTTTATTGAAAACACCACCCACAATGGGCGTAGCACACAAGAATTGCCCGATGGCATGCTGGCCCATGTGGTACCAAAGGTGAGTATTGTATTAAAATCCTTGAGTAGGTTCATTGTCTATGTGTTCATATTAGAAGCATTTTAAATCCTTTAGTAGGTTGGATTGCAAAATTGCAGGCTTCGTTTTGCTGTGGAGCTGCATGCTTCGCGGAAAGAAAGGGTTTCTTTCCAAGCCTTTCCAAGTCTCAGTTCATAGGAAATGGTGCTCCTCTGCCACGGCCAAGGCTGCCGTGCATTTAATGTTCATCCCAAATGCCCTAGAGCTCACAGAGGTCACACAATGCAGCTCCTACTATTCGGTCTGGACAAACTTGCGAGTTCACTGAAAAAAACCAAAGGTTTCAGGCCTTATATAGTTAGGAATTAGCATTTAAAAAACCTTTGAAATTCACTGGAAAAACCATAGGTTTCACACGAGTTATAGTTAGGAATTAGCATTTAAAAAACCTATGAAATTCACTGAAAAAACCATAGGTTTCACACCAGTTATATTTAGAAATTAGCATTTAAAAAACCTATTAAATTCACTGAAAATAACATAGGTTTGACACCAGTTATAGTTAGCTGAACATTTTACTCATACACACACACACCCCACACACATACCCCCCCACACACACACACACCCCACACCCACACCCCCCACACACCCCCCCACACATACCTCACACACCCACACCTCCACCCACACCCAAACACCCCACACACCCACACCCACACACACACCTTACACACCCACACCCCCACCTACACCCACACACCCCACACCCCCCCACCCACACACACCTCACTCCCCCCCACACACACACACCTCACAGACATACCCCACACATCCCCCACACACACCTCACCCTCCCCCCCACACACACACACCTCTGACACCCCCCCCACGCACACACACACACACACCACACACACGCACACACACACACACACACACTCCTCACACACACACACCCACCCCCACACCCCCACACACACACCCCCACACACACACACCCACACACACACCCCACACACACACCCACACATCCTACACACACACCCCCATACACTTACCCCCCACACACACACACCCCACACCCACCCCCCCCCACACACACACCACACACACACACACTCATTATTTATTATTATTTTTTTGAGGGGGTGCGCGCCCTGGTACATGTATCGGTACGCGTACCCTGGAGAAAAAAAGAAAGACAGAGTTTTTTAAAAATGTAGCATTTTTATATAAATTGGAGGTACCCCGCGACTTTAAAAAAATATATATATTCTTTTTTTGCCTTTGGGGTCCTTGTGGGACCCCTGAGCAGGCCTAGGGGGTCAGGGTGCTTCTACTCTGGCCCCTTTGCGAGTTTCACACCTTTGTTTCACTGCTTTCTTGTGCCTTGGTTCTAACAATTGCAAAAAACACAGTTGATGGACAGAATGTAGAACAATGTCATACATTCACCCCAGTACAAGGATCTGGGCCTAAATCCATCGTTTTTTTGCACTCCACACCACCCCGGGTTAGACACTGGCTATATGCAAATCAGCTCTGACCCTGTGCCTCATGGGAACAGTCCAGTCCGAACTACCAAGCCATGTCTTCCCAGACCGGAATCAAGCATCCAAGGACCGGTTTCTGGCTATCAGCCTTCATCAGCCTGGATAGCTTGACTCCAGTGGTGTGGAGAGCCTGGGACCATGTCCATCAACTGTGTTTTTTGCAATTTTCACCCCGAGTGGGCTCGGTATGCTCAGACGTGAGTCCCGACAGTTTGTGTATAAGTGGCTGCATGGGTTGATGAGTAGGTACATGTGTATGTATATAGGTTATTAGATGTTTTTCTTAGTATCAGTATGAGTGTTTGCATGCTTTGGTGGGAGTATTACTTAGTACATAGATGCAAGAATGACTGAGTCTCTGTTTGTATGTGTTTTGAAGACAGCATATGTGCAGGACTGTATGGGTGGATGAGTGTGTATATGTCTGTGTTAGTGAGTGAATGACTGTCTTATTAGTGTCTTTATCAGTAACTACATATGTTTTAATCTAGTATATGTGAATATTGATGTATATAAGTGAGTATATGTGAGAGTGAGGGATTGTAAGAGTTCCTGTTTAAATTAGTATGTGTTTCTATAAGTGATTTTTTAAGAGAGTAAGTATGTGTAAGTTTCCTTAGAAGTAAAGTGGTAGTGTGTGTATAGCTGTTTATGCAAATAAATGGATGTTCAATAGTTTATTTGCATGTGTGAGTATGTGTGTGAATAACTTTTGGATGACTGTCGGTGTGTAACAGGATGTGTAGGTGTATCACTACATATGATTAGTGAATATATGTATGAGTGACTATATAGAACTGTTGGTGAATTAGTGCATGTGTATATAGATGGTGGAATTATTGAATTGGTTGTTGTAACTGGTATGGGTATCTCCATTTTTTTGAAAATTTTAGTTTCTATTTTTGAATATGTGTTTCAAGGGTTAGATTACAGTGAAAGGAGGTCTGTCACTGTGTCACAAGGATGGTGTCATCAGTGATGTCATGAGTGATGTAATATGTGACGTCATCAGCAGTGCATTACACGCGCAAGTTATAGTGAGTCCAACTAACTATAACGTGGAATTTCATTGGTTTTATATCAGTAACATTTCCAGCTAACTATAACTGGTGTCAAACCTATGGTTTTTTCAGTGAATTTCATAGGTTTTGTAAATGCTACTTCCTAACTATAACGTGTGTAAAACCTATGGTTTTTTCAGTGAATTTCATTGGTTTTTAAAATGCTAATTCAGAAATATCTCGTGTATACAACCTATACTTTTGTCAATAAAGTTCTGGCAATATTTTTTTCGGAAACAAGCCGTTTTCTTCACTGTTCAAGTTGCATAGAGACTCCTTGTAAAGCGATACAGAATTAGAAAGTCTGTACCTTGCCTTTTTTTCAACGCATTAAAATTTGCCTGTAAATAAAAATAGCCTTTCTAAACTTTCGTGCACAACCCGGTGTGCGCACTCTCGTCTCGGCAACAGTTCTCAATAAAATGGATAGCGCATTTCCAGGCTTTCGTGCGCGACCGACTGCGCGCACCCGCCTATATATTTCGTGAAAACTTTGCAATCTGAACTTATTGAATTTCTTCATAGACCCATCAAAGAACTTATACTACGTCAAAGAGACTAAACCTAGGCTTCTTTTTTAATATTATGAAAATTTTCATTAAATGGAGCCGAATGTCTTTTTAAACTTTCGTGTGTGACCGAATGTACACACCTTGGTATTTTAAAAAAATATATAAAAGGTTTTATACTTTAACAATTGTATGCTTGAATCGAGCTCAGAAGATATATTAAATCCGGATATGTTTGGATTTACTCCTTTTCACGTTTTGAAACTTTGCTGAATTAGACCGCTACTTCCAAATGGCGTACGTGACCAGATACTATCACTGCGTACACGTCCTGAGACGCGCATGTGAAGTCATGTGACTTGAAAACAACACTTCCAATTGGTTCTTAGTAGTTTCTATTCTGCAATTTACACGAAGCACTCCACCCACTTCTCTCACTATCTTTTCTACTCTCAAAAGAGAACGACGTTCAACACCCTTCGGAAGACTTTGCTGAAATGGCTGCCGCCCCGCATTCATCTTCCGAATCTGAAGGAAATGAGCGACTACCTTTAAAAAGAAAAAAGGAATCTTTTATTTGGCAATTTTTCACTTATCCTGAAGAACAAAAGAAAGTGAATGCGCCAAAAGTTACCTGCACGATATGCAATTCGGTTCTCTCAAGAGGAAATCCAAGAAAAAAATATTCCTTTTCCATACATACCATGGTGCGGCATGTCAAACAAGTGCACCCTGTGGAATTTGCAAAGGCATCGACAAGAGCCCTGGCCACGCTATTACCATCAGAGGTGGCCAGCACATCTTCTGGTGGACTACCTGTATCTCCATCGAGTGCTGTGATGGACTTGAGACCATATCTTGCAAAGGTGCACATGAAATGCAACGAGTGTGGAGAAATTCTTCTGTACGGAGAGCAGAGCCTCATTCTTACTAAACTAAAAATTGAGAGTCATAAATGCCCCGAGAAAAGATACATTTCTTCATTTCATTTTGATCCTGTGTCACACATGAAAATGTTGTTGCAAGTTTAAAAAATCAAAAACAACGTAACACTTGTTTTAAAAAAAAAAAAAAAAAAAAAGTTCTTTTCAGAACTAACTCATTCTACCAAAAAGAGCTCCGGGAGCATAATATAAAGGGGGTTTATCTCCGTTTTTTTGGCTTTCGTTCGTGCGCGACCGTGTGCGCGCACCCGCATATATATTTCGTGAAAACTTTGCAACGTATTAAATTTCTTCATAGACCCATCAAAGAACTTATACTACGTCAAAGACACTAAACCTAGGCTTTTTTTTTTATTATTATGAAAATTTACATTAAATGGAGCCGAATGTCTTTTTAAACTTTCGTGCGTGACCGAATGTACACACCTTGGTATTTTTAAAAAAAATATAAAAGGTTTTATACTTTAACAATTGTATGCTTGAATCGAGCTCAGAAGATATATTAAATCCGGATGTGTTTGGATTTACTCCTTTTCACGTTTTGAAACTTCGCTGAATTAGACCGCTACTTCCAAATGGCGTACGTGACCAGATACTGTCACCGCCTACACGTCCCGAGACGCGCATGTGAAGTCATGTGACTCGAAAACAACATTTCCAATTGGTTCTTAGTAGTTTCTATTCTGCAATTTACATGGAGGACTCCACCCACTTCCCTCACTATCTTTTGTACTCTCAAAAGAGAACAACGTTCAACATCCTTCGGAAGACTTTGCTGAAATGGCTGCCGCCCCGCATTCATCTTCCGAATCTGAAGGAAATGAGCGACTACCTTTAAAAAGAAAAAAGGAATCTTTTATTTGGCAATTTTTCACTTATCCTGAAGATCAAAAGAAAGTGAATGCGCCAAAAGTTACCTGCACGATATGCAATTCGGTTCTCTCAAGAGGAAATCCAAGAAAAAAATATTCCTTTTCCATACATACCATGGTGCGGCATGTCAAACAAGTGCACCCTGTGGAATTCACACAGGCATCGACAAGAGCCCTGGCCACGCTATTACCATCAGAGGTGGCCAGCACATCTTCTGATCGACGACCTTTATCTCCATCGAGTGCTGTGATGGACTTGAGACCACATCTTGCAAAGGTGCACATGAAATGCAACGAGTGTGGAGAAATTCTTCTGTACGGAGAGCAGAGCCTCATTCTTACTAAACTAAAAATTGTGAGTCATAAATGCCCCAAGAAAAGATACATTTCTTCATTTCATTTTGATCCTGTGTCACACATGAAAATGTTGTTGCAAGTTTAAAAAATCAAAAACAACATAACACTTGTTTAAAAAAAAAAAAAAAAAGTTCTTTGCAGAACTAACTCATTCTACCAAAAAGAGCTCCAGGAGCATATTATAAAGGGGGTTTATCTCCGCTTTTTTGGCTTTCGTTCGTGCGCGACCGTGTGCGCGCACCCACCTATATATTTCGTGAAAACTTTGCAATTGCAACTTATTAAATTTCTTCATAGACCCATCAAAGAACTTATACTATGTCAAAGACACTAAACCTAGGCTTCTTTTTTATTATTATGAAAATTTTCATTAAATGGAGCCGAATGTCTTTTTAAACTTTCGTGTGTGACCGAATGTACACACCTTGGTATTTAAAAAAAATATATAAAAGGTTTTATACTTTAACAATTGTATGCTTGAATCGAGCTCAGAAGATATATTAAATCCGGATGTGTTTGGATTAACTCCTTTTCACATTTTGAAACTTCGCTGAATTAGACCGCTACTTCCAAATGGCGTACGTGACCAGATACTATCACCGCGTACACGTCCTGAGACGCGCATGTGAAGTCATGTGACTTGAAAACAACACTTCCAATTGGTTCTTAGTAGTTTCTATTCTGCAATTTACACGGAGCACTCCACCCACTTATCTCACTATCTTTTCTACTCTCAAAAGAGAACAACGTTCAACATCTTTCGAAAGACTTTCTTTTCACGGGATAATGTGAAATACTGAGATTGTTACAGGATTTTCTATCAGATATGTGTTCCCATTTCTGTTAAAGCACTAACACCGTGGAAAATTCCACCGATAGCAGTGATATTTTTAACGCCAAGCACCGGCGATTTTTATCACTTAGAAGCCTTCCTATTATGAAGGTTTATCTCCTAAGTCTCTGATTCTCAAACTGTGCAACGCGGCTCCCCTGTGTGCCGTAATGAAGTGCTAGGGGCGCCGCCCACACTCTAGTGTGACTAACCATCTATAAATTCCACAGACATCTCTACCCTGTTATCTGCAATTGTGAGCATCAAAAGGAGCTGCGCTACGCCCCTGTGAGAGGCCTCACTCCCACTGCTGCAACGGCTTGGCAGTCCTCCAGATGCACAGGAACAGCCCTTCCGATCCATTGAAGTTCTCTGTCGTGAGAGGCCCCACTCCCACTGCTGCAACGGCTTGGCAGTCCTCCAGATGCACAGGAACAGCCCCTCCGATCCATTGAAGTTCTGTGTCGGTCTCAATACTACTTACGAAATGAAAATAAGCACTGAAGAATATTCAAGCATGTAGTACTCCTCCTGCTACAGCATACATAATGCATTGTATTACCTATAAAAAAGTGAAACACCCACGCTACAATCATATAGAATACTTCCTCTAAAGAAGCCTGTGAATAACTTTAAAACATCAGGTTAACCTTTTTTTACTCTCTCATCATTGTTAAAGATAAGTATTTACAATACTATATTAAACAATGCCATGGTTTTTGCTTTTTAATTTTAAAAATCTTGCAATCTTTCACAAACCCAATACTCATGGCTTCTTTTTCGTGACAAAAATATTGCAATATTACATACCTACATAGAATAACAGAAAAAACATAAAACTACAAAGGCCAAACAGTCTACTAAACGCGGATTTGTAACCTATGGGGCAGATTTATGTTAACTACTTCATACCCAGATATGCACCAGTTAATGTGCACCACAGTATGCTAGTGCTCCGTTACCCATGGTGTGCCACATTTGAAATGTGGCGCACCATGGTACAAAAACACCATACATGCGTAACACATCTGTGCTGAAAAAGTAATACATTGCTAGAGTTGCATCGCAACTGTGATGCAGCTCCAGCAAGGCTCACCAATGCACTATATTCACAATCCTGCGTCAATACCTACGCCTGCTTCAAGCACATGCACAGTTTTGAAACAGCATGGGCCTGAAAGTCACTGAGTGAAATATCATACATTACAGTCAGCCACTTTCAAGACGCATTCCTTCAGAGGAACACTTACCGTTTATTAGAGGTAGATCGTCCGACTCCACCGGAGGACACCCCTAATAAAAAAGACATATATATAAAATGCGGACTAGCCGCGGTATCGTGCTAGCAAACTTTAACTTAAAAATCGTTAGAAAAAACAAAAGGAATCGAGCAAAAACAGTAGGCCACTGATAGGATCTCTTTTTGACCTCGCTAAAATAGAAACATTAGGAACAACCCCTCATGAGAAATATGAAACTAGTAAGAGAAACCGAGCTCGACGCCATGATGGCTGCAACATAGCTCGGCTCCGCCGCCCACCCCGCCCAAAATAACGACAAACCCTATGCAAATATTATAAATAAATACAACACACCAGCAAAGTAACAGGGTAAAACGTTTTATTAAATAACTATTTACATGGCAGCCTGCTGCAACATGAAAACAACACTTCCAATTGGTTCTTATTAGTTTCTATTCCACCCACTTCTCTCACTATCTTTTCTACTCTCAAGAGAGAACAACGTCCTACATTTTTTGGAAGACTTTGGTGAAATGGCTACCGTATCTCATTCATCTTCCGAATCTGAACAAAATGATCGACTACCTTTAAGAAGAAAAAAAGAATCTTTCATCTGGCAATTTTTCACTTATCCTGAAGATCAAAAGAAAGTAAATGCACCAAAAGTAACCTGCACGATATGTGACTCGTTTCTCTCAAGAGGAAATCCAACAAAAAAATATTCCTTTTCCATACATACATGGTGCGGCATGTCAAACAAGTGCACCTTGTGCAATTTGCAGAGGCATCGACAAAAGCCCTGGCCACGCTATTACCATTAGAGGTGGCCAGCACATTTTCTGATCGACGACCTGTATCTCCATCGAGTGCACAGATGGACTTGAGATATTTAACTATATATGGTCTATAACCTATGGTTTTTTCAGTGAATTTTCAAGGTTTTGTAAATGCTAATTCCTAACTATATATGGTCTATAACCTATGGTTTTTTCAGTGAATTTGCTCCGCCGCCCACCCCGCCCAAAATAACGACAAACCCTATGCAAATATTATAAATATATACAACACACCAACAAAGTAACAGGGTAAAACGTTTCATTAAATAACTATTTACATGGCAGCCTGCTGCAACATCGATCCAAATGCATGACACTGTTCCTGTCAAGGTAGCATAGCTGGCGGCCTAGGGGTAGAGGACCGTTGTGCAAATACCCCGGGGAGGACTCTGGATATGCTTGGTCCCTGAGATTCTTCGATGTCACTGCCTTCCACAAATGGCATAAGTCCTGGATGTTCGGTGCCATACTTGAGGGTTTGACCTAAAGACACGTCCTGCGGTGCCCTGGTCCAAGCATCACATATACCTGCGCCAGGAGACGGCAACATCCACGACTTATGCCATTTGTGGAAGGCAGTGACATCGAAGAATTTCAGGGACCAAGCATATCCAGAGTCGTGGATGTTGGGTGCCATAGTTGAGAGTTTGACCTAAAGACACGTCCTGCGGGGCCCTGGTCCAACCATCACATATACCTGCGCCAGGAGACGGCGTGGGGTGCACTGGAAGGGAGAGGCGGCGCGAACGAGCCTCCCCCACCTCCCCAGGTGGAGGTTTCTCAGCTACACCCCTAAAGACACGTCCTGCGGTGCCCTGGTCCAACCATCACATATACCTGCGCCAGGAGACGGCGTGGGGTGCACTGGAAGGGAGAGGCGGCGCGAACGAGCCTCCCCCACCTCCTCAGGTGGAGGTTTCTCAGCTACACCCCAGCGCTTCACTGATCTCCTTGTCCTCAGTCAAGCATCAATAGTAAGATTTTCATAGGTGAGTGTAGGTTCATAGTTTGCCATCCACAGACTAAAAGCCTGGAGTGGGAGTGAAAAAACCATAACTAGGTAAGAAGGAACGCAGAGGCTGTAGGAAGGACTCTGGATATGCTTGGTCCCTGAGATGCTTCGATGTCACTACCTTCAACAAATGGCATAAGTCCTGGATGTTGGGTGCCATAGTTGAGGGTTTCACCTAAAGACACGTCCTGCGGTGCCCTGGTCCAACCATCACATATACCTGCGCCAGGAGACGGCATGGGGTGCACTGGAAGGGAGAGGCGGCGCGAACGAGCCTCCCCCACCTCCCCAGGTGGAGGTTTCTCAGCTGCACCCCAGCACTTCACTCGACATAGGCGGCCGGCTCCCGGGGTCCGGCGGAAATTTTAGCCTTTTGGTGACTCTTCCATTCTGGACCTTGTCCCACAATCCGTTTGACCTGAAGACACGTCCTGCGGTGCCCTGGTCCGACCATCACATATACCTGCGCCAGGAGACGGCGTTGGGTGCACTGAAAGGGAGAGGCGGCGCGAACGAGCCTTCCCCACCTCCCTAGGTGGAGGTTTCTCAGCTGCACCCCAGCACTTCACTCGACATAGGCGGCCGGCTCCCGGGGTCCGGCGGAACTTTTAGCCTTTTGGTGACTCTTCCATTCTGGACCTTGTCCCACAATCCGTTTGACCTGAAGACACGTCCTGCGGTGCCCTGGTCCAACCATCACATATACCTGCGCCAGGAGACGGCGTGGGTTGCACTGGAAGGGAGAGGCGGCGCGAACGAGCCTCCCCCACCTCCCCAGGTGGAGGTTTCTCAGCTGCACCCCAGCACTTCACTCGACAAGATGAGTTGCGCCCGCTCCTGCGGCACATTGCCTCGCTCGGCCAGCTGAATTACGCCTGCTCTTGCTATTACAGCGTCTCACCCGCCATCCGGCTGAATTGCACCCACTCTTGCGGTACAGCGACAGGCGGCTGCCACGGAGCTCAGGAAATGGCGGTCGGCTCCACAGACTTGGGCCTGGCCTGCAATGATGGCTCTGGACAACCCTGGAACTCGGACGCTTGACTGCTACGGCATGGGCCCCATTCCCAAAAGCGTCCCATCAGCCTTGAAGATTCTACAAGAGTCACCGGGGCCCCCGACTCCCGCAGAGTTCCGGTGGGGAGCTTCTGCCATGATTGCTCACAGAATGGCCACGACGTAGCCACGGGGTGCTCTCATGCTGATGCCAGCTTCAGTCTGAAACTTCCAGAAACACTGTAGACTACCAATTCAATCAGTTCCGGTGGAGCCCCAACGACGTATCGCGTTGTTGCATAATGCGTCATATGACACGCCGCGTTAGCGCACCCGGAAGTGCTCCGGTGCGCGAGGCGCGAAGCGCAGCTTCCCGGAAGCAATCCGGGGCGCGGCGCGGAGCGCGTAACGTAAGCATAACAGGTCATGTGACTTGTTAATAAAACTTTTCATTGGTTTGCAAATATTTTTTGTCCCAAATGATGAAAACCCCTCCTTGTTTCCTCTTGGCTCCTGCCCCCTCCCCAAGTCTTGCTCGGCCAGCTGAGTTTCGCCCACTCTTGCGGCCTACGACATGGATACGCCGGGGCGTTATGGATCAGTATGAGCAAATATACACTTGGGGATTCACAAGCAACAACAAGCCTTTGTATTTGGGGCTCTAAATCAACAACAGTGACAGAGAACAGAACCGAACTAAGCACTCAGGGGCTACGTTTAAATGTAACATCATCTCCCCAGAGTTACATCACCTTACACACACATCCACTCTGATCTCCTTGGCCTCAGTCAAGCATCAATAGTATGATTTTCATAGGTGAGTCTAGGTTCATGGATTTCCATCCACAGACTAAAAGCCTGGAGTGGGAGTGAAAAAACCATAACTAAGTAAGAAGGAAGGCAGAAACAGAATCTTCCTCTGCAACATCCGGCTCTGCATCGCTACTTACTTATAAATGCAGAAAAAAACTCAATTAACACAAGGGCTCTTTTCAGAGCCACCTTATATCAAAGCACTGAAACTTCTGATTTATCTCCATTTTCACACTCTTGTAAATAGGTGTGCGCGCCCGAGTGCCGCACCCCGCAACTTAAAAAAAATATATATATATATTTTCGCCTTTAAGGACCTTACTGCACACCCTGAGAAAACCTACGCAGCAAAACAATCTCTACCTTCTCCCCTTTCCATGTTCCAACGCTTTGAAATGAACAATATATTTACTCGCAGTGACAAAATGGCGGTCAACACTTCCTGATTTCCTTCGAATCGAACGTTAACAGACGTCACGCAGCAAAAAAAAAAATTCGCTTGCGCGCAGCTGCTTGAGTGCGCGCACCCGTGCGCGCGTATAGATATATAATTGACTTTAACTTTAATTTTCTCAGCAACTACTGAACGGATTTACACCATTCCAAAAAAAGCGTAATCTGCGAGCCGGACTCTACAGTTTTGCCAAATTTCTTATAAATCCATTCAGCCGTTCGACCTGTAGCCGTGTCTAAACGTCCTATGGAAAATAACATGGACAAAACACGTTTTGGGACCCCCTTTTATCTCAGCCCCCACTTCACCAATCCCCCCCAAACTTTCAGGGAAGGAGCGCAGCGGACCGAGCCATCTTCTTTAAGAAATTCGCAAAGATTCATCCACCAGGGCCAAAGTTAATCCAAATAGAATGTTGAGCATTTCCTATGGAAACTAGGTCCTAACTATAACTACCTACTGGCGACCGCCAGTAGGTAATAAATATATATATATATATATATATATATATATATATATATATATATATATATATATTTTATAATTTGTAGTATAATGGCCTGTTGCCGAAATATGATTGTAGCATTGATACTAAGCATACAGAGAGAAGATATGTATATGCTTTAGACTTCTCTCTTTCTTTGTTGAAAATGTGTGCTCATGTTTGCACTGAATAGTGAGTTTTGCAACATGGACATAAATATCCGGAGTACTCATACAGAGCTAAATCATGCAGTGACATAATCGAGACTATAATTGGTATGTACAGAAATTGGTTAAAAAGATTGATTTTTTTAAAGTGATTAATTGCTCATTCAGAGCTAAACAAAGTTGCACATTTGCACATGAAGTTGTAATATTTGGCACGCTTCATGGAAAACTTTATTTAAAATGTCATTGAAACACCAATTTCAAGATGGCGCTGAATATTGTGATAATATGTTTGCCCTTCACTCATGTCTGTGTTGAAAGAAGGAGCATTGCTGACGCGCTGACTTGTTGCTATATTGATGAATGAACTTAAAAATGCACCTTTCCCAGTTCCCACTTACAGTGGAAAAAGGTGCAACAGTCAAAACACGTCCTGTCCTGCTTAATTTATTTTTACTGAAAAATCATAAACTGAATTTACCCCTGGAAAGCTGTGTGCAGTCGTCTTGTTGGGAGCCAATATATATATATATATATACACACACTATCTCTTCTTTTCAGAAGCAACCAAAGGGACACAGCGGGGATACCAGAGAAGTCCATTTATGCAAGCAGTGGCATGATGAGTTTCAGCGAGTTTGCTTTTATCAAATGCCATAACGCCGGAAGTCTGCACCAACCCTCTTTTTACAATCTCCTGCCATTCTCCCATCGGTAGAGTCAGCTGGCCCAAGTTCATTAGTTCAGCATCACTGCAGCGTAGACTGTCGAACTGCAGTTCCCAGCAGCCATCACAACTGGGTTAGTATCTCATGTGGGCTCCACTTGATCTCATAATGAGCGCTGATATTACTGCAAAACGTGGTTGTGTGTAGCTGTTGAAATCCCGGTATCCTTGCAACCATGAGACTTTCCTGGGTCCCCATATGCCCTGCCACAGATCCCAAGTGTCAGCATAACCGGAGACGCCAATACAATGATCGCGCCTCTCCATGCAGTCACGGACTGTGAATACACAACAGTACCTTGCTGTCCTTGTTTGCGGTGGTCACTAGGTAATCCAACACCTTGGAGTAATATCTTTACTTTTTTGCCAATGAGCCTATAACACTTGTAGGACGGGTCCCATGCGCGCCAATGGCAGGCACGCAAAATATCACACACACAATCTCTCTGTTTCAGAAGCAACCAGAGGGACACACCTGTTGACTGGGGGTGAGTGTTTGTATTGTCAACGCTCCGTCCATCACCACCTTTGGTTTTTCTTTGTTCGCCCTAAGTTGGCAGGGTATGCTCAGACGTGAGTCCCTTGCTCACTTTGCCACTGGAGTCAAGCAAGCCCGGCTGAAGACGGCTGTAATGCCAGAAACCGGTCCTGGGAAGCTTGATTCCGGTCCAGGGAAGACATGGCTTGGCAGTTCGGGCTGGACTGTTCCCATGAGGCACAGGGTCAGACTGATTTGCATATGGCCATGTCTGAACTGGGGTGGCAGAGTGAGCTAAAGAACGGTGATGGATTAAACCCAGATCAGTTGACTGGGGGTGAGTGTTTGTATTGTCAACGCTCCGTCCATCACCACCTTTGGTTTTTCTTTGTTCGCCCTAAGTTGGCAGGGTATGCTCAGACGTGAGTCCCTTGCTCACTTTGCCACTGGAGTCAAGCAAGCCCGGCTGAAGACGGCTGTAATGCCAGAAACCGGTCCTGGGAAGCTTGATTCCGGTCCAGGGAAGACATGGCTTGGCAGTTCGGGCTGGACTGTTCCCATGAGGCACAGGGTCAGACTGATTTGCATATGGCCATGTCTGAACTGGGGTGGCAGAGTGAGCTAAAGAACGGTGATGGATTAAACCCAGATCAGTTGACTGGGGGTGAGTGTTTGTATTGTCAACGCTCCGTCCATCACCACCTTTGTTTTTTCTTTGTTCGCCCTAAGTTGGCAGGGTATGCTCAGACGTGAGTCCCTTGCTCACTTTGCCACTGGAGTCAAGCAAGCCCGGCTGAAGACGGCTGTAATGCCAGAAACCGGTCCTGGGAAGCTTGATTCCGGTCCAGGGAAGACATGGCTTGGCAGTTCGGGCTGGACTGTTCCCATGAGGCACAGGGTCAGACTGATTTGCATATGGACATGTCTGAACTGGGGTGGCAGAGTGAGCTAAAGAACGGTGATGGATTAAACCCAGATCAGTTGACTGGGGGTGAGTGTTTGTATTGTCAACGCTCCGTCCATCACCACCTTTGGTTTTTCTTTGTTCGCCCTAAGTTGGCAGGGTATGCTCAGACGTGAGTCCCTTGCTCACTTTGCCACTGGAGTCAAGCAAGCCCGGCTGAAGACGGCTGTAATGCCAGAAACCGGTCCTGGGAAGCTTGATTCCGGTCCAGGGAAGACATGGCTTGGCAGTTCGGGCTGGACTGTTCCCATGAGGCACAGGGTCAGACTGATTTGCATATGGCCATGTCTGAACTGGGGTGGCAGAGTGAGCTAAAGAACGGTGATGGATTAAACCCAGATCAGTTGACTGGGGGTGAGTGTTTGTATTGTCAACGCTCCGTCCATCACCACCTTTGGTTTTTCTTTGTTCGCCCTAAGTTGGCAGGGTATGCTCAGACGTGAGTCCCTTGCTCACTTTGCCACTGGAGTCAAGCAAGCCCGGCTGAAGACGGCTGTAATGCCAGAAACCGGTCCTGGGAAGCTTGATTCCGGTCCAGGGAAGACATGGCTTGGCAGTTCGGGCTGGACTGTTCCCATGAGGCACAGGGTCAGACTGATTTGCATATGGCCATGTCTGAACTGGGGTGGCAGAGTGAGCTAAAGAACGGTGATGGATTAAACCCAGATCAGTTGACTGGGGGTGAGTGTTTGTATTGTCAACGCTCCGTCCATCACCACCTTTGGTTTTTCTTTGTTCGCCCTAAGTTGGCAGGGTATGCTCAGACGTGAGTCCCTTGCTCACTTTGCCACTGGAGTCAAGCAAGCCCGGCTGAAGACGGCTGTAATGCCAGAAACCGGTCCTGGGAAGCTTGATTCCGGTCCAGGGAAGACATGGCTTGGCAGTTCGGGCTGGACTGTTCCCATGAGGAACAGGGTCAGACTGATTTGCATATGGCCATGTCTGAACTGGGGTGGCAGAGTGAGCTAAAGAACGGTGATGGATTAAACCCAGATCAGTTGACTGGGGGTGAGTGTTTGTATTGTCAACGCTCCGTCCATCACCACCTTTGGTTTTTCTTTGTTCGCCCTAAGTTGGCAGGGTATGCTCAGACGTGAGTCCCTTGCTCACTTTGCCACTGGAGTCAAGCAAGCCCGGCTGAAGACGGCTGTAATGCCAGAAACCAGTCCTGGGAAGCTTGATTCCGGTCCAGGGAAGACATGGCTTGGCAGTTCGGGCTGGACTGTTCCCATGAGGCACAGGGTCAGACTGATTTGCATATGGCCATGTCTGAACTGGGGTGGCAGAGTGAGCTAAAGAACGGTGATGGATTAAACCCAGATCAGTTGACTGGGGGTGAGTGTTTGTATTGTCAACGCTCCGTCCATCACCACCTTTGGTTTTTCTTTGTTCGCCCTAAGTTGGCAGGGTATGCTCAGACGTGAGTCCCTTGCTCACTTTGCCACTGGAGTCAAGCAAGCCCGGCTGAAGACGGCTGTAATGCCAGAAACCGGTCCTGGGAAGCTTGATTCCGGTCCAGGGAAGACATGGCTTGGCAGTTCGGGCTGGACTGTTCCCATGAGGCACAGGGTCAGACTGATTTGCATATGGCCATGTCTGAACTGGGGTGGCAGAGTGAGCTAAAGAACGGTGATGGATTAAACCCAGATCAGTTGACTGGGGGTGAGTGTTTGTATTGTCAACGCTCCGTCCATCACCACCTTTGGTTTTTCTTTGTTCGCCCTAAGTTGGCAGGGTATGCTCAGACGTGAGTCCCTTGCTCACTTTGCCACTGGAGTCAAGCAAGCCCGGCTGAAGACGGCTGTAATGCCAGAAACCGGTCCTGGGAAGCTTGATTCCGGTCCAGGGAAGACATGGCTTGGCAGTTCGGGCTGGACTGTTCCCATGAGGCACAGGGTCAGACTGATTTGCATATGGCCATGTCTGAACTGGGGTGGCAGAGTGAGCTAAAGAACGGTGATGGATTAAACCCAGATCAGTTGACTGGGGGTGAGTGTTTGTATTGTCAACGCTCCATCCATCACCACCTTTGGTTTTTCTTTGTTCGCCCTAAGTTGGCAGGGTATGCTCAGACGCGAGTCCCTTGCTCACTTTGCCACTGGAGTCAAGCAAGCCCGGCTGAAGACGGCTGTAATGCCAGAAACCGGTCCTGGGAAGCTTGATTCCGGTCCAGGGAAGACATGGCTTGGCAGTTCGGGCTGGACTGTTCCCATGAGGCACAGGGTCAGACTGATTTGCATATGGCCATGTCTGAACTGGGGTGGCAGAGTGAGCTAAAGAACGGTGATGGATTAAACCCAGATCAGTTGACTGGGGGTGAGTGTTTGTATTGTCAACGCTCCGTCCATCACCACCTTTGGTTTTTCTTTGTTCGCCCTAAGTTGGCAGGGTATGCTCAGACGCGAGTCCCTTGCTCACTTTGCCACTGGAGTCAAGCAAGCCCGGCTGAAGACGGCTGTAATGCCAGAAACCGGTCCTGGGAAGCTTGATTCCGGTCCAGGGAAGACATGGCTTGGCAGTTCGGGCTGGACTGTTCCCATGAGGCACAGGGTCAGACTGATTTGCATATGGCCATGTCTGAACTGGGGTGGCAGAGTGAGCTAAAGAACGGTGATGGATTAAACCCAGATCAGTTGACTGGGGGTGAGTGTTTGTATTGTCAACGCTCCGTCCATCACCACCTTTGGTTTTTCTTTGTTCGCCCTAAGTTGGCAGGGTATGCTCAGACGTGAGTCCCTTGCTCACTTTGCCACTGGAGTCAAGCAAGCCCGGCTGAAGACGGCTGTAATGCCAGAAACCGGTCCTGGGAAGCTTGATTCCGGTCCAGGGAAGACATGGCTTGGCAGTTCGGGCTGGACTGTTCCCATGAGGCACAGGGTCAGACTGATTTGCATATGGCCATGTCTGAACTGGGGTGGCAGAGTGAGCTAAAGAACGGTGATGGATTAAACCCAGATCAGTTGACTGGGGGTGAGTGTTTGTATTGTCAACGCTCCGTCCATCACCACCTTTGGTTTTTCTTTGTTCGCCCTAAGTTGGCAGGGTATGCTCAGACGTGAGTCCCTTGCTCACTTTGCCACTGGAGTCAAGCAAGCCCGGCTGAAGACGGCTGTAATGCCAGAAACCGGTCCTGGGAAGCTTGATTCCGGTCCAGGGAAGACATGGCTTGGCAGTTCGGGCTGGACTGTTCCCATGAGGCACAGGGTCAGACTGATTTGCATATGGCCATGTCTGAACTGGGGTGGCAGAGTGAGCTAAAGAACGGTGATGGATTAAACCCAGATCAGTTGACTGGGGGTGAGTGTTTGTATTGTCAACGCTCCGTCCATCACCACCTTTGGTTTTTCTTTGTTCGCCCTAAGTTGGCAGGGTATGCTCAGACGTGAGTCCCTTGCTCACTTTGCCACTGGAGTCAAGCAAGCCCGGCTGAAGACGGCTGTAATGCCAGAAACCGGTCCTGGGAAGCTTGATTCCGGTCCAGGGAAGACATGGCTTGGCAGTTCGGGCTGGACTGTTCCCATGAGGCACAGGGTCAGACTGATTTGCATATGGCCATGTCTGAACTGGGGTGGCAGAGTGAGCTAAAGAACGGTGATGGATTAAACCCAGATCAGTTGACTGGGGGTGAGTGTTTGTATTGTCAACGCTCCGTCCATCACCACCTTTGGTTTTTCTTTGTTCGCCCTAAGTTGGCAGGGTATGCTCAGACGTGAGTCCCTTGCTCACTTTGCCACTGGAGTCAAGCAAGCCCGGCTGAAGACGGCTGTAATGCCAGAAACCGGTCCTGGGAAGCTTGATTCCGGTCCAGGGAAGACATGGCTTGGCAGTTCGGGCTGGACTGTTCCCATGAGGCACAGGGTCAGACTGATTTGCATATGGACATGTCTGAACTGGGGTGGCAGAGTGAGCTAAAGAACGGTGATGGATTAAACCCAGATCAGTTGACTGGGGGTGAGTGTTTGTATTGTCAACGCTCCGTCCATCACCACCTTTGGTTTTTCTTTGTTCGCCCTAAGTTGGCAGGGTATGCTCAGACGTGAGTCCCTTGCTCACTTTGCCACTGGAGTCAAGCAAGCCCGGCTGAAGACGGCTGTAATGCCAGAAACCGGTCCTGGGAAGCTTGATTCCGGTCCAGGGAAGACATGGCTTGGCAGTTCGGGCTGGACTGTTCCCATGAGGCACAGGGTCAGACTGATTTGCATATGGCCATGTCTGAACTGGGGTGGCAGAGTGAGCTAAAGAACGGTGATGGATTAAACCCAGATCAGTTGACTGGGGGTGAGTGTTTGTATTGTCAACGCTCCGTCCATCACCACCTTTGGTTTTTCTTTGTTCGCCCTAAGTTGGCAGGGTATGCTCAGACGTGAGTCCCTTGCTCACTTTGCCACTGGAGTCAAGCAAGCCCGGCTGAAGACGGCTGTAATGCCAGAAACCGGTCCTGGGAAGCTTGATTCCGGTCCAGGGAAGACATGGCTTGGCAGTTCGGGCTGGACTGTTCCCATGAGGCACAGGGTCAGACTGATTTGCATATGGCCATGTCTGAACTGGGGTGGCAGAGTGAGCTAAAGAACGGTGATGGATTAAACCCAGATCAGTTGACTGGGGGTGAGTGTTTGTATTGTCAACGCTCCGTCCATCACCACCTTTGGTTTTTCTTTGTTCGCCCTAAGTTGGCAGGGTATGCTCAGAAGTGAGTCCCTTGCTCACTTTGCCACTGGAGTCAAGCAAGCCCGGCTGAAGACGGCTGTAATGCCAGAAACCGGTCCTGGGAAGCTTGATTCCGGTCCAGGGAAGACATGGCTTGGCAGTTCGGGCTGGACTGTTCCCATGAGGAACAGGGTCAGACTGATTTGCATATGGCCATGTCTGAACTGGGGTGGCAGAGTGAGCTAAAGAACGGTGATGGATTAAACCCAGATCAGTTGACTGGGGGTGAGTGTTTGTATTGTCAACGCTCCGTCCATCACCACCTTTGGTTTTTCTTTGTTCGCCCTAAGTTGGCAGGGTATGCTCAGACGTGAGTCCCTTGCTCACTTTGCCACTGGAGTCAAGCAAGCCCGGCTGAAGACGGCTGTAATGCCAGAAACCGGTCCTGGGAAGCTTGATTCCGGTCCAGGGAAGACATGGCTTGGCAGTTCGGGCTGGACTGTTCCCATGAGGCACAGGGTCAGACTGATTTGCATATGGCCATGTCTGAACTGGGGTGGCAGAGTGAGCTAAAGAACGGTGATGGATTAAACCCAGATCAGTTGACTGGGGGTGAGTGTTTGTATTGTCAACGCTCCGTCCATCACCACCTTTGGTTTTTCTTTGTTCGCCCTAAGTTGGCAGGGTATGCTCAGACGTGAGTCCCTTGCTCACTTTGCCACTGGAGTCAAGCAAGCCCGGCTGAAGACGGCTGTAATGCCAGAAACCGGTCCTGGGAAGCTTGATTCCGGTCCAGGGAAGACATGGCTTGGCAGTTCGGGCTGGACTGTTCCCATGAGGCACAGGGTCAGACTGATTTGCATATGGCCATGTCTGAACTGGGGTGGCAGAGTGAGCTAAAGAACGGTGATGGATTAAACCCAGATCAGTTGACTGGGGGTGAGTGTTTGTATTGTCAACGCTCCGTCCATCACCACCTTTGGTTTTTCTTTGTTCGCCCTAAGTTGGCAGGGTATGCTCAGACGTGAGTCCCTTGCTCACTTTGCCACTGGAGTCAAGCAAGCCCGGCTGAAGACGGCTGTAATGCCAGAAACCGGTCCTGGGAAGCTTGATTCCGGTCCAGGGAAGACATGGCTTGGCAGTTCGGGCTGGACTGTTCCCATGAGGCACAGGGTCAGACTGATTTGCATATGGCCATGTCTGAACTGGGGTGGCAGAGTGAGCTAAAGAACGGTGATGGATTAAACCCAGATCAGTTGACTGGGGGTGAGTGTTTGTATTGTCAACGCTCCATCCATCACCACCTTTGGTTTTTCTTTGTTCGCCCTAAGTTGGCAGGGTATGCTCAGACGCGAGTCCCTTGCTCACTTTGCCACTGGAGTCAAGCAAGCCCGGCTGAAGACGGCTGTAATGCCAGAAACCGGTCCTGGGAAGCTTGATTCCGGTCCAGGGAAGACATGGCTTGGCAGTTCGGGCTGGACTGTTCCCATGAGGCACAGGGTCAGACTGATTTGCATATGGCCATGTCTGAACTGGGGTGGCAGAGTGAGCTACAGAACGGTGATGGATTAAACCCAGATCAGTTGACTGGGGGTGAGTGTTTGTATTGTCAACGCTCCGTCCATCACCACCTTTGGTTTTTCTTTGTTCGCCCTAAGTTGGCAGGGTATGCTCAGACGCGAGTCCCTTGCTCACTTTGCCACTGGAGTCAAGCAAGCCCGGCTGAAGACGGCTGTAATGCCAGAAACCGGTCCTGGGAAGCTTGATTCCGGTCCAGGGAAGACATGGCTTGGCAGTTCGGGCTGGACTGTTCCCATGAGGCACAGGGTCAGACTGATTTGCATATGGCCATGTCTGAACTGGGGTGGCAGAGTGAGCTAAAGAACGGTGATGGATTAAACCCAGATCAGTTGACTGGGGGTGAGTGTTTGTATTGTCAACGCTCCGTCCATCACCACCTTTGGTTTTTCTTTGTTCGCCCTAAGTTGGCAGGGTATGCTCAGACGTGAGTCCCTTGCTCACTTTGCCACTGGAGTCAAGCAAGCCCGGCTGAAGACGGCTGTAATGCCAGAAACCGGTCCTGGGAAGCTTGATTCCGGTCCAGGGAAGACATGGCTTGGCAGTTCGGGCTGGACTGTTCCCATGAGGCACAGGGTCAGACTGATTTGCATATGGCCATGTCTGAACTGGGGTGGCAGAGTGAGCTAAAGAACGGTGATGGATTAAACCCAGATCAGTTGACTGGGGGTGAGTGTTTGTATTGTCAACGCTCCGTCCATCACCACCTTTGGTTTTTCTTTGTTCGCCCTAAGTTGGCAGGGTATGCTCAGACGTGAGTCCCTTGCTCACTTTGCCACTGGAGTCAAGCAAGCCCGGCTGAAGACGGCTGTAATGCCAGAAACCGGTCCTGGGAAGCTTGATTCCGGTCCAGGGAAGACATGGCTTGGCAGTTCGGGCTGGACTGTTCCCATGAGGCACAGGGTCAGACTGATTTGCATATGGCCATGTCTGAACTGGGGTGGCAGAGTGAGCTAAAGAACGGTGATGGATTAAACCCAGATCAGTTGACTGGGGGTGAGTGTTTGTATTGTCAACGCTCCGTCCATCACCACCTTTGGTTTTTCTTTGTTCGCCCTAAGTTGGCAGGGTATGCTCAGACGTGAGTCCCTTGCTCACTTTGCCACTGGAGTCAAGCAAGCCCGGCTGAAGACGGCTGTAATGCCAGAAACCGGTCCTGGGAAGCTTGATTCCGGTCCAGGGAAGACATGGCTTGGCAGTTCGGGCTGGACTGTTCCCATGAGGCACAGGGTCAGACTGATTTGCATATGGCCATGTCTGAACTGGGGTGGCAGAGTGAGCTAAAGAACGGTGATGGATTAAACCCAGATCAGTTGACTGGGGGTGAGTGTTTGTATTGTCAACGCTCCGTCCATCACCACCTTTGGTTTTTCTTTGTTCGCCCTAAGTTGGCAGGGTATGCTCAGACGTGAGTCCCTTGCTCACTTTGCCACTGGAGTCAAGCAAGCCCGGCTGAAGACGGCTGTAATGCCAGAAACCGGTCCTGGGAAGCTTGATTCCGGTCCAGGGAAGACATGGCTTGGCAGTTCGGGCTGGACTGTTCCCATGAGGCACAGGGTCAGACTGATTTGCATATGGCCATGTCTGAACTGGGGTGGCAGAGTGAGCTAAAGAACGGTGATGGATTAAACCCAGATCAGTTGACTGGGGGTGAGTGTTTGTATTGTCAACGCTCCGTCCATCACCACCTTTGGTTTTTCTTTGTTCGCCCTAAGTTGGCAGGGTATGCTCAGACGTGAGTCCCTTGCTCACTTTGCCACTGGAGTCAAGCAAGCCCGGCTGAAGACGGCTGTAATGCCAGAAACCGGTCCTGGGAAGCTTGATTCCGGTCCAGGGAAGACATGGCTTGGCAGTTCGGGCTGGACTGTTCCCATGAGGCACAGGGTCAGACTGATTTGCATATGGCCATGTCTGAACTGGGGTGGCAGAGTGAGCTAAAGAACGGTGATGGATTAAACCCAGATCAGTTGACTGGGGGTGAGTGTTTGTATTGTCAACGCTCCGTCCATCACCACCTTTGGTTTTTCTTTGTTCGCCCTAAGTTGGCAGGGTATGCTCAGACGTGAGTCCCTTGCTCACTTTGCCACTGGAGTCAAGCAAGCCCGGCTGAAGACGGCTGTAATGCCAGAAACCGGTCCTGGGAAGCTTGATTCCGGTCCAGGGAAGACATGGCTTGGCAGTTCGGGCTGGACTGTTCCCATGAGGCACAGGGTCAGACTGATTTGCATATGGCCATGTCTGAACTGGGGTGGCAGAGTGAGCTAAAGAACGGTGATGGATTAAACCCAGATCAGTTGACTGGGGGTGAGTGTTTGTATTGTCAACGCTCCGTCCATCACCACCTTTGGTTTTTCTTTGTTCGCCCTAAGTTGGCAGGGTATGCTCAGACGTGAGTCCCTTGCTCACTTTGCCACTGGAGTCAAGCAAGCCCGGCTGAAGACGGCTGTAATGCCAGAAACCGGTCCTGGGAAGCTTGATTCCGGTCCAGGGAAGACATGGCTTGGCAGTTCGGGCTGGACTGTTCCCATGAGGCACAGGGTCAGACTGATTTGCATATGGCCATGTCTGAACTGGGGTGGCAGAGTGAGCTAAAGAACGGTGATGGATTAAACCCAGATCAGTTGACTGGGGGTGAGTGTTTGTATTGTCAACGCTCCGTCCATCACCACCTTTGGTTTTTCTTTGGACACACCGGGGATACCAGAGAAGCCCATTTATTCAAGCAGTGCCATAACGCATTTCGGGGAGTTTGTGTGTATATATATATATATATGATGAAGCTTGTCACTTAGAAGACAGAAATGCCGGATAAAAAGCAACAAAGAGTCGACCCAAAAGTGCGGGTGCAAGGGTGGTTTAATTCGGTAAAGCCAGCGCTGCCGCCATGACGCGTTTCGCCTTCGAGAAGGCTTGATCACATGACAAACTGCATGACAGTAAGCAGAGCATTTAAGTGACAGTGCATGAGATTGTATCATGGAAATGGAAAAAAGAAAAAAATACTTTACATTGGAACGCTGCGTTTGTGCAATCAATAAAGAATGCCCTAATGAAACACCTGGTTTTTGCTTAGCAATGTTTCACAATTAATAAAATCAGATGTACAATTTATAAATGAAAAGAGCATATTTACAAGACACAAACCGGTAAGAAAACAGTATATATACACGACAAATAATTTTATCTATGTACACGAGCGTTAGCCCATTACTTCATGTCAAATCTAAATATCTAGTTTGTGTAAAAAGTCAAAAATAATATGCTCATATTCAAAACAGCAGCGTTAGTCCAAAATCATGAGACAACGTTTACACAAAATCTAAATAGAGCCCAAGGGGGCCAGTCACAATGCCTGCCAAAAATATGAAAAGTGCATATAGTGATGGTGCCAAATTAGCAATAAAGTGCAAGTGTTATGACAGATAATTCCAGAATATAGTCATAGAAAAGTTTTTCTAAAAAAGGTTCATAATATTATTGTTTAAAAATTATTCATTATTATATACAAAGTAGAAACAACACATTGGGAACAAAAATTACTCAATGAATCCGGACAGGTCTTATAGGCATACTGATTAATCCTAAAGGCAAGTATAGAGATCTTCCCTGTCGTTAAGGCCATTAGGATTTTTTGTATTGAGCTCCAAGATGTATCTCGTCTCAAGGAGACGGAGTTTGGCCTCACGGTCACCTCCTCTCCTTGAGACTTCGACACAATCAATTAAAAAGAATTGGAGCTTATAAGGTATGCCTAGATGTTTATCTTGAAAATGCCTGGCAACCGGATAATTCTGTTCGTGCCCCGATATTGCGCGTATGTGTTGGAGTATCCATTTGTGGGCGGGCAGTTTGGTACTGCCCACATATTGAAGCCCACACGGACACTCCAACACATAAATGGCATAATCAGTTTTGCAGGTGAGCCACTTGGAAATAGCGATAGGCTGTTCATGAAAGGGGCTTCTAAAGTGTGTCCTATTGCTGCCAAATCGACAGGCTTTACACTGTGGACACGCCTTAAAACCCTTCTTTAGTGCTGACCAAGTGGTTGAGGCTTTGGGCTCCAAGGTATTGCTAACTAGGGCCTTAGACATCAAAGGGGATCTTCTGAATGTCAATACTGGTTTGATGTCTATTTTGTGACCAATCACTGGATCACTTCAAACCAGATTCCAGTTATTATTTAAGATTTTCCGAAGAGCCCCATGTTGACGTTATATGTCAAAATGACTTGTGGGGAACTAGTTAGAACCTCCCCTACCAAGGAGACATCCAAATGGATGTTTCTAGTTTTAGGAATCAATGCCTCCTGTCTGCTGACTGAATTTGAACGCCTGATCGCTTTGGTGAGATTCTCAGTTGAATAGCCCCTAGCCAGGAAACGTAACCTGCATGCCTCCTGTGCAGCCGCACATTCGGCATCCGTACTGCAGATTCTTTTTATTCGGAGCATTTCTCCAAAAGGAATGCTCCGAATCAAGTGGGCCGGATGTTGGCTATTAGAGTGTAGAATAGTGTTTCCTGCACTGGGCTTCCTGTAGAGTCTCGTATTTAAGGTGGTGCCTTCCACAAATACCTCGACATCCAAAAAACAAATAGATTTGGAACTCCTTTGGAAGTAAAATTTAGATTAACAGTATTTACATTAATCAAATCAACAAAAGCCTTGGCACTATCAGAACTACCTCTCCAAATAAGAAAAATATAATCAATGTAACGCAAATATAAAACAATATTGTTGAAAATGAAGTTGTGGTGTTGGCCGACTAGGACCTGCTCCTCCCATAGCCCAAGGTGTAAATACGCGTAGCTAGGTGAGAAGCAGGCCCCCATCGCCACACCTCTAACCTGATGATAGATTACGCCATTGAAGGTAAAGAAGTTTTGGTCGAGGCACATTCTGGTCATTTCCAATAACATCTTATATATTACCTATGGTGATCGCCAGTAGGTATTTACAGTTAGCACCTAGTTTCCATAGGAAATCCACAACATTCTATTTGAAATAAGTTTGGCGCTATTGGACGAATCTTCGCGAAATTCTCCAAGAAAATGGCCTGCTCTGCTCCACTCCTTGCCTGAAAGTTTAGGGGTGATTCGTCAAGTGGGGGCCGAGAAAAAAAGGGGGTCCCAAAACACGTTTTCCCCATGCAATTTTCCATAGGACCTTTAGCCAGGGCTACAGGCCGAACGTCTGAACGGAATAACACCAAATTTTTGAAAAACGGTAGAGATCGGTTCGCAGATTGTGCTTTTTGTTAAATGGTGTACATCTGTTCAGTAGTTCCTGAGAAAATCAAAAGTAAAATCATAGTGATATCTAGAGACAAAGTACTGTACGCGTACAGTAAGTGTACCGAAAACTGTACAATTACGAGCATGAGCTGCATGCTGATTGGCTGTCAACTGTCTGTCAACACTTCAAACCAGGAAGTGTTGGCAGCCATCTTGTGCCTCGGTAGAACCGAGGCACAAGAAAACAGAAAAAGAAATGCAAAAAAGACAAAAAGGGGGCAGGGTAGAAACACCCTGACCCCCTAGGCCTGCTTAGGGGGTCCTACAAAGGACCCCCCAAAGCCCCCCAAAAAATTGCGGGATATGCGTATGGTACGCGTACCCTGCCAATCCCCCCCCAAATAATTGAGGCACCACTCTGCAAATGCGCCCCCTGGCGCATTTGCAGATGGGGAAATAATTCCCCTTGAATACTGTGGGTCCCTTTGGGCCAAGTAGCCTACCAGGAACCTCCAGTATGTGCCAGGGGGCTGCCTTGCAGAGACGTGTAAAGAGGCCACGCCCCTTTTTACACCTCTCTGCAACACAGCCCCCTGGCACATACTGGAGGTTCCTGGTGGGCTTGTTGTCCCCCATGGACCCCCAGTATTCAAGGGGAATTAGTTCCCCCTCTGAAAACGCGCCAGGGGCTGCCTTCCAGAGACATGTAAAGAGGCCACCCCCCTTTTTTACACCTCTCTGCAACGCAGCCACCTGGCGCATACTGGAGGTACCTGGTGGGCTAGTTGGCCCCCAGGGACCCCCAGTATTCAAGGGGAATTAGTTCCCCCTCTGCAAATGCGCCAGGGGGCTGCCTTGCAGAGACGTGTAAAGAGGTCACGCCCCTTTTTACACCTCTTTGCAAAGCAGCCGCCTGGCGCATACTGGAAGTTCCTGAGCCCCTAGGCCCGCTCAGGGGTTCCTACAACCAGGGGGCTGCCTTGCAGAGACGTGTAAAGAGGCCACGCCCCTTTTTACACCTCTCTGCAATGCAGCCCCCTGGCGCATACTGGAGGTTCCTGGTGGGCTAGTTGGCCCACCAGGGGAGCCCCAGTATTCAAGGGGAATTAGTTCCCCCTCTGCAAACACGCGAGGGGCGTGTTTGCAGAGTGGTGCAATCCGTCACCTCAAGCCCTGCCTGCACCACTCTGCAAGCACACCCTCTGGTAGGTTTGTAGAGGGGGAAGTAATTCTCCTTGAATACTGGGGGTCCCTGGGGGCCAACTAGCCCACAAGTACCTCCAGTAAGCGCCAGGGAGCTGCGTTGCAGAGTGTTGTAAAAAGGGGCGTGGCCTTATTACACCATTCTGCAATGCAGCCCCTGGCCCATACTGGAGGTTCCTGGTGGGCTAAATGGCCCCCAGGGATCCCCAGTATGCAAAGGAAATTTGTACCCCCTCTGCAAACGCGCTAGGGGGCTGCGATGCAGAAAGGTGTAAAAAGGGGCATGGCCTCATTACACCTCTCTGCAACGCAGCCCTCTGGCGCATACTGGAGGTTCCTGGTGGGCTAGTTGGTCCCCAGGGACCCCCAGTATGCGAGGGGAATTAGTTCCCCCTCAGCAAACGTGCCAGTGGGCTGCGTTGCAGAGAGGTGTAATGAGGACACGCCCCTTATTACACCTCTCTGCAACGCAGCCCCCTGGTGCATACTGGAGGTTCCTGGTGGGCTAAGTGGCCCCCAGGGACCCCCAGTATGCAAGGGGACTTAATCCCCCAATTTAGAATGCGCTACGGGCGCGTTTGCACAGTGGTGCCGGTAGGGGGCGGGGCTTGAGGTGATATGTGTGCAAACATGCCCTGTGGCGCATTTTAAGTTGGGGAAATAATTCTTCTTCAATCCAGAGCTCCTCTAGGGGCTAAATAGTCCAACAGGTACCTCCAGTCAGTGCCATGGAGCTACGTTGCAGAGTGTTGTAAAAAGGGGTCATGCCCTCTGAACACCTCTCTGCAATGTAGCTCCATGGTGCATACTGGAGGCACCTGGTAGGCTAGTTGTCTCACAGGGGACCTCAGGATTGAAGAGGAATTAATTCCCCAACCTAAAACGCGCCACAGGGCGTGTTTGCACACATGTCACCTCAGGCCCCGCCCCCTTCCTGCACTATTGTGCACAATATTCCTCTAGAATCAGCGGAACTACGAATTCCGATTTATTCACCTGTTATCACGAGAGACGTCAGTGCTGCATCTTTGAGCCCAGTACTGACCCTGAAAAGTAAATCTAAGCGTACTTACCAGTAACTTGTATTTCCGTTTCATAGGAATCGATTGTGTGGTTTTCACCAGAAAAGTTTCAAAGTGTCTATTTTTGAAACGTACAAATATTCCTGTAAAATCTGCCAAACTAAGAATTCCGATTTACTCACCTGTTATCAGGAGAGACCTCAGTGCTGCATCTTTCGGCCCACTACTGATCCTGAAAAGTAATTCTAACCATACTTACAGTAACTTGAATTTCTTTCCATAGGCTAACATTGACTGGTTTCACTAGGAAATTATTCTAAGTGTTCAGTTTTGGAACTTTAAAAAATTCCTCAAAAATCAGCAGAACTACGAATTCCGATTTACTTGCCTGTTATAAGGAGAGACCTCAGTGCTGCATCTTTCAGCCCACTACTGATCCTGAAAAGTAATTCCAATCGTAGTTACAGTATCTTGAATTTCTTTCCATAGTCTAACATTGACTGGTTTCACTTGGAAATTCTTTCAAGTGTGGAGTTTTGGAACTTTAAAAAATTCCTCTAAATTCAGCCGAACTACGAATTCCGATTTACTCACCTGTAATCAGGAGCGACCTCAGTGCTGCATCTTTCAGCCCACTGCTGATCTTGAAAAGTAATTCTAACCATACTTACAGTAACTTGAATTTCCTCCCATAGGCTAACATTGACTGGTTTCACTTGGAAATACTTCGAAGTGTGGATTTTGGAACATTAAAAAATTCCTTTAAAATCAGTCGAGCTGCGAATTCCGATTTACTCACCTGTTATCAGGAGAGACCTCAGTGCTGCATCTTTCAGCTCACTACTGTCCCTGAAAAGTAATTTTAACCGTACTTACCAGTAACTTGAATTTCCTTCCATGGGATATCATTGCCTACTATATAAAATATATATAAATAAAGAAATATAAAATAAAATAACATATATTACAATTTCAATATTTTTAAAAACATTTTTTTCCATGTATATTAAAAATACGTAATGTAATTTAAAAAATAAAATATCTAAAAATAAATACTTTAAAACAATGTAGTAAATCAGTATAAAAAATATAACAATTAATACATTTAAAAATTATCATTTACAAAACCATTGAAATTCACAGAAAAAAACATAGGTTTCTGCCACGTTATAATTAGGAATTATAATTTAAAAAACCTTAGAAATTCGCTCATCAGCAGTGCATTGCGAGCGTGCGAGTTATAGTTAGCTGAACTAACTATAACGGGGGAATTTCAATGGTTTTTTATGAGTGAAATGTCCAGCTGACTATAACATGTGTGAAACCTATTTTTTTTCCGTGAAAAAAAATAAAAAAAATATATATATATATATATATATATGAAAAAGAAAAGAGTTGCCTCCAATGAGATCACCACACTCAGTAAGTTTTTATCCTTTTAATCAGAGAGGCAACACAGCAGCACCATCAGCTAACGCCCAGCATGAATGTCTTAGCCATACGCATTTCGAGCGTTCATGCTGGGCGTTAGCTGATGGTGCTGCTGTGTTGCCTCTCTGATTAAAAGGATAAAAACTTACTGAGTGTGGTGATCTCATTGGAGGCAACTCTTTTCTTTTTCATATTCAGCGGCCTGCCTGCCGCGAGAGAGCCCCACCGCTGCAAAGAGCGGGTCTGCATCGTCAAAATAATTAAAGGACGCTGCAAGAGCAGTAAGCCGGTCGGAGAGGTTGCATTTACACGACTTGCTCGAAATCAGTTGACTATCAGCAGACCCACTGGGGGTGATATTTTAATGTGATTCGAGATGGAGAGCGGAAACCCACTGGGGCGGACATTCTTTTGGAGAACCACAAGTACCAGCTAACATTGCAACGCATACGCCCACTGGGGCGGGATTATTTAATGCGTGTGATTTTCCTTATCTGCTCTTCGACTCTGCCAGTGAACAAGGGCGTCTGAACGCTCGAAACGCGTATGGCTAAGACATTCATGCTGGGCGTTAGCTGATGGTGCTGCTGTGTTGCCTCTCTGATTAAAAGGATAAAAACTTACTGAGTGTGGTGATCTCATTGGAGGCAACTCTTTTCTTTTTCATATTCAGCGGCCTGCCTGCCGCGAGAGAGCCCCACCGCTGCAAAGAGCGGGTCTGCATCGTCAAAATAATTAAAGGACGCTGCAAGAGCAGTAAGCCGGTCGGAGAGGTTGCATTTACACGGCTTGCTCGAAATCAGTTGCCTATCAGCAGACCCACTGGGGGTGATATTTTAATGTGATTCGAGATGGAGAGCGGAAACCCACTGGGGCGGACATTCTTTTGGAGAACCACAAGTACCAGCTAACATTGCAACGCATACGCCCACTGGGGCGGGATTATTTAATGCGTGTGATTTTCCTTATCTGCTCTTCGACTCTGCCAGTGAACAAGGGCGTCTGAACGCTCGAAACGCGTATGGCTAAGACATTCATGCTGGGCGTTAGCTGATGGTGCTGCTGTGTTGCCTCTCTGATTAAAAGGATAAAAACTTACTGAGTGTGGTGATCTCATTGGAGGCAACTCTTTTCTTTTTCATATATATATATATATATATATATCAAACCACGGATTCCCGGTGAAAGCCAGTACCTGCTCGCGAGTGGGTCGTTTTCAGGGTCCCGGAAACCCAATATAGTTATCCAACCATTCTCCCATCAGGAAAAGTACGTAAACGACACGCCAGGAGTTGCTGTGCTCGAAAATTTATTTGGCAGCAAAAACAAACAACGCGTTTCACCTCACGGCTTGTTCACGTTTGTGGTGAACTCCAAACCATAGTCCTTTTACATTCTCAATTGTTGATCATAAAAATAGAAATAGGACT
Source organism: Lissotriton helveticus (assembly GCF_964261635.1). Classification (NCBI taxonomy): domain Eukaryota; kingdom Metazoa; phylum Chordata; class Amphibia; order Caudata; family Salamandridae; genus Lissotriton; species Lissotriton helveticus. The sequence goes on along the minus strand of NC_136059.1, from coordinate 743,584,564 downwards.
TTTAGTGCACACCTAATAGTGAAAATATAACGGACATCTTGGAACAGGAAATAGCATCATGTCATGCCAGTTACAATCGTAAATTAGGATTTATAAAATGCATACTGGCCACAGTTCAAAACCTTTTGCATATTATTTTTTGACACTCCACTGTGGTAGGTTCAACCAAGGATATTTTGTATTTCACCAAAGATATTCTTACAGCCAAAGATATTATTAAGGTCATATCTGTCCTTGATGTTATAGGTAGGTTATCCGAAACTTCATATGGTTGAGTCAGGATATATATGTCCACAATTTTTCCCCAGTGGGCGTGAAGAGACTATATGGGCCGCATGATAACCCTCAACCATTTAAGAAATAATATAATGAGATACAGTGTAAGCTTGATGGACAAATAATGACATTGAATTTACATTGAGCCGCAGTGGGCATATTCCATATATGTATCACATTACAATCAGATATAATAACCACTTATTTATCGTGTCCTATTAAGTTTCAAACATAATGACCTAAAACTTGTTCTTGGCTGCTTGCATCATACAGTTGGTTTATTGTCGTCTTATATTTAAATTAAATCGTTAAAGTCTCTTCTGGGCCATACATAATTTTCTTGAACTGGCGTTTCAATGTATAACTGTTCCAATGTCCAAAATTGTCGAATTACATTCTGTGAAATAAAAAAAAACAAATGCAAAGGTTTAAAAAGACGACTCTAAGCTAAACAGCTACTTCTTTTCGCAGTTATACAACAGTCTCCAATATATACAAGCTGATTACATTTTCTCCATTTTTATCTCTCCAAGTGAACTGAAAGTTCCTCATGGTTGTTCAAACCCTGAGGGAATGTAGTTTCAAAATCGATAATATACTTAGATTCCATTTTTCGAAGGCATGTTGTTCTGTCTCCCCCACGTATTCCCAGGTCCACTTTGTCAAGTACCACCATTCTTAACAAGTTCTCATCTTGGAAGTGATATTTGAAAAAGTGTCTGGCCACTGGATATTGTGCATTGTGATTCTTAATAGCTCTAAGGTGTTGTACCACTCTTTCTTTGGCTTTTAAGGTAGTACTTCCTATATACCATTTGTTACAGGGGCAAATAAGTAAGTACACACAGTACATAGTGTTGCATGTTACAGTTTTGTGTATAGAGAACACACTCCCCGTGCTTGGTACAGTTACCTCTTTGCAGTTAATACTGTTTTGGCAAGCTTTACACGATCTACAGCACCTAAAGCCCGGTGTATCATTGGGTATATTTGTGCTGGTCATGGAATTGGGGCTAAGTTCATCTCTTAAAGATTTACTTTTTCTAAACGTAACCTGTTGCTTCTGGTTTAGATGTGGTTTCAGATGTTGGTCAGTTAGCAACACATGCCAGTGTCTGTTTAGAAACCTCTTCAATGCCATGGCTTGACCTGAGAATGTGGTAATGAATCTGATATTAGATTCAGTGTTGTTGACTCTGTTAGTGTCTAAAAGTTCTTTCCTCTCTTTTGTGTCTACTCTCTTCACAGCTCCTTGTATGGTTTTGTTGTTATATCCTCGTTCTTTGAAGCGTTTGATCATTATTTCTTGTTCAGTTTCAAACGCTTCCTTGGTACTGCAATTACGTTTGGCACGTAACAGTTCCCCATAGGGGATGCTGTCAATGAGGTTTCTGGGATGTGCACTTCTTGCATTCAATAGGCTGTTGCCGGCTGTGGTTTTCCTATAGAGACTAGTCGTCATTGCCGTCCCTATGATTTCAACATTTATGTCAAGAAATTCAATCTTCGATCTGTGTATATGTTCAGTGAATCTAAGATTCATTACATTGGTGTTCAACTGGCACACGAATCTTCTTACTGATTCTTCTGTGCCATTCCAGATCAGAAAGATGTCGTCGATATACCTCAGCCACAGGACAACTCTGTTGTTAAATTCGGCGATCTCATTGGACACCTGCTCCTCCCACCAACCCATGAAGAGGTTGGCATAGCTGGGGGCGAAGCAGGTGCCCATTGCCGTGCCCTGTGACTGCCGGTATACCAACTCATCAAAAATGAAGAAGTTATGATGTAAGCAAAATTCAATTAGCTCTAGCAGCATATTTGAGTGCTCCAGAAACGCAATGGATCTAGATTTCAGAAAATGACCCACTGCTTGTAAGCCTAGATCATGTTTGATACACGTATACAAGCTATTTACATCTAGGGTAACCAAGATGAAAGTTGGTTCCCAAACAATACCTTCTATACTTTTCAAAAAATGTGTAGTATCTTTAAGATACGTGGGTAAAGCCATTACAAAAGGTCGTAAGTAGTGATCAATGTATTGAGAGGTTTTCTCAAGAAGTGAACCTATTGACGACACTATAGGTCTCCCTGGTGGATCAGTGGCATTTTTATGCACTTTCGGGAGTAGATATAGAATGGGAGTTCTGGGATGATCACATTTCAGAAATTGATATTCTTCCCAGGTAAGCAGACCTTTGTCTCTGAAATTCTGTAGTTTGGTTTCAAACAGACCTTTAGCTAGTCTGATATCAGAGAAAGAGCTTGCCTCATAACAGTTTACATCTTCTAACTGTCTATGCCCGTCTCTCAGATATTTCTCTTTGTCTAGGACAACCACATTGCCCCCCTTGTCCGCATGGCGGATAACAATTTTGGCATCATCTTTCAGACTTTTAATTGCATTATGCTGTTCAAATGTCAGATTTTTCTTACTGTTAGGCATACGATCAAGTCTCAATTTTTTAAGGTCTTGCAAAACACCCTTTTCAAACACTTCCACTGCCTCACACATGATCTGAGGAATGAACTTAGATTTTACTTTAAAATTACTACCTGGGTTTAGACAGGTGTCAACATCATCATCATACAGAAATTCATTACTATCAATTCTACCCGATGAGATTATTTCCATTAGTTCAATATCATTCAGATCCAAGTTACTTTCACAATTATTTCCCACAATTGTTGGAGGCCTGGGAGGGTGAGTTTCAAACCATTTTTTTAATTTCAACTTTCTTGAAAAGTAAAATAAGTCTATTCTCGTTTGAGTATAGTCAAAGTTATTGCAAGGACAAAAAGATAGTCCCAATGAGAGAACCTCATGTTCATGCACATTTAAAGGTCTAGTAGATAAATTGATTACCGTCATAGTTGTTTCTTGTTGCCCCTTGTTGCCATTCCCATGGGCTGTTTTGCGGCGTTGTTGTCTGATTTTTGCTTTTTTGTTCCTTTCGGCCTTCCCCGATTTCCTCTGCCGCGTCCTCTTTGATTTCCTTGGTCTTGTTGCTGGTCTGTCCGTCCCTGATTTATTACTTGGAACTGTAACAAAAAACGCTTCCTTATTTCTTCTTGATCATCCATAACACTTTGATTTAATCCTGTAGTATTAAGATCTTGCAAGCTCCCATCTGAGATGTCACTTTCTTCTGGTTCTGTTTGTTTGTGCCACTGTCAAAGCACATTTGTTCACTTTCAGGGTTGCTTTGTCATACATATGATCATATTTTCGGTTGAAGGTTAGGGTACGGCCCGCCTGGTAATCATTATAATCCCGCAGGAATTTTTGCTGTTTTTTTGCTGTTATTTCTTCCTCCAATTTGTGCATTTTTATTTCCAAATTTTTTGCATACTCATCAAAAGCATCCTTCCCCATTAATAAAATTATTTCCGCAATTAGTGCTTCAATTTGTCCCAGTAGTTTCTTCCGGTCTTTCAGCGCATATTTAACCAAAATGCGCATCATTGTTGTTGAGCATGCCACTGAATTATTGGACCATTCGTCCAACATCTCAGGGTCATATATATATAAAACATAACACAATCCTGTCCAGATGGCTGCCTCGTCTTAAATCACGCTCCGCCGCCAGCAAACAGGACACAGACCCAAAATCCGTGCTTCAGTTATTTTATTTTCCCAAAGTCAAAGACGCGTTTCGCGGCTTCCCGCCGCTTGTTCACTCGACAAATAATCAGTACTTGGGAAGCATTTTTAAAGTGGCAGTGCATCATATCAGTGAATCACGTGTTGTTTGATCTCAATGGACATAGAAGACAAACTCTATCGCAGTTGTTCACAATGTTCAATACTGCTTGTTTTCCAAGATATAATATTACTTACTGTGCAACATAACGCAATAAATAGCTATATTAATAAAATAGATATACTTATAATAGTTAAATACTAAAACATCTTTGTGTTTTTGATGGGTTGCCTCACATCGAAAAGACATGTCTACATATCCAACCTCTATCTTTTTCCGATGTCCCTTGCAAAACATAAATAGTTTATACAAATATCTAATATCGATTTGGCTTCACCCTGAAAGTTTACTTGATATAAAACTTTATCTTTGGTTGCGTTAAATAAGTATTTTTGTCAAATGCATACACCTATATCCTATTGGAAAGTTTTTCTGTATCCCCTTCTATCGAGATAACTTATACAAAAAAGTGCCTAAAGTGCTGGTGAAAATTGAACTAATATAATTAAATAACACTTTGATCTACTGTTTGAACCTAATGTGCAATTTCAACAAATATTGGCATAATAGCCATGATGGCTTATTGACTCCATTATTCTTACATCACTATATCATCGTCTAGTTTCTTTTTACATTCATGAACATCAGCTTACTCCATACCTTCTATCTCAATGTATAATATCAATATTGGACTCACTCAAAGTGCAAAATATAAAATATTACATTTCCAAATGCTTAAAAATATTTGATGATATTTTAAAAATATTTGATAAAACATTTCAAAATTGTCTAAAAAAGTATACTATTTGTGTCAATAAATATTTCTCAATACCTTGATATTAAAATTCATCTATTTACACACTATCTGTTCTTTGAGTGATATTGATATTGTGGACCATCATTTCTTTTACTTTTCTTTTGCCCTCACAGTGCAGGTTCTCAGGTTATGCATATACCATGTCTGTCAGCTCAATCTGGTTACATGCTACTCTAAACAAGTATATAAGTCCTCTGTTAAATTCAATCCCTGTGGGTATTTGGAGTCAAGTAGTAATATATATCGAGTCTCCAACTTGCGTAGCTTGCCTTCTCTATCCCCTCCGTATCTATTTGAAGAGATTGCATCAATGAGATAATAGGACAACCCTTTGTTGTTTGATCCGTGGTGTTCCTTAAAATGCCTCGCCACTGGATAGGTGTTGTCCATATTGGGTATTGTGCGGAGGTGTTGGAGTATTCTAACGTGAGCTTGTAATTTAGTGCTGCCAATGTATACAAGTCCACATGGGCATGTTAAGACGTATACAGTGTATTCTATCTTACAATTTAACATTTTGTTTATTTTATATGGTTTAGGGTTGAATGGGCTAAGATAGGTTTTAGTATTGGTCCCATGAGTGCATGCCTTGGACGTTTTGCATTTTCTGAACGCTTTGAGATTTTGGTACCAAATGGGATTCGCTATTATTTCAGGATCGGATACTACAAAACAATCCCTCATTGAGGGAGCTCTACTGTATGTAATAGATGCCCTCTGTGTTAACAGAGGTCCTAATATAGGGTCATTAAGTGAAAGGGGCCAACTTCCTTGAATGATTCTGTGAAGTGCCTTGTGCTGTTTACTGTACCCTATTATGAGGCGAAAGTTCTTATCATCTTCCAACTCCCTTCCTTCATTGTAGTTATTTTTCTGATCCCTTTTGTTGCGTCTTTCCAAAAGGTCGTTTCTAGCGACTATCTCAGTTCTGGCAATGGCCTGATCTATTATTTGTCTGGAGTAGCCTCTTTCTAAAAATCTTTTCTTGCTGAGTTGTTGAGCCTTTCTGAGTTCATCTGAGGTACTGCATACCCTCTTGATTCTAAGCATTTCACCATAGGGTATGCTATTTACTAGGTGACGTGGGTGGGCACTGGATGCGTGCAGTACAGAATTTCCTGCTGTTTTTTGCGGAACAAGGTAGTCTCCAACTTGTTATTACAGATATATACTTTAGTGTCTAGGAAATTCACACTGATGTCACTTATTTCTGCAGTAAATCTCAGATTCAAATCATTTTTGTTAATTTGTGCCACAAATGTATTTGCCTCCTCCCTTGTCCCCTGCCATAAAACAAAAAGGTCATCAATAAACCTGAGCCAGAGCTTGACCTTGGCTGACATAGTGTTGCCATATTTGTCCATGAGGACTAGCTTCTCCCATTTGCCCATATGGAGGCAAGCATAGCTTGGGGAGAAGCTAGCCCCCATGGCTACTCCTTAAATCTGGCAGTACAGCAAATGATTAAACATGAAAATGTTATTGTAGAGGCAAAATTCTATCATAGCCAATAGCATTCTGTTGTGAGGTTCATAAATTGGTTCTCTGGTCCTTAGATAGTATTCCACCGCTTGAATGCCATCCACATGAGATATACTTGTATATAACGAAGACACATCAAGTGCCATCAGTATATATTCAGATTTCCACTCAAAGTCTTTTATTTTATTTATGAAGTCACTGGTGTCTCTTACGTAGGAAGGTAGTGATTTGACAAAGTCTTGGAAAAAGTAATCAACGTATACGGATGTATTTTCCAAAATGCTGTTTTTCGCACTGATTATAGGACGTCCTGGAGGTGTTTTGCTGTCCTTATGAATCTTTGGTATGAAATATATCGTGGGTACAACCGGATTATCGTTTTTTTAGTATTTGTACTCACTTTCACTTATCAGGTGTTTGTTTCTCCAGCTTGTTAATTTTTTGTAATAAATTTGATACATTTCTTTCAGTCTTTTATTATCCGTGCGTGTGTAACATTTTCTATCATTTAATTGGCTCATAGCCTCCTTCATATAATCTTCATGTGCCCATAAGACTATATTTCCTCCCTTATCACTGTTCCTTATCACAACTTCTTTGTTGCTTTTTAATTTTTTCATTAGTTGGAAATACTTGTGGTCTTGGTTGCGGTGCTTTCGAGTGCTCATGCCAATATTTTTGTTCAATTTTTTAATTTTTCCAGTGATGATTTCGTGAAAGGTATCAATGGAATCGTGTAGCATGATGGGACAAAATTTAGATTTCGGTTTGAAATTTGTCAATCCGGCTCCTTTAGTTCCTGTATTTGCATTTAGTGGGAGCCTGATTCCAACCGGATCATTATCTTGGTTCCACAGTTCTTCGAGTTCCACAATTGTGTTTGATCCAGGGGGTGTGGATTCTAAAGGAGGGTCCATAAGATGGTCTGCAATGCTTTGTTTGTTTTTAATTGCGTATAGTTTCTTCAATTTTAGTTTTCTTACTCCCTCATATATATCCATCCGGACGTTGGGGTAATCCAAGTTGTTAGGGGGACAGTATGATAAGCCCAGGATTAGAGTGGTTTCTTCGTCTTTTGTTAAGGTTGTTTTGGAAAGGTTTACCACTGTTTGGGTTACTTCTTTCGCCAATAACTCCTTTTCTTTCTTTGCTTGTTTTGATTTCCGTTTTGCTGCTTTGCGTCTTTGTTTGCGCTTGATGTTTGCCCGCTTCCGTTTGTTTGGGATCGGGTCATGGGCCTCAAGGTTGCCAATCTTTGAGCCGCTAAAAGATTCATTTCTTCCCCCCGGAGAGGGTCTAATCCCACTTGTGCCACTTGGGGGGTTTCTCAACTCAGAATCTTCATCGCTGTTTGATGTCAGCTGATCGCTAGATGTTGTAGCTGCATCTTCATCAGCTCTTCTTTGGCGGCTAGTGGAACTGATACTGATGCCCCGACTTTGTTTTTGATGGGATTTTCTAATAGCATCGTATTTCCTAGCAAAGGTAAATATTTGTCCCAACTCGTAATCAACTTTGTCCCGTTGAAATCTATGTGTTTTTCGATCTTTTATTTTCTCCTCTTCTTTTTTCAGGCGCGATGACATTTCCTTGTGTAATTTATTTACCTCATCTTGCTGCCCCATCGCTTCCAACTCTTCATTCAAAGCATCTATTTCAGTCAGAAGGCGGGCCCTGTCGATATCTGCATATTTTATCAGAAGTAAAGTAGATCTTCTTGATGAGTCTAAATTGAGTTCTGCCCATTCGTGCGTTAAATCTGGATGTGGTTCTTTGTAGGTAGGAGCAGTTAAAATTCGTAGTCCCCGTGGGATTCTGCCTACCTCGATATAGCTCTGCAGAGACCTCGATTCCCACCATTTACTCATTTCCATTCTCATCTTTTTTTCAAGGATTTTCATTTTATATTGAATCGAGTCAGGTTTAGCCAAGTGTATTGCATCATTAGGTTGTGAAGTCAGGCTCACGTGAGGGATATCTTCAAACATTCCTGTGGCTGCCGCCTCCCTCTCTTTCACGATGTCACTCGACATTTTGGGGTGTATTTACTAATTACGTTGTTGGCTTATGCTCGGAGTGAGGCCTTAAATAATGTCAAATTCACTCCTTGTTAAAGCCTTGCACACTCCTCCACCCTGCAATCCCTGTGTTTCTGTACCTGGCAGTCATTAGCACTGGAACAGCTTGCTATGTGGGCGGAGATCCTTCCACTCAGCTCGCGTCCTCGTGTTGCTGCCAGAGGGTTTCTTCGGTGCGGGGGGGCAGCGGTTATTCCTTTTTTGGATTTTGCAATGTCCTTCAGGTTTCCCCAGAAGACGTTTCCGTTTTGTCCGCTGGCCCAATTCAGGAGGAGGGGTCCATGTTGAACTGGTTCTCGGAAAACACCAGTCAATTAATATAACACAATCCTGTCCATATGGCTGCCTCGTCTTAAATCACACGCCGCCGCCAGCAAACAGGACACAGACCCAAAATCCGTGCTTCAGTTATTTTATTTTCCCAAAGTCAAAGACGCGTTTCGCGGCTTCCCGCCGCTTGTTCACTCGACAAATAATCAGTACTTGGAAAGCATTTTTAAAGTGGCAGTGCATCATATCAGTGAATCACTTGTTGTTTGATCTCAATGGACATAGAAGACAAACTCTATCGCAGTTGTTCACAATTTTCAATACTGCTTGCTTTCCAACATATAATATTACTTACTGTGCAACATAACGCAATAAATACCTATATTAATAAAATAGATATACTTATAATAGTTAAATACTAAAACATCTTTGTGTTTTTGATGGGTTGCCTCACATCGAAAAGACATGTCTACGTATCCAACCTCTATCTTTTTCCGATGTCCCTTGCAAAACATAAATAGTTTATACAAATATCTAATATCGATTTGGCTTCACCCTGAAAGTTTACTTGATATAAAACTTTATCTTTGGTTGCGTTAAATAAGTATTTATATCAATTGCAAAACATTCAAGCGATGTTGCAAACGTTTAAAGGCACACATTCCCAATTTTCCCTCGCTAATCAGAGACATGTACAGCAGTTCAAAAACACAAATCACAGTGTGAGAAATCAATACACTAAATGCATGTTTCCACTTTCTTTTCAAGCTGGAAACCTGGACTCCTGATCCATCAGTGGACTTTACCATTCCGATTTGAAGAGGCCATAAGAACACTGGCAGAACAAAACACATGTTCATGCATGATGAATCAGCATACTTGAGGTTGAAATGAATCACACAAAAGAGGTTGAATGGAGACTGGGTCTTATTCACAGAGATTCCGAATACATCACAATGAAAGCGCTATTGGTTCATACATGTTACCGTAGAAACCCACTGAACTTGTCAAGTAACAATACAACAGTTTCTAAAGATACATAGTAGATAATCATTTGGTAAATATGTTTTCTGTTGCAATAGAGAAAAGTATCCGATTTACAGTGAATACATTTCAATAGAATGACATTAACAGCACAGTATGCAGCGCAAAAATATGACAGATGGCATAGCATGTTTACATAAAAAAATCACATAAACGTGAATATTATGTAAATAGCGCACATTAGCCAAATGTTACTACTGCGTCTTCATTTGTTTAATGTCTGAGAAACTGAATTGAATCAACGTGAAAATGATCCTAATGAAATGATAACTTGTAAATGATCAACACTAATGAACATGCATGTGTCTAGCTTTTTTACAATGAATGTCTAATGTTTGAAAAGTACATTGTCATTTCATTAGAAAGAGCCAACGATGCTGTTGTTACCTTGGCCCACAGGAGGATATTCAGAGATTCCTTTTAGCGGGAGTGCACCTATTGGCACACGTTCCATCAAGAATGATCTAGAAAATGTATCGATGGAAAATGATATTGATTTCACATCTCCTAACAACCGTAGCATTTCAGAGCATAGAATATATTTCTGAAATGTTAATAAAAGGCACTGTCTCTGGGTGACTTATAGCTGTAGTTTAATTGCTCATCGTCATTATTTAAAAACTAACAAGAAATCATTTAGAAAGTTTTTCTCCTCATGCCAAGACTTGCTGCAAACGATGCAATATTAAATGAAAGGCACTTGTTATACCAGCAGATTGTTTTAAAGCTGCACCTTTGCCACTTTTTTTAAAGTGCTCATAAAGTCATGAAATCTATAACATTTTAGTAGTGGGTGCGGTAAAAATAGAAACATATTTGCCAAAACATTTTTCAGAATTTCCAAATTATTTATCAAAGCGGTCTGAAGTATACTCAACCAGAATATTCAGTTGATGGATGAGAAAAATATATATATAATAATGGTGTGAACGACCTGGAAAACAATCTAAAAACTTTCTTTATTACGATACTCTGAATTATCAACTTGGTTCCATCCATGCACAGCTTCCAATGGCCCATCTGTGATCCATATGGTATGATGGTATTTCCATTGTGTTTTACTGGTAATGCAACACAAAGATTCTCATATTTGTTCTATCACAGCATAGGTCAACAAAGACAGTCTATCCGAAGAGGCATCTAATTTAAATTAGTATACTCAAAGTCCAGCTAATCATATAATAAATGTTTTTTTTTGTTGGGGGGGGGGGCTAATTTCTGTCACTTTTAGGTCTGGTCTAAAGATAAAGTCAGAGCATATGCCTTGAATAAAAAACACAAAAATATCCCCCAATTATGGTCAGTTCCATTCAGACTTCTGATTGGAAATGCCATTTGCATTTTGTATCAGCCCACAGGACAATATGCATAAGTGGTCGTATGTCAAAATATCAATAACAAAAATATTGTCTGACATAAAAAATGTGGCCGAAATATTCCTTTCAAATGTATTGCTTCTTTGGGTGGAGATTTTCTATCATTAATTCCAAGGAGACAATATGTTTGTAAACTATTTTTGTTACACAATATTTTTGTCAGAAGATATTTAGGCCAAGATAATCTGGTACCATACTGCATATAGTGGGGTAATGGTTATACCTTCTTTAACTACTGCTGGTTTGAAGTGCCACTCACAATTTGGATTCCCCACCTTCTGTGGTGGAAGTGTAATTCCTCATGACTAATGGAGTATTCCCCCTTTCTTATTTGAATCTGCATGTGGTGGGGTGAGCAATTACCGGTGAAGCAGTCGAACAGCAGGTGCATCAATATTCCCGTGAACATCACCTTCGATTGAGCTGTAAATCAGTATGCAGTGGGACATTAGTAGATGAGGCTAGCAACACTCTATGGATATCCAAGGTGGAAAAACATATTGGCCCTGTACACATCTTAAAAGGAGCAGCATCTGCTACACTCTCAATCAATCAATTTATCAGCATTTGTAGATCGCTGCTTATCACCCATGAGGATACCCAGGTGCTGGGGTGTGGAGGGTAGGGTTGCTGAGTTGATTAGTCAAGGAGCCTGGTCTTTAGGCCCTTCCTAAATTCCTGTATGCTGGGGGTTGTTTAGAGGTAGAGGGGAAGGCCATTCTTTAATCTGACCGCCATGTGCTAGAATGTGTGGCCACATCTCCCGCTCCTGCGAATGTGGGCCATGTAGAAGGATGCAGATTACAGATTAAGGTTAGGTTGGTGGATGGTCACGCTTTAGTTACGGTATGCTGAGCCCTTGTTGTGTAGAGCTTTGTAGGCGTGGGTGAGCAGTTTTGCTGATGGGGAGTCAGTGCAGAAACTAGAGGTGGGGAGTAATGTGGGGCTGCCTCGGGAGGTCGAGGATGAGCCTTGCTGCACCAACTTTGAATGTTCTGGAGTTGAGGAGTGTGATGTAACCAATAAGAAGCTGGATCTTCCTAGTTGATTAATAAGTTACGTTATTGAATTAAGATGATAAATAGTAAGTTATAATGTTAACCCCATCAGGAGCAGCTGTCCTGCTGCTCAGCCCTCACCCAACTGACATTCACACAGCACAAGCGTTCCACTCATCCAACATTCTACAAAACATGCATTCTAGCTGAGCAGCAGGGAGACTCAAGATACAATATATCTCCCTTCGTTAAGGGAATAATTGCATTGTGGAATAACACAGATGAACTAATCAAGATAATGAAATACAACACATCTCCCAACGTTATGGGAACAATTACATTAAAAGAATGCACATAAAATGAATATGTGATACACGCAATACCATTATACAAACCAACTTACATAGAAGACACATCCTGAATCACTATACCACGAATCACCCAACAACAAAAAGGAATACAACCCGAGGCGCTATGTGACGCCTCATCTCACACACCACAGTCTGAGCAGAACGTCACAAAAGATCCCTGAAATAAAGCACTATCATTCATCATACACCATCAAACCGATATGCCACAAATCATACCAGTTGGCCAGACCAGGACAACAAGCAGCACCCACATGAACAAACTATAACACCAAATATCAGGAATCAACGTGTACACTACAGACAAATGAACAAGCCCTTACATAACTCATTCATACACCAGATCGAGCACTTACATAACTCAATCATACACCAGAACGAGCACTTACATAACTCATTCACACACAAATGAACAAGCCCTTACATAACTTATTCATACACCAAAGGAACTAGCCCTTACATAACTCACTCATACGCCAGAACGAGCACTTACATGACTCATTCACATACAAATGAACAAGCCCTTACGTAACTCCTTCATACACCAGATCGAGCACTTACATAACTCAATCATACATGTCAACGAACACATACCAAACTACACTAAAACTGAGAGACAAAACAGCAGTCATCTCATACACAACACAAACCAAAGAAAGGCCTACCACTCATACATTACACCTTAAAAAACTTATCGCTGCTGTATCTGGGACTCTTGAGCAGTTCCTGTAACTACTAGCTCTGAAACCAGATTCTAAAACTTGAGCATCCACTACCAAACATCACTAAAACTGAGTGACAAGACCAAACCACAGACACCTCATACCCAACACAAACCAAAGAGTGACCTAACATCCTGACTGTACCCATACACGAAATAAGGATTCAAGACTCTGATGTGGTCAAATTCTGCAAGAAGTGTCTCCAACGAAATGTCCCCAACACTGGCTTTATGTCCGCATCATCATGCTTCCCTCACGTTTTCCCATTGACCTGTTACAGCAACTATTGTCTTAATCAGCATCCTCCGAGTAGCCTCTGTTCCTGAGACCTTTGAGCAATACCAGTTACAGCTTGGCTCCGAAACCAGTTATCGTTTTTGAACGGTTTCCATAACAACCAAGTCTCAAATTAGTTTCCTTCCGGGCATCTAGTCATTAAATCTCCCTTTTCTCCTTTGCTTAATGGTCAAAAATTCTGTTGGCAACATGCAGGAATAAAACGTCAACAGTACCTGTCTCTTGAAAACGACCCGCCGATGACACTCACGGTAATACCTTTGAATTACGAAGCAGGCCTTGTTTTGCCTTACTCAAAATGGAGGCACGCACACAAGTTCGAGTCGGGTGGTTCACGGCATGCACATGTGCCAAAACGTCTTGTCAGAAGAAAAGTCGTCACAGAAGATGACGCACAGTGTTGGAAAACCTGTCTCGAGCAGACTTCGAAACAGACACGGTAACCGTTACTTCTCTTGTTAAAGCAAAACGGTCTTAACATGAAAACCTTCACTTTTGACATAAAATTGTTTCCACATCGTCTTCCTGATGATTACAAATTATCAACCCTTTCCCTTTCATACTGAGGCTCGATTTTCAGCCCCCGAAACAAAAGCAAATCAAATCGTCCAATTCTTCCTCCCCAGGATTAACTGCTTACTCCATAAATCAGTTTACGTGTAAAATGGATGTACAACTCTTTGAGGCCCGAATTTTGCCCCCGAACTCACACAAACATCAGAGCTGCATTTATTAATAAAGCGCTCGCACTTCTCTGTGAGGCCCGATTTTTCCCTCCGGTCACAAAGAAACAACAGTGCAGCAGTTATTATTCCTTCACTCTCTGTATTCCGGTAGATTTTATACCATTGATTAAAACTGTCCTGGCACATCTGGGTGTTAGGGCGACCGATGGCAAGGTCACTGATGGGGTTACTACCTTTGAGCTAGAGAGCGTTATACCTTATAGTATAATCTCATATAAAGAAAGTCAATTACCTCCAAAACTATCGTTTACTTCATTTTTCTTCTTAGACTTCTGCAAGCTTTGACTTCTTTTCTTTGTTCCAGTCCAGTATTCCTTTTCTTTACAGTTCCTTTTTATTTGCACGCGTAGATTCTTCTTCACAGTGATCACCAAATGTCGCCAAATGATGTAACCAATAAGAAGCTGTATCTTCCTAGTTGATTAATAAGTTACTTTATTGAATTAAGATGATAAATAGTAAGTTATAATGTTAACCCCATCAGGAGCAGCTGTCCTGCTGCTCAGCCCTCACCCAACTGACATTCACACAGCACAAGCGTTCCACTCATCCAACATTCTACAAAACATGCATTCTAGCTGAGCAGCAGGGAGACTCAAGATACAACAGAGTGATTCTCACATAGAGGGGTTGGCCGTATTCCAAGCGGCTAGTAATGAGGGCTTGGGTGACTTGCGTCTGATGCTGCTGGGGAACCATTTGAAGATGGTCCTGAGAACGCACATGGTGAGAAAGTAGGAGGATGAAATCAAATATGATGCTCTGTGGGTGTGGGTGAGCGCCCAAGTCCTGTTGGGTCCCAGAAGTAATTCCACAGGGAGTTTTTGCTCCTGCATCCCTGCCAAGTACCACACATCAGGTGCTAGAGTGATGCATTTTCATGTGATGGTCTCCTTCACTGCACTAAGATGCATTAGTCACACATTTACAGCTTCTTTGATGAATGTGCCATGAGGTGCTACTGAATTATTAACTACAAAAGCTCTTCAAGCGCTTGCCATGCTGCTGCCTCCAGAGTCCCAGGCAGTTTATGTAGCCACACTCGGCACACACATCTGTTACTATAGTGACCAAGTTTTTTACTATTTTACATTGGTTCTCCAGTCACCCTGATGGGTGGGCTGAAAGAAAATAAGTGACGTGGATATGGGTGACATCCCCCAATTAATTAACCTTATAAGAAGGTGCTGACGGATCCACGTGGGCTTAGCCTGGCACGCCCTCACCTTCCAAGGGTGGCTGCTCCGTAAGGGTGGAGAAGCAATGCCCCACTGCCCAGAGCCAGCAGATGATAAATAAATTATAATAACACAGTGTTATTATAATTGTACTAATGGGGGTGGGGTCGCACACTACTCACACACCGGCGGTGTCACCCCTAAGGACTCTGGTCAATGTAGTAAAGTGTTTGCGATGCATCATCTTTCGATCTTCTGCTATTTTCGCTGTCTTCGCCATCCCTGGACACGTGTTTCGGGGTATTACCCCTCATCAGCAGGGATAGGCCGTGTACTGGGGTTGCCGATGGCTGCCAATATCTGCCAGGTATAGTACCACTCAGGCGCGTAGGTGCGGGATCCCAGGCTCGTCAGCCCGCTGCTCAAGGGAGCTTTAAAGTTACAAATGGGGGTGGGGTCGCACACTACTCACACACCGGCGGTGTCGCCCCTAAGGACTCTGGTCAATGTAGTAAAGTGTTTGCGATGCATCATCTTTCGATCTTCTGCTATCTTTGCTGTCTTCGCCATCCCTGGACACGTGTTTCGGGGTATTACCCCTCATCAGCAGGGATAGGCCGTGTACTGGGGTTGCCGATGGCTGCCAATATCTGCCAGGTATAGTACCACTCAGGCGCGTAGGTGCGGGATCCCAGGCTCGTCAGCCCGCTGCTCAAGGGAGCTTTAAAGTTACAAATGGGGGTGGGGTCGCACACTACTCACACACCGGCGGTGTCGCCCCTAAGGACTCTGGTCAATGTAGTAAAGTGTTTGCGATGCATCATCTTTCGATCTTCTGCTATCTTCGTTGTCTTCGCCATCCCTGGACACGTGTTTCGGGGTATTACCCCTCATCAGCAGGGATAGGCCGTGTACTGGGGTTGCCGATGGCTGCCAATATCTGCCAGGTATAGTACCACTCAGACGCGTAGGTGCGGGATCCCAGGCTCGTCAGCCCGCTGCTCAAGGGAGCTTTAAAGTTACAAATGGGGGTGGGGTCGCACACTACTCACACATCGGCGGTGTCGCCCCTAAGGACTCTGGTCAATGTAGTAAAGTGTTTGCGATGCATCATCTTTCGATCTTCTGCTATCTTCGCTGTCTTCGCCATCCCTGGACACGTGTTTCGGGGTATTACCCCTCATCAGCAGGGATAGGGCGTGTACTGGGGTTGCCGATGGCTGCCAATTTCTGCCAGGTATAGTACCACTCAGGCGCGTAGGTGCGGGATCCCAGGCTCGTCAGCCCGCTGCTCAAGGGAGCTTTAAAGTTGCAAATGGGGGTGGGGTCGCACACTACTCACACACCGGCGGTGTCGCCCCTAAGGACTCTGGTCAATGTAGTAAAGTGTTTGCGATGCATCATCTTTGTGTGAGTAGTGTGCGACCCCACCCCCATTTGTAACTTTAAAGCTCCCATGAGCAGTGGGCTGACGAGCCTGGGATCCCGCACCTACGCGCCTGAGTGGTACTATACCTGGCAGATATTGGCAGCCATCGGCAACCCCAGTACACGGCCTATCCCTGCTGACGAGGGGTGATACCCCGAAACACGTGTCCAGGGATGGCGAAGACAGCGAAGATAGCAGAAGATCGAAAGATGATGCATCGCGAACACTTTATTACATTGACCAGAGTCCTATGGGGCGACACCGCCGGTGTGTGAGTAGTGTGCGACCCCACCCCCATTTGTAACTTTAAAGCTCCCGTGAGCAGTGGGCTGACGAGGCTGGGATCCCGCACCTACGCGCCTGAGTGGTACTATACCTGGCAGATATTGGCAGCCATCGGCAACCCCAGTACACAGCCTATCCCTGCTGACGAGGGGTGATACCCCGAAACAAGTGTCCAGGGATGGCGAAGACAGCGAAGATAGCAGAAGATCGAAAGATGATGCATCGCGAACACTTTACTACATTGACCAGAGTCCTTAGGGGCGACACCGCCGGTGTGTGAGTAGTGTGCGACCCCACCCCCATTTGTAACTTTAAAGCTCCCGTGAGCAGTGGGCTGACGAGCCTGGGATCCCGCACCTACACGCCTGAGTGGTACTATACCTGGCAGATATTGGCAGCCATCGGCAACCCCAGTACACGGCCTATCCCTGCTGACGAGGGGTGATACCCCGAAACACGTGTCCTGGGATGGCGAAGACAGCGAAGATAGCAGAAGATCGAAAGATGATGCATCGCGAACACTTTACTACATTGACCAGAGTCCTTAGGGGCGACACCGCCGGTGTGTGAGTAGTGTGCGACCCCACCCCCATTTGTAACTTTAAAGCTCCCGTGAGCAGTGGGCTGACGAGCCTGGGATCCCGCACCTACGCGCCTGAGTGGTACTATACCTGGCAGATATTGGCAGCCATCGGCAACCCCAGAACACGGCCTATCGCTGCTGACGAGGGGTGATACCCCGAAACAGGTGTCCAGGGATGGCAAAGACAGCGAAGATAGCAGAAGATCGAAAGATGATGCATCGCGAACACTTTACTACATTGACCAGAGTCCTTAGGGGCAACACCGCTGGTGTGTGAGTAGTGTGCGACCCCACCCCCATTTATTATAATTGTATTTATTGCTGTCTAAGCGGATATGGTGACAGAGCCGAAGCATTTAGTATAGGGCGGGCTGTGGTTGCCTAGGGAGGAGGAGTAGTGTGCGCCTATATGTGCGCATGGCAGTTTGGCCAGCCATCTGTGCTTTGAGAGTCCATCTACTTCGAGGCTGGCCGGCAGCGTCAGTGGGAGCAGAGTGGCAGATACGTTTTTTAATTTCTTTTCCCCAACCCCCGCCACTTGCACTACCACCCAAAATAGGCAGCAGCTGCCACTGTCGATTTCTGGTTCAGGCAGATGGCCTCAAGCCTGGATTCAAGCTTTTACTCTCACCCTACCACTCCGCTCAACCCATGGTAGGTAAAATGGGGCTCTGTGCATGGGCGCAGCACAGCAGGTTATGTTTGCCCATGGTGCCACCACTTATTTGCAAACACATGGCTGAGCACTCTGTAAGGCCCACCTGCTGCTGCGCCATCCCCTGGACATCATTTCACCAGTCTTTCCTGTGTCTGTTTTCTCAATAACAGGGGCTGACAAAAATTTGTATAATACGCCCATACCCTTAACGCACTTCGTCAGCTGCCTGGCACCAGATTTAAATTCAGGTGAGTGCTCAAATAAGAGTTTGATTCTTCAAATAGTTATTATGATTATTGTAAGAAGTGGTTTTCAAGTAGGCACATATTAAACTGGTTTGCTCTTTTCAAATTCTATTGTTAGTACTTTGCTTCTTAATTGACACCTAGAGGCTTGCATTTTGAAGCATAAACTGGGCCCAGGCCATAGAGAGGTGAGGATTGCTATGAAAGCTAACCTGGGCTCTATGTAGTTGTTTGGTGGTTACAGTAACACAAAGCTTTTTCTGAGTCCAGCCAGCACTCTGCTCTTTACTCCTCCTGAAGTGTATCAGCCTGACAGCCCTGTGGTTTTAGACATGCAGGCTAGCTTTCACTCCTATCAAGCGCTCAGCCCAGAACAGAGGAATTGGGTAAACCGTTTTCTGATTAACATGTTTTTCCTATAAAATTTTATATAGCGTGGCCTGAATCAAAATGTATTGTATATATTCACCAGATCGCTGGTTACATTACACTGGCTCACATTCACAATATTTCATTCCAACATTAAATTGGAAAATAATCTCTACTGCAAACAGTGTCAGGCATCAAAATTACCTGATCAGGGAGGAAGAAAAAGGTAAGAGGCACAATTTAGAAAAAAAATGTATTCCCCTATCGATAGATCAAGCTAGAATAACCAATCCCTTAAGAAACCCTTCAGGTTCCTACACAGCATGCAATTTGATAGAGGCAGTGCTCCTGGGATCGGGGCCCGACCTACCAGTCCTGAGTGACCTAATCATCATCTAATGTTCTGGAGGATAGACTCGAGATCAACGATGAGAGCTGGTGGAGCAAGCACCATTAGCTTGCCTGTTGCCTGCAAAATAAAGAAGGTGAATTTGCATTTGTGCGCCGTCTCTGTGCAGGGTAAAAGTTTGTGTTGGACTAACAGAGCGGCGCGCCTTGCCGCAGAAATGCCCCACCGTGGACACAGCGGGCCTGCAGCACTCGGAAACATGAGCGCTTTCAGGAGATGCAAATAGATGACTTTTGTGGGACTTTGGATATCAACAGAAAAAGAGTTGTGTTTGCTGTCTCAGCACCCACTTGGGATATATATTTTCATGATTGTAATTCCTGAAGCACCCACTGAGGTTGAAGTAGGACTACTGGTCCCATAAGGCAATTTTATCAAAGTCCCAACAGGGCGGTACTAAATGATATAAAGTCCACTCAGCTGACGGCACTTTTCAATCATTGCCAGTGAACAAGTGTATGGAGCACGAAACATGTATGGCATTTGCTGGATTGTCGTAATGCATGTTGCCTGTTGCCAGGGGCGCAACTAGGTCTTAATTTCGGGGGTGGCTAACATAGCAAATAAGGGGCGTGGCTAAAGTTAATCAAGGGGGGCGGAGCTAAAATGGCAGACAATCAGGATCAGGTAATGCTCAGGCCAAGCTGAGAAACAGAAGTGGCGATTCTGCATTACAAAACTGCACCTTGGTATTCATCATGCACCGCATGGAGACGCTTTCCACAGAGGCTCAAAGCAAAGACAACACTCTTCCAACCACACACGCATAAGGTGTAACCTGCTACTCGCATGGACAAGTGCTTCAGCATCGCACATAGGGGTAGTAAGTGCTCTACAAATACAATATAATACGCCCTGCATTGTGTGTCTCTCTTGGAACACAATGATTATGTGTGGACTGTGCCTGCCCTCTGCATTAACGTATCTCAACTATTGATGAAAAGTGTCAGAATTGGTAGGAATGATCTGTCCGGTCGAAGGAGAATTCCAAACAGGCTATAGCTGAAGGATGCACTGGTTGACAGTATAGATTGGGGTCACAAAGATGGAAACACTCATGGCACAGATTTGGTAGAACACTGGTTATGGGAGCACACCCAGGAAGGGAGGAGCAGAGAGAGAATAAGAGCCACAGTCCCCTGAGTATTCTCACCTGCGACAGCAGTTGGTGAGTTACCTTCACTCCACGATGCTCTATAACATGTTTGTGTCACTACAGTTTTATTTTGTTCCGTATGGGGTTGGCTCTGTGGTCCTGAATCTGGAGCTTGCTGCTACTTCACTTCTTTCTATGGGGTTGACAGTGTCTTCCACCTCAGCAAAGTATCCTGCCTTTAATTCTCTTAGGTTCTCTGGCTGGATTCAGGCAGCTGGGAGACTGGTCACACTCTTGTTCTGAATGTTACCAGTAAAATTCTCTGTGCTAATGTAGAGATCTTTTGGTTCACATTTCTTACTTTGTATTTGATCATATTTTCTCTAACTTACTCCAGACTTTCCCTCTGATAGATCGACCATGGCATCGCATTGATTGGCGCGTCCTTGTGGTGATCTTTTGGGGGTCTCCCTTTTCTCTCTCCCTTATCCCTTTTTCACCCCAAGGGTCAGTGACAGACCCTACCTCAACCACTGTTGATATTCACCATCATAGGAGACTGAGTGAATTTGACAGCAATTATGTAGTCTCGTCCATACTGAATCTCGATCCTAACACCATGCCCATGATGTCCCAGGTGCCATGATGCTCATGTACCATTTCTCTTAAAACAACCGTTGACATGTGCCCAAAACAACATGCACCACCTATCTTCAAGCATAGTTCTCCATCTGGGGCCAATGTTCCCCTCAAAGCAGCTGCTGCCTTGCCTTGTTAAAACAACTGAATACAACTTCAACACACCAAAAGTGCTTAGGTGAAATCCCTGAATTTAGGCAAGGATATCACCTCAGTGGCAGCCCGTCTCAAACAAAACAAGAGGTGTGGGGCAGGGAGGGTTGTTGAAACCTTTCAGAGGCGGGCTGGCAGGGGTTGGTTCTGGGCCTCTCTGAAAGGGTAATTAAAATCACATTCTCGGATGCTAAAGCATCCGATGCTACACGCAGCCTAAATAGAAATTTAACTGGGGAAGAAAGGTTTCCATGCTTTAATTATTTTAATGCATGCCAGTAAAGTGTCATGCGGTCATGATCATCTTAGCCCGGGCTGCAGAAGACGACGGGGGGGGTGGAGGGGGCTGAAGCACCTTTAGCCCAATGGGCGTTGCGCACCTGGCAGATATGTACACTCATATGTAGCTGTGTACCTTCATTTTGCACTGCCGTCCCCTGGCCATTCCACCAACAGCTTCACTATTCCCATTCAGCAGAAGACGTACATTCTTTTATAGTGCAGCTTTGAGAACACCCACTTTTTCACAACTGCTCGTGAACGTGGATTGTCTACAAACAACAGATGTTCTGCAGATAAAAGAGTACGCTTCCTTTATTCCCTTCTTTGAACCTCAGCAATTTACACAACGTTCAAGCAGGTTTCAGGCCTCCTGTTTCTGTGCGCGAGTAGCTTTTCCAGTTAAGGTTTTTCTGTAAATTCAGGCACTTATAGAAGTGTTCATCCCGTTACAAATTTAGGACTACAAGAACCAGAATGCAGAGAAAACGTTAACTGGACATTTCTAGCGCAAGGAATGGAGAAACGCGAGAATACTGCATAATTTCCTTATTCACGTAACGCCTATTGCCTATTTACGGACTTTAGTGGAGACAGCTTTCAGGACATTCACGATTCTGGGTAGTCAATTTTTTTTTCTTTCCACTGTCACGTTAAAACCTTCACACCTCCCAGCAAATAAAGTCTCGCTTCACGCCATCAGGCTGGGTTTACAATGCCTTGTATTAACAAGAGAGTCAGGGAAGGAAGAGAGACGCTCCTATACCCCTATCTTAATCATACATAAACAACAAAGGAGCGTCACAAGAGTGACTTATAGGACAAAACCAGGTAAGTTTGTCAGCAAGTGTGCTAGTATAGAAAGAACCTTGTAGGATTCTATAAAAGGCCCTCACTCACCACTAGTTGGTGACATGCTTCATCATTGGGCCCCACCGGGAGTGGCCGAATGCCACCCCAGTGTGCTACAACGCCAGAAAGACTGCGTTGGAGAAAGTGAAGTGAGAAATTTTAAAATGTCACAATTAGGTCAAAAAAAGGGCTTTTATTAGTTTGACAATTGGACAGTATAAAAACAGTGGAGGGTAAAGGACCAAAATTACAAGTCCAGATTTACCCCTAAGTGTAGTGCTTTAGGTCAACATGTTTCAGCCTATGTGATGTAGTTTAATCAGGCATTCATCAGGACCAGATGTGAGTGATAAGAATAGTGTCTGAACCCTGGCGGTATGAGCGCGCTAAGGCCCACCCTGACCAAGGGTTACTAGTGTTAAAAAATCCAAAAAGGTATATGGTTTCAAAGATTCCAAAGTTTTGGAGTGGAACCGAGTTTATTCTGATTGATAAACACAAAACAAAAACAGATGACAGACATAACATAAATAGAAATAGAAAAAGAAAAAAAATCATAATTAGAAATCGTGTTCACTGTCATCTGTAAACACACACACTTGCTTGGGGTGTTACCATCGTGCCTGCTTATCCATCTATAGAGTACGAGTGAAATTATAGTGAGCTCGTGCTCATAAATGGTAACAACGAACTTGTGGAGACTCAGGGACAAATATACCTCATGTCTCATAACGTGCTAGCAATAAAACACGGACGAAAGAAAGGTGAAAAGCAGCCCGTAAATATAGGTCATACGAGTGGTATAGTACAGACTGTCTAGTTCGTAGTGCATACTAGGGCTGTTGAGAAATACTCATACTCCGACTGAATCGATATGTAAAGCATTCACAAACACTCGAAACACGCTCTTACATTGGGCGCTACAATTCTGAGTGCCATGGGTCACGGGGGGAGGGTGGATAGCGAAATGGCACACCCTATAAAAACAAAGAGGATAAGGAAAGCTGGTCATGAAAGCGCTAAGGCTAAAAGCGGTGTACTTATCTTGCTTCCAAATTACTCACGCCTCCTTGGCTAGGCACCCGTTATTGCACCTGCATACCCCTGCACCGGACCCCGAAGACTGAGGAGGCCCGTAGATGAGGTATAGAAATAGTAGAAGGAGATGAAAATGTGCCGCCGTACGTGTCGACGGACACTTCCTGGTTTCTATGGTAGCATGTTCTGATTGGTTCCAACGGCGTCCATGTGGTTGCCGTCTGACCAATAGACAGAAGCCAGTCAAGAGACTGAGGAAGAAGTTATCATGGCAACTGTTACGCGGGCTCACGTTGAGCCTAAGAGATTGGAAACTCTACCAGAACCAGTGTCGATCATGTGGTGGCTGCTGAACCAATAGGTAGTAACCAGTTAGAAAACTAAGAAAGAAGTTGTTATGAAGGTTGTTATGGCAACTATTCCACGGGCTCGCATAGAGCCGAAGTGATAAGGAACTCTGTCAGTACTGAAAGTTATTTGGAAAAAGGAACCGGGTGAGACACAGAGTGACTGTGTTTTTAACCCCTAGTGTACCCAGAGGGGAAAAACGCCTTAGTATGAACAGAAATGGCATCTGTTCTTCATATTAGAAAATATCGAGAAAAGAGGTCCTTAGTAAGCTATAAACTGCATAAAATGTAGTTTAGATCTGTTTATTACAATTAAGATATTTGAATATAGTCACACTTTCATAATAACACAGAGAAAGCGAAATCCTTTTGAACTACAGAAAGGATGAATGGTAGGAGAGGGTAGATTGCGATTACCATCACTTCGATTATCATCATTAGACATGATGTGTTATGAACAAAGTTAGAAAGAGTCAGAGAAATTCAATTACCAAGGGCTGTGGACCATGGAATGTTGTCATTAAGGCCCTTCTTATGGGTTCCCAGGCGGTACACCCATCTTTGCTCTTTCTCAAATAGGATTCTCTGAGTGTTAGCCCCGGCATTCACCTGTTCGATCACTTTCCAGCGTATATCATTCGTTGTGTGGTTACTCTGTATACAGTGATCACTCAGTTTTGTTGTGGCTCGGCCACATCTGATGTTGCTCTGATGCTCACAAATTCTCAATTTGACCTTTCGAGAGGTCATACCAACGTAACGTAGTCCACAGGGGCATGTAATAAGGTAAATAACATTTTCAGAGTTGCAATTGGTATGCGCCCTCTGTGTCCACGTTTGTGCTGGTTCCAAGTTGAGAGTTTTTGCGTGAATGGTGAGGTGACAAATACTACAATCGGAACAGGGGTAGTGGCCAGTCACTTTGGGCATGCCCCAAGCATTAATTACGGATGTTGATGTATTAATGTTCCGTGGGATGGGACGTGTATTAACCAAGCTGTCCTTTAGACTGCGATATCTTTTGAACGAGAAAAGAGGTTTTTCCCACAGCCTGTTGTTGCTGTTTATGATCTGCCAATGCTTCTGTATGATTTGTTTTACAGCATTAGAAGCAGAGCTATAGGTGGTGACACAGGTAAGTGGAATGTCGTTCTGTGTTTTCTGAACAGTCTCAAGAAGAGCTTCCCTTGGTTGATTTCTTGCTCGCTAGTAGCCTTTTTTTAGGACTGGCTCAGGATATCCCCTGTTTTGCAGTTTGATGGTTAGATCCTTGGACTGATCATGAAAATCTTCCAAATGGGTACAGTTCCTCCTCAACCGGAGGTACTGGCCATAACGGTGTTGGATCTAGCCCTGATCTCTTGACTGGGTGAGAGTACTCTGCTTAATTCAGAGACTCTGTCCATCACCACCCCTTGTTGTAAATAATTTTGTCCACCCTAAGCGTGGAAGGGTATACTCAGATGTTAGTCCCTTGCTCATTGCACCATCAGGATTCAAGCAAGCCGGGCCGAAGACAGCTGTAATGCCAGAAACCGGTCCCCGGAAGCTTGTTTCCTTTCCAGTGAAGAATTGGCTTGGTAGTTTGGTCTGCCCTGTTCCCATGATGCACTGGGCCAGGGACAGACTAATTTGCATATAGCCAGGTTCTGAACTGGGATGGTGCAGTGAGCTAAAAAACGGTGATGGATCAAGCCCTGATCTGTTGACTGGGCAGGAGTGTTCTGATTAACTCAGATACTCTGTCCATCACCACCCCCTTTTTGTAATTATTTGGGCCACCATGAGTGTGGAAGGGTATGCTCAGACATGAGTCCCTTGCTCATTGCACCATCAGGATTCAAGCAAGCCGGGCCGAAGACGGCTGTAATGCCAGAAACCGGTCCCCGGAAGCTTGTTTCCTTTCCAGTGAAGAATTGGCTTGGTAGTTTGGTCTGCCCTGTTCCCATGATGCACTGGGCCAGGGACAGACTAATTTGCATATAGCCAGGTTCTGACCTGGGATGGTGCAGTGAGCTAAAAACGGTGATGGATCAAGCCCTGATCTGTTGACTGGGTAGGAGTGTTCTGATTAACTCAGATACTCTGTCCATCACCACGCCCTTTTTGTAATTATTTTGGCCACCATGAGTGTGGAAGGGTATGCTCAGACATGAGTCCCTTGCTCATAGCACCATCAGGATTAAAGCAAGCCGGGCCGAAGACGGCTGTAATGCCAGAAACCGGTCCCCGGAAGCTTGTTTCCTTTCCAGTGAAGAATTAGCTTGGTAGTTTGGTCTGCCCTGTTCCCATGATGCACTGGGCCAGGGACAGACTAATTTGCATATAGCCAGGTTCGGAACTGGGATGGTGCAGTGAGCTAAAAAACGGTGATGGATCAAGCCCTGATCTGTTGACTGGGTAGGAGTGTTCTGATTAACTCAGATACTCTGTCCATCACCACCCCCTTTTTGTAATTATTTTGGCCACCATGAGTGTGGAAGGGTATGCTCAGACATGAGTCCCTTGCTCATTGCACCATCAGGATTCAAGCAAGCCGGGCTGAAGACGGCTGTAATGCCAGAAACCGGTCCCCGGAAGCTTGTTTCCTTTCCAGTGAAGAATTGGCTTGGTAGTTTGATCTGCCCTGTTCCCATGATGCACTGGGCCAGGGACAGACTAATTTGCATATAGCCAGGTTCTGAACTGGGATGGTGCAGTGAGCTAAAAAACGGTGATGGATCAAGCCCTGATCTGTTGACTGGGCAGGAGTGTTCTGATTAACTCAGATACTCTGTCCATCACCACCCCCTTTTTGTAATTATTTTGGCCACCATGAGTGTGGAAGGGTATGCTCAGACATGAGTCCCTTGCTCATTGCACCATCAGGATTCAAGCAAGCCGGGCCGAAGACGGCTGTAATGCCAGAAACCGGTCCCCGGAAGCTTGTTTCCTTTCCAGTGAAGAATTGGCTTGGTAGTTTGGTCTGCCCTGTTCCCATGATGCACTGGGCCAGGGACAGACTAATTTGCATATAGCCAGGTTCTGAACTGGGATGGTGCAGTGAGCTAAAAAACGGTGATGGATCAAGCCCTGATCTGTTGACTGGGTAGGAGTGTTCTGATTAACTCAGATACCTTGTCCATCACCACCCCCTTTTTGTAATTATTTTGGCCACCATGAGTGTGGAAGGGTATGCTCAGACATGAGTCCCTTGCTCATTGCACCATCAGGATTCAAGCAAGCCGGGCCGAAGACGGCTGTAATGCCAGAAACCGGTCCCCGGAAGCTTGTTTCCTTTCCAGTGAAGAATTGGCTTGGTAGTTTGGTCTGCCCTGTTCCCATGATGCACTGGGCCAGGGACAGACTAATTTGCATATAGCCAGGTTCTGAACTGGGATGGTGCAGTGAGCTAAAAAACGGTGATGGATCAAGCCCTGATCTGTTGACTGGGTAGGAGTGTTCTGATTAACTCAGATACTCTGTCCATCACCACCCCCTTTTTGTAATTATTTAGGCCACCATGAGTGTGGAAGGGTATGCTCAGACATGAGTCCCTTGCTCATTGCACCATCAGGATTCAAGCAAGCCGGGCCGAAGACGGCTGTAATGCCAGAAACTGGTCCCCGGAAGCTTGTTTCCTTTCCAGTGAAGAATTGGCTTGGTAGTTTGGTCTGCCCTGTTCCCATGATGCACTGGGCCAGGGACAGACTAATTTGCATATAGCCAGGTTCTGAACTGGGATGGTGCAGTGAGCTAAAAAACGGTGATGGATCAAGCCCTGATCTGTTGACTGGGTAGGAGTGTTCTGATTAACTCAGATACTTTGTCCATCACCACCCCCTTTTTGTAATTATTTTGGCCACCATGAGTGTGGAAGGGTATGCTCAGACATGAGTCCCTTGCTCATTGCACCATCAGGATTCAAGCAAGCCGGGCCGAAGACAGCTGTAATGCCAGAAACCGGTCCCCGGAAGCTTGTTTCCTTTCCAGTGAAGAATTGGCTTGGTAGTTTGGTCTGCCCTGTTCCCATGATGCACTGGGCCAGGGACAGACTAATTTGCATATAGCCAGGTTCTGAACTGGGATGGTGCAGTGAGCTAAAAAACGGTGATGGATCAAGCCCTGATCTGTTGACTGGGTAGGAGTGTTCTGATTAACTCAGATACTCTGTCCATCACCACCCCCTTTTTGTAATTATTTTGGCCACCATGAGTGTGGAAGGGTATGCTCAGACATGAGTCCCTTGCTCATTGCACCATCAGGATTCAAGCAAGCTGGGCCGAAGACGGCTGTAATGCCAGAAACCGGTCCCCGGAAGCTTGTTTCCTTTCCAGTGAAGAATTGGCTTGGTAGTTTGGTCTGCCCTGTTCCCATGATGCACTGGGCCAGGGACAGACTAATTTGCATATAGCCAGGTTCTGAACTGGGATGGTGCAGTGAGCTAAAAAACGGTGATGGATCAAGCCCTGATCTGTTGACTGGGTAGGAGTGTTCTGATTAACTCAGATACTCTGTCCATCACCACCCCCTTTTTGTAATTATTTTGGCCACCATGAGTGTGGAAGGGTATGCTCAGACATGAGTCCCTTGCTCATTGCACCATCAGGATTCAAGCAAGCCGGGCCGAAGACGGCTGTAATGCCAGAAACCGGTCCCCGGAAGCTTGTTTCCTTTCCAGTGAAGAATTGGCTTGGTAGTTTGGTCTGCCCTGTTCCCATGATGCACTGGGCCAGGGACAGACTAATTTGCATATAGCCAGGTTCTGAACTGGGATGGTGCAGTGAGCTAAAAAACGGTGATGGATCAAGCCCTGATCTGTTGACTGGGTAGGAGTGTTCTGATTAACTCAGATACTCTGTCCATCACCACCCCCTTTTTGTAATTATTTAGGCCACCATGAGTGTGGAAGGGTATGCTCAGACATGAGTCCCTTGCTCATTGCACCATCAGGATTCAAGCAAGCCGGGCCGAAGACGGCTGTAATGCCAGAAACTGGTCCCCGGAAGCTTGTTTCCTTTCCAGTGAAGAATTGGCTTGGTAGTTTGGTCTGCCCTGTTCCCATGATGCACTGGGCCAGGGACAGACTAATTTGCATATAGCCAGGTTCTGAACTGGGATGGTGCAGTGAGCTAAAAAACGGTGATGGATCAAGCCCTGATCTGTTGACTGGGTAGGAGTGTTCTGATTAACTCAGATACTTTGTCCATCACCACCCCCTTTTTGTAATTATTTTGGCCACCATGAGTGTGGAAGGGTATGCTCAGACATGAGTCCCTTGCTCATTGCACCATCAGGATTCAAGCAAGCCGGGCCGAAGACAGCTGTAATGCCAGAAACCGGTCCCCGGAAGCTTGTTTCCTTTCCAGTGAAGAATTGGCTTGGTAGTTTGGTCTGCCCTGTTCCCATGATGCACTGGGCCAGGGACAGACTAATTTGCATATAGCCAGGTTCTGAACTGGGATGGTGCAGTGAGCTAAAAAACGGTGATGGATCAAGCCCTGATCTGTTGACTGGGTAGGAGTGTTCTGATTAACTCAGATACTCTGTCCATCACCACCCCCTTTTTGTAATTATTTTGGCCACCATGAGTGTGGAAGGGTATGCTCAGACATGAGTCCCTTGCTCATTGCACCATCAGGATTCAAGCAAGCCGGGCCGAAGACGGCTGTAATGCCAGAAACCGGTCCCCGGAAGCTTGTTTCCTTTCCAGTGAAGAATTGGCTTGGTAGTTTGGTCTGCCCTGTTCCCATGATGCACTGGGCCAGGGACAGACTAATTTGCATATAGCCAGGTTCTGAACTGGGATGGTGCAGTGAGCTAAAAAACGGTGATCGATCAAGCCCTGATCTGTTGACTGGGTAGGAGTGTTCTGATTAACTCAGATACCTTGTCCATCACCACCCCCTTTTAGTAATTATTTTGGCCACCATGAGTGTGGAAGGGTATGCTCAGACATGAGTCCCTTGCTCATTGCACCATCAGGATTCAAGCAAGCCGGGCCGAAGACGGCTGTAATGCCAGAAACCGGTCCCCGGAAGCTTGTTTCCTTTCCAGTGAAGAATTGGCTTGGTAGTTTGGTCTGCCCTGTTCCCATGATGCACTGGGCCAGGGACAGACTAATTTGCATATAGCCAGGTTCTGAACTGGAATGGTGCAGTGAGCTAAAAAACGGTGATGGATCAAGCCCTGATCTGTTGACTGGGTAGGAGTGTTCTGATTAACTCAGATACTCTGTCCATTACCACCCCCTTTTTGTAATTATTTAGGCCACCATGAGTGTGGAAGGGTATGCTCAGACATGAGTCCCTTGCTCATTGCACCATCAGGATTCAAGCAAGCCGGGCCGAAGACGGCTGTAATGCCAGAAACTGGTCCCCGGAAGCTTGTTTCCTTTCCAGTGAAGAATTGGCTTGGTAGTTTGGTCTGCCCTGTTCCCATGATGCACTGGGCCAGGGACAGACTAATTTGCATATAGCCAGGTTCTGAACTGGGATGGTGCAGTGAGCTAAAAAACGGTGATGGATCAAGCCCTGATCTGTTGACTGGGTAGGAGTGTTCTGATTAACTCAGATACTCTGTCCATCACCACCCCCTTTTTGTAATTATTTTGGCCACCATGAGTGTGGAAGGGTATGCTCAGACATGAGTCCCTTGCTCATTGCACCATCAGGATTCAAGCAAGCCGGGCCGAAGACGGCTGTAATGCCAGAAACCGGTCCCCGGAAGCTTGTTTCCTTTCCAGTGAAGAATTGGCTTGGTAGTTTGGTCTGCCCTGTTCCCATGATGCACTGGGCCAGGGACAGACTAATTTGCATATAGCCAGGTTCTGAACTGGGATGGTGCAGTGAGCTAAAAAACGGTGATGGATCAAGCCCTGATCTGTTGACTGGGTAGGAGTGTTCTGATTAACTCAGATACTCTGTCCATCACCACCCCCTTTTTGTAATTATTTTGGCCACCATGAGTGTGGAAGGGTATGCTCAGACATGAGTCCCTTGCTCATTGCACCATCAGGATTCAAGCAAGCCGGGCCGAAGACGGCTGTAATGCCAGAAACCGGTCCCCGGAAGCTTGTTTCCTTTCCAGTGAAGAATTGGCTTGGTAGTTTGGTCTGCCCTGTTCCCATGATGCACTGGGCCAGGGACAGACTAATTTGCATATAGCCAGGTTCTGAACTGGGATGGTGCAGTGAGCTAAAAAACGGTGATGGATCAAGCCCTGATCTGTTGACTGGGTAGGAGTGTTCTGATTAACTCAGATACTCTGTCCATCACCACCCCCTTTTTGTAATTATTTTGGCCACCATGAGTGTGGAAGGGTATGCTCAGACATGAGTCCCTTGGTCATTGCACCATCAGGATTCAAGCAAGCCGGGCCGAAGACGGCTGTAATGCCAGAAACCGGTCCCCGGAAGCTTGTTTCCTTTCCAGTGAAGAATTGGCTTGGTAGTTTGGTCTGCCCTGTTCCCATGATGCACTGGGCCAGGGACAGACTAATTTGCATATAGCCAGGTTCTGAACTGGGATGGTGCAGTGAGCTAAAAAACGGTGATGGATCAAGCCCTGATCTGTTGCTGGGTAGGAGTGTTCTGATTAACTCAGATACTCTGTCCATCACCACCCCCTTTTTGTAATTATTTTGGCCACCATGAGTGTGGAAGGGTATGCTCAGACATGAGTCCCTTGCTCATTGCACCATCAGGATTCAAGCAAGCCGGGCCGAAGACGGCTGTAATGCCAGAAACCGGTCCCCGGAAGCTTGTTTCCTTTCCAGTGAAGAATTGGCTTGGTAGTTTGGTCTGCCCTGTTCCCATGATGCACTGGGCCAGGGACAGACTAATTTGCATATAGCCAGGTTCTGAACTGGGATGGTGCAGTGAGCTAAAAAACGGTGATGGATCAAGCCCTGATCTGTTGACTGGGTAGGAGTGTTCTGATTAACTCAGATACTCTGTCCATCACCACCCCCTTTTTGTAATCAGCTTTATGGGTGGCTTTGAAGGTCCTGAGGGTTAGTCCTAGGAATTGTAGGATTTCAATAAAATTAGAGGCATGTTTGTCTCTGGGATCGTCTAAATGGAGGTTAAGATCACCTATTATTGTAAAGTTAGAGTACCTAAGAGTCAGGTCACTCAGTACCTCCCCTACACTGGCAAGAAACCGAGTGGGGTTGCGAGGGGGACGATAGATTAAAGTTCCAGAAAAGGTAAAGGTGTCGTAAACTTGGATACAAAAATATAAGCTCTCAGCTTCTTCAATGTTGGGGAGCTCTCTAATAGAGCATTTATAAGCGTCTCTATATATGATGGCCAAACCACCACCGCGTTGTTCTAGGCGATCTTGTCTGCAAATGGAATAGCCTGGAGGGATGGCATGGACTATATCGGGATTAGACCACTCACGGAGCCACGTTTCAGTAATGAAGAGAAAGTCTAAATTATTTTCATGAACCAGGTCAAAAATATGAAGGGAGTTCTTACACATTGAGCGGGCGTTTATTAGGCCACTTTTAAGGTAGCTAGGAAAAGGTTGAGTGATAATGGAGTAGTGAGGAGTTAAAATATGATTGCGGCTAGCACAGCTGATGGGGCCAGAACATTTATCTACATCAAGGGCATGGGGACAATGGGAACAGGAATTATTCAAAGCAAGAATAGAATTTTTAGAAAGTGCAGTCACCTGGGTAAGGTTGTTGGCCCTGGGCACGTCCTCGGGGCGGACGAGCGCAGACGGGCTTGACTCAGGCTCGACTCCGGCGCGACAATGGTGCGCCCGCTGCACGCGTTCGCTGCGCGACGCTGTGGCCATCTGTATTTGTAGTCCCTTCTACAGCAAGGGCGCTGGGAAATGTAGTTCCTACCGGAGTTCTCAGGGGAATAGTCCCGCGATTGCCGGCTACAGTGCCTAGTCGACTCTGAGCTCGGGGGGAGTGCAATCAATGGATTTAGGCAGTGGAATAATGATTTTAAAAAGACAGAATGTCAAAATGCGGCGCAAATTAAAACACACTAAATCAAATTTTTCAGTTTTCAGTGCAAGCAACTACCACCCGGCTTCCGCCTCAGGTGCAGGAATAATTAAGTGCTAGTGGCCAGAGCAGCCTAGTTGTAATCACCAGGCTCCCGACTCGAGGGTGACAGGAACCTCGCGTCTCAAGGAGAGCTCCTCCCTTTGTAGTCCCTTCTACAGCAAGGGCGCTGGGAAATGTAGTTCCTACCGGAGTTCTCAGGGGAATAGTCCCGCGATTGCCGGCTACAGTGCCTAGTCGACTGTGAGCTCGGGGGGAGTGCAATCAATGGATTTAGGCAGTGGAATAATGATTTTAAAAAGACAGAATGTCGAAATGCGGCGCAAATTAAAACACACTAAATCAAATTTTTCAGTTTTCAGTGCAAGCAACTACCACCTGGCTTCCGCCTCAGGAATAATTAAGTGCTAGTGGCCGGAGCAGCCTAGTCGTAATCACCAGGCTCCCGACTCGAGGGTGACAGGAATCTTAGGGGTAAATCTGGACTTGTAATTTTGGTCCTTTACCCTCCACTGTTTTTATACAGTCCAATTGGCAAACTAATAAAATTCCTTTTTTTGCCCTAATTGTGACATTTTAAAATTTCTCACTTCACTTTCACGAACCAGCTCCGCAGTCTTTCTGGCGTTGTAGCACACTGGGGTGGCATTCAGCCACTCCCGGTGGGGCCCAATGATAAAGCATGTCACCAACTAGTGGTGAGTGAGGGCCTTTTATAGAATCCTACAAGGTTCTTTCTATACTAGCACACTTGCTGACAAACTTACCTGGTTTTGTCCTATAAGTCACTCTTGTGACGCTCCTTTGTTGTTTATGTATGATTTGGGTTTACAATGCACCAGAGAATACCGAATCCCAGCCAATCCCACTTTAAACAATCAGCAGAGGTGTGAGGGTGGAGGCGACTACAGGAGGCAGGCGGGCAACTAGAGTCAAATTTCAGGGGGGGCTGAAAAAGATTTTGGGGGGGCTAATTCTTCCAGCCGTAACCAGAGGGGATGTAAGAAGGGCTAAAAACATAACAAAAGCCTCATTTACATTTAAATGGTCTTTTACAGACCTGTGAAGTACTCGGGTGCGGCTGCAATTAAAACGACGCCAGCCGCGAACCTGTGTCAGCCCGGGCTGACACACACGGCGGGGGGGGCTGAAGCCCGGTGAGCCCAATGGGTGTTGCGCGCCTGCCTGTTGCCTGCAAAATAAAGAAGTTGAATTTGCATTTGTGAATCGTCTCTATGCAGGGCAAAAGTTTGTGTTTGACTAGAAGAGCGGCACGTCTCGCCACAGAGATGCCCCACCGCGGACACAGCGGGCCTGTAGCGCTCGGAAACATGAGCGCTTTGAGAAGATGCAAATAGATGACTTTTGTGGGACTTTGGATATCAACACACAAAGAGTTATGTTTGCTGTCTCAGCACCCACTTGGAATATATTTTTTTGATTGTAATTCCAGAAGCACCCACTGTGGTTGAGGTAGGACTACAGGTCCCATAAGGCAACTTTTTCGAAGTCTCAAAAGGGTGGGACTAAATGGTATAAAGTCCACTCAGCTGACGGGACTTTTCAATCATTGCCTGTGAACAACTGCACAGAGCACTAAACGCGTATGACATTTGCTGGATTGTCATAATGCACGTTTCCTTATACATATATATATATATATATTACCTAGTGGTTGTCGCCAGTAGGTAGTTATAGTTAGGACCTAATTTCCATAGGAAATCCCCAACATTCTATTCGGAATACCTTTGGCACCGGTTGACGAATCTTCACGAAATTTTCAAAACTGGTGGGGCGCTCCGGTCCGCTCCTATCCTAAAAATGTCTTTGGGTGATTCGTGTAGTGGGGGGTCAAGAAAAAAGGGGGTCCCAAAACGTGTTTTGCCCATGCAATTTTCCATAGGAACGTTCACCGCAGCTGAATGGAATGACACCAAATTTGGCAAAGAGGTAGTCCTTGGTTCAGAGTCGTGCCTTTTGCTTAAACAGTGTAAATCCATTCAGTATTTCCTGAGGAAATTACAATTAAAAGTACATATATATCTTTGGCCTCGGTGGATCCGCGCATCTTGCGCGCAGTCTAAGCGCACCGTCCCGATCACGCGCTGACTGCTAATTGTCTGTCAAGTGGCTGTCAACATTCGAAACCAGGAAGTGTTGGCAGTCATTTTGTGCGTTGGTAGAAGCGATGATCTAGAAATTAGTGGAATAAGTGTTCAAAACGTATAAAGGGGGCAAGTAAAACATATTTTGACCCTTCAGACCTGCTTAGGGGGTCCCACAAGGACCCCTAGGGCCCCAAAATATTTTTTTTTGTATTTTTAAACTGAGAAATGTGTGCTGGGTGCATGGATCTGCCGTAAAAAAAAAAAAAAAATGAAGTGCGGGCTTCTGTGCTTGTTTAAAAATTAGCTACTTGGTAGGGCCAAATCCCGGGGTCTAAAATATTACATTTGATGGGGGTTTAGAGGGGCCCTGTAGCCCGGGGACTGCCATTCCTTGGTGCTACAAAATAAATGGGTGAGGGAGCTCAAAGGTCCGTTTAAGCCCTGGGATT
The DNA here is from genome assembly GCF_964261635.1 of Lissotriton helveticus. Lineage (NCBI taxonomy): Eukaryota > Metazoa > Chordata > Amphibia > Caudata > Salamandridae > Lissotriton > Lissotriton helveticus. The sequence goes on along the minus strand of NC_136059.1, from coordinate 743,549,251 downwards.
ACCACACTCCGGGGCTTTTAATATTTTCGGGGGGGGGGGGCTCGTGGTCTCCATTCTGGAGCAGTTGAAAGCATTGGGCAACACCACCCCCCAGGACCGGCTACTGCTGTGTCTTGGGGTGTCTACCGTTCCCGCTCAGTCATAGCAAACTTATAATGCCCTATTTACTAGGCGACGCAGCGATGCATTATTACATGTTAGCAGCCTGTTTGCTAACGGCTCGCCTCGTACCTCCAATGAGTTGCAATGTAGGCATTCCCAGTGGTAAGGTAGGTGTTCCTATGACAATATAACATGGAAGAGGGAGGTATGACAACAGGGTTGTATTTACAAGGTGGCCCTGGATTTGAGGATCATTAGCTAAACTCTTGGTAATTGCGGTTTATGTCAGATCCTAACATCTGTTCTGAAGTAAACGTAAGCATGTTTAGCCCCTTCCACGCTCATGACGAGCTGGGCTCGTCATGAAGCAGGGCGCTCACACGCTCATGACGAGCCCAGCTCGTCATGAATGCACTGAATCCACCATACCCCCAGCACAGCAGGGGAATGTGCTGAGCGGCGAAGGTGTTAATATGCGAGGTGGATTGATATGTTAAGTCCACAGTCTTATATTAACAAGCTGTTCACTTGCGAACATGAATTATCACTGGATTTCTTGCAATATTAGGGGCATATTTACAAGGACAGAGTTAAAATTATCTTCCCTTTAGCGTTGGGAAAGTGCCGTTAAAGCAGCCTTAGTGGGCTTAATAATAGGCTTTTGAGAATTCATGTGAATTCCAATAGAAGCCCGGTGTACACCAGAACATTTCAATGCTGTCCGTGTAAATATGCCCATTACAGAATCCTAATTTTACCATAAAAAAAATATATCACCTACTACTAATTTTTATTTTTCCTCGGGATCCCATCCCATGGACCTATATTCAACGTTGGGGACTGTGGGTGGACGACAAATGTCCCTACGTTGCCAGTCAGCTCCCTGCATTCTTCCGAAGCCACCATTACTTTTCCACCCGGGTACCTGCTAATAAGCAGCTCCCCGTGGGAAAAAGCATTATGCTTTGTATTTTAAAAGAGAGAGTAGGTTTTTGTGTTCTCTCTTTCAAAATGCAGACCGAGTTTGCTATGTCAGGGCGGGAGCCTCGGCTCTCACCCTGCCATAGCAAAAATCAGTGTTGAAAAAATCTTGCGGTAAGTCCATTATCGCCGTTTTAGCTGTTGTTTGCTGCCATTAAAGCAGCGATAATTTTAACATCATCCTTGTAAATATGCCCCTAAGTTTTGGATTGTCGACAATCCTGTCTCCCATTTAAATAGGCACAAAGTATTTAGTGACGTGCACACTGTGAATCATGAAGCAACTGTGTCCGATTGTGATTGATAAATAATTGGCCATTGTTGAGTACAGAGTAGGCAAATTGTACATGGGGTTTTATAACATCGGTGGCTATTCCTCAAGCCTTCTCTTGAAGTTAATTCGAAGAGTTGTGTACTTCTTTTGCTCGTAAAGTACATAGTGTTCTGTCATCTCAGTTTGCTTTCCCCTCTGTCATGTAGGGAATCCTGGGTAAATATAACGACTTCTGCACAGACAGTACCTTTCAACCCTACCCCCAAACTGCTTACTGCCTGTTACCATAGTAACAGTTCATGGAACACTTAACTGAGCACACAGGTCACAAGTTCACCATACAATGTTGCTAATCCAAACCACAAGTGTGCTGGACTTGTTAAAATGTTCCATAGGAACCGTTAATCGCAGCTACAGACTCTAGTGAGGAGCTGGTAAAGAGTTAGCCTCTGTGTTATACTTCTAGTTATAAACATCATTTCTACTTTTTAATTTTTCTAATCTTCTCTAAGCATATGATTATCACACTAAATATTAGTGAAATGTTGTCAGAAAAAGAAGACATATACACTGAATTTTTTTAATGAACTTTTATTAAAACAAAAACAAATAAATAGAAACTTAACTTTAACATAACAGTATAATGAACAAAATGTGAGATGGACTGGTAGGAGCGTAGGTAACCTGCGAAACAAAAATGAAGATAAGTCTTTACATATAGATCGATGTGATTGAATGAGGTGAGACCTTATATCTTTACGAAAGGCAAGATCGTTTTTTCTCACATGCACACTCAGGGTAGTTCACCCTACCCTTTCCACAGAATCACCCTAAATAGGAGCCTTTAGGGCAGTGCTGCTTGTAGGCTTAGACCTATCTTATGGTATAGATGGTATTTAAAATGAGACAGAGATGTGACTGAATGAGGTCGTAGATCTCAAATTAACATAACACTTGGAAATATTGCTTATTCGCACGTGTGCAGTGTGCCTGATACATCCTACCACTCTCATAGGCCCGCGCTGAAGAGGTGTCTGTAGGGAAGTGCCTGCTGGGTCAGATCTACAGTATGGTCCAGAAGGTCTTTAAAAAGATTCAAAGATGAGACATAATTAGATGAGAGATCCCATCATTATGCAGGACAATACCGTTTATATGCAGCATGTTTAATTGGAGGCATTGTGTATCTAGGCCGCTCTGCTTACCTTTTGGAAACACTGTTTTCAGCAGAGCTCACAACTTGAAGTCTGCTTTGGTTCTATATTGCAGACTGTATTACATTCAGCCTTGATTTATTTATGTGCAGAGTGAACAGCAGCTGGAAAAGGATAGAGAAACAATTTGAGAGAGAGTGAGAGAGAGAAAAAACAACATTGAAAGTGTGAGAGAGAGAAAGTAATAGATGGAGTAGGAGAGGTAGTGTTGATACTGGATAAAATCTTCATAGCTCACCTTTTTGCCTCCGGTGTGTGTCCAACCACGTGCTGGTTCATAGTGCACTCTCAAGTTTAGTCATCTGAAAGATAGTATAGAGTTAGTAATAGCAGAGTACATACAACTGCACAAATATATTTCTGCGTTATGCCTTTGGACACTCAGGATACTGTATTACATCAACTTCCACTGCAAGGACGTGTCTGTGTGCTCTTTTTCTCTCAGAGTACTATACCCATGCACTCCCACTGCATAGCGGTGAGTTCTCATTACTTCGTACCCGACTGTTGCACCCTATTGAGTCCCAGTGTCCGGTGGTGAGTGCCCTTTCTTGCGCACCCAGACTGTTGCAACCTATCCACTCCCACTGCCCGGAGGTAATTGTACATTCGTACGCAGTCAACTTGCTGTACACTATCCAGTCTCTCCGCCCACAGGTGACTTCTCGTTGCTTCGGAAACAAGCTTCTTTGCTCACCTTGTGCCATTGGCGTGATTCAAAGAGGGTCCACCACGTGTCGAAGCAGCCTTCTTATCCGTTGTCACAATGGCCACGCATCATCGTAGAATCCTCAAACATTGAGCTTTGGAGGTGTTGGGGGGAACGCCAATTTGTGAAACACAACCTGTTAGATAAAAAGGAAGATAAGATTGTGCGTCATTTCTTTATCAAAGGAGAGAGGAAGTGAGAGAGTGACTGAAAAGAATATTCGCAGCTAACCTTTCTGTCACTGGTGTGTCTTCCACCACGTGCCGGGACATAGTGCACATTGAAACTCTACATCTAAAAGATAGTAAAAGAAAGATGTTATGATTGGTAATTGTTACTATCTTAATGTGGAGTAGAATAACATTGCCCTTTCATACACCTTCTCTCCCGCATTAAAAATACAACTAATTGTACAGTTCCAACTTTTTTAATGGCCTTCGATTCATGAAGAATTGGTAGAGTAGTAATATTTTACATCTGGTTATAGAAAACAAGTGGTGCACAGTGATCCACATGGTTTCAATCATCACGAGCGATGGACTTATGACCGACTATAAAAACTTTCCTGCTATAGGTAAAAAAATACAACTACAAAAAGATACGGTATATAGGACTGCATACGCCTAAATCGCTGCGTCGCCTTTTTGTATCCGGTCTGCTACACCCCATCTACTCCCTCCACTGTGCACCCAGGCCTCACTGCTCACCTTTTCGCAGACAGGGTACATTCTACATCATGCAGTCCCGCTCTGCCACCAAGAAGTTTCACATTTGGTGCTGAGTCTTGTTATCACTATGGCAAAGGACATACTTGTGCACCTATCTTCATCGCAGGTTCCTCACCCGCTCAGTTCTTGCAGTACCACTAACTCAGTGACCAAAGAGGCCACGCACATGGTGGTGGGCCTCCTGTTTGGTAGTTCGGGCCTATATGCGGCATCCGAACCACCAGGATGGGCCATCACAGCGCTTGCAATGCGAGCAACTCTAAAATGGCGTGGAGCACATGCGCCCCATCTTTTTTATTGGTAGGGTCACGTGTGTTGTGACGCATGTGCTGGATGGGTGCAGTGTGGGTGTATACCAGCCATGAGGGAGTTTGTGTGTGTTGTTCTGACAACTAGACCTGGAACTAAGAAATCACTACAAAGGAAATCTGGGCCATGTAGCGTTGTTGTGTTTTCCTTGAAGCGTAAGCGGAGTGGGCTGGACTGACGTATAGCAGTGCTGCTCGAGGCTGTGAATGAGGGGCGTGGTTCCGTTGTGAGCTATATGAGAAATCAACTGATTCGGATGTCTGTGTTGTAGTGCTGCCGTCACCCAAGTCTTACACGTAAATGTTTCATTATGTCTGTAAAGTCCCACAACATGACCCTATATTCATCCATAGTTGCACACATAAAAGATGGTGGACATGACGAATTTCTGCGAATATGGATGTTTGTTGTACATTCAGTGGAGTATTGTAGCTGTAGTAATACAGGGCTATGAAAGCTTTAGGTTGCAGTTTTCAGCACATAAAGGGCAGCTAATATATATATATCCGTATGTGGTAATTCAGGTATACTGTCGACTTGGTGCTGGAAATCAGTGTTCGAGGCTCGGAGTCGCGTCCACATCCTGTTATTGTAGAGAAATGACATAATCTACGTGTGCCTGAAAATGTACTGTCAAAACGGTGCTAATGTAAATTGATGATGTAGTTTTGGGTCGAGTTTGCGCTATATAAATATGCTAAAAAAAAAACATCGAGCAATAGTACACACTTATAAATTTAGTATACACTTTGTTTGCAGTATTGTAATGATCCAGTTTGTACGTTTGTATTTGTAGAATGAGCAAGTGAAAGTTATATAATCGAAGTTTTTGTTACAGGCAGAGGTAAGTTGGTTGCATACGCTATTTACAGCACAATATAATGTGATAGGGCGCAGGAGCAGCATTTTACAAACCTAATAAATACACAGACACAGAGAGATAGTTGAAGTGGGTACGGGCACGTGTGCTCAACTCCATTTTATTACATTGTTATTGGGAACAAGTAGAATAGCAATCATGATATCATACACAGATATTCAATCATAAAAGGTTTATGACTTCTGCTGTACAAAGGTAGTAGCACTATATGTGAAATAATACACAGAAGATTCTATCATAAAGGGTTCATGAGTTGTGTTGCACTGAGGTAGGAGCGGTTTGTGTGGAGCCTGGGATGATGCATGGTTCAGGCAGACCGCACTGGCAAGAATGTCTTTTGACTACTGGTTTTTGCCTTAATAAGGCCGGGTGACGATTGTTTATGGTGTACCGAGTTAGTGGTACGTCTGGTGTTTAGCGTGTGCTCACCCTGCGATGATGCATGGTCTGAACGGGCTGTTGCATACTGGACTGCATGAACTTTGAGGGGAAAAAAACTAGCATTGATGGTTATGAATTGCTCTGTAAACTAGGTCTACTAATTGCTCCCCATAACAAATTAAACAATTGCACTTGACGCAGTGCAATCTAATTTTCTCAAAATGGGGACCTATGTCTGGTGGAAATGTTGAAGGAGATGACCACGAGGGTACTTAGTGTAGCCGGTGTTGGAGGTACATTTTGGCACAGTCTTCTACATTCTTTGTGAGCATAGTTCACAGGATGAAGGGTTTGAAGGTGCTTGCGCACACTAGCAGTGCCATAGGAGTATTTTTTGTCTCTGCCTTAAATAAATCAAGGCTGAATTCAATGCTGTCAGTAGTATAGAACCAAAGCTGAATTCAAGTTGTGAACCCTACTGTCCGCAGTGTACATGGAAAGTAGGAGTTAGCACAGTTATAGAAGAATGCTTTTTTTCATTTATTTGAACAAAATCTGAATACATACAGTATAATTGTCTCTGCATTAAGCAAATCAAGGCTGAATTCCCTACAGTCTGTAGTGAAGATGCAAAGCTGAATTCAAGTTGTAAAACCCTGCTGTCCGCAGTGTAGATCTTAGGCTTGACTGCATCATGTGTAATCACGATTGAAATAACAGATGAAACATGTATAGAATACATTGTCGAAATATGTATGGTTAAGGGACATTATAGTTCAAATTGTGACCTGTGCTGTCCGCAGTGTAGACTGTCATTAAGTGTGCCTTTGCACTTGCATTGTGAATTTTATTATTCAACTAAATCTATAAGTGATATAAAAGATGTTTTTGAAGGAAGCATACTAAAGCAATATTTTATAGGTTTGATAGGTGTTATACTTAGTTTGGTGTGTACTGAGTTAGTGGCACCTGAAACAACAAGGTTCTGTATAGCCTGCGATGATGCATTGTCCAGGCAGGCCGTAGTGATAGTAATGTTTTTGTCTTGTGAATTCTGCCATAGTTAGGCCACATGGTGATGATTTTTGATGCGTGAGTTACTAGTACCTTTGGTGCTTAGAGTGTGCGTACCCTGCGAAGGTACGTGGTTGAGGGGCACAGTAATTGGAGTAATGTCTTTTGTCGATTGAATTCTGCATGAATTCCATTTAAAAGTGAAAGTATGTCTCATTGCTGACATAAAACTGTGCACTCTTCTTTGCGATGATTTATGGTGCACTGAGTTAGTAGTATCTTTAGCGCTGAGCTTGTACGTACCCTGCGATAATGCGTGGTCTAGGGGGGCCGCATTTGGACCAATGTCTTTTGTCTGTTGAATTCTGCCTGAATACGGCCACTTGGTGATGAATTATGGTGAATTGAGTTAGTAGTACCTTTGGTACTGAGCATGTACGTAACCTGCGATGCTGGGTGGTTCTGGCAGGCCACACTGGGAGCAATGTTTTTTGCCTAGTGAATTCTACCTTAATAAGGTCACAGGGAGATGACTTGTGGAGCAGTGAGTTAGTGGTACCAGAAGAACTCAGCGTGTGTGCACCATGCGATGATTCGTGGTTCCAGCTTGGCGCACTGGTACAATGTCTCTTGCCTACTGGAATGCATCATGTGCAATCTCCATTCCACATGAATCGTGAGCCCTCACAATGTAGTTCGAAGGCAGCAGTCGGCACAGACATCAAGAAATTCTTTTTATCGTATCCTTTAACAAAATCTGAGGACAAAAAGTACAATTATCTCTACCTTAAAAAAAATCAAGGCTAAATTTCATGCTGTTCGTAGTATAGATCCAAAGCTGAATTCAAGTTGTGCACCCTGCTGTCCGCACTGTAGATCGCAGGCAGTAGTCAGCACAGATATCGACGAATGATTTGTGTCACTTATTTTAACAAAATCTGAACACATTCAGTACAATTGTCTCTGCATTAAAAATAAATAAAGGCTGAATTCCCTACTGTCCGTAGTGTAGAAGCAAAGCTGAATTCAAGTTGTGAACCCTGCTGTACGCAGTGTAGATCTAAAGGCAGTAGTCGACACAAACATCGAGGAATGCTTTTTGTCACATAATTTAACAAAATCTGAGGATTGAGTACAATTGTCTCTGCCTTAAATAAATCGAGACTGAATTCAATGTTGTCTGTAGTGCTGATGCGAAACTGGTATCAAGTTGTAAACTCTACTGACCACAGTGTAGATCGTAGGCTGTAGTCAGTACAGACATTGAGGAATGTTTTTTGTTGCATCCTTTAAAAAAATCTGAGGAATGAGTACAATTGTCTCTGCCTTAAATAAATCGAGACTGAATTCAATGTTGTCTGTAGTGCTGATGCAAAACTGGTATCAAGTTGTAAACTCTACTGACCGCACTGTGGATCGAAGGCAGTAGTCGACACAAACATCGAGGAATGCTTTTTGTCACATAATTTAACAAAATCTGAGGATTGAGTACAATTGTCTCTGCCTTAAATAAATCGAGACTGAATTCAATGTTGTCTGTAGTGCTGATGCGAAACTGGTATCAAGTTGTAAATTCTACTGACCACAGTGTAGATCGTAGGCTGTAGTCAGTACAGATATTGAGGAATGTTTTTTGTTGCATCCTGTAAAAAAATCTGAGGAATGAGTACAATTGTCTCTGCCTTAAATAAATTGAGACTGAATTCAATGTTGTCTGTAGTGCTGATGCAAAACTGGTATCAAGTTGTAAACTCTACTGACCGCACTGTGGATCGAAGGCAGTAGTCAGCACAGATATCGATGAAGAATTTTTTTCACTTATTTTAACAAAGTATGAGGACAAAGAGTACAATTGTTTCTGCCTTATATAATCAAGGCTAACTTCAATGTTGTCCGTAGTGTAGATCCAAAGCTGAATTCAAGTTGTAAACCCTGCTATCCGCAGTGTAGATCGAAGGCAGTCGTCAATACAGACATAAATCTGCAGTGCTGTGGTGCTGAGTTCGCAATGGGCCTGTTTCGAGGAGGCACGTGGTCATGGCGGCAGCCAGGTTGCAGAGTGAGGACCTTTGCTGTGGCAGAGTCTTTTCGCTTTACAGAAGTGAACCACTCCCAAGGCGTAGGCTAATTATTTATACTCTTACACTGGAGGTGCGTACGTTGGACCAGCCCATTCGGCTTCTGCTTCAAGGGGGGGACAACACAGCTTCATGACCGAGATATTCCCCAGAGTCTGAGATAATATGGTTGTGTCCACTGTGCAGTACACTACAAGTATCAATAGTATATCTACACACGGAAAAGTTTTTGGTTTGTATAGTGAGTTGTGTATAGCAAATCACCAGTAGTGTTAGCATTGTGTACATTATTGTTGATGTACGAGTTCCTTCCCTTATATATAGTTGATTGTCACATCTCTGAACATTGAGCTAGTGTGCTGTTGAGGGGATTTATTATTTTGGAAAGGTCCGTTGTCCTATTTGCGCTGCCTGTGAGGTAGTAGAGGGGGAGGGGTCAGGAGGGGTGGTTGTAGTGGTGGTGGCGCTAGGTGTTGGGATTTTGTTGGGTATTGGAAGTGCATAATTATTACCTCTATTACATATTTGTCTTTAGATATAGGTGTGAGTTGGATGTAATTCACACAGTACATAGTCGGCGTCCTTAAACTAGTTAAATGTTGATATTAATTTGTTAGTGGTAAATGGAACTATCGCCTGTTTTTTAAGATAGCATTGTAGATTTGGTTTGTTGTTGAAAGTATGGGAAGTGGTGTTTTTTTTGTTTTTTTTCTACGAGAACGCCTAGTTTGTATATTATTAACGTTAGTTGTGGTTCTGGTTTTTAGCGATTTTCTTGGAGGAAGGAATACATTGAAGAGTGGTAATATTTGCAGTTTTTACTACGTTGGGAACAGGATGATATTTAAAAAAGATAGAACAAAACAGATATGCTTAATGAACATTATATTTAGAAATTATCATTTAAAAAACCTTTGAAATTCACTGACAAAACAATAGGTTTCAGGCAGGTTATAGTTAGTAGTTAGCATTTAATAAACCTTAGAAATTCACTGAAAAAAACATAGTTTTCAGGGATGTTATAGTTAGCTGGACATTTCACTCATAAAAAAACATTGAAATTCCTCCGTTATAGTTAGTTGTACTAACTGTACCTCTCGCGCCAGCAATCCACTGGTGATGATGTCACATATTACATCATTCTTGACATGGTCACTGACATCACTGATGACATCTCAAATGACATCACTGATGACTTCATCAGCAGTGCATTGCAAGGATGTGAGTTATAGTTAGCTCAACTATCTATAACAACTAAATTTCTCTGGTTTTGTGTGAGTGAAATGTCAGCCTAACTATAACGGCCCTGAAACCTGACTTCTTTTCAGTGAATATCTAAGGATTTTCCTGAAACCGTGTTTTTTTTTCTGTGAATTTTTAAGCTTTTTTAAATGCTAAGTTCAAACCATACCTACATAGGTAGGACATGTACAGAAAGAAGACGAAAAGTACTGAAAGAGAAGTGCAGGAAGAGTCGAGAGGTGCAGAAAGAGGAAAAAAGGTACAGAAAAAAGCAAGTAAAATGCAGAAAAAGGCACCTGAAGTCCAGAAAGAGGAAAAAAGATACAGAAAGAAGCCACAGAGGTACAGAAAGAGGCCTACTTTGACTGTAGCTTTCCACAGACTCATACAAAGTAGCCTAATCACTAATCCTTCTCCCAAGATGTCTTAAACCTCACTTTTCTCTTGAAGTTTCACTATTCATCGACTGCTCAGAATTTAAGCCCACCAAATGTAAAACAGCAATCATGACCATATGACTGTTTTAAGTCTCACGAAGTGTGTGAATGTATGCATGCGTGTGTCTGTGCTTTTACCTGGTGACATGTTACATAAAAATAAACATACAAATACTTGAATACCTGTGTTTCAAACCGCATACTCTGTACATCTTTGTGCAAAAAGGTATATGTATTTCTTTATGCTCATAATACAGTGCACATGGGTATTCAATAGTATAAGAGAGGTGCAGAAAGAGGGAACAAGTTTGCAGAAAGACACAAGAGAGGTGCATAAAGTGGCAAGAGGGGTGCATAAAGAGGCAAGAGGGGAGCAAAAAAGCAAGTGAGGTACAGAAAGAGGCAATTGAAGTACAGAAAGAGGTAAGAGATGTGCTAAAAGAAGCAACAGAGGTGCTGAAAGAAGCAAGATAAGTGATGAAAGACACAAGAGAGTTGCAGAAAGAAACAAGAGAGGTACAGAAAATAACCAGAGAAGTGCAGAAAGAAGCACGTGAAGTGCAGAAAGAAGCAAGAAAGGTAACGAAAGAGGAAAGTGAGGTACAGAAACAGGCAAGAAAGGTGCAGAAAGAGGGAACGGGGTGCAGAAAGAAGCAACAGAAGTATAGGAAGAAACAACAGAGGCGCAGAAAGAGGAAAGAGGAGTGGATTAAGATGCAAGAGAAGTGCTGAAAGAAGCAACAGAAGTGAATTAAGAGGCAGGAGATGTGCAGAAAGACGCAACAGAAATGCAGAAAAAGGCAAGAGGTACGGAAAGAAGCAAGAGAAGTACAGAATAAGCAACAAAGGTGCAGAAAGAGTCAAGGGTAGAGAAAGATGCCAGAGAAGTGCTGAAAGAAGCAACAGAGCTGAAGAAAGAGGCAGGAGTAGTGCAGAAATAAGCAACAGAAATGGAGAAAGAGGCATGAGAAGCTACACAAAGTAGCCAATGAGGTGCAGCAGAAAGTCAAGCGAAGTGCAGAGAGAAGCAACAGAGTGCAAACAGAGGCAAGAGAGGTAAACAAAGAGACAAGAAAGGTGCACAAAGAGACAAGAGAGGTACACAAAGAGGCAAGAGAGGTACACAAAGAGGGAAGGCAAGTGCTGAAAGAGACAAAAGGGATGCAGAAAGAAGCAAGAGAGGTGCAGAAAGAAGCAAGAGAGGTACAGAAAGAGGCAAGACAGGTCCAGAAAGAGGCAAGAGAGGTGCAGGAAGAGGGAAGAGGGGTGCAGAAAGAGGCAAGAAGGGTACATAAAGAAGCAAGAGAGGTCCAGAAAGAGGTAAGAGAGGTACAGGAAGAGGGAAGAGTGGTGCAGAAAGAGGCAAGAAGGGTACAGAAAGAAGCAAGAAAGGTACAGAAAGATTAAATAGAAGTACAGAAAAAGCAACAGGTGTGCAGAAAGAGGCAAGAGGGGTGCAGAAAGAGGCAAGAGTAGTATAGAAAGAAGCCACAGTGGTATAGAAGGAGGAACGAGAACTGCAGAAAGAGGCAGGAAAGTTGCAGAAACAGACAAGAGAGGTACAGAAAGAGGGAAGAGTGGTACAGGAAGAGGCAAGAGGGATTTAGAAAGAGGCAAGAGAAGTGCAGAGAGAAGCAAAAGAGGCATAGAAAGAGGCAGAAGAGGTGCAGAAAGAGGGAAGAGGGGTACAGAAAGAGGCAAGTGGGATACAGAAAGAAGCGGGAGATACAGAAAGAGGTGCAGAAAGTGGCAAGAGAAGTACAGACAGAGGAAAGGGAGGTGCAGAAACAGGCAAGAGTGGCACAGGAAGAAGCAAGAGAGGTACATAAAGAGGTAAGTGAGGTACTGAAACAAGCAATAGGGGTACAGAAAGAGATAAGATAAGTGCAGAAAGTAACAACAGAGATGCATAAGGAGGCAAGACAAGTGCAGAATGTAGCAAGAGAGTTGCAGGAAAAGGCAAGAGAGGTGTAGAAAGAGGGAATAGGAGTACAGAAAGCAGCAAGAGGGGTACAGAAAGAAGCAAGAGAGGTGCCGAAAGAACCAACAGAGGTGCAGTAAGATTCAAGAGTGGTACCAAGAGAGGCAATAAAAGAACTGAAAAAGGCAACAAAGGTGTAGAAGGAGGCAAGAGCAGTGCAGAAAGAAGGAACATAAATGCAGAAAGAGGCAAGAGAAGTGTTGAAAGAAGCAAAAGAAAGATGTGCATAACAAAGCAACGTAGGTGCAGAAAGAGACAAAGGAAGTGCAGAAAGAGGCAACAGAGTTGTAGAAACAGGTGAGAGAGGTACGGAAAAGATCAAACAGGGGTGTAGAAAAGGGGAACAGGGGTGCAGGGGTGCAGAAAGGGGTACAGAATGGTGCAGAAAGAGGCGTGAGGTGCAGAAGAAAGAAGCAAGAGAGGTGCACAAAGAGGCAGGATATGTGCACAAAGAGGCAAGAGAAGTGCAGAAAGAAGCAACAGAGGTGCAGAAGGAGGCAAGAGAACTGTAGAAAGAGGCAATTGAGCTGCCGAAACAGGCAAGGGAGGTACATAAAGACGGAAGAGGGGTTCAGAAAGAGGCAAATGAAGTACTGAAAGAAGCATCAGAGGTGCAGAAAGAAGCAAGAGAAGTGATGAAAGATACAAGAGAGTTACAGAAAGAAACAAGAGATGTGCATAAAATGTAAAGAAAAGAGCATAAAGAGGCAAGTGAGGTGCAGTGAGAGGCAAGAGAGGTGCAGAAAAGGGGAACAGGGGTACAGAAAGAGGCAAGATTGGTGAAGAAAGGTGCAGAAAGAAGCAAGAGGGGTGCTGACAGAAGCAAAAGAGGTGCAGAAAAAAGAAACAGAAATGCAGAAAAAGGCAAGAGATGTGCAGAACAAAGCAACAGAGGTGTAGAAATAGACAAGGGAAGTGCAGAAAGAGGCAACAGCGTTGTAGAAACAGGTGAGAGAGAGGTACAGAAAGAGCAAACAGTGGTGCAAAAAAGGGAACAGAGATGTAGGAGTGCAGAAAGGGGTACAGAAAGGTACAAAAAGAGGCAAGAGAAGTGTAGAAAGAAGCAACAGAAATGCCGAAAGAGGCAAGAGATGTGCAGAACAAAGCAACAAAGGTGCAGAAAAAGACAAGAGCAGTGCAGAAAGAGGTAAGAGAGTTGTAGAAACAGCTAAGAGAGGTACAGAAAGAGCAAACAGGGGTATAGAAAAAGGGAACAGGGGTGCAGGGTGCAGAAAGGGGTACAGAAAGGAGCAGAAGGAGGCACGAGGGGTGCAGAAGAAAGGAGCAAGAGGGGTACAAAAAGAGGCAAGATAGTTGCAGAAACAGTCAAGAGAAGTGCAGAAAGAAGCAACAGAGGTACAGAAGGAGGCAAGAGAACTGCAGAAAGAGGCAAAAGAGCTGCTGAAACAAGCAAGAGAGGTATGTCTTTTTATGTCTCATTGAGTTTATAGATTAGTTACCACTCCACAACACAGACTACTGTACCACATAATTACTGTACATAACCCATAACCCACTCCATTGCATTGATTGCTGTGAGGTGCTCAAAGGCCATGCCCTCTTTCTACGCCACTCTGTAAACACGCCTCCTGGCACACTTCTGCTTGGGGGATGAAGTCCACTTTAGTCCTGAGATCCTCAGGACACAAGGGGACCTCACCACCCCACTAGCACTGCACCAAGATTCACGTTTGTAGAGTGGTGTAAAAAGGGCCATGGCCTCCTACCATCTCTCAACAATCCCACTGTTTGGGGCGTACCAGAGGTATATGGTGAGGTAGTTGGCCCCTAAGGACCCTAACCAGTGAAAGGGACTTCATCCCCCAACACAGATCGTGCCAGGAGGTCATTTGCAAACTTTTGCAGGGAGGGGGCTGGGCCTCTGGTGAGTTGCCGTATTTTATTTTTTCTATTTTAGGAAGTGGGGCTTTGTGGCCCACCTTTCTTTGACTGTTTTGGGTCCCAGGAACCCCATCCCCTGGGCCTGAGCCATAGGCCCCGGAGATCCATCCCCCAGGATAGGGGAGCCATGCGGTCCCCCTCCCCAGGCCGATTTTGGCCCCTGGGAACCCATCCCCCAGGGGCCGGCATAATTTCTTTTTACAGGCCTGCCCTCTTTTTTTTAAATATATTTTCGAGGGGGGCTGGGCGGACCCCCTCCTGAGGCCTACATAGCCCCAGTAACCCCATCCCCCGGTGCATGGTCAATCCTTTAAACAAAAATGTAATGGGTAGGGGGCCCTGCGTGGCCCCACTCCCCAGGCTGATTTTGGCCCTGGGAGAACATCCCCCAGGGCCCGGCAAAAATGTTTTTTATGGGCCTGCCCTCTATTTTTTTAATATATTTTCAAGGGGGGCTGCACGGCCACCCAGCTGACTCATCCGCTGCCACTGCTGCTGCGACTCGCGGGACGCACAAATACAGCCATTGGGCTGCCATCGATTCGAGCGATAGTGCTCCTTCGCTTTATGCATGGACAGATGTCCCCCTTACCACTATATTTCGCCAAGGAACCAACACTGAATTCTTGCCCCGCCTTATGCCAAAATTGCCCGCGACAGAAACCACTAATTAATGTGACTAAAGGCATAGTGCAATTAATGCTCAAGACAACATTTGTTAATTTCTGTCCTGATGATGATACCCTAAATGCAAAAACGGCATCGAAACGTCGTCGACAATGTAAGCCCCAAATGCAATATATGATTTAAATATTGACAATTGCAGTGGTGTGTTGTAAACAATTCAAGTCTGTAAACACTGACTAAAAGTATACAGACGTAACTTTGCTTTGCCCTTTTGGCCACCAGTTTTTGTTGTCTTGTCTTATATGTTAAGGGTCACGGCTGTGCCCGCTTGAGACTGAATGGTTCTCCCATTTCAAAAATTCTTCTGACCAACAAAAAATTAAAATTCTTGTCCGGCTGGACAAAAGACATTTCACTTATTAAGTGTTTGAATATTGTGTTTATATCATTGTTTCCAGAAAATAGGGACCACTGTCTTGTGTAATATGACCCTGCTGAGGCCTACATGGCCCTGGGAACCCCCTACCCTGGTGCATGGCCAATCCTTTAAAGAAAAAAATGAATGGGTAGAGGGCCCTGCATGGCCCCTCTACCAGGGCATTTGTGGCCCCGGGGACCCCATCCCCGGGCCTTGGCCATAACGTTGGGGACCACCGAGGGAGCCCCAATTCCTCAACTTCCCAGCCGGTTCCCCAACTCCTGTGGTAGACGGCATTGCTTTTGGGCAAAGGGAGCTGCTAAAATGCAGCTCCCTTTGCCCAAAAGCAATTCTGCTTCACCTCATGAAAGCAAGAGCAGTTTTCCTGTTCTAGCTTCCATGAAGCAAAGCAGAAGTTTGCAATGGCATGGTGGGAGCAGTACTCCAGCCATGCCATAGCAAACTGCAATGTCCCACGGTGGGCACCCCTGGGACATTTAGTGACCTGTCCCTGGGGGGAAGGAGGTCTACAGTCATGGAGGGCTCTACGTGGGGGGCCGCACATCCCCCTCCAACACATTTAAAGCCCAGGGAAGGTAGTGGTCCATGAGGGTCTGTACCAGACTCCCACGTTTAAATAATTTGTGCCCCAGGGAGGTAGTGGTCCCCGGGACAACGTGGGGGGTAATGTGGCCCTCCGCATTTAAAGCAAATAGCCCTGAGGAGGTGGTGGTCCCCAGGGCAGTAGGGGGTAGGAGGCCCCCCGCACTCCATTTATTAAATCAAAGCCCGGGGGAGGTGTCGGTGCCGGGAGCATGGGGCCCACGTTGTCCCCTGCCCATGAATAATTAAATCCTGGGTAGGTAGCAGTCTCCAGGGCAGCATGGGGGGCAGGAGCCCCCATGTATTTTTTTTAAAATAAAGCCCCAGGAAGGTGGCAGTCTCTGGGGCTGCAGGGTCCCCCACCACCACCCGCATCATGATTAACAATTGCCCCGGGTCCTGGCCTACCTAGGGGCTTCAAGAAAACAAAGTAGCCAACGATTTGCGTATTTTTTTAAGTTTCAGAGGGATTCACTGACCCTATTGAATCCCAATGAATTGTTTAAAGAAAATGTGTTGGGGGTTTTAGGAGTCACTGTGGTACCCCCTGAGCAGGCCCAGAGGTTCAGGGTGTTTCTACCCTGAACCCTTTTCTTTATTTGTAATGTTTAGAACCTTTTTGCTTGTTACTTAGTTGAACCGAGTCACAAGATGGCTGCCAACACTTCCAGGTTGGAACTATTAGAAATCAATCAGATTGCAAGGCTTGAGATTGGGAGTGTTTGAGGATCCTTTGTGGCGATATATAGATATCTGTAAATATAAACATTTTCAAAAACTACTGAATCGATTTACAAAAAGATCGCTTAAGGTGTAATTTCATTCAGCAGTT
Organism: Lissotriton helveticus; assembly: GCF_964261635.1. Taxonomy (NCBI): domain Eukaryota; kingdom Metazoa; phylum Chordata; class Amphibia; order Caudata; family Salamandridae; genus Lissotriton; species Lissotriton helveticus. The sequence continues at coordinate 743,532,539 of NC_136059.1, read as the reverse complement.
CCGGCTGTAGCCTTGTCTAAAGTTTCCTATGGAAATGAATATGGAGAAATTGCGTTTTAGGACCCCCCTTTTTTCTCACCCCCTGCTTGACGAATCCCCCTGAAGTTTTCAAGATAGAAGCTGACCTGAGCGCCCCATTAGTTTTGAAAATTTCACGAAGATTCGTCAAACGGCGCCTAAGATATTAGCAAAACAAAACATGTTTTTCCAATGGAAACTAGGTCCTAACTATAAGTGCCTACTGGTGACCGACAGTATGTAAAACATATAGGTATAGATATATATATTTTCACTGAAAAAAACCAAAGGTTAAAAGGACGTTATAATCAGGCTGACATTTTACTCGAACTAAACCAGAGAAATTCATCAGTTCTAGTTAGCAGGCCTAACTGTAAATTTTAATTCTATTTCCTAACTATATCAGCCCTGTAAACTTTTTTTTTAAGTGAATTTGCAAGGTTTTTTAAATGCTAATTTCAAACTATAAATGTAGCAATGGTGTTTGGAGAATGGTGTAGAAAGGGGGCGGGCCTCTGACCAGATCCCATAAATCCTGCTGTGTAGGACTGACAGAAAGTACCAGGAGGACTTTGTGGTCCCAAAATTCCTTTAGCATCCAAGAGAACTTTATTCCCCAACCAGTAGTGTGCCAGGAGGTATGTTTGCAGTTTGTATGTTTGCAGCATGCTACAGAAAGGGTGTTCGGCCTCTGAAGACCTCTTAGCAAAGGAGGCACCTTTAGAGAGTGGTGGAGAGAGGACATCCTTGATGATTGCCAAGGTCACACTGCGAATACCGGGTATTTTTAAGAAAGTGTAAACCAGATATAGAGACATATTTTACATACTGTGTAGCTATTTAGTAAGACACTAATGTAACTTTCTCCTTTGTATACATTTGTTGAAATAACTACATCAAAAATTCATTTTTCTACTGCACAGCAACATCGAACGTCTCAATGACATCCGTACTCACAAATACAAATGACAAAATATAAAACAGATAATTAAACATATTTTACACAAATTTGGAGTGAGGCTAGCTGTTTAGTAACATAATTGTTTAACTTTATTCTAGCAACACACTCAACAAAAACAACAATTTCAAAATATAACTTTCAACATCTGAACTCAAGAATAGAACAGAACTATAAAACACCCATAAAATTACCCTTTCTTACACAAACTCAACAGGAATAAAAAAAAATGTTCCTAATCTAATACAATTCACACTCTGTGAAAAGATCCACTCTATAGAGACGGATAAAAATATTCATGTGGGATAACACCTATGGTCTCTCATCTTAAAACTTAACGTAGAAAACATCTCTAACTGGCTATCAAGTAGAGGGAAGATAGAGAACCATCTACATCAGTGGCATTGTGGAAGAGTCACTGGCAAAATCGGCAGCAATGGCAGCACGGGTGAAAGGAAAACAGCAAGTAACAACATCCACAGCCTCACCACAATGAGAGGGGTCTGATCCCAAAAGTGATACTTAGGAAGGGAGACCCACGGAGTGCCATTCTTCATTACATACCATCGTCCTCTGTAATCAATAGCATGAACTAATCTATTATCCTGGATATAGCTTTCTTCAATAAAAAAAGACTCTGTACTATAAGTATGCATGCATTATCCACTAAAAACTCTACACAAGTTACTTTTATTCACACATTTATTTTCTGGTTTCGTCTCTTCAAGTCGAACACGCTTTTTACCAAGAGTCTCCATTCTATTTATATTCAAAATAAAAACCTTCACCTTCAAAGCAAAGGCCTTATCAACTACTCTCTCAACTTTATCTTTCTGTTTCATTGCATGTCTCCTTCTTCTATACTTCTGAATATCCCTCAGTAGATTCATAACTACTCTACTATGAAATATCCTAGCTCTGATTTCCTTAAAATGCTGATGCCTCCTGGTTAAGGTGCGTACATCTTTGTTACATTTTTCCTGTTTTTCCTAAATTGATTTTGTCCATTTTTATTTTTTATCATAGTTTGGATTTTATTTTAATTATTTCATAATCTTTAAAAATGTCCACATTTATATAAAAAAATAGTTTGTCCTCTTACCAATAGCTCTTTTTTCATACACCACTTTTTCTTTGATTTGCCCTTTTGAGTGTCAGTTCTGCAGAGACACTGTACTTGCTTCTGTTCCTTATCCCTCTGAGATTTTGTGGGCAGTCTTTCTGTAATTGTGCAGATATTGTTTTGCAAAAAAAAATGGATTTGGATTTTTTGTATAGCCAATGTACTAGTTACTTTACTACTGCCTTACTCATAATAAAAAAAATGTTTTTATGTTATGTCGCAGTTTTAAACCTACAAATCAACCTACCGACATAACTACAAGCACTTACTTAAATGTACTAATGACAAACCAAAACACAAAACTTAATTTATTACGTACCTTTTAATATTATAGTAGCCTCTCCTACCACACAGCTGCCTCATATCTCATTCTTAAACACAGTAAAAGACCACTTTATGCCTCATGTACTAAATATTAAACAAAACATCAACCAAAGTGTAAAAGTACATACAGTGTCTCAATACTCTGAATCCAACAACACAACATAAGAGCTATTTCTGTGCATCTCCACCACTGTGTCACTGGTAGATTTAGTCTTTCAGTACTTTTCTATTTAGATGTGTCAGATTTATACTTTGAGAAACACTGCATATAGAAATGTGCACATTAATCTGTATCAGAGCATATAGCTCTCTAATTCTTTGAGTACATGCAGCGTGTGATAGGCTGCTACATATATAATTTATCGGATGGTTCTAAAAGAGTAAATATTCCTCACTTAAACTTGAAAATACATGTGTTTGTGGCTGACTACAACATTACTCCGTGGATGATTGTATGAGTGCATAGATAGTGTGTGCATAATTCCCTTAGAATAGAAGTAGTGATACAGAGTTTCTGGAGAAGAGGCAAGATGGCGTCTGATTAGAAACCACGCTTACCTCTCTCCCCTTTGTTGGCATAAATATCCCATGTGGCGGTCTCGGGTATGCGTGGAGGAATTGGAGAAAACCAGCAATGTTCATGGTGTCCTCTGGTGGTCTTGTTTGATGCCCTTTCAAGTCAGACACAGAGCATACTTCCGAGGGGGCTCCTGCGGACGCTGGCAGGATGTAGCACGGCTTCTCCTGACCGTGGCGGCTGGGGCCGGGCACGCCTGTGTCCCGTGGCGGTTGCCTGGCGACGGCAATGCATTACCGGAAGAGTCTCTGGCAAAATCGGCAGCAATGGCAGCACGGGTGAAAGGAAAACAGAGAGTTACATTATCCACGGCCTCACCACAACGAGAGGGGTCTGATCCCAAAAGTGATCCTAAGAAGGGAGACCCGTGGCCCAATAAAAGTGAAAAACAAGGGAAAATTGAATCAGCTGGAATAAACGTTGTCTTTGTTTGGAGCAATTGTAGTCCCTATATCCCATACATTATATATCTTTGTCAACACGCACAACATGAAGGACATGTGAGAAAATTGCTCACGTGGTGAGTCCTGAAGAAGTCCAGGTAGACAAAGCGCATTGGCTACCACTCGCAGTCTCTGATTTTAAAAGAAGAAAAAAATGGATGAATAAATAATTTTTGGCAGAAGAAACGACTAATATATTTCTTCACTGAGATGACACTATTTTATCATTTCTATATGTGAACTATGGACTAAAATGCCAAAATATATATAATTGATCTGCAAGCAGAGTGCTGAACCACCTCTGTGGCGTTTTGTATTAGGAATTGTTTCCTTCATAGAGGTGTTAGAGGGTCACATCTCTGGTTCATTGCACTGCTATACATTTCTTTCTTACTCTCACTACTCCATGTTAACGAGTCCAGGACCTGTGTGCCTTGACCCTTCTGTTCGCTTGACAGTTGAAACTTTGGAGGCACAATCTCCTTCCCAGATCAAGACTATCAAGGATGTCATGTGTAAGCTTGAGGACTATGAGAACCAGGAACGCCGGAACAATCTGAGGCTGCTAGGGGTACTGGTGAATTGTGAGGGAAATGATGTGAGGAAGTTCATCATAAATATTTTGAAGGATTCCCTACCTGATTCATCCAACTGGGATTGAGATAAAGAAGTTCAAAGGGCTCACCGGTTCTCCATCCAAACATTCCTCTGGAGGAAAAGCACTACCCCGTGCCATATTGATCTGTTTCAGCAATTTTTTACTTTGGCAGACTGTGTACGATCTAGCTAGATGCAATGCTAAAAGACATTTTGAAGGATTCTCCTTTTTTGACAAACCTGACATTGCGCATACCATGGTGAAAAGGAGATGGCGGCTCAGGCAAATGATGACCCCATTTCAAGGAGCAGGAACCCTGGTATTTCTACAAAATCCAGCCAGACTAGAAGTGATATATAAAGGCCAGAATTTCAGTTTTACCTCAGAGGTTCAAGTCCAGAATATGTTGGATGATATTACAAAATAGACTTTGGTGTCAATGTTTCTAAAAAACATAGATTTAACACAACAAAGGGCTCGCTCAAGGCTGTTGACAGGTCAAATACAGGAAAGGGCAACATATTAAGGTGCAGATAATGAAGGGGAGGACTGGAAGGGAGAGGTGGGATGATACTGACATCCTCACACAAGCTCATGATTGGGCCTGGATACCTAGTTATTGGTGGCAGGAGGGGGGTGGTAGATGGAGGGGGCAGGGTTTTCAGACAGGTGACAAGAGGGGTTAAGCTAAATTCACATAACCTGTTAGATGATTTTGACATTGGTGTAATGTCTTTTACGAAAATAGCAGAGATATATGGTGAACAAAGTATGTTTTATTGTAATAGGGAATATGTGTTCGGCATATTATGCAAAATCGTATGGGGGTATTGAGAGTTGCATCTATTAATATATGTGGTCTAAATGATGTAAAAAAAGACAGAAAATTGTGGTTGGGCTACAATTGATGGGTGCTAATATCATCTGTCTTCCAGAGACACTTTTAGATGGAGCACAATTGCATATCTTGAAAACACTGGGGTTTAGGGTGATAAGTGCGACAACACAGGGGCTAGGGTCCGGGGTGGTGATCTTGGCCAAAGGAGGTGGGATGCTATTTAACTGATCATGCTCAGATAAATGTGGTCACAATCTATTCTGATGTCTACTATGCTACATGCCCAATTTTATAAAAACCTGTTTCTTTTTGTATTACACACCTGATAAAATTGCAAAATGGCATATTTTTGCATCATGCGCTGGGTTAAAAAAATATATATTGCCGAATTTTAAACTAAAGTATGGAAAACTAAAATAATATTGACTGATGATCTAATGCTGCTAGGGGCCTATGAAACGAATCTTGTAGGAGTGGGACATGAATTGATTTTTATTGCTATGGCAGTTTTAAGAATGTGTATTGCACCTGCCTGTCTGTATTCCGGCGCACCAGGTTTTCAGCAATGGCTCACTAGGTTGTTAGGTATGTATAGCTTGGAAATAGCAATTTATAAATGAAAGGGAAGTAACCAGAATAGAAAAAGTTTGAAAAGTTGGAATCCCCTACTTACGTGAATTCAAACCCAAAGGGGGTATTAATGCAATAAGAACACAAATCCACCATGTGGGTTTTATTCAAAGGCTAAAAGATCATACATTGTGTTATATTTAAAGGGAAAGATGCTACACATGTCACTTTAATAAATATTTTTTTATTGTGGTACAGAAGTTGTTGACTGTCAGTTAGAATACATGTACTGTTTTAAGTGAGAGTTGACAGGATAAACCTACTGTACATCATGAAATATTGTAATGCATTTTTGTGATTAAGCTGTGTATTATAATTATACCTGTCAGAAGTTGGGAAGGGAGGTCGAAGGGGTTTGTGGTGGATGTAATTGTAAAATGTATTAAGATTATTTTAAAAAAGAATATAAGTAGTGCCTGCATGATTCCCTGTGTATGTACATCGGTTTTCCGATAACTGCATAGTTAGCGCCAGTGTATTCACATAACTACATTGCTACAACCTGGGCGATTGGATGAACGCATGGGTTTTGCCTGGTTAGCTCAAAGAGTACATAATCAGTGCCTGCGTGATGGGAAGAGTGCATGTGTACAGCCTGGGTAATTGAATGTGTCTAGATATCACACTTGATATATAATTGCATACATGGCTCTCTAAGAGTATACATTGCTCTGTTACTCAGCGTACCCATGCATCAATATGTTTCTACAACTGAAAACAACAATTCTCACCTTTTTAAAGCACAGCATCTTTTCCTCAAGGCATAACTACATAATTTCACAAAAATGTCTTCTGTCTTTAAAATGTATATTCAGAATTCTTTAAAGAAAAGTTACATGCTTAGTGAAGCTAGCACACACTCTCAAAAAACATTCTTCACTATTACCACCCCAAATTTTAAGCAGAGCATGTTCAAAGAAATGCACCACCCTCACTATATATGTGAAATTTTCAACAGCTTTGAAGAACATAGTTCACCATGTAAACATATATGTGATTTCATAAAAGATATATACCTTCAGGCCATCATTTTAAAAATGTATAGTTCTCTGCATCTTTAACTAAACTCAACTCTCTCATTGTACATATAACTATATGTAACCAAACAAACCAAATCTCACCATTTAAACATATGCAAACCAATCATATAAGTCAAAAACCACAATAACAAACACTTCCTATTACGTACCTAACAATTATTACCACTTTAAAATATATATACAGGCACAGCACATCTTCCTATGTTTTATTCATGACTATAGTATTCCTGTTTTACAATGTGACTAAAACTACCACAACTTCAAGAATGCAATTAATATAGATGTATCTATTCTCCGCACAATGCTGAGACATTTATAACATTGTCATTGTTAAAAGCAATGCTCATGGGAATTTGCAAAAGTACTAACATCTTAAACACATACCCTCTGTCAGATACAGTTCATGTGATATACTTTTTTCTCCTCATTGTGATACTCTTTTTAATCAAACTCCCATATACATCTTCATTTCTAATATACAATTTTTATATAATTAGAAATGTACATACATACCAATGAATTGAGTGTGTAGATTATATTGTTGTTTTAGATCTATCCTAATAGGTTTGAGACTGTTAAGATTCATAAAAACTAAACACAAGAATGGTACACTACTCTCATACAAAGCAACTCTAAAAGGGCAACCTCTTCAACTTTACACTCTATCATAATGAGAAAGACAGCAAGTTAAATCATGTCTTTCTTTTTAGACTACTGCATCTCCACTTGTGAAAGGTTAGCATCTGTTAACCCTTTCCCTCTTTTTCAAAACATGGTTCTTGTTGGCACGTTTTTGTGGTGTTTTCGCAATCATTGTGGAATATTCATACAAAAAAAGGAGTTCAAACCTATAGCTAGCTTATTTTTCTAAATTTAAATAGTGAACAACAGTTTATTACACAGTCCTGAGTTGGAAAATTAATGTTGCCATTACTTAAATTGTGTCATCACACCTCAACTTAAAAAAAATATCGGTCTTCCTAACACCCTTCCCCTAAATACACTCGTAGCTCAGTGTACCAAGCAACCCAGTGGAACCAGTAGGTCACAAGTTCACAGCATATTCTTGAAGGAACATGCTACTTCCAAATAGAATACAGCAGCTATGCTGTACTCCACAGGCTGTAGTATTGCTGGAAATCCTAGTGACAGAAACCTGCAGAACGGATGTCGCTATTCCCTCACACTGTCATGGTGTCGTCTAATATATGCCAATGACGGAAATGGAAGTGGTCAAATTACTTATGTCCACAGATTGACAAAGCCAGGAAACATGTTAATAAAACTGTTTCTACATTCCTCAGAGACCATAACATTTGCTGTTTCTATAACAGCAATCTGTGTTTTGACATGCATGGAATTTATAGAAATGATGAAGTGCACTTTACAGATAAAGGCAACAGGGTATTTCTAAGTTACCTGAAACTTTGCATCCATTCTTATGTGTAGCTGCCATATTCACACAAGCAACACAAGAGCTCTTGTCAGAGCCAACCTAGAACCTAAAATATTGTAGAGTTTTTTTCCAAAGGTTTTGTTTTTAGTTTTTTAATATTCCTGACAACGTCGCAATCCCTGTGGATACGTCACGAAAAAGGAAAAAGGAAAACAAAAGCAGACATTTAATAACCAACAACACATCTAAAAATAATATGCAAAATGATCCTTTTATTGCACTACACATATTACTACATACATACTTATTTATTTATTTATTTATTTATTTGTGATATTTATAGAGCGCATGCAATGGCCCAAGGGCGTCTCGGCGCTAAGTGTCTGAGTGTTTACCCTAGAAAATGATGGAAGATTTATTGATTAAAGAGCCAGGTCTTAAGTTGTTTCCGAAAGGACCATAAAGATGGACTGGCTTTAATCGTTGGCGGCAGAGTGTTCCACAGCTTGGGGGCTGAAACCAGGAATCTTCTATCGCCCCATGAGACCGTTTTTGTCCGGGGTATAACAAGATCACCTGAACAAGATGACCGTAGCGTTCTAAGCGGACGATAAGGGATCAGATTACGGACAAGATGTGCTGGTCCTTGGTTATGCAACGCTTTATACACAATGCACAGGGTCTTGAACTTTATCCTGTTTTTGATGGATAACCAATGCAGCTCTTTGATGGTCTTAGAGGCAGAGTGATATTTAGGGATATTTCCCAAAAGCCTCGCAGCAGCGTTTTGTATTGATTGTAACTTATTCAAGACTCCCTCCTGTGCACTGAGAAACAGGGCATTGCAGTAGTCCAAGGTGGACAGCACAAGGGATGTGACAAGAGTTTTTCCGGCTTTGTCAGGAAGGAAAGGGAGGATTTTTTTAATTAGCTTCAGCTTATAAAAGGCTGAAGAGGTAATCTGGTTGACATGTGGATGGAACGTGAGTCGGTCATCAAAGATGACTCCCAGATTCCTCACTTTGCTGACAGGCTGGGGGGGGGGGGAGCCTAGAGAGGAAGGCCACCAATTAGATGACCACTCAGGTGTTAATTGTCCAAAGATAACTACCTCTGTTTTATCAGAGTTTAACCTTAAACAATTAGAGGCCATCCAATTTCCTATTGCCATCATGCCAGCTCTAAAGTCACCTGCCACTTTATGGCCATTGTTCTTAATGGCTAGAACCAGCTGGGTATCATCAACATAGGACGTAAGGCTCATCCCATAAGCCCGAATGACATTGGCTAAGCCCGACACATAGATGTTAAAAAGTGTCGGGCTTAGGGATGAGCCTTGAGGTACTCCACATGGCAGTGACATAGTGGACGATTGAAATGGTCCCGTTGTAACCACCTGAGTTCTGTCAGCTAGGAAGGAGGCCAGAAGTTTACTGGCCATCCCTTGTACACCCATGCCCTCGACACGGTCAATCAGGGTAGTATGATCGACCGTGTCGAAGGCTGCAGACAAATCAAGTAGTATCAGAACTGCTGTACCCCCAGTGTCACGGATGAGTCTGATGTCATCAGCTGCTTTAATTAGAGATGTCTCAGTCCCATGACACTGGCGGAACCCAAACTGAGTTTCATCAAGTAGCTGGTGTTGTTCCAGGAACGCGGATAGTTGTTTATTCATAGCTTTTTCAGCTATTTTGGCCAGGACCGGTAGGTTGGCTATAGGTCGGTAGCTTTTGGGTTCATCCTTGTCCAAATATGATTTTTTTAACAGGGGTTTTATGATGGTTCTTTTTAAACTTTGGGGGTAGATACCTGTTTTGAACATGGCATTGCATATAGAGGTTATGGCCGGGCTAATTTCCTCTAAGACTGGCATTAGAACTTTGACAGGACAGGGATCAAGTGCTGAACCTGATCTAATTGTAATAATTATGTCCCTTGCCTGGGCTACTGAAATTTCGACAAATTGAGTGAGCGTTGGACCAGCCTGTGTATTGAATGTACTCTCAGAGGATTTTTTGATTTTGGTGGCAAATGCAGCATATATGTCATTAACTTTGCTATAAAAAAACTTGGCCAATGTATCACAGAGGAGTTGCGATGGGGGTGGGGTCAAGTTAGGGGAATGACCAGCTAGTTGTTTTGCAGTTTCATACAAAATTTTATGTGAGTTTTTTGCGGTTTCAATTTTATGACTAAAAAATGATTTCTTGGCTTCATCAATCATTTGTTTATATTTAGCCACCGTTTCCTTATATTTGATTTTAGCATCTTCGGCATAATCTTTCCGCCAAAGCCTTTCATTTTGTCTACATCGTTGTTTCTGCTGTCTTAAGGCAGCTGAGTACCAGGGGGCTGAGGGAGTAGATCTGTTCCGGGATATTTGCTTAGTGGGAACTAGCGAGGATGCAGCTGCATCAACCCAGTCATAAAATTGAGAAGTAGCTGTGTTTGGGTCCTGTGATAAGGAAGGCCTGGAAGCTACTAAAGAGGTTTTAAAGTTAAGGCTATCTATATCGTTCCATGCCTTGAAAGTTTGATTAGTATTGATGAGTTTCGCAGGGACAGCTGATTGATAAGGGTTAAGTGATGCCATGATGACATAATGGTCTGACCAGGTGACCGGAAAGGTTTGGGTTACAAAGAGGTCGTTAGAATTGGAGAATATGCCATCCAGAGTATGGCCCCTATCATGTGTGGGAGATTTAACCATAAGAGATAGACCAAATGTAGTCATATCCCCAAGGAACATGGCAGTATCCTTGTCATCTGGGTTATCAAAATGGAAATTAAAATCTCCAAGGACAGTGAAAGAGCTGTCAAGAGCACATGATTCCAGAATGGCTCTTAGCTCAGTAATAAATCCTGTTCTTAATCCCGGAGGACGATACAGAAGGATCCCTTTGAAGTTGTCAGATGGAGTCAATTTGACAGAGAATTGCAAAGCTTCGCATGATGGCAAGGGTATGGTGTTGGTTGCGACCGTGAAAGAGTCACGTGCAACAAAAGCTATTCCCCCACCTCTCCCTCGTGGTCTATCCAATCTGTGGATGGAGAATCCCTTTGGGACCGCGATAACAATATCTGGGTCAGATGAGTTGTCCATCCATGTTTCTGTCATGAACAACATATCTAGGTTGTTGTCTTCCATTAGGTCGGATATGTCCTGGCGATGTTTGCCCAGCGAACGGACATTTATGAGTGCCAATTGAAAAGGTTTGGAGGGCCGAGTCTTGGATTTGTTAGGATGAGGTATGTGAGGACTAAGTATCTGCAGCTGGCAACATGGGCAGGTTAGAGGTGAGGCCGTATCAAGATGTATCGGATCTAACATAATACAGGACTGCTGTATTAAAGGCCGTAGACCCTTAAGCGTACTTGACGTGTATGGACCTGGGCGGACAGAGTCACACGGGTCAAAAGGACCAGGGGAACTGGCCCTCGGCCCGGGCCAGGCGCGGACGGGCGCAGACGGGCCCGCCTTTGGCGCGCCTTCGGCGCGCCGCCGGCGCGCCCGCTGCGCCCGCCCGCTGCGCGGACGGTAAAGCCTCTTGTTTATAACCGCCATTAGAATGGGAGGAGAGAGGGCGGTACCAGCGAGCAGCTAGACCGCCACCTTCCCCATTCCAAGATGGCGCCTGAAATGCGGCTGGAATCGGCGTGGCGATGTCCAGAAGGCGATGGTAAAGGAGCCTTGGGCGACGCTAATCTCGCACCAAGGTGGGGGCCAAAGTTAGATAATTTAGCTTTTAAAAAAGCTGAAAAATTAAAAGATTGCTATTTTCAAATTCAATAACGAAATGCTCTGCATGCTTTCTAAGCATGTTTAAACTCATATTTTTGTACAAAGTTTCCCACCCTGGCACACCTAAGCTCTCTATTGTACGTGGCTGACTAGGATGAATACACAAAGCCCAACTGTCAAGTACAACCAGTCATATGACCCAAAGATAGGCTGCAAATACGAAATGGCTGAGGCAGAATTGGAATTTTAAATCCAACTTTAGCATCAGTTAGGATTTTTCATTACAATTCTAAAAATACCAAACATGATGCGGTTACCTGTTTCCATTTGGAAATTACATCTTAATAAAAGTAATAAGGTAGTTCCATTGTTATCGTATGGAAGAGAGAGGTCTTGCAGTAGTGAACAGTCAATTTGAGAGTGTTTTCACTACTAGGACATACTAAACTTAAAAGTACATGTCCTACTTTTTCAATACATTGAAACTTTGCCCTCTGGGCTGTCCAGGGTCTAACCCATGTTTGCCGTATTTATATTAAAAAGGAATGTTTACACCTGGTAGAAGGTCTGTCTTGTCAGGTCGAAATGGCAGTTACAAATTGCACATGCAACAGGCTGCAATGGCAGGCCTGAAGCATGCTTAAAGTGCTCTTTAAGTGGGTGGTACAATAATTCCCCACTAGTAGAATTTTATATATAGGTCCTGTGTACAAATAGTGCCACTTTACTAGGGACTTATAAGGAAATTAAATATGTCAATTGGGTAAAAGCCAATTTACCATTCTTTAAGGGCAGAACAGAAGGGTTGAAGCCAAAAAGTTAGGGGGTAAACCACAACAAGGATGCCAGGTCTAACATGTGTCCCTCATCTGAAAGTGGGGAGAACTACCCAACCTCTTGGGAGTTTCTTTTGAGCAGGGGTACTTCCTTCAGGGTGTTAAAAGCTTTCTGCAATGCCTCTGACACCCAATGTGGCAGCAACGGTACCATATCCCTTGACAAATCTCATGTAGTTGCCAGTGAGGCCTAGGAAGGCTCTCATCTATGGCTCGCTCTCGGGGGTTCACAAATGTGTTTATTTCAATTTTGGCCTGGAAGGGCTGCACCTTTCCACCTCCCACCCAGTGCCCCAAGTAGACCATTGAACCCGGCCCTATCTGGCACTTACTGCCCTTGATAGTTAAGGCTTCAATCTGCAGGAGCCTGAAGCACTTACTGGAGGTGGCAAGGGTGGTTCTCCTAGCTCGCACTAAGGACTGCAATGCCGTCCAGATAGGTGGCACTGAAATTATCCAACCTAGCCAGGACCTGATTGACCAATCTCTAGAAAGTGGCAGGGTGTTCTTCATTCCAAAGGGCATTATCTGGAACTGGAAGTGCCCTTCTGGGGTACAGAATGCAGACCTCTCTTTGTCTCCCCTGGTCAAGGCAATCTGCCAGTAATCAAACGCACCGAGGAAAGTGGCAGCTCCCATCAGATCTATGAGCTCATCATCTCTGGGGCTGACGTGTGAATCAGTTTTGATGACTGAATTGAGCCCCCGGTAATCCACACAGAACCTATGTTCTAGGGTGGCACCTGGAGGAGAAGTTTTGCAGACCAACTCCACTGGTTTGTACCAAGGTTTGTTTGACCTTTCAATATTACCTCCCCTTATCTCACCTTATCAGACAACCTGTAGATTTTACTCTTCACAGACATGCTGTCCCCACTGTCAATATCTTGGGTACATCATGTAGTGAGTCCTGGGGCAAGGGAGAAGAATGAGGCAAACTCTGCACATTTCATTTGGGCTGCGTTATCCTGCCAGCGATGAACATCCAGACACACAGAGCTACATATTGTGTGCGGCTGTATGGGAAGAATACGCAAAGCCTAAAAGGCAAGTACACATTGTCATGTGACCCAAAGACAGGCTGCAGGCACCTAATGGCTAAGTCAGGAAAATTCCAACTTTCTAAACGTTATAAAAGCAACAATTTACCTCCTTATTACTTGAATTGCTTCTTTTGACCTAAACAGACTCAGGCCAATTCTATCATTTAAATGGTCAGTAGTATTTATTTACTTATCATGTTGTCATTTTAGAGAAACATTCAAATCATTTGTAATTCATGTCCGAATAAGGGGTAAACCTCAAACTCCATTGTAAACATTCATTTAAATAATATAACAAATAATACAATACATACAATACATTTGCATGAACAAAAGTCCAAACAATGTAAAACCAGTCATCATCAGAAATTAACAGCAGCCATTATTCTGATTTGTTTATCAGATAGTCATTTACTATATTTACAATGCTGCTAACCACAAGGGGAAACCCTTTAAGCTTGTGGGGACACATTTTGTACCACACTGCTACCCACGATTAAGTATGACTGCCACTGCGTTTAGAGCCAGTGACAATTCTAAGGGTTCTCTTCAGGGCTTAGACTGGATATGATCTGTAATAAAGGCCACCATTGTTTATTCATTCATTTCTATACTCTCCGTAATTCGTTTTTTACATGTCTTCCAATTTGACCAGCTGATTTAACCATGAGGGGTACCTGTATTGGGGTGACGTTTCCCTTTGCCATCAGTGTCTTTAGCCCAAGACATGTTTTCCCTTCAAGTATTTAAATCTCCATCTAGAGCATGGGACGTTAAAAAGTGTTTTAGTCCTAAGTGTTGGGCTAGTATATCAATGTTTAGTTATCAATTGTGCAAGCGCGAGACTTACTTTCTAAAACTGTTACCAACTTTGTAACCGGTCCCCGTGGATAATTTAGGTCAATCTTCGATAAGCTCAAGTCGCTGTTGTTTCTTTGTGGGATTAATCGTAGCCTCCTAGACATATATCTCAATTTGTTGTAATGCCACTAGGGTTACTTGTCATTTTCTTGAGCTCTAAATTGAATAGAGCATACAAAATGAGGATTCCGAAATTCCAGAGCTGACCTTAATGAATCCAAGCAGAGCTCTCATTTGCCTCTCACTACTTACTTTCATCGAGCTGTTTCCAGACTTGCTACATTTGTCACATCCAACCGGCTGGTTACTGGGCTTCTGGTTTCACGAACATTTGATCTCGCGTCCTCACGATTTTTGGAAAAGTTCATTCCGGGAGATGTAGTACATGTAAAATGTATCTGATTTGCCGGTTGCTTTCCCATATTTGGAAACTAGATCCTTATTTACTAGAACTTCGAAGACAGAGAACATATTAATGTCTCCTTAGTTGACTTAGTTTGGCCTATTTCAGACATCTCCTTCAGGTCATTCACAGTACAATTAAATGTAAGTATTAAGTATGCTTCTTTTCACAATAATATCGCCTCAGTGTCACCTCCTCTTGGATTAGATTTTATAACACAAAGGACAGTCCATTTGAAATCCTTCTCACTGTGATTCATTTCAATAAAATGGCTAACCATCGGTGCGGTGGCTCCCTTTGTTTTAATCCTTGAACGGTGTTGCACAATTTGTTGTTTTATTTCTTGATTTGTCTTCCCGATATATAGTTTTTGACATGGGCATAAAATGGCATATATCACATTTTTTGTTTTGCAGTTCGAAAATTCTTATTACATCCACCTAAGAATATGATGTATAAATTCTGTTTCTTCTATTGTTGTTTTGCATACTGAACAATTTCTACACTTATGGTGGCCCACAATTGGAACCGTAAACCAATTGTGAGTAACCATAATCTTAGGTGGACACAGAAAGAATTTTCAAACCAGGAAGAAGCACAGACATTTAACCTAAGCACCCTGCCACTGACATATTGCCACTTCATGTGTCCGAACTGAGTAGTCACAAGGCCACCTCGGAGTAACAACTAATACTAATTGATCTTGAGAAGCTAGAGTATCACAGGCCCTCAAAAAGTTCCCAGCTATCATGGAGTCGTTGCTTAGGCACCTGCAAGTAGTTTTCATACACAGATCCTAAAAAATAGCAAGTACGACCACGAATGGCACGCACACATGAAAGCACATGCATTCCCCTGGTCAGAGGGGGGAAACTTCAACACTAACATAATTGAGCACTCACGAACACACATTCAGACCTAAAATGTAGAGTAGAAAAAGACCAGAAGAGAGGCACTCTGAGGACAGTGGGACACCTTTGAGGAGGCCCAAACCAACAAACCTGTCCTAGAACCCGCGAGCAAGCCGTCCACGTCTCTCCCAGCATATGTAGGAATGGAAGTGCTCTCTCCAATGCCTGCCATCGCTGCATTAGCGTGTAACAATCCACCTGTAGAGGGAGCCGGAGTGACCCCCACCGAACAACAAACCACTAGATCCAGATGAGGGAGACTAAGTCCACAAATCTTAGACATCCCATCATCCACGCAGTCCAGTGCTAGAGTTCACCAAAACTCAACTCCCATCCGTCACACCCCCCAGTGACAGAAAGAAGATGCACTTCCACTCATCCGGATGAACGCACTCTGGTCACTGGGAGATTCATAGCACTACTATATAGTGATACAAGCGAAAGTGAGGTAGTGGGCCCCAATCTGCCAGGATCCACCAACCACCATGAGAGGGACCCTGAGACTGGGAAGGAACAGGAGCAATCCCAGTGAGACACTGCCAAATTGGTCCAGCACAAACTTAAAAAGTACACCCTCCAGTGTTTACACTTGGTTTACCGTGGGTTTAGCCTCATTCATACATTGCCAAATATCTGCCTAAGTCAAATTCAGTCTCCCCTGACATTTGCACAGTGCTTGTGTAGGGTCCTTTTCCATGTCAACTTTAATTACACTAAACTCAATGCTAATATTCCATATCCAGTACACACCGTTCTCTTACACAACCCATGGTATCAGCACATGGCCACCACGGGTGCCCAGACATCAGCCGGGTCATGTTATATATGTTCACTTATACCACAAACAATAGGGACGGACAGGCTGTACTTGTGGGCCAAGCTGGCTGCTAGCATACAAATGGCACCTGTGTCTAAGGGGGCTCCATCGCAAAACCCCAGGGTTTTTCAACCCATATACAATGGCAGAGGTCAGGGAGGTTGGCAGCAGCTGGATCTCAGAGAATATTATGATTTCCCCTAAATGGACCATTTGGCCAACCGATGTTGCTTAAGACCTTATCACAAGCAGAGATTGATAAATCTGGGTCACTCCTCTCAGAATCCCCATCCTCAATACCAAGCCTGAGGTAACCTGGATGCACTGTATGCTTAGTTGCAGGGAGGTCACACAGCAACTGCACCACCACAGCAGGGAACATGTGTTTGGTCAAATATGTGGCAACATCAGGGACCTCAGACCAGCAAGTACCTCATCAGGGAGGGGTAACTGCCTGGGAAGGCAATGCCTTTACACAAATGCAAAAGCCACCTACACAGTAAATTGAAACCCCCGATGCAGAACAAACATTTCACACACATGTCAATACACCTTTCAAAATAAAGACTAGTAAGACAACATTAGGAATTCCAAGTCTTTTACTTGCGCTCAGAAAACTCAGGGTTGCTGTACATGTGTCAATCGGGAATCCGTACTAGAGTCTGCCATTCAGGTCCCAGCAGGGGCCTAGGCCTCACTCTGCTGCTGATCCTCCAGGGCAATGTTGGCTGGCCACACCCAGGAGAGTGGGCAGTCTGATGGGGGCAGGCCAGCTCCCCATCCAGTGCATAAATGCAGGCACCCAGGTCCCCTCACCCTAGTCAGTTCCAATATGAAGAAGTGTTCTGGTGCCAGGAGACAGTTTTCTCGCACACATGGGTTGATGTACACCCCATAAAGTCCATAACAAGCATTCCACTCTCACCATTTACAAACCACAGCATGGCACGAGACAATAGGGAATTCCCCAGAAAAATCGATCATCCCAGTCCATTACCAGCATCGGGGGAAATTCAACGAATGTCTGAATTCGCACTGGACTCTTCATTTAGCAATGTTTGGCCTCCTCCTTTCGCTCAAAGTTCTCCAAACACCAAAATCCAGCCCATGGGGTCATGCCCCTCCACCATCAAAGGTAGCATGTCACCGGTTAAAAGTCTCTGGCCACAGCTTGCCAAAAATCTCAGGTAAGATGCAGTCGGAAGGAGAGGGAGTGCTAGAAAGGGTAGAGTCTGCAAACATTCATCACCATTCCCTGCGAGGTACTCAGAAATAGGCTCATCACTGTATCTGGCCCAGCAACCAAGCTGACAACACACAAGGCCTTACACACACTGTCTAGGGGAGCAAATAAGCCCAGTTGTGTACAACATCACATCAGAAACACATGGGGGCCATAGGACAACTCTCCGACCCCCCCTGGAAAACGACAATGGAAATAAAAAAAATCACATGAGAACCTACGTAAACACTCAAGATGCCTGCAAAAAGAAGACCAAAGCTAGCTAAAAATTAACCCTCTAGAAAAAGGGTGAAGTCAAGACACCCAGCGTCGTTATGGCGGGTCCCACTGCATGCCACATGCTGAGACTAGAGGGGCATACCCACAACCCCAGAGCATGCTGGGAGCACCCGCAACACCTAATCATGGCAACCCCTACTTTACACATGACCCCGCACTTGTATAAGTCAAAGGCATGCCTGCACTCTCTCACTAGAAAAGGCAGGCTATTAGACATCCAGCAACACCCCTAACACAATAGTTAGAGAGCCCAGAGCATCAATAGGCTCACGAAAACCACCCCTTTAGCAAAACATACCCTTTCCTGTTAGGGTGAGAGAGAGAGCCAACGACCCATAGGCATGTTTTAAGGCGACCCATGAATAAACATTAGTTCTCTCCAAAATTGTAGACACCCTGATCTGGGCCACCTTCTGGTACCCCACCAAAAAAAATAGGACGTATTAATCTAAATGCACACCCCTAAAAAAGAAAGGCACAGGAATTCCTAAGAATGATTGATGATGGAACATAAGGATGCAAATGTTTTCTAAAACTTAACCAACAAACAATAGCTCTTATCCAAAAGGTCTGCAATCGAGCCATGAAAGTGCCTCACCCTTACAGCGGCCCAGCATCTACCCAGCAACCACTCCCATAATCCTAACAAGGACCCAAGTGTGCAAATCCAATACTATGAACTTTTTCCACATACTTTTTCACTGAATTCTTTTCAAACGTTCCCAACATAAAGAAATCCCAATTCACTAGAGGAGCCTATCCCCAAGACCTACAATTTCCCACAAGTTCTGGATAAGTGTTTACACTCGGTTTACCGTGGGTTTAGCCTCATTCAAACATTGCCAAATATCTGCCTAAGTAAAATTCAGTCTACCCTGACATTTGCACAGTGCTTGTGTAGGGTTTTTTTCCATGTCAACTTTAATTACACTAAACTCAACGCTAATATTCCATATCCAGTACACAGCGTTCTCTTACACAACCCATGGTATCAGCACATGGCCACCACGGGTGCCCAGACATCAGCCGGGTCATGTTATATATGTTCACTTATACCACAACCAATAGGGAAGGACAGGCTGTACTTGTATCAAGAGATAGCCCCCGGAAAAGCGGAATGCCTCCTCCACCTGTACCTATGTAAGATTAGGGCCAAGATGCAACCCAACAGAGTAGAAGCCCATAGAGTAGTAGTAAACGTGACCCATTACAAGACAAATTCCACAGCACAATAGCACTTCACCGAACCTAGCGAGATTCAAACAGAGATAGATAGCATGCACAGGCTGGGCATCATAGTGGAGGATACTGTTTGGCTCCAAGACTTTACAGAAAAAAAGATTATTGAAGGTAGCAACTACGCCGCATCAGTGCACTAACACATCCACTCCTGCTTAGAGTGTCTTCTTTAATAACAAATAGACAATAGTCAAGGAGTTCAGTGTAGGACCATAACTCTCAATGATATGAAGGGAAATGAGTCTCGTAGGGGAGAGTTAAATGCCAGAATAGATAACCCTTGTCAGGAAATGTGGGCCACTGTTATAGATTGGTACACGTGGTTAGAAGGGACGGGGCAACGCTTAATTGTACCGAAACCTACTAGGTGCTACTATGAATGCAATGTTTATTTTTATTGTTTAATAAAGGGACCCCAGTTCTTAATGAATGCATCTGAGTATTGTTTCTATGATAGAGATAATCTTTCTTTTTAGCCAGGTGCTGACGAACAGAAGGATGGGACATCCCCTTCTGAGAAGGTAACTGATGACAGGGGAGAGTGTAAGTCATATCAGGGAATAATTCTTGAATGTCAGTTCTTTTAATAATTCATATGAGATAGAAGATATTTCCAGTAGATATTAGGTACTTAGGAAATTCCCAATAGAGAGCAGGAGGTATTAATAGGACAGTGGGGACACTTTAAATTAGAGCTGATCCCTGAGGAGCGAGTGGCTAGAGTAGCCCAGGCCGGATCGTCGTGGGGCTACAAGTGGGCATATGTATTGGAGCTGCTCCCCTAAGAGAGAGGCGGTAGAGTAGTCCAGGTCGGATCACCGTGGGATTACAAGTGGGAACACTATAAATAGCTGCTCTCCGACACGAGAGAGAGTAGATTAGCCCGAGCCAGATTGTTGTGGGGCTATAAGGTGAGATCATAGGATATAGGATGGAATTCCGTAGTTCCTATAGGATTTAGTGGTATATTAGCTGTGCAAGCTTGTATATATTGTGGGTTCCCCATTCCCAGGTAAGTACCCCAGGTACTGTTGTAAATAGGGTCTGGGAAGGGATGAAGTTACGTGATGACTGGGTTTGTGGTGTTTGGGTGAGCTGATAACTTGGTCAGAAAATCCGGTCATTATAGTAACGCCACTGGAGCCCTTCTCAGTCATGTGGCCACCCCAGTCCCAGGCAGGCTGCTGGAAAGCCTGGGTGGAACGTCTAAAAACTTACTTTGAAGTGCACGACATCCCAGCACCGAGGCCCTGGCCGATGCGTAGGCGTGTGAGGAGTGTGAATAAATGGTCCAGGGCTCTGGACATGGTTCAGTTCTGGGCTCTGGGCCTCGTTCAGTTCAGGGCTGGCCACAAAAGTAACTATGGCGTGTGTCTCTGTTGTAGTGTTGTCACCTGCCGGCACTTAATCGATAATGTTGCAATGTAGCATGCACCCGAGGGCGGGCTCGCCTAAATTGATAAATAAAGGAGTACAGAAACATGACATGAGGCTGTCATTCGTGTTAAAATAAAAGACAACAGGGTGTCATTTGGGGTCAGATATGAAATTTTGTGTGTCATTTGGGGTCAAATATGTAATTGCTGGTGTCATTTGGGGTCAAATATGACATTTTGGGTGTCATTTGGGATCAGATATGACATTTCTGGTGTCATTTGGGGGTCAAATATTAACATTTGGCGTCACGAACAGCTTTCGAAAGCCTTGCAGCGCGTTTTCTAGTTATCTTGTCTGTTTGCACTCGGTGTGTGCGGAAGCTCTTTTTGTATATTACCTGTTTATATGTGTATATATTTCTACTGTTGATACAATGTTTTTGATGAGGTCAAAATCTACTCTTCGATTGCCTATTGAGATTCTAGGGTGGGAATTGATGCCTTATGAGGCGCTAGCTCATGAATTGGCTGATTGTACAGGTTTGAGTGTAAACTGGATTTCTTGTTTGGAATCGGCGGATCCTGCTCAGGTGGTTGCTTGCTTACGGAAAGCGTCGATTGTGAAGGGTGAAGAACTTCCTATATTAGGAAGGAGAGGTTGGATTTTGTTATATGCGTACATGCTTGTACATGAGAAACTTGAGAAATTGCAGCATCAGTGCAAAGAATCTGAAAACCAGTTTGTTGAAGTGCAGAATGCTTATACGTTTTTGAGATGTCAAAATAAATTGCTTGCCGACAGATTGGATACATATCAGACTATTGCGGAAAGGGCGGCAGTTCGAATTGCCAGATACAAATACAAACAGCGACGTGGTCGAGTCAGTAAAAGAAAAGTGCGTTTGGTTGTGGCGAAAGCAGGGCTCGATTGGAACCCTGATTAGTGGGATGGTAATATCTGGGACTCAAATGATTCTGGCTCCTCGGCTGAGGAGAATGAAAATCAAGAACCTTCTCGTACTGGACGTGATTGTAAATCGAGTGCTTCTTGAAAATCTGAGGATCGGTGTAAGTCTGAGGATTGGTGTGAGTGTGCTGGTCGTGCGGAGGTTTCTGCACATCCTGTCTTTCGGAGGAAATTACAGCAGGCTCCTGGCAATCCCAATGGGATTCCGTTGGATAGTTTGGAGGACTTTACGCAACAGGAAGTTAGTGACATTTTAGAACGATTTCAACAGAGGCCTGGTGAGACCTTACTTTCATGGATGGTGCGTCTTTTTGAGTTGGGTGCTGCTGGCATCATGTTGGACATGGGAGATTTGCTGAAGTTTCGTACTTTAAGTTCCGATTCTACTGTGCAAGACCATTTTCAGACTTATGCTAATCCTGGTCAGATTAATTAACTTCAGTTAGCAACGGAAGGTTGTAATCACAAGTATCCTACTGAATCTGATTGGTCCTTGAATGACAAGCCGTGGTATACTTTGAGAGATGCCTCGCAGAGACTGAAAGAGGAAGTGATGAAAACTGCGATTTTTCTAAATACATCTGACAGATTGATGGATGGTTTGTTAACCTTTTCTGTGCGGAATAGGATTATTAGTTCCGCCCCTGTTGCTTACAAGCAAGTTATGATGAAATTGTTGATTAATCAAACTGGTTCTCCTTTGTCTGATGTGCTTGAAGCTGTGCGTCAACTTGGTGAATTGGGTGAATGGTTTAAACCGGAAAGGCAATCTAGACCTGAGGGTCGTACTGGTGGTCATTTTCGCTTTACTAGACGTGACATGTATCTCGCCTTATTGGCTGATGGTGTGAAAAAAGAGGACATTGATGGTGAGCCGAATAACAAATTGTGGGCTTTGTTCCGCAAACGTGGTTTGGACAAAAAGGAAGGTGTTAGGCGAGTGAGTAAACAAGATCGTACTCATAATCATTCTAGTGGCAGTGAAAATGAGGATTACAGTCACAATTCTGACAGGAATGACAGAAATCGGAATGAAAGGGATGTGTCTCCCCGTGGTGCACGAGAGAGAGTGAGAGAAGGGGAGAGAGAGAGGGGGAGAAATGAACATTTTGAAAATAGACACAGAGAGGAGAGGGACGAATCTCCTGAGTTCAGACTGAAAGAGAGACGATACAGGTTTTCTGAGCAGAATTCACAATACTTTGTGGATGACAAAAATCCATTTCGTGAGGGAAACAAATATGAGCAAGAGATGACATTACCAAAGAAATATGAGAATCTTTATCCTGATTTGTCTTGGGCGTCAGAATGCCTTAAACATGACTAGGAAACAGGTCAAGCTCCAGTACGCAAATGGGCTCACAGAGATAACAGACCCTATGTAGATATCGAAATTTTTTGGAGACATCGTAACATACAAAGGGCCCAAACATTAGTTGATACAGGAGTGGAGGCCACCTAAATTTATGGAAATCCGAAAAGATTTAAAGGACAATTTTTCACAAATACTGGCTAAGGAGGTAAAGAAACCCTGCAGTACAAACTGATGTTGAGATGAAAATAGGTAGAATTCCCCGAAAGCAATATTCTGTATTGGTAGTCCCCCTTTGTGAATACATAATTGGAATTGACATTTTAAAAGGCATGACATTATATTTAGATGATGGATGTTATCGATTTGGAGACAGAAATTACTCAAGCTACAAAAGTAGTTTCGCAGAAACAGTATCACATTCCAGGTGGACATGAAGAGATTAGTGCCACTATTCAGGATTTAGTGGATGCAGGAGTTATAACCCCAGTTACTTCTGCCTGGTATAATCCCGTATGGCCGGTGCGCAAGAGTGATAATTCTTGGTGCATGACAGTTGATTACCGCGAGTTGAATAAACATACACCCTCTTTAACTGTTGCAGTACCTGACATTATTACTTTGATTGAGAGAATTCAAAAGCATTCAGGGACCTGGTATGCTTCTATTGACATTGCTAATGCTTTCTTTTCCATTCCGATTGCCCCTGAGTGCCAGGAACAATTCAGTTTTACATGGAATGGACGTCAAATGATGTTCAGATGTCTTCCCCAGGGCTACGTGCATAGCCCTACGATCTGTCATCGGCTGGTGGCAGAACATTTAACTGAAGTTCCATTGAATCCACAAATACAGGTGTGTCATTACATTGACGACATTTTAATTCAAGGTGAAACACAGGATATGGTTCAGACCCAATTGGATCAAATTGTAGCTCATTTACAAAGCAGAGGTTGGGAGATTAATCCAGACAAATTGCAAGGTCCAGCACAAAGTGTAAAATTTTTAGGTATTAATTGGCATGAAGGAAATCGAGAAGTGATTCTACAAGTGAAACAGAAAATTGCAGAATTTGCAGTCCCGAAAAATAGAAAGGTAGTACAGAGATTTATTGGTTTATTTGGCTTTTGGCGTCAGCATATCCCACATTTAAGTCAGATCTTAGCCCCTTTGTACAAGGTTACCCGTAAAAAGAATGCGTTTGAATGGAATAAACCGCAGCAAGATGTGTTTGATTTGGCGAAAGAAGCAATTCAGCATGCTTTGGATTTGTGGCCTGTATGTGATGGTGATGTGGATTTGAATGTGTCTGTGCAAGGCCCGTATGCGAATTGGAGTTTGTGGCAAAAACAAGGTAGGACAAAAGTACCGTTAGGTTTCTGGACTAAAAAGTTACCGGATGCTGGTGAGCGTTACACCCCATTTGAGAAACAGTTACTTGCATGCTATTGGGCTCTGGTGGATACCGAGCAATTGACTTTAGGACATGATGTGATTTTGAGGCCTGAAATTCCTATTATGCAATGGGTTTTGAGTTCACCGAAAACTCACAGAATTGGACATGCTCAAGAAGCGAGCATAATCAAGTGGAAATGGTATATACAAGACAGAGCACGTGTAGGACCGAAGGGTGTTGCAGTGTTACATGAGCAAGAGGCGCAGGCGCCGTCAGGAGAAGCAGAACGTGATTACTCCGTACCTATAGTACAGGAATCCCCTGTTAAGTGGGGTAAGCCGTTCGATGATTTGTCCGTGGAGGACAGAAAACATGTATGGTTTACAGATGGTTCAGCAAGGTACATAGGAGAGAAAAGGCATTGGAAGGCAGTATCCTACAATCCGATCACACAAAAACTGCTGAGTACCACAGGTGAAGGGAAAAGTAGTCAGTTTGCTGAGTTATATGCTGTTTATCAAGTCTTGAAACAAGAATTGCCTGGTACATGTCATATTTTTACTGATTCTTGGTCCACTGCTAATGGTTTAGCGGTTTGGTTACCGACATGGCACTCACATGATTGGAAACTTCATTCAAAAGAGCTTTGGGGTAAACACTTATGGCAAGAGATTTGGGAATTACTTCCTCAGAGTAATGTCACAGTTTTTCATGTTAATGCTCATACACATGTAGATTCCCTTGACAAACTTTTTCACCAAATTGCAAATGAGAAATCTAAAATTTCTGAGGCAATGGTGGACAAACAAGATTTTGATTTGGCGGGATTGGCGAAATGGGCCCACCAGAAGTCAGGATATTTTGGAAAAAGAATCACTAGCATGTGGGCTGCTGACAGAGGAATTTATATTCCTCTCGATTTGATTAAAGATTCCATAATTCACTGTCCTATATGTCAGCATTCTAGACAGCGAGAAGTGCCCCAAATTGTGAAAGGCCAACTACATCGAGGTAAATATCCTGCACAGATTTGGCAAATAGATTATATAGGTCCTCTTCCCATGAGCAAAAATTGTCAATATGTTTGCACAGTTGTAGACACTTTCAGTGGTCTTTTAGTTGCCTTTCCCTGTAAGAGAGCTACCCAGTTAAACACTATTAAAACATTAGAGTTGATCATTTTATACTATGGTGTTCCAATTCAAATACAGTCTGACAATGCATCTCATTTCAAAGGTAAATTGGTACAATAATTCTGCGTGGAAAACAACATTGAATGGGTGTTCCATATACCTTATTATCCACAGGCCGCAGGCCTTGTGGAGAGAATGAATGGCTTGTTGAAAGATCAATTACGTAAAGATTTCAGATGGAACTTTTAAAAATTGGAGAGATCATTTGTATGATACATTGCTGATTTTGAACAATCGCCCTTATCTGAATTCTAATTCCCCACTAATGCGTTTATTTCCTCCAGCTATTGATGCTAAACCAAACACTGTTGAGAGTACAGTGATGTATTGGGAGATTTCCCCTGGAGCTCTAGCCCCATGTAGAGCGACCCCAGGTTCTGCAGGCTTGGACCTGCATTCTGTAAATTCCATTACTTTAAAGAAAGGAGACATTACTATTGTGGAACCCGGAATTGGTGTTCAAATACCCGTTGGAAGTTTTGGATTAATTGCCCGAGATCTGGCTTAGCCTTAAAAGGTATCCAGGTGCTCGGAGGTGTCATTGACAGTGATTATCAGGGAGAGATTAAAGTGATCCTGTTAAACAGTGGTAACTTAGATTTGCTGATGCACAAATCAGACTGAGTTGCTCAATTGCTAATTATGCCTGTCTGGCGAGATTCAAAAAGGCACTGCCCCGACTCTGTTAACTGTTCGTGGAAAAATGGGTTTTGGCTCCACTGATAATCCTGGAGCGAGAGTGTGGGTTCAGTCGCCTACAAATCCCCCTGAACAGGCTGAAATTATTGCAACATTTCAGGACAATGCTGTCCTAGTGATGAGGCCAGGGCAAGACGGCTGGGATGTAGTTCCAGCTGACAAATGTTATTTGCGAGAATGTATAATACCTGTATTTGATTCCGTTCTCCTAGACCATCACATGGATTGCTGTTGCCGGAGGTGTCGTCGCTGGACTCCTTTTGGTTTGCTGCACCGGGAGACGGGAGGGTCCCCAGGACTGGACTAATTCCTTGGACCGAAGACGTCGGTCTTCTGCGTCATGGGATTCCTCATCGAACTTTTGGACTACTCTAGCAACTAAACTTACCAATTCAAACCATTTTTGTTTGACCCCCATGCATTCAGTGACTGATATTTTAGCGACCTACTTGGTTGCTGTCCCAGCTTCTATGGAAACACTTTCCCATATTTTCAATTTAACTGATGCTCAACCTAATGTAATTTCCAGTGACTTTGCGGCCTATGATTACTGTGCTTTAGGTACAGTTCTGACTGATTCACAACCCCCGTTTAATTCCCTGATCACAACTTATAATGTCACAGAGGGCGACCTTTGTTTCTTTATGACCTGTAATTTCAGAATCATTGGCAAGTGTGTTCAATTGAGACTCAGTAATGCCAATTCGTTTTCGACCCATGAAAGGACTTTATGCTTTACTAGAACACCACTATTATGTAATTCTGTTAAAAATAATATGACTTGTAGACGTTCTGTAGTTACAGCTAGTCATTATCGCATTGTATTATTACCAACTGGATGGCTATTTTCCTGTGGCAATACATCTTGGCCCTATATTCCTGCAAATATTACTGGAGGTCCTTTTGCTATTACTAGATTGAGTTTATTAATGTTTTCTTCACATCCTGCTATGATTTCCCGAACCACACGTGATGCCCCATCTTTAAGAGCAGATTGTGATTCCTCATTACATTTATTCTCTAAGTCTGAATATCTTAGTTTAGCTATCTCTATTGTAGGTGTTCCTGCATTGTCAGTAAATAATGCTAAATCAATCTGAAAAATTGCTTGCTGGATGGTTAAGTCTAGTAATCATACTTCTGCTGTCTTATCTGGCCTTTTATTAGATGCTCAAGGTGAGCGTAGAGGCATTTTACAAAATAGAGCCGCCATTGATTACCTTTTACTCAAACATGGTCATGGCTGTTCAGATTTTGAAGGTCTTTGCTGTTTTAATTTATCAGATCATTCCAGATCCATTCAATCCCATATTGATAAGCTCCATGAATTGACTGAAGAAGTTAGGCAACATATAGATCAAGGGTGGTTTGATTGGCTTTTCAGTTGGTTACCTGATTTACACTCCCTACGGCAAGTGTTGGGGGGTGTCTTGATTGCTACTTGCATCTTAATCACTATTTGTTGTTGTATTCAGTGTATCCCTTCATTTATCCAGATTTTTAGACCCCAAGTTATGTCTAGGTCTGTTAGTTTTGTTTCTTATTATTCTTCATCAGATGTTCGTTCTATTTGAATTGTATTTTGACTTTAGTACAAGCTGTTAGTAGACGACAGTCAAAGGTGGAATATAGTGACCGGATAATTTGTTCTATTTTCTGAGTGGTGGTGACTGTGGTCTACTACCATCTTAGTATAGTGGATAGATCCCTATTCTTAGCCTATTCTTAGGGTTTGCCTATTGACTTTGACATAATTCAGTACCCCTTTCATCGTTTTCGGGTCTGAAGGCTTATATTAGGAGGTAGATGCGTTATTCCTGACTCAATATTACCTATTGGTAGGGATTACCTATGTACTTTGACAGAGCCATGCGTCTCTTTCATCTTTTTCGGGCCTGCAAGGCCCAAACGAGAGAGACTCTATTTTCCTTTCTGCCTCGGCTGCCCAAGGCGCTTGTAGGTCAAAAGTAATATTTTAGTTATGAGCTGTTGTTCGCTGGAGAAGAACCAGTCAGAGCTGGCCCTTATCGGAAGAATGTAAACGGAGCTCGGGTTTAAGACGCAACAACAGGTGGCCACTGTGGGAGCGTCGAGAGCCCGGGGCCTGGTACAGAAGTCTGGTGGGCGGCAGGTTACTGCCTGGAAATTTCCACTAACGAAGCGCTCTCTATATTAGCAAAATGCAGCAAGTTAGAACAGGCAGATGATTTTTGGACAGGCAGATGATTTTTGGACAGGCAGATGATCTTTGGAAGAGAAACGAAGCAGACGATTCTTAGCCACGCAGATGATCCTTTGGAGAGGCCGAAGTTATATCAATAGGTCTGTTAGAGCAGTTGGAGTTAGTTTGTGGCCAGCATTGGCATAATCAGAGTGAAGAAGTTAGTCGACGGATGTTTCTCAGAATAGTGAAAAGTATACTAGTAGAGTGAAGCTTGGAGGTGAAGACAGTTCGTGGGAGAGAGGAGAAGGCAGTGCAGATTGGACGGTGTAGAGCTGAGAGGCAGAGACGAAGACCAGAGAAGGGTTCCAGTGCTTTGGAGGGGTGACGGAGGTGAAGGTGCTTAGCGGTGCAGACGTGTATCCGTGACTGCAGAGCAGAGTCTGAGATGAGCCAAGGCACAGATGAGAGAGGGACCCAGACAACAGCCAGAACCGGACTACGTAATTATAAGGTGAAGTCTGTCCTGCTATTATAGTGCGCAAATATATTGACTCTTTCCTTTACTTTTCAGGCTATGCTTAGATTGCTAGGTGCTACTATGAATGCAATGTTTATTTTTATTGTTTAATAAAGGGACCCCAGTTCTTAATGAATGCATCTGAGTATTGTTTCTATGATAGAGTTAACCTTTCTTTTTAGCCAGGTGCTGATGAACAGAAGGATGGGCATCCCCTTCTGAGAAGGTAACTGATGACAGGGGAGAGTGTAAGTCATATCAGGGAATAATTCTTGAATGTCAGTTCTTGTAATAATTCATATGAGATAGAAGATATTTCCAGTAGATATTAGGTAGTTAGGAAATTCCCAATAGAGAGCAGGAGGTATTAATAGGACAGTGGGGACACTTTATATTAGAGCTTCTCCCCGAGGAGCGAGGGGTAGAGTAGCATAGGCCGGATCGTCGTGGGGCTACAAGTGGGGATATATATATTGGAGCTGCTCCCCGAAGAGAGAGGGGGTAGAGTAGTCCAGGTCGGATCGCCGTGGGATTACAAGTGGGAACACTATAAATAGCTCCTCTCCGACACGAGATAGAGTAGATTAGCCCGAGCCAGATTGTTGTGAGATCATAGGATATAGGATGGAATTCCGTAGTTCCTATAGGATTTAGTGATATATTAGCTGTGTAAGCTTGTATATATTGTGGGTTCCCCATTCCCAGGTAAGTACCCCAGGTACTGTTGTAAATAGGGTCTGGGAAGGGATGAAGTTACGTGACGACTGGGTTTGTGGTGTTTGGGTGAGCTGATAACTTGGTCAGAAAATCCAGTCATTATAGTAACGCCACTGGAGCCCTTCTCAGTCACGTGGCCACCCCAGTCCCAGGCAGGCTGCTGGAAAGCCTGGGTGGAACGTCTAAAGACTTACTTTGAAGTGCATGACATCCCAGCACCGCGGCCCTGGTCGATGCGTAGGGGGAGGAGTGTAAAGAAATGGCCCAGGGCTCTGGACATGGTTCAGTTCTGGGCTCTGGGCCTCGTTCAGTTCAGGGCTGGCCACAAAAGTAACTATGGCGTTTGTCTCTATTGTAGTGTCGTCACCTGCCGGCACTTAATCGATAATGTTGCAATGTAGCATGCACCCGAGGGCGGGCTCGCCTAAATTGATTAATAAAGGAGTACAGAAATATGACATGAGGCTGTCATTCGTGTTAAAATAAAAGACAACAGGGTGTCATTTAGGGTCAGATATGACATTTTGTGTGTCATTTGGGGTCAAATATATAATTGCTGGTGTCATTTGGGGTCAAATATGACATTTTGGGTGTCATTTGGGATCAGATATGACATTTCTGGTGTCATTTGGGGGTCAAATATTAAATTGCGGGTGTCATTTGGGGTCAAACATGAACCACCCTGATGCAGAAATGCACCCTGTGACTCAAGTCCCACACTTTTTTACACACAGCCCTATTTCCTACATTGACGTGGGGCTAAGTTGGGAAATTGCAAGATTGTTGTTGAGGAGCAATGAGGCCACAGCTAGTTCACACATTCCCAGTCATCTCACTGCCTATCTGGGTCACGGTCAAACATGTACATTGATATCAGTTCCCAGTGAGTACCTTTTTATGGAATCACTGCCCCTACATTCCTCCATACTTTCATACTTGCTTGATCATAGACATGACACATCTGTGTCAATTAGAATGTTTTAATCACATTCGATGGAGTGTTGAAGCTGGACCAGTTCATGACCATGCAAACCCCATTTTACATTGTTGCCCCATGGAGGGCCAGCCAGAGTCCTTTAGGGATTAACAGGTTCATCGGACGAGGAAGAGTTCAGTCCGCAGTCTGATTACTGTGTCATTGGTAACCAAATCAAATATGGCAGTCCATGTCGAGGGCCAAGGTGAGTGTTGCAGAGTGCATCGGGGGACAACGGAAGGTGTTGTTCCAGGGCATGATGCAGAGGCCAGAATCAAGCCTGAACAGGCCATATGGTGGAGATGAATGCTACTGCTTCCTTCTTACCACAAAGACAAAATTATCCACATCATCGCCCTCTGATGTGTGATGTGCCTCATATGTGGGTGGTGGTGTTTTGTCTGCCGCACTGTGTGGCACTGACAAATCAGGGGCTGGGTGTGGAATGTCTGCTGCACTGTGTGGCAGTGACACATCAGGGGCCGGAGGTGGATTGCCTGCCGCACTGTGAGGCACTGACCAGACGTTGTGGCAGCAATGCCCTGATGAGGATCTGCAGGGCATGTAAGATCCCAGCTACATCTCGCTGGTGTGCAACCATGGCAGCCATTCTTTCCACCTGCATCCGCTCCATGTTCTCCATAATCCTACGCATGTGTCCCAACTCCCGGAAGACATGGCTGGAACTACTCTACACCTGATGAACCATCTCCTTCTGTCCCTCTAACACACAGCGTTGGAATGCCATGTGTTGGTCGTGGGGGTCCTGGGAGACAGCTGTGTTGGTGGGTGCTTCCCGCTGTGTGGTGTGGGCAGGGGGTGGGGTCTCCTCGATGTAGCTGGTCTGCCCTGCTTCTAGGGGTGAGGTGCTGAGGGTGTCCATGAGCAGTTAGAGGGCATCAGTGTTGATAGTCCTCTTCATCATCAGTGAAGAGATGTACGCTCTGCTCTGCAGGAGGTGTTGATTCTTCCTCTGCAATGTAAAGGAACGATGCAGTTTAACAGTGTTTTCCATGTATGGTCACGCATTGGACAAGTTTAAAACAGACTGCTCGACAATGTACATTGTGACTGGGAGGAGAGGCCGATTTGATGCGGGACATTGGATATTTCTACACCATCAGGGATGTGAGGTTGTACTTGTACATCATTATCTCACAGTTTCCTGCTATGCCAAATGTGATTGCACATTTTCTACACACAAGCGGCAGCAGTTGTGTCCTCTGTTCTGTTGTGAAAGTGTTGCCGATTGTACCACATTGTGTCAATGTTGATGTGCTCTGATTCTTATGTGTGTGTGTGCTGCCTTGTGGGAGCTCTGATTTTGCAGGACCTTATCCCTTTCAGGTGATGTGCCTTTCACTTCAGTGCTTCTACAGTGCTGAGACTTGGTAAATTGGGCTCTTGGTGGGAGTTGGGACTCTTGGGCATGGTTTGTCCGCAGATGTCTTGTTTACATCAGGAGTTGTTTGTACACGTGGATGTGTCAGAGTTTGACCTGCTCCTTCACCGATGTGGTCAACACTCATTGTCGTGGCTTACACCATGTCATGATAATTGGACTGCAGCCATGCTAATCGTCATGCAGTGTCAATTGCATGGACCTGCAGCTTTGCTGGGTTCAGCACATGTGCATGGGTTTATTGTGAGATTAGTGATGTGTGGGGAAGGCCTCATCTGGGCATTTTGTTGATGGGGGCCTACTTGCAGTTTCTATGTGTGCTGCAGTATGTCAAGGAGATCAGGGACATGATCCAGAGTCATTGTAGGTGTGCACCATGCTATACTTAATTTTGCATGTGTGCCATTGTGCCCATCTCCCCCATCCCCCCAGTCCCTGGTCGTTCCTCACCCTGTTGCTGTAGGGTCAGGTCATGTTGAGCAATATCCGGTCCCCCAACTCCTGCCACTGTCTCCCCACTGATGACTGTGGACACCATTTCCTCCATCTCATCTAGCTCCTACAGTGGCGCTGGGCCCCCACCTCCAGTCTGCATTGCCGCTTTCCAGTTGTTAGCGAGATTCATCTTGGTTTTGTGCTTCACATCATTCAAGCGCTTCTTGCAATCGTCCACTTCCCTTCTCTTCACTCCAACTGCATTCACCTTGCTCAACATAGACTGCCATATTGCATTTGCAGTTGGCAATGACATAGTGGAGGTGATGAACAGTTGTTGGTGGTGTTCTATCACCTCAGATATCTTGTTTTCCTGTGGGCTCAATCGCGGGTTCCTCCTCATCTTTTCCTTGCCCTTCTCCTTCCTCGAGGCCCTTGGCTGGTCCTCCCGGGGATTTGTGCGGTTGGCCTCTGTAGTGGGTCCAGCTTCCACCATGGTGCTTCTCAGTTGTTTGAGCGTTTTTTTGTTTTTGTTTTTTGCAGCTTTTATGGTGATTTTTCCCGACGTGGGAATAGCAAGACTGGTGTGCTTATTGCTGATATTTTTATGGCTGTTGGGCCCATTGCCACTTTTTTCACATTCGGGTTTCCTTTTTTGTCAGTGTCTCAGTAATTTTAACGTGGACATTTAACGTGTTATCAGTAAACTATCGCCTTTTGCCGGCGTGTTCAGAATACGCCGTTAACACAGCATTAGTTTCCCGTGATAGACGGCGTAATGTAAAATTGCATTAATCTAGGTTGGAGATAATTATCGCCCACTCTTGAGAATATCCCCCTATGTCTCCAAGAAACCTGGGTAGGCTCTACACAACACATCAATGGGTTTGAAACATTTGTTACACCAGCCGTACCCTCCAGCCATGGGAGGAAAAAGGGTAGCTTCTGCACCTACCTTCCATATAGGCTCAATGTAAGAAAGGTTGACCTTGTGGTAACAAACACCAATGACCAGGTCTTAAAAATATCGATCAATAATTCCCATTGCACTGTCTTATTAAACTTTTATAATAATATCCCGCCCCGCAAATGGAGGGAGTTTTGAGGCACCTACATGAGGACCTGGATAGCACTCAAATAAAATAAACAACGACCTCTGTATAATCTGGGGAGGGGACTTTACTTTGGACCTTGCATTCATGCTGAAGGGGGCAATTATGGTTTAATTATTGATGGTGAGAAAGACATTCTTCATTTCTCGAATTCCCACCTCAGGGATCAATTAAATCTGATTAAATATTCCATGGACTTGGGATTTGCAAATGACCTCTGCTCACCACCCATAGTGTTTAGCAGCACATTTATCGGCCCTGGGTTGTGTTCAACCAGAGATTACCTGTTAATATCAAACAGACACCCTGATAGAGTACATCATTTCAAAACTCACTCTGTTGCTTTTAGTGATCACTTCCCTATCAGTGTCACCCTAGACCTGCCGGTTAAAGTGCTATCTAAAAGATATATGGTCATCCAAACTGCACAAGGTATTGTCATAAACATACCCAATGATTACACGAATAAATGGGTGGGTGTTGATTGCACACCGGCTATCTATCTGTCTTGATGAGACTGCCTCGAATTCGGATATTTTTAATTCTTTCTAAAACATATCACAGGCCTTACAAAGTAAATTGGTATC
Organism: Lissotriton helveticus; assembly: GCF_964261635.1. Lineage (NCBI taxonomy): Eukaryota > Metazoa > Chordata > Amphibia > Caudata > Salamandridae > Lissotriton > Lissotriton helveticus. The sequence goes on along the minus strand of NC_136059.1, from coordinate 743,498,364 downwards.
AAAATCTACAAAATCTTCTAATAGTAAGTCGGGCTGGTGTGACTCTAAATATAGCAATTCGCATGTAGCTTTGAAAATCACCCCACAAAAGCCCATGAAGGATCAGGAAGCTATAAAAAGGGTTAGAGTAGCGTACAGAACGTGCCTTAAGGAGCAAAAAGAGGCCATAAGAACTGGATTGTGGCCGGCCCTCAAGCAAGCGTCAGACTCAAAATATATAAAAGGCTTTTGGAAGGCCATGAACGCTCTGTTCTTGGCCCCTAAAGACTTACCCAGTATCGAAATTATGATTGCGGAGCACTAATGGGTGACTCACCGTTCCAGCCTATATTGTCCTGATGTAGATATCCATCAGGGCGAGGATCTCCGAAGAGGCCCGTCAAGCTATCTCCCAATTGGCATCGATTTTAATGTTGATGAGGTGATTATAGCCATAAACGCGAGCATGGGAGCCAGAGCCTCGGGACCAGACAGCATACCAGTGGATTTATATAAATCATGGTCCTTGCTGTGGGGTCCACGTTTAACTTTGGTTTAAAGGGCTTGTTGCAAACAAGGATTCACTCTGACCTGGACGGAGTCCATCCTTGTTCCCATTTTCAAGAAAGGTGATTGTAATGAAGCAGCCTGCTACAGACCTATATCGCTTTTGGACTCCCTAGTGAAAGTGGCCGGGCGCGTTATTTTAAATAGATTGCACATGTGGGCAGATGACCCTGGTCTAATCTCGGAGTTACAGTATGGATTCTGCCAAGGATTAGGCACAGTGGCTAAACCTATGTCTTTTAATGGTAAAATATACACTGGCTAAACGGGGGAGCCTTTACTTGTGTTTCGTTGATTTGAATTTGGTCTTTGATTGTTTTAATCATCAGAAATTGTGGAGTATACTAGAGTCCATGGGGGTGGAAATGTCACTTATTAAAAGACAGTCTTACCTAGATGCGTGGGCAAGGGTCCGTTATGGGAAAACAGGTGAACTTAGCCACACTTTCCCTGTTAGGAAGGGGATAAGGCAGGGGTGTGTGCTAGACCCCCTCCTTTTCACCCTCTACATAAATAGCTTGGGTGTCACCTTATCTATAGAATGTCAGGACCTACCTAGTATTGGCAAGCGGACAAATGTAGCATTGTTATACACTGAGGATGCTGTTATTTAATATCATTCACCAATTGGCCTGTAGAAAATCTCTTGAGCTTTGTATCCTATATGTCAAGTCTTGACCTTAACGTAAACATATATATTTATCAATGTAAGAAAGCATTTTGAAAAAGAACAATATTTTTAACATTAATACATTTTTTCAAATTTTTAGCAAGCAGTACACATTTTTCTAACATATTGGTAAATTAACATAATTTATAATAATGTATAATAATAAATATTATTCATTTTCCAATATTTACTATTATAATGTAATATTAAAACGTATTTTATTACATTTCTAATGTACATTGAGTTTAATGTAAAAATGGATGTTTATTATTTCAATTAGGTAGCCATTTTCTAAACTATGTTGTATTTTGTAGGCTATCTGTGTTGTTTTAGGTCATTTCTGAGCAGTTCGCGGTTGGAAGCTGCGTCACATCAGTTAAGATAAGTTTATTTTAATTACTTTTAGGCTTAATCTAGGTGGAGGGTGAAGGTAGTTAGGTAGTCTATAGTGTATGTAATGTTTATATTTTGTGTTTTTGTGATGTTTCGTTTGTAGGTTTGTGTATGTGAAATGCGGTTAGTGCATTGAAAGGTAGGTGTTAGGGTATGGTGTTTTTAGTATGTTTGCGTGTGTTTTTTATGATTTTTATGTATATTTGAGCAGGAGGGATTGTGTTGTTTTTTTCACAGGTTTTTGTCATTTGGAAGTTGCCGTTGGGAGAAATTTGCTTTTTTTCAAATAACTGTGCATTAGTTTCTAGTAAACTAATAATAATTTTACAGTTCCTTTTTTTTCCTGGAGTGTTTCTTTTTTTAATACATTTTTTGGGTTTTTTAATGGAATCCAGTCTATGGATATGTTGCTAGCGGATCATATTTTACACAGCTGTGTTTTTACATTTTATTTTGGGATTTTACACTAAGTTTTGTGATTTTTACTTGTTTGGATTTATTTATGGCAGTTTGGTTTCAATTCTTCAGCAACAAAAAGTAATTCATTTTTAATTATTTACAATAGGAGGGAAGTGTCATTTTTATTCTTATTTTTAAACATATAAAATATATTTATGTCAATTATTATAAAAACAAGATAACATTAATTGACATAATATTTATATGTTAGATATTTCCAAAGAAATGTTTATTTAAGAATTAATTCCCAAATTATGATTTTTCTAAGCTTTTGTATTATTGTTTTGAAGTTGGGATTTATCTATTGTTTTAGATATTGTAGCCCATCAGTGTTTGGGTAGAGTCTTACTTTGTATTGTAAGTGCTCAAACATTGTTTTAGTTTGTGTAGTTAGTTTTGGGCCAAGTTGTGTTACAGACTGTTCGAGTCTTAGTTGTTGGTAACTTTGTTCTTTTTTAATTGATTGTAGTAATTTAGGTAGGGTTGGTTGGGTTTGGCCTGTTGTGGCATGGAAACCACGTTACGAATTTGTAAATGATTTACAATATAATAGTCCCATTTGTAGATAGTTTTGAAGCGCAGCTAATCGCAGTTTGGGCACAATGTGATATGGGGACCCAGAGGTGATTGGTATTTCCTGTGTTGCATAAGGTTCTGGCTTTTCTGGTCAGTAAGACTGTTTGTTGTATGCATAATATCTATGTGCACTGTGTCTTTGTATTGATTTACAGACTCGGTCTCCAGGAGAATCCCAGGAGAACTGTTCGCGGGTAAAAACCGTGAGTCCAATAAGGCAAGATTTGTATCCTTTTTTCACACTTGTGTCCCCACGGTGTGGACGCGCCGTAGCGAGCGTGGACCCCCGGGGGACCTCACTTTTTATAATCTGGTCCTGAAGAAAGCTGAGCATAACACGCAGTATACAGCAGAAACATGTTGACCATCTACACTTGGACACTGGGGTTATAATTAAAACCACCATGTGGCCTTACAGTTTTTAATGTGAACAGCTGTTCCACCAATAAAGTTTTTTGGGTCCAGCTGTGATCTTTTAACACACACTCACATCACTGAGCACTCACTTGTACAGAAAACCCTTATAAAGAAACCCGCTCCGCTGCAATTGCAGGCGTCGCAGCACACAGGGGGGACATTCGGTCCCTCCTGTGGGAACCCTATGATGAAGCATGTCACCACTAGGGTGAGTGAGGGTTCTTTTAGGAAATAAGTTTTTTTCTTTGCTAGTCTTATGACCTGTTGAATAAGTAAAATAAAGAATTCCTTTCCCTTTCCTCTCCACACTGTGTTTTCCATTAGGTAGGGATTTTTTGTCTCTTTTGTATTCACAGTTATAGTCACTCTTTCGTTGTTGTAACTTGATATACAGGGGTTGAATAGTGGCCTCTCAAAACCCTTCCTCTCCCGTTGATTATATATAGTAGGCAGCGTGCAGCTGCGAGAGTGATATATTTGTATCCTCTTTTCGTGCAACCCCACCCACCATCATGGAGGATTTAGGTCTTTCGATTAGCAGAGAGGAAGTTGATGCTCTACTAGGATATGCATCATTATTTGCCGATGCTTCAATATCCCAGACCATCGCCCAGACCACTGAATGGGACAAACTGGGAGAACTGAAACGAAGCCGCATCAGAGCCATCTTGCATGGCACGATGCTGAAAGAGTATTTGTTAAAGAACACAGCCCCAAAAGGACTTTTGGTCACAAATGCTCCCAGGATTTTTCTCGAGGATGCAGTGTTCAGGAAAGAATGGGCACAGATTGCCTGGCACTGCACCCGAGACTGGGCAGTACTAATTATCAAAACCGCACTGCGACTCTCTGAGGCTCTCCAGATAGAGATCCAACAAACAGAGGCCCATTTCAGAGCAACCCTTACAGGCTATAAGAAAAGATTGGACGACCTGAACAAAGAACTGTATGAGTATAAGGAGAACTTAGCACAGTCAAAGGGCCAAAAATTCCAGAAAGATCTGAAAAAATGGTCATATGAAAAAGTATATCCTTATTCTAGTTCTGATTACACTCCTCCAACTAAATCAGGTTACAACTCTGATACATCTGATGATTCCCAATCTAGTGGTTCAAGTACTGGAGGTTCAGGCAAAAAGAACAGAGGACGTGGGAGGGGCCGAGGTTTCTCTAACCCCAATTGGCAGTCTTACCAGCAGGGGGGGCCGCGTTTTCACAACGCGTATCCACTGCAACCACCCTTCCCACCCATGATGAGCTGGAATCAACCCTTTGGACCTCCACAACCCCACTTTTACCAACCCCCTATGTTCCAACCGCCTTTTTTAGGGAGGGGCCGGGGATCAAGGGGCAAACGCAAAGGGACCAATCAAGTCCATTGGGAACAGAACAAGTCTGTCAGCGACAATACGAGGAGCAAGACCGCGGAGCAGAGAGCAGGCCCAAGCAACCAGAGAGTCTGATTACCAACCTGAGCAAGATTATTCTAACTGAGGATGAAACCAGGGTCTTGGAAAAAGGCCTTGGGTTCGTTCCTACCCCAAGTCTTGACAAATTCAGATTACGCTGTGAACTTACGGAATTTTTCCGAAAGTTAAGATTGAAAAGTTTCTTTGAGAAACAAGTGACAGAACCCACACAGACATCACAGGGAGACACAAATTTTAGACTAAAGTCTACTTTCATCCCTCCTCCGCACAGTATTCCACCTGAGATATTGGCTTTTGAGCAGGCTGTTATTAAGGAGGTTGAGTCTATGGATACTCATACCCCTTATAAAAACCTAACAGCAGGCGAATTTCGAGCGATACAGACGTTACAGTGTGGTAAATAAATAATTAATTACCGGATCTATTTTTGACTATAATCAATAAACAGGTAGCTCAATAAATAAGAGTCAAGATTCGAGGTAGCTGGAGTTGACAGGCTTTAATCAAGCATAAAGGACAGGAACAGGACCTGTACGGGAATAGGATGGCAGCTGCCGGGGGCAGGAATAGGCTAACTTTTAATAACAGTGCACAATATTTATAGTTAAACAGAATACATTACATTCAATATAGTAGGCGTAGCAGTAGGCGGAGTTTGTAGCAGTCGCGAAAGATAAGGCATAAAGTGGGTGTAACAAGAGGTGTGTACAGGGCGTATACATAGACATGTGATGCAAACGTAACAGAATATGTCATAAACGGGGCGGAAACATGGAGGGGGCTACCTGAGCAGCTGGGACCTCTAACCTAGTGGTGCGCGTAAACTGGCAATGACGTGTTACCAGGGAGAACTGGGGGCTATGACTTCTGCACTAGAAGAGGAGACGAAAGTCTGGAGGGTCAGAGCGACATGTACCTAGGCATATCTAGTATCTGGTGTTTATAGTACATGTTGATAGAATCCAAAAGTTATCAGGGTAAAGGCTAACAGACACTAAGACTGGTGCATGCATTATTCTAAATGTATTGCATGTGCGAGGAATATTCTATGAACATTAATACAGTATTTCTCTTTCATGGAGACATAAAGGCTAGACCATGACGGAAACTATTGATGCGATTCAGTAGCTTAGGAATGCAGAGAAGGAGGGCTGGACTGATAACTAGAAACATAACATACTCTTGGCAGACTGGGAGGCAGAGCCAGGCCTAGCCGGGCACTGCGAGGCATGAAAGTAAGTGAAGGGTCAGGGATGCAGGTGGGGGCTGTATCGCTCCTCGGAGAGGGTTCAGGAGACAGGAGCTGAATCTGAGTCCGGGCCCTTTTGAGGCCTAGAAACGGGGACAATTCAATGAATTAACGTGCACACTGTAAAACGTGGCAACGTAGCTTTACATAGGCCTGATATTCGTTATATTCACGAAAACTGGAAACTGGCATACTAGAGATGGACACAACTGTAATTGCGTCTTTAATCGATCAGAGGGGAATACATGCATATCGATCATGCACATATAACATAAGATGGGGAACACGTAGGCACATATGACATGGCAAAATTTACTTTTCCACATTCCCTCCTTGTGCCCTACGTTTCCATCAGGAAACATCAATATTCATGATACCATCTATCATTTCATATAGCATCATTTGCTCGTCTCGAATTGTCTTGGAACGGGACTTAGGATTAGGAATACAAGAGGTAGCACAAATGCCGCAAATCGCAGGGCCACATTGTATACAGAGGCAGCAACTGAATAGGATCATTACTGCAATACCTAGAAATGACAATACTTTCCATCCCCAGGCAGATATGATACTCCAGAGCCAACCGGACCATGTCCAGGTGCCTGGATTCTGGTGTAACTGATGGGCAATTTTATGAAGTCTGGTTATAGCTGAATAAACAGACGGCGCGTTATTAGGAATGAAAATGCAGCAACTAGATCCGATGACTCTACATGCTCCTCCTCTATCGGCCAGTATGACGTCAAGAACGAGACGATTTTGGAGCACGACAAATCTCATAGCAGATTGCTCTTCAGTTAAGTTACCTAGAGCAGAAGTAGTCTCATTCACTACTGCTTCAAGGGTTCTGGTTAGTCTACGTATTAACTTACTATTCTGGATAGGTCCTATAAAGAAGAAGAAACCTTTATTGAAGTCTTGATATTGTTCTAGAGTAGTTTCAGTTTGATCGACAATCGGGGACTCAATCTCCCTTCTATGTCTGACGTGTACTAGATGTGTGTTCCTATGATAATCAGATGGGGCTAGAAAAACTGGTGGCAGTAGGAAGGCAATGTAACATGTTCCATCCCAATCGAGGGGCAGACGAACATATGCGGTCTGACCACAAACAAAATAAGAATGACGTGATGCTTTGAAAATAGATTTCCCACTGTCACTATACTTGACAATAGTAGTACAATCACTATGTCCTACATGTGCGGAACCATTCTTTCTGACACATAATTCGCCTTTGACTGGTAGTACTGAAATAGCAGGTAAGTCTGGAGTAGTATCAGACTGAACATTCAATACCATAAAATTCGAAGAATAATTACCTAAATTATATACTTCATTTTCTAGATCTAACCCTGTTCTATGGGGGAGACCTTGATTGTCTGGAAAACATGTTCTATTCAGAAGGGACATATCATTTGAAGATGACGTTAACATGGACCATGCTCCACACGAACCATTATGTGAAAACGGATAAGGAAAGAGTGGCAGAACTCCCTTCGGTGTCTGGAAAGGGGGGAGTCGACCACACACCCAACAATTAGTGGCATTGCTGGTCTGGTGTGAATAGTGTAACATCCGGATGAATGTATTATTACGCATAGCAAGACGATAGGATAGCTCGTGAGGAGGCAGATCACTAAATGTGTGCTCTACTGTAGCATTAGCAAACTTATTTATATGCGAAATTGGAAAACATAAATGTAATGCATAACTTGTGCAGGTAACCATCAAACTTAGAAACAATAAGAAACTTAGAAAAACGATACATCGTATAGAGTTTTGACTAACTCTCTCACTATGGGGGTCTATCTCATACATGTCAGGGACCTGTCTAACCGTTTCACCCGAGAGGGACTTAGACAATTAAACTGGCTGACTTATTTTACTAGACCGGAGTTTCTTTTTATACTCCTGTTGCGGAGTTTCCTCTAACAGGGGAGGCTTGAGTTCAGAATCTGTTTTTAGGCAGTCTTTAGAAATGGAACAGTCCTTAGAAAAAGTCTTGTCTGGTAGTCCATGGAATTTCTTGATATGGGACAGATGGACCCAGCCTTTTCTTCCTTCTAGCTTGGCCGCGGTCCTCGTGGTTAACAAGACAAGACGTGGCTCCTTCCAGCGGGGCTCCAGCGGACTTGAACGATCAAAGTTCCTGACCAACACGAGGTCGCCTGGAATGACCTCATGCGGTTTCACTTCAGTATTGTCTGGGAATGCGGCGGCAACCTGTGAACGACAAGAGTGTAGGGCAGACATCAAGGAAGCTAGGTAATCTGTCAGCATATTACTGGAAACATCTGTAATACTGCGGGGTCTAGGTGTACCCCACATGTTTAGGGGGCGGCCGAATACGACCTCATAAGGGGACAGACCTGATCTGGAATGTGCGACCATTCTCATGTAGAATAGAGCAACTGGCAGGGCAACTAGCCAGTCTACACCTTTCTCTTTGCATATCTTGGCAATACGGATTTTCAGGGTCTGATTATGTCTCTCTACGAGACCGGCTGCTTCAGGATGGCGCACACAATGGAACTTCCACTGGTACCCTAACAGAAGGGAAACATGTTTCATTAACTCGGATGAGAATGGCTGGCCGTTATCAGAATACACGACCCTAGGGAGTCCATAATGGGGAAAAAATTCACGAACCAACTGCTTGGCAGTGGTCGCTGCTGTGTAATCTGGAACTGGATATGCTTCTGTCCACCTGGACAAAGCGCATACAACTACAAGGACATACTTGAAACCTCGACATCGCTCCATCTGAATATAATCCATCTGGAGGACTTCAAAAGGGTGGTCAGGAGGTTGGAATCCACCTTGTTCCACCGGGACACTTTTACCTGGATTGAACTGGCAACATATCATACAGGTACGGACTTTCTGCTTGGCTGCAGCTCGTAAATGCTTGTTGAACCAAAGGTTCTGTATACTATCTAACATGGCTTTTTCTCCTAGATGTGCTGGACTATGTGCGGTGTTGATAATGACTTGAACCATAGAGTCGGGGAGAAACCATGTGGCTTTTCCCTTCGTCACCCATCCCTGATCTGTCTGGACCCCTCCTTGTTCGGACCATTTCTTGATTTCTTCAGGAGTAGCATGTAACTGTATGTCTATGACATCTTGTGTAGGGTCCTTAACTGTCATACAGGTAGTCTGTTCTGGAGTGGATGTCTGTGTCTTGTTAACTGGAATGTCTGGTGTCTGAGCTGTAAGCTTGGCTGTTCGATCTGCTAGATCGTTACCTTGGGAAATGATGTCAGTAACTTTCGTATGTGCCTTGCACTTCATGATAGCGATAGCTGTCGGTTAATGTATTGCATCTAACAGAGCTTGAATGAGGAGACCATGCTGAATCTTGGTTCCATGAGAAGTCATGAAACCTCTCTCCTGCCAGAGTACTCCGAAGTCGTGTACAACTCCGAATGCGTAACGTGAATCTGGATATATGTTTACTTTCAGGTTCTTGGCACGTATGCAGGCTTGGGTCAGAGCAACTAGCTCTGCTGCTTGAGCAGACAGGATGTCAATACGGTGTGTTTCTATAACTTCAGTGTCAGTAGTCACTGCGTACGCGGCTGCTAGTTCTCCTGTACTAGTTCTCATACATGAACCGTCCACATAAAGTGTCAGGTCGGGGTTAGGTAATGCAATGTCTGTCAGGTCTTGTCTTGGCTTAGTCATAGTATTAATGACTTCCACACAGTCATGTGTGGCAGGATTTGAAGTAACTGATGGTAACAGGGTAGCAAGATTTAGAACGTTGCAGCGTCTGATTTCTATGTGTGGCTGGAACAGTGTCAGTTCATAACCTGTTAAACGTGCAATGGTCAAGTGCTGTGTCTGTGTTCGGTTTAAAAGAACTTCCACGGAGTGTGGAACTTGTACTGTCAAGGAGTGTCCTAATACTATGGAATCACTTTGTCTGATTGCTAGAGCTGTGGCTGCAACTGACTTGAGGCACGCAGGCAGAGCCTGGGCTACTGGATCTAATGTGCTCGAAAAATAAGCACAGGGCTTGTACTGTCCTGCTTGATCTTGTGTGAGAACAGATAATGCAGTACCATCACGTTCTGTGACAAAAAGTGTAAAAGGCTTACTGTAGTTCGGTGTTGCTAGAACAGGTGCTTGGCATAAGGCTTTCTTTAACTCATTAAAAACAAGTGTATGTTCCTGGGTCCAAGGGAGGACAGTCGATACGGCTGCCTCCTGTGTCGTTAACTGTATCAGTGGCTTGGCTAGAAATGCATACTGAGGAATCCATTGTCTGCAGTAAGAAGTGAGGCCAATAAAAGCACGTACCTCCTTCTGTGTCTTGGGCTGTGGAAGACTCGCTATCAACTGGATACGGTCTGGTGTCAACTGCCTACCCCACTTGGACAGTAAGTGGCCTAAGTAGATCACTTGCTGGACACAGAACTGGAGCTTTGAAGGGGACACCTTGTGCCCCATCTCGGCCAGAAAGTACAGAACTGTAAGTGACGCACGCTCGCAGTCACGTTCAGAACGGGCTGTGATCAGTAGATCATCGACATACTGGAGCAGGGCAGTGTCTGATGGCATGTGAATATTGTCTAGTTGTCTTTTAAGTGCTTGACTGTAAATACTAGGACTTTCTGTGAAACCTTGAGGAGCTCGTGTGAATTTATAGCTCCTTCCATTTAAACAAAAACCGAAAAGGTACTGGCTGTCTGGATGAATGGGGACACTGAAAAATGCATTCTTGAGGTCGATGACAGTAAAAAATGTAGCTTCAGAATCAATGGCTGTCAGTAGGGAAGAAATATCTGGGACTACTGGATACTGGGGTATGATACATTTATTAAGTTCTCGAAGGTCAATCACTAATCGATATACTGGAGGTGCATTTGGATCAGTACGTTTCATGACTGGAATGATAGGAGAATTACATAAATTGGAGTCAGTTTCTACAACCACTCCTTGAGCAATGAGCTCATCAATAATTTTGGATAAGGCTGCTACAGCCTCAGGTGGCAATCTATATTGTCTGATTCGTGGCAAGACTATACCTTGCTTGAGAGTCACACGATGGGGTTTGATTTGCATAAAACCTACATCAGTTGGACCTTGCGCCCATAAATGCTGCGGTACATTTAGTAACCTTGGATCAAAATCGCGTAATACATAGTGACCTTTAAAGTCACGCAAAAACAATCGTATTCCTTCTGGAGAGCAGCAAATTACTGCACCTAATTCTTTCAATGTTTTAATGCCTAACAAATTTTCTGGACATGACTTCGTAAGTAACAAATCAGTAGTTCGGGACAATGGACCAACTTCTAGAGTAACTGGCTTTGAAATCTCGTTAACAATAGGCTTTCCTGAAAATCCAAGGGAAACATTTCTAGAGCCTGAGAGCGGAGCCCCTGGAACCTCGTCATGACTGATAGTAGTCCTACTTGCCCCTGTATCAATCAAAAACTTTCTGTCTTTCCCTAATACTTGACTGTGCACATAGGGACCCTCTTGATCTACAGGTATCTCGATGAGAGGCAAGCCTACCTCCCTCTCTAGGCTGTTTCATGAATACTGTTGATACTCTGGATACTCTGTCTGAGCATACTGGTACATTTGCTGTGTAACATGCTGTGTTGCAGCGATAGGCTGCGGTGCTGGAACTGTCTGTTGTGCATTCTGCGGTGACTGAGAAGTCTGTGAGACTTGTTCTGGTCTAGGCAGACGTGGTCTTTCTTTAGTTTTACCAGTAGCTATGTTGTGTTTCAGAACTGCACACTCGTTTATAAAATGACCTGGCTGTTTACAATAATTGCATGTCCCTTTAACGGGAGCTGCAGGATGACTGGCTTGATTCGGACCCCTCTTCTGACTGTCTTGTGGAACAGATTGTGCAACTAGTACTTTCATTTTCGTGTCTTTCATACGTCTCCTTTCGTGTTCTTGCTCTTCCCTGATTCTATTCTGGTGATACTGGAGCATTTGAAGCATTTGTGACGGGGTATTAGCTTGCCAGGTACTTTCAACTTTCAAAACTCGATTTTTAACTTGTGGGCTTGAATTCTCGACTAGTTTAGTAACAAAAAGATGAGGGTATGACTCGCTACCTGTCTTCAAACCACTGTTAATAATAAAACATTTTTCAAATCTAGAATAGAAATCACTAGTGTCTTCATCCTGTTTCTGTTTACATGCTGAGATTGCATCCCAATCTTCCTTTTTCGTGGCTAGTAACCTTGGCAAAACTTGTATCAATAACTCGGGCAATTCTTTACATTTGTCCCCAAGACCGGTACCTGGTACTCGTATTTTATCTTCAGCTTCTAGAGCTGTCCAATCAATCTTTTTCTCTCCCACCTCCCATTCTTTTTCCTTGAGTTTTTCATATACCCCTGCGGGCAACAGGACCTTTAGCATTTTAATGACATCTGGATACGTCATTCTCCCATACGGAGCATGTCTTTTAATTCTCGATGGAACCCTGCTGGATCTTTGTCGTGACAAGGAATTAATTTCTTCATCTCTAAGAGTTCCATCTTTGTGATAGGGGTGTAAACAAATACTCGTTGCATTTCACCACCCGTTGTCCTAACTGGGTGTACTTCTCGTAACGGATGCTGTCTATCTATGTAAAATGATTTACTTTCTGGAGGTGAGACATGAACAAAATGCGGATTCAGAAACGTTCTATATTTGTGGCGCTGTTCTAGAATGACACTAATTAAATCGGTACCTAAACCTTTCCATCTATACTGGAGCAACTCGTTCAGAACATCATGTAACGGACCTGGATCAGAATGTTGACCCTCATACAGTGTAATGAGGTGCTGGATCATATACATACCCACCAGTCGCTGCTCGGCTGGGGGCAGTTTCAGAAACATTTGTGCCACTATTTCATCTGAAAAAGTGGTAGAATCAGTAGTCCATCGGACTGCTGATCGGGCTAGTTCTAGTTCATGCATGGTACTAAGTTCACTATAACCGATACGTGATTTCAGAATGTGATCGGTAGCTTGAAATACTTGCTCAAGATTCTCTTGTTCTAGTGCTGGAAGGTGAAAAACTTTCTTGTGTTCTAGGCGTGAATGTCGGTCTAGAAGTCTAGATTTACCTACATACGCTATTCTGGCGGTATTCTCGTCTTCTACCTCTTCAGTATCAGTGTTGTCTTCTTTCTCGCTTACTTGTGCTGCTTTGCGTTTCTCGTGTAACCTTATTATTTCCTTACGAATTTTCTTGTACATACTCTCTATACTACTGAGTGTCTTGTGTCTTCCCTCGGCTATATGATCACTCCACTTTGTCAGAATTCTCATTTCGATCGGATCTTTAGTCGGACAATCTTGTTCCCTTACTAAACAATTGATTAGAAATTTTAATAGCATGAGCTGGGTCTCAGCTTTCCTTAGAGACATGATTTCGCCAATACTTTCTGGATCGTCTCCTGTACGGATGAAACGATATATTCTGTCTAGATCTTCTTTCATATTCGGTAGGGTGTCCAAATACTCGGTCACCCGTCTTACACGCAATGAATATATAACTATATTATCATCGCCTGGGACTGGATCATAACGGCATTCGGTGAGAGCTCGTCTGATATCTGCAACGGACTGATATTTGGGCGTACGCTGTAACGCACGTTCATGTAACTCGACTAACGTTACACGTTTGTGTGGCGGCGGGGTACCAGGAGGACCTCCCCCCGCGGCCCCTAAACTGGAATCGTCGACTGATACTCTTCGTGCTGGCAGAGTGACCGATGTAGCGGGAACTTGTACTACGGGCTGGACCGGGGGTACCGTAACAGGTGCTGTAACAGGTGCCCCGGTGGCTGGAGGAACAGGAATTACATTATTTACAGGAGCTGGCGGAACAGGATTTGCATATTCTGGGACTGTGTCGTCCAAATAGGACGAGAGAAAAATATCAGCTGCGGTCGGTTTGTGACGTAGCTTAATCGGAACCAATGTCGGCGGAAAATTACATGGTGCTTCCGGGGTTGCTTTTGGCAAGCCCTCGGCAAGAAGAGGATACATACCCTTAATAAGGGCATTTCTCTGTCTGTCTGACTGTTCGGCTTTAACTCGTTTACCTACTTCGATTAATTCCCTTTCTTGGGCTCTTTCTGAGGATTCTCTACTTAATTCTGACTTTCTGATTTCTTTTTCGGTTCTTTTATGAGATTCTTTGCGCCATAACTCGATGGCATCTTTCTGGGACTGTCTGGATTTCTTTTTCCATAATGCTTCTTCTACTCGCATGATGCACTCGGCATCCCATGTACCTGATACAGGCCATCTATATTTCTCTTCTAGATCTTTAGTATACTCGACCCATAAGTCTAGATATAATATGGCACTTATGCCATGCTTATGATACATAAAATGACCTGGACTGTCCCTAGGCGGGACAGGAACTGCTTCTTCGAGCAGACCTTTTCTGGTTTTTAACTGACGTAACTTCGTGAACAGAGGCATAACTTAGACTGGAATCTGGACACAATACAATACACGATAAACACAATAATAACTTAAGAAAACAAATCACTCATACCACGACATTGAAAACACATGAAATAACATTTAAAACAACAGTTCGGACAGAATATTACCTGGAATACTGAAAACAGAATACATGAATTTCTCGAGAACAGAACAGAACTTACTGGAATGACTAGATGCACTGCTAAAACAGTACGAAACTTACCGGTCTCATAAAGAGACACGTCAGGACCCGCATCCACCTAGGTGGACACTTCGTGTTGGATCTGTGTACCCAAACCCACGGACCAGAGACAAATTAATTGACCCTGTCTAGATACTACCCCAGCAATGGTACTCACCGGGCAGCAAGAACGGAAGGCCTCGGACTGGACTGGACTGCTACGACGACGGACGGACGAACTTCGGACTTCAGTTACAGGTGGGCCTCCGGATACCTCGGACCTTGGACTCTCGGCTTGGGCTCTGGTCGGGACTCGCCGCGTTCTTCCACCGCCTCGTCTGGACGCTGGACCGCAACCTCCGTCTCCTCCGTGGGCCTGAGGGATACTTGAAGCAGAAATATCTGCACGTGGCCGGTGTGGTTCCGTCACGGCTGCAGAGGATCAGGGGGCCTGCGTGGCTTCTCCGGCGCGTGGGGAAAGGGCAAGTCCCTATTCGGGCGCCATTATGTGGTAAATAAATAATTAATTACCGGATCTATTTTTGACTATAATCAATAAACAGGTAGCTCAATAAATAAGAGTCAAGATTCGAGGTAGCTGGAGTTGACAGGCTTTAATCAAGCATAAAGGACAGGAACAGGACAGCCTGTACGGGAATAGGATGGCAGCTGCCGGGGGCAGGAATAGGCTAACTTTTAATAACAGTGCACAATATTTATAGTTAAACAGAATACATTACATTCAATATAGTAGGCGTAGCAGTAGGCGGAGTTTGTAGCAGTCGCGAAAGATAAGGCATAAAGTGGGTGTAACAAGAGGTGTGTACAGGGCGTATACATAGACATGTGATGCAAACGTAACAGAATATGTCATAAACGGGGCGGAAACATGGAGGGGGCTACCTGAGCAGCTGGGACCTCTAACCTAGTGGTGCGCGTAAACTGGCAATGACGTGTTACCAGGGAGAACTGGGGGCTATGACTTCTGCACTAGAAGAGGAGACGAAAGTCTGGAGGGTCAGAGCGACATGTACCTAGGCATATCTAGTATCTGGTGTTTATAGTACATGTTGATAGAATCCAAAAGTTATCAGGGTAAAGGCTAACAGACACTAAGACTGGTGCATGCATTATTCTAAATGTATTGCATGTGCGAGGAATATTCTATGAACATTAATACAGTATTTCTCTTTCATGGAGACATAAAGGCTAGACCATGACGGAAACTATTGATGCGATTCAGTAGCTTAGGAATGCAGAGAAGGAGGGCTGGACTGATAACTAGAAACATAACATACTCTTGGCAGACTGGTAGGCAGAGCCAGGCCTAGCCGGGCACTGCGAGGCATGAAAGTAAGTGAAGGGTCAGGGATGCAGGTGGGGGCTGTATCGCTCCTCGGAGAGGGTTCAGGAGACAGGAGCTGAATCTGAGTCCGGGCCCTTTTGAGGCCTAGAAACGGGGACAATTCAATGAATTAACGTGCACACTGTAAAACGTGGCAACGTAGCTTTACATAGGCCTGATATTCGTTATATTCACGAAAACTGGAAACTGGCATACTAGAGATGGACACAACTGTAATTGCGTCTTTAATCGATCAGAGGGGAATACATGCATATCGATCATGCACATATAACATAAGATGGGGAACACGTAGGCAAATATGACATGGCAAAATTTACTTTTCCACAACAGAACAACTCTGACATCGTTATAAAAAGTGCGGACAAAGGGGGTGGCATAGTCATCCAAGACAAGGGGGCCTATGACCAAGAATGCAGGCGCCTACTCAACAATACCACCAACTATGTGGTGCTTAGGGAAGACCCTACGGACAGTCTAAAATCAGAAATATTTGACCTCGTTATGACAGCTGAACATGAGGGTAACATCACAAAACAGGAGGCAGATTTCTTAACTATTTCAGAGGGGAAAATTCCCTATTTTTACACCCTCCTGAAAACGCATAAGGGTATCCTACCTCCACCAGGGAGACCCATTGTTTCGGGTTTAGGTTCATTACTTGAACCTTTGTCAAAGTATTGTGACTTCTTTTTAAGACCCCTCGTAGAAGCTACAAGCACTTACATAAGAGACACCAAAAGCTTACTTGCTATGTTGAAAACCATTGATTACCGGGGGAACCATGTCTGTTGGCCACACTAGATATCGAGATCCTTTATACATGTATACCCCAAGATGCAACCATCGAGGTGATCTCTCAAACTCTGGAGGGTAGCCATTGGGAATATAATACTTCTAAATCCTTTGTGGTAGATTGTGCCACTTTGGCCTTGAAACTGATTTTTTTCCAATATGAGAATCCACTTTTCTTACAGGCAACTGGAACTTCTATGGGCCGCACATTTGCTCCTAGTGTGGCAGGGTTGTATGTGTATAACTTTGAATCCATCAACATTCTACCAACCACCAACCCGTACTTTGCCAATATCATCCTGTGGCAAAGGTACATAGATGATGTGCTGTTAATCTGGAAGGGCAACGAGGAATCACTACGTGCCTTTTTCATCTGGGTGAATGATCGGGATCCACATCTTAGGTTCACCTACGAATTTGATGATTTGAAAGTAGTGTTCTTGGACGTAACTATTACACGTGTAGGTAACCAACTGAAAACCAAGACCTACTATAAACCAACCACGAAGAACAATCTCTTACACTACACAAGTTTCCATCCTCAACCACTCAGAGAAAACCTACCGTTTGGTCAGTACCTCCGGATCAGGAGGAACTGCAGTGATGTCATAGATTACAAGGAGCAATCCCAAAATCTGACAGATAAATTGACCGAAAGGGGCTATCCAAAAAACCTACTCACAAAAAGCTATAAAAGGGCTCGCAATCAGAACCGCGACTCCCTTTTAGAAGAGTTCCCAAAGAACAATAGCAATGAGGTCCCCTTAACCTGTGTTACTACTTATAATACAGCATCTAACACATTGAGAGGAGTAGCAAGAAACACTGGAGGATCTTGACATCCAATAATTGTAATTGGGAGAAACCTTTGTTCTCCTACAAGAGAGCCCGGAGTCTCAAGGATTCTTTGGTCCACACACGCCCACAAAAAGTAAAAGATACCCCCAGGAGTGTTTTGAATGCCTGGGGTTTGCCACCTGTGGTGGGCCACTACCCATGTGGTGGTTGTAGTGTGTGTCCACTTACCTCAAGCTCTAAAACTTTGGAGTTGGAACCAGGAAAGACTTGGGAACAAAGAAACCACACAAATTGCACCACAAGCAATGTCGTGTATCTGATAACCTGTCCTTGCGGGTTAAGATATGTAGGGATGACCAAGAGGATGGTCAAACTTCGTATATGTGAACATAGGAGTAGCATAAGATGTGGTAAGAACAACACCAAAATGACCACACACTTCTTGGAACATAGACACTCCCCCAACGAGATCCACTGGACAGTGATCGAGCACCTGCAACACGGTACTGAAAAGAGCCTCTTTGAAAAGGAACAGAGGTGGGTGCATCGCCTGTCGACTCATCAGATGGGTCTGAATGATGAGATACCGTGGGGTAGTGTTTTGAGACGCTGACAAACTTGAACTGGTTTTTTGTGTACTTGAAGTTTCTGCTAAAGCCCCAAAATTTGAGTTGAACACTGGAGCTAATGATTATCAGCACATTCTATAAATGAAATCATATTCCATACCTCTCTAATAACGGAGGTTGCTGATTAGGATGGATTGACAGAGTTACGTTTTCGATTGGTGTTGTCCCTTCCATTTTTGTGTGTGACAAGGCTTGTTGGAACAGCAGACGCCCGGGTTGCGTGCCTGAGTGATTGCGAAATATACGCTGGTCAAGGGAGATCTGAGCAACTTTTGCTAAACAATGTAGTCACCCATTAACTCTTGTAAGTCTCAATAAATCGTAGGATAATTATTTACAAACTTCTAAAATTGTCCTTCCCGAATAGCCATTGGGAAAACGACACATGTTGTTCTTTCCGCGTTGGATAACGGACTAATAAAGTTTTATGCTCCGTTCTCCAGAGAGGTGAGGTCAGCGGTCTAGTGTGCTTAGAATGTATACCGGAAGTGAGTCTTTCCCGAAATGTCGTCCCCCCTTTTTACTACCTAATGCATAAGAGATATCCAGCTCGATGGTAGAATATGGGAAGTAAATTGAGGTGTTTCCAACATTACTGCTCATATTGTAATTCAATTTATTTGAATAACAAACAATCTGGATACCGCACTGGCCCGGGATCCGGCAGCTCCGATCATGTGACACCTAAACTTTGGACGGGTCACGTGTGCCGATTTTCCTACATAACGCTGAGACCTGGGTATTGTGAGTAACATCCCGACAACAGTGACCTTGAATCTAGGTTGTGGTGGCGAGCCGTTGTGTCTTGAGTGAGTACTCACATTCTGGTAAAACCTAAGCTTGTGAATGCAGTGTGGTAACAAGCGGTATATATACTGATGTCGGTAAATTGTTTTGCTCGTTTTTAGATGGAGCACAACGTGAAAAGTTTGCCGCACTGTATGTCCATGAGGCATGCTAGACTTTCGAGCTACGTAAGTGGTTGTATGTTTGACTTAAGAAGACTTCTGTGATGTGTCTAAAACTGTAGATCATTCGACCCTATGTGCAGGGTGCTTGATCTTCTTTTTAAAGGGGTAATGCATGGATTTTAAGTCTTAGATACGACTCCTTGATAGAAACGTGGACAAATTGCCACCGTATATTCAGGATGTACGTTACGAATTTGTAAATGATTTACAATATAATAGTCCCATTTGTAGATAGTTTTGAAGCGCAGCTAATCGCAGTTTGGGCACAATGTGATATGGGGACCCAGAGGTGATTGGTATTTCCTGTGTTGCATAAGGTTCTGGCTTTTCTGGTCAGTAAGACTGTTTGTTTTATACATAATATCTATGTGCACTGTGTCTTTGTATTGATTTACAGACTCAGTCTCCAGGAGAATCCCAGGAGAACTGTTCGCGGGTAAAAACCGTGAGTCCAATAAGGCAAGATTTGTATCCTTTTTTCACACTTGTGTCCCCACGGTGTGGACGCGCCTTAGCGAGCGTGGACCCCCGGGGGACCTCACTTTTTATAATCTGGTCCTGAAGAAAGCTGAGCATAACACGCAGTATACAGCAGAAACATGTTGACCATCTACACTTGGACACTGGGGTTATAATTAAAACCACCATGTGGCCTTACAGTTTTTAATGTGAACAGCTGTTCCACCCAAAAAGTTTTTTGGGTCCAGCTGTGATCTTTTAACACACACTCACATCACTGAGCACTCACTTGTACAGAAAACACTTATAAAGAAACCCGCTCCGCTGCAATTGCAGGCGACGGAGCACACAGGGGGGACATTCGGTCCCTCCTGTGGGAACCCTATGATGAAGCATGTCACCACTAGGGTGAGTGAGGGTTCTTTTAGGAAATAAGTTTTTTTCTTTGCTAGTCTTATGACCTGTTGAATACGTAAAATAAAGAATTCCTTTCCCTTTTCTCTCCACACTGTGTTTTCCATTAGGTAGGGATTTTTCTGTCTCTTTTGTATTCACAGTTATAGTCACTCTTTCGTTGTTGTAACTTGATATACAGGGGTTGAAGAGTGGCCTCTCAAAACCCTTACTCTCCCGTTGATTATATATGGAAACTGTGATGCCATCCTTCCACAGCATTATTAGTTTTTGCTTCATTGTTTAGAGTACTGTTAAATACATTCCACCATGGAGTGTAGTACTTGAGCTCTCTCCTGTGTACATATCTGTGTTGCCTTCCCACCCAGGTATCCTCAAAATAGTTGAGTAGAGGACTTAGTTTATGTTCATTTGTTTGGTAGTAGGGGCTTTCTATTAATAGATTTCAGTGTTCTGCTACATCAGATATTGGGACATATGCTAGTGCCATTAGCTTTTTAATTTCATATGCAAAATTGCTATTAGTTGCAAATTCTACGTTAAGGGCACAATTACGATGCAGTTAGGAAAGCATTCCCACCTAGGGCCTTATTATGATGCAGTTAGGAAGGCCTCCTAATGACATTTGCTCTTTCTGAATCGGATCAGGAACTTGTCTTTCTGACCGAGGGGCAGATTAAGATGCGGTTAGGAACATAGGCTCCTATAAAAGTCAATGGGAGTCCAACTAAATCGTATCCGTAAGCATCCGGATGCATCATACTCTGGGGCCGTTTCCGATCTGGGTCGGAAAGCACTCTGACCGAGCTGGACCCTGGGTGTTTTCTGACTGACCCGGAACTCCTGCAGTCCGACCGACCGAGTATGATGCAGCTGTATGCTGTCGTAGTCGGTTCCATCGGACTCCCATAGGAGTCATTGGGAGCCGGTCGTATGACGCGCACATGGCCTCCCATAGACTGAACGGGTACGTCGCAGACAACTGCGCCCCCTACAGTGGGTATGCGTCTGTGCCATCCACACCGTACATACCTGTGTTAGGGAGACCCATGGCTCTCCCCCTGTGCCTGAGTCCTAAGACTGTGGGTAACAGGGGGTCCGACGCGGACCCCCAAAGTCCAACTCCGGGAGCTATTGCGAGCCGGACGCTCCGACTCGATCCGGCTGTCCGAATCGATCATCGTACTAGCTCGGTCGTGAAACATCTCTATTGCACGCCACGCTGTGCTTGCGACCAAGTTGTATGGAGCGGTTTGGACTCGGAAACGATTCGGACGGAGATTTCACGCTTGTTTGCATCGTACTTCAAAGTCTGCTAATTCCGAATCCGATTCGGTGCCCTTCCGACCGAGATCATAATTGGCCCCTCTGTCGGTCGGACTCTCCCGATCAAAGTTGGTCGGAAACCATTTCCAAACTGATTTGATCAAGAAGATTTCCTAACCACATCGTAATTAGGCCCTAAGTGTAGATTTATGAAGGTGTCTCAATATGCATTTATTAAAGTGGTAATAGCAAACTTGTATTGGTTTTTTTGGGGTAATTTTTCAGGATGGCTTGTATCATTGACTGTTCAAAGTCTATGATACTTTTTTGGGGATAGCGATTATTAGTTTCTTGCTTTACTTTTGTTAAGTATTATACATAAGTAGTGGTTTGTTTGGTAACAGGGCAAATATAAACGGGATATAGGTATTGTGATACAGTCCATGGATTGTGTTCAATTGGTGTAATGGTGTGGGACATATTTTAAATGTTCCGTCCATCATCCATGTTTGTCGGAGTTGAATATATTATAATACTTTTGTCGTTAGATTTATTGTCATGTAGTAGAAATTGCTCTTCATTATGAGTTACAGTGAGTTCAGGTGGTATTTGAATTTTACTTAAAGCTTTGAGGGTAGCTGGGGTGGTAGCAGTTGATATTTTTGTTCTAGCTATAAGCCTTTTTAACGTTGAGACAGAGGGTAATTGGCCAGTTCCATGTTCTGGAACTCTGGGGAGTACGTCTTTTAGTATTTCAGTAATAGGTTTTTGAGAGCTAGTGTTAGCTTTTTGACACTGGGTCATTTCTGTTGGTGCTTGGCTTTAGTGTTTCTTTTTATTTCTGGAAGAAAAAAATATGATAATTTTAATCAATGTGTTAACAGCATTTTCTGTATTTTGGGGTTTGTGGGCGTTTTGGGTTGGGATTTTTAGTTGTTTTAAATGTTTAATTTAAATGTATGCTTACGTTTTTGGTAAGGTGTTTTTTGATGATCTTTGAAGTTAGTTGAGTGTCTTTTCAGAGTTTCTGTAGAGGAGATATAACTAAAAATAAAATACATTAATTATTTAATTATTGTAAAAAGTGCTTTACAATTTCTTTATACAGTTGTAACATTAAATAGATATTTTACTTACTTTGTGAAGTTGAAATCAGAGCTTTCAATGAGGAAGTCCAATGTTGCAGAAGCAATCCGGCAGAAATTCCCCTTATTCTTCGTTTTGGTGTTGGAGCATAAAATAATGGTACATTTTCTTTAGTTTATATAGTGTTTGCTTAATTGTGCTTTCAACCGTATTGGGTTATTTAAGTTGTAGGTGTTCTTTATTGGTTGTTACTAATGTTTTCAATTAATTTGGCAGTTGTTCTTTATATGGGAAATGCTAATTAATGTTCAGTTAAACTTTTTTTATTCTTACTTTATTTAAAAGTGTAATAGTATATTATTTGTAATTTATATTGCATTGAATGTATAACAAAAGTTATTTATTGTATATATTGTTTTTGTAAGGAGTAATTCATTTGGTGAATTTAATTTATGTTAAAGGTATCTTTTTTGAATTATGATTTATTTAAATTTCATTTTATGTATTTAATATGTTATGTGTGTTTGTGATATTGTTTAGTTTTTTTAATGTCTATTTTGTTATTAAAAATATGTTTAAGGTGTCGATTTTTTATTTTTGGCGATAATTGTGTGTCCTATATTTTTCTTATCAATATTTGGGTCATTTTGTATGTTTATTTAATGTTTTCTATATTAGATATGACAATATTTTGTACTCGATATTAGTGATGTCAATGTTAATATTTAACTATATTTTCGTGTCGATATTTGTGTATTTATTTAAATAAGTATGGTATGTCGCTGAGAGGTCAAGCCGGATGAGTGCTGCTGTTTCCTCACTCCAGGGTGGTCCAGATGTCGTTGGTGGCTCCAATAAATGCTGTTCTGGTGCTGTATTTTTCTCTGAAACCTGATTGAGTGATGTCCAATAGGTGGTGTAGTTCTTTGTGGCTTGTGCCCTGCTTGTTGATGGCCTTCTCTATCACTCTGGTTGGGTAGGAGAGAAGAGAGGCTGGTCAAAAGTTGCTAAATTGGCTCAGGTTTGCTGACTGTTTCTTGAGGAGGGTGTTGACCGCTGCATGCTTCCAGTCTTCCAGAAAGGTTGTGGATATGATTGAGGTGTTGATGATGTGGGTACAGGCGCTGCTGATTAATGATGCTCCAAAACCGTAAATGTCGCAAGAATGCCAGGTTTGAATGAACCGCTGGCTGGCGCACTTAACTATAAAATTATCAAGTTTTTCTCACAATATTTAGGTTATTTGAATAGTCGTTCCAATGAACACATGGCCGCTACAAAACTGAAACTCTCTCCAGTTCCATAGTGGGAATGTGTTCATCACTGATTAACAGGACTGTATTGAGATACCCCTGATGAAGGGTCATGGATGACCCAAAATGCATTGGGTTGTGAAAGTATTACATTTCAAATCACAATACATATAATTAATAATTCTGAAATACAAGTATTATCATAATCAATGTATTGAAAGAAGTGATAAATTACTTTGGATTCATAATTCATTGGAAAGACTATTCAAATCACCAAAATATTGGGAGAAAAACTTGCCAGTTTTATAGTTAAGTGCACCTGTCAGCCAGGCAGCGGTTTATTGAAACCTGGCATTTTTGCGACGTTTAGGACTTTACCACTTCCAGACACAGTGTTAATGACAGGGACGCACACTGAGCAAATCTGAAAAAGTGTACACTTTTGGGAACTTGAGGGCACCAAGGTATTAGTTTTCGCTCCAAGCTTGTAGACATGGTGAGGGCAAGGTTCTCTTAGGGGTCCTGAAAGGATTATCAAAAAGGAGTATGCTGTTCCTGAGCTAGGGAGAGGAGGTTAAGGAAGGTTGTATCCTGTTCCGAAAGTAGAGACAGAGGGTATACCTATTTGGGAAATGGGGCCCTCACATACCCAAGGATGTCATGCTTCATCATAGGGCATGCTCCTCATCAGGCTGACGCTGGAATGCCTATGATGGGCTCTTTATCAGAGATCATTTGTCCCAAGCAGTTTGGTGCAGTATGGGTGAGGGGCCAGAAGGCGTAGATGTGTGAATATAGTGAAAGTGAAGAAAGGATTAAAAATGGTGGCCAGTAGTGCTCCAGAATAACAATTTTAATCAGGTGAGCCCACTGGTCCCTTTTCAAAAAATTTATAGTGGACGTCACTTAGGCAGTAATGTCCAATACTGGCAATGAGTTTGACATGTTTCTTGCCTGTAAGAGTCAGATTGATCTTGCGGCAATTCTTCAGGATCGAAAGTAAAAGATTTATCTACACTGAAGTCAGACCACTGGTACATTCACGTTGTTGGTTCGATAATTGTCTAGTAACCTAACAGTGAGTTGCCTTAATAGGAAGTAGACCAACCTAGAAAAGGAATGAAAATACAATCAATACAATAAAAGCTATTGGCATAACAATTCGTTTTTGTGGAAACCTTCTCTTGATATAGTGGTGATGTGCAAACAAATATTTTGGTACCTAAATAATGTTGTGATGCGGCGCAGTGGCACTTGTGGAATCAAACCAACAAATTAGATGTGGATGATAAACGGGTCACTGAGGAAACTGTATGAGTCAATAACACTCACCCGTTGTGGCGTATTACTAGCTCCCTCCATTCAACGGTGACAGGATGACGCTAAAATACTGTGTCCTGTAAGAATAGTGAAAGCAAGTCAATGCAGCAAAATCGGAACCATGAGATTTATGCCAAGACTATGCTCACTGTCACCAAATATATAATGGGAGACCAGATGGGCTTCTTGGCTCGTATTGAGTCACATAGTCTATTATCAGGAGTACTTACAGTTCTCAGCATTTGCTGAAGCGGACAGCACCTTGAGTGCCGGGAGCCGTGGTAGAGCTCAGTAGATACAGATCCCGTAAGCGCGAACCATGTTTGCGTTGACGGCTCAAGAAAGACTAGCTTGGTATCAAAGCCACCGGGACCGGTATTTGTCTAAAATGGGCGCCATATTAAAAGGATCGGGCATATTAGCCGGGGCAATTACGCAGCTTTAGCGGCACTTTCTGCCGCTAAAGCGGTGTTATTTCTATCGCCCAATCAACAAGCTGTAACTAACAGCTGTTAGCAACAGCTTACTGCCAATAGCGCCTCTTTCAATACTGCTTTGCATGCCATCGATAATAACATGCAAAGTGGGCGTTCCCAACATCAAAGCGACTGAAAACAGTTGGTAACTCACATTCCTTCTATTACCAAGTCCCGCAGAGTGAAACAATAGATCGCGCTAACCACGAATATCACCTGAAAGTTACACCTGCTAAAATCATGCATATAATGGGAGGTGGATTATGGGGTTATGTCCACATGGCCGTATCAGCAAGCATTTCGCTGTATTGCCAGGATGTTTGCTGGTTTTTCAGCAATGTCTGGCCGTTTTTCACGCTATCACTGGAATATTTAACGCCATAGCACTATTCGTTGCTAATACAGCATTAGAGTGGCGAAATATTCCAGCGATATCCGGCGATACAACTATTCGCGCTAAGCTCGCTCTGCAAGGTTTATCGCAGTTTTTTGGTAATATGGCCTATGTTTTTAGACATATGGAGGGAAAGAATTCTCAGACATGTGTGGGTGCTGATATTTATGGAGAGAGTACACATGCTTTATTATAACTCAGGGCATTGGTGGCTTAAAAAGGACTCGTACCGCGCCACAGCCACTATGAACGGAGTTCGTAAAAAATGGGCTCCATATTGGTAGTTTGTTTTCTAACACACAGAGACAAGGAATATTCAAAGAACCAGAAATGTGTCAGTGCTAGTATGCGTGGAAGGCACACATATTTGTATAACTCAGGGCATAGATGCGAGCTATTGGTGTAAGTCAGGTAAACGGTCATCAAAGGCTAATGCAACGACTTGGTAAGTTGTGAGTAGAGAACACTAGTACCCAAAAGATGGCTTTGTGATATTCCATAAAGACCGTGTAAGGGATAAAGGTTACATTAACCTGGTTGACACATGATGTTCAGCCCGTGCACACACTGGGTGCCCGGGTGTGTGTAGTACTCAAGATGGGCGGATACATGGTAGTGGCTAAACCAAGAGTGAGCAGGGTCCCAGTCATGTGGTGAATAAGTACAAGTATTTTAAGATACAGTGGTTCCTAGGGAAACAGGGATATATGCACATAAATTAATATAGGCCCAATCAGTAGTATATTGATTAAACTTGTCCAGCCGGACAGAGGTCTGATATTGAATATTTACCACATTTTTAAAACATTTTAACAAACAAAATACAGAAGGTGGGACACAACCCTGCATCCTACTACAAAAACAGAGACAAACAGTTAGGAAACATTTAAGGAGCTCAGGCAATGCTCACGGTTTGTTATAGAAAAAATCCTTAATGCAATAAACAAATCGAAAGGGACATCTTTACATGGTCAATAATACTATTTCAAGTAATGCATAAGGTGTTTTATGGTGTCGACGGCTTTTCGATCCAGGTAAACAATGCGTGGATCATTATCAGGACAATGAATTAAGCATGCCTGAATATTATTGCCTCAGATAATTGTAACGTCCAATTGTAGGACCAAATTCCAGGGAAACAAGTCAGGCTCAATTAAGTGGTGCTCCGGCGGCAGCGGCGGGGAATGGAAGATGTGGTTTCAGAGCCACAATTGTGTGCTCGTGGGAACATCTAGTTGTGTGCAATCCTCTCAGGGATTGAGGCGCGACTACAGGGGCAAGGTGAGAGCCTCAAACATGTGCTCTTGCTGCGTAATAGCCTGGTTCCGTGATTCTCGCGGAGCTGTGCAGGGGGTCAGCTTCCGTCAATGCTGGAGGGTTAAGTACAAGGGCATTGTAAGTACAATGTACAGAAGCAGTGGAGTAGGGTCTCATATCCCAACGATGGGAGGACAAAAATCACAGCCAACAAGGTATAGTAGAGCAGATGGTGTGGTGAACTGCTATGAGTTGGAGTGCAATGGATTCCTCACCTATTTACTTCGGACCATGGTATATTTTCGTTAAGACTGCTGGTGTCCGTGGACAGTCTGAAAATCCAGCGTTGTTCAATTCTGAATAATGCCTGTTTACATAGATGAGGTTGGGTCTCCAGAATGGTCCACTTGAGAGTGTCTGGTGTGTGCCTCATTTCCTCAAAATATAAATAAAGACTTGTGCGGCGTTTGTGGCAACGTATGTTGCTATGGTGTTCCATGATCCTGGTTTTAGCCATTCTCTTAGTCATACCTATGAAGTGAAGCTGGCATGGGTATGTCAGTATGTAGATGGAATTACTCGTGTTGCAATTGGTATGCTTTAGTGTTAGCTCTTTCGTGGGCTCTGTCAGGTGACATAATGTACACGATCCCCAGGGGTAATGGCCCATGACTGGGGGAAGGTTCCACAGGGAACCTTGTGCTGTTGCAGTGGACATTTTAGGACTGGTGTGAACTAGGAGATCTTTCAGGTTACTAGTCCGTTTGAAAGCAAACCATGGTCTCAGAATAGTGAGGTCACCTGTTTGGAGAATACCCCAATGTTTGAGGATAATCTTTTTTATCCAAATTGAATTCCGGAGTGAAAATGTTTACAAATATGAAAGGATCATCTGATGTAGATTTGTTGGTGTTATAATCTAACAGTGCCTCTCTGTTATTGTTTCATGCTTGCTTTTTAGCTCTGTTGATGTGACCTGTGGGGTAGTCTGGTTGCTTCAATTTGGTTGCAAGTTTATTAGCCTCTGTCTCATAGTCTTGCAAAGTACTGAGGTTGCACCCTGAAAGGATTGCCTGCATGATCGTCGCTGTATCTTCTCTGGTGAGAGTTTTCCATTCAGTCAGGTGTTCACTTTACTTGTTGATAAGGAGTTTACCGAAAAAATTGGTAGGTAGCATGTTGAACTGTATGAAATATGTAACATGTTATGTACATAGTTTAAAACGTCTTAGTAAGTATGGACATTTACATTGAAGCACACTTCGAGAAAATTACGTTAGATGATGTTCGTCAGAAAAGAGTCTCCCATTCTACCATAGATTTTTCCTAATTGTAGCCATTCAATAAGAAGAGGCCACAAATGAATAGCAAGATTGTATCTTCAGCACTGGTTACACCTATTTACAAAGAATGTGCCTTCTTTTTTATAACAAGTTAATCCTCCACATTGTGGAAAGATCTTTATTTGACCCAATATCCAATGTCATTAACACTTAACTTGCACAGATCCAATTAATTTGTAGGCTTTTTTTAGTTTTGAGAGGATGTTTGGCTATATTCATGCCCCTTTACTCTGCGTTGTAAGCCATGCCATGGTTTAAGCCAATGTTTTGCTTCTCTTTTCTCAACCTAGAAAATTGGATTTATCAATGACTTTGGATCACATCATTTCTGGACCTGAGAAAAAAGTATTACATAAAATTATGAGAAATTTCACAAAATCCTTTAAAAAAAAATTACAGTATTTCATACACAAATTGAATGCACAGCAGGCCTCTCGTTAAAAAATGACTTGCAATTAAAGGAAAAGGCTGGTAGGAGTAAAATGTGTCTCCCAAATTATTTTTTTTGCTTGAACCAAGTTTCCACTAAAACAAAATGGTGCAAAAATTTTCAGCAGTGAAATTTGTACAATTTTGCATATTTTGCATAATACGAAATACACAAATGTTGCAAATTTTACAGGAGTAATAAACATTTTGCATGTATAATAATTTCCTACTTTGATCAGGTAAACACAAGGAGATGATGGACCGAGAGCTGAAACTTTTCAGACACTCACCCCCAGTAACAGATCTGGGTTGAATCCATCATCGTTCTTTAGCTCACTTTGCCTCCCCAGTTCAGACACAGCCATATGCAAATCACATCTTGACCCTGTGCCTCATGGGAACAGTCCAGCCCAAACTGCCAAGTCATGCCTTCACTGGAATGGGAACAAGCATCCTGGGACCGGTTTCTGGTTTACAGCCGTCACCAGCCAGACCAGCTTGAATCAAGTGGCAAAGTGAGCAAGGGAACCACGTCTGGGCATACCCTGCCAACTTAGGGCGAACAAAGCAAACACAAGGAATGCACAGCAGGCCTCTCGTTAAAAAATGACTTGCAATTAAAGGAAAAGGCTGGTAGGAGTAAAATGTGTCTCCCAAATTATTTTTTTTGCTTGAACCAAGTTTCCACTAAAACAAAATGGTGCAAAAATTTTCAGCAGTGAAATTTGTACAATTTTGCATATTTTGCATAATACGAAATACACAAATGTTGCAAATTTTACAGGAGTAATAAACATTTTGCATGTATAATAATTTCCTACTTTGATCAGGTAAACACAAGGAGATGATGGACCGAGAGCTGAAACTTTTCAGACACTCACCCCCAGTAACAGATCTGGGTTGAATCCATCATCGTTCTTTAGCTCACTTTGCCACCCCAGATCAGACTCAGCCATATGCAAATCACGTCTTGATCCTGTGCCTCATGGGAACAGTCCAGCCCAAACTGCCAAGCCATATCTTCACCGGAACGGAAACCAGCATCCTGGGAAACCAGCATCCGGTTTCTGGCTAACAGCCGTCCTCAGCCAGGCTAGCTTGAATCTAGTGGCAAAGTGAGCAAGCAACCCTCATCTGGGCTTACCCTGCCAACTTATGGTGAACAAAACAAACACAAGGAGATGATGGATGGAGCGCTGAAACCTTTCAGACACTCACCCCCAGTCACAGATCTGGGTTGAATGCATCATTGTTCTTTAGCTCACTTTGCCACCCCAATTCAGACTCAGCCATATGGAAATCAGTCTTGATCCTGTGCCTCATGGGAACAGTCCAGCCCGAACTGCCAAGCCAAGTCTTTACTGGAACGGAAACAAGCATCCTGCGACTGGTTTCTGGCTAAGAGTCGTCATCATCCAGGCTAAATTGAATCCAGTGGCAAAGTGAGCAAGTGACCCACGTCTGGGAATACCCTGCCAACTTAGGGCGAACAAAGCAAAGACAAGGAGATGATGGACGGAGTGGTGAAACTTTTCAGACACTCACCCCAAGTCACAGATCTGGTTTGAATCCATCATCGTTCTTTAGCTCACTTTGCCACCCCAGTTCTGATACAGCCATATGCAAATCAGTCTTGACCCTGTGCCACATGGGAACAGTTCAGCACGAACAGCCAAGCCATGTCTTCACTGGAATGGAAACAAGCATCCTGGGACCGGTTTCTGGCTAACAGGTATCATCAGACAGGCTAGCTTGAATCCCGTGGCAAAGTGAGCAAGTGACCCACATCTGGGCATACCCTGCCAACTTCGGACAAACAAAGCAAACACAAGTAGATGATGGGTGGAGAGCTTAAACTTTTCAGACACTCACACCCCCAGTCACAGACCTGGGTTGAATCCATCACTGTTCTTTAGCTCACTTTGCCACCCCAGTTCAGACACAGCCATATGCAAATCACGTTGTGAATCTGTACTTCAAGGGAACAGTCCAGCCCAAACTGCCAAGCCATGTCTTCACTGGAACAGAAACAAGCATCCTAGGACCGCTTTCTGGCTAACAGCTGTCATCAGCCAGGCTAGCTTGAATCCAGTGGCAAAATGAGAAAGTGACCCACATCTGGGCATACCCTGCCAACTTAGGACGAACAAAGCAAACACAAGGAGATGACGGACAGAGCGCTTAAACTTTTGAGACACTCACATCACAGTTCTTTAGCTCACTTTGCCACCCCAGTTCAGACACAGCCATATGCAAATTTTTCTTGACCCTCTGCCTCATGGGAACAGTCCAGCCAGAACTGCCAAGCCATGTCTTCACTGGAACGGAAACAAGCACCCTGAGACCGGTTTCTGGCTAACAGCCGTCATCAGCCAGACTAGCTTGAATCCAGTGACAAAGTGAGCAAGGGACCAGTGTCTGGACACACCCTGCAACTTAGGGCAAACAAAGCAAACACAAGGAGATGATGGACAGAGCACTGAAACTTTTCAGACACTCACCCCCAGTCACAGATCTGGGTTGAACCCATCACTGTTCTTTAGCTTACTTTGCCACCCCAATTCAGACACAGCCATATGCAAATCAGTCTTGATCCTGTGCCTTATGGGAACAGTCCAGCCCGAACTGTCAAGCCAAGTCTTTACTGGAACGGAAACAAGCATCCTGCGACTGGTTTATGGCTAACAGTCGTCATCAGCCAGGCAAGCTTAAATCTAGTGGCAAAGTGAGCAAGTGACCCACGTCTGAGAATACCCTGCCAACTTAGAGCGAACAAAGCAAAGACAAGGAGATGATGGACGGAGTGCTAAACTTTTCAGACACTCACCCCTAGTCACAGATCTGGGTTGAATCCATCATCGTTCTTTAACTCACTTTGCCACCCCAGTTCTGACACAGCCATATGCAAATCAGTCTTGACCATGTGCCACATGGGAACAGTCCAGCCCGAACTGCCAAGCCAAGTCTTTACTGGAACGGAAACAAGCATCCTGCGACCGGTTTCCGGCTAACAGTCGTCATCAGCCAGGCCAGCTTGAATCCAGTGGCAAAGTGAGCAAGGGACCCGCGTCTGGGCATACCCTGCCAACTTAGGACGAACAAAGCAAACACAAGATGATGGACGGAGCGCTCAAACTTTTCAGACACTCACCCCCAGTCACAGATCTGGGTTGAATCCATCACCGTTCTTTAGCTCATTTTGCCACCCAAGTTCAGAAGCAGCCATATGCAATTCACGTCTTGACCCTGTGCATCATGGGAACAGTTGAGCCCTAATTGCCAAGCCATGTCTTCACTGGAACAGAAACAAGCATTCTGGTACTGGTTTCTGGCTAACAGCCATCACCAGCTAGGTTAACTTGAATCCAGTGGCAAAGTGGGCAAGGGACCCACATCTCGGCATACCCGGCCAACTCAGGGCGAACAGAACAAACACAAGGATATGATGGACGGAGTGCTGAAACTTTTCCGACACTCACCTACAGTCACAGATCTGGGTTGAATCCATCATCGTTCTTTAGCTCCCCAAAATCTGTTCTCCCCCCAGCTATGGTGGCCCCCAAATGAGGAAATCCCGCCAAAAACAGTACTATCCGCACGTAACCTGGGAGTCAGATTTGATGAAAAACTCTGTTTTAAACAACAGTGAATGCAGTGGCAGGATCGTGTTTCAACATCATACGTGGTCTTCGAAAGTTTTTTAACTTCATCCCTTTGGAAGCAAAGAAGACAGTTGCAGTGGCACTAATTTCATCACGTTTAGACTACTGCAACAGCATATATGCAGGAGTGAATAAATCTACCCTGCACAGGTTGCAGGCTGTCCAAAATGCCGCTGCACGCCTGGTGCTTAATCTTCCAAGGAGATCTTCTGCTTCTGCTGCCTTAAAACAGTTACACTGGCTCCCCATACACAAGCGAGTGCTCTTTAAGATACTGGTAATTACTTTTAGAGCATACCACAAAAAAGGGCCTAAATATCTGCTCCCACGGTTCAAGCCGTACATACCAAGTCGGAGCTTGAGGTCATCAGACATGTGTCTCCTAACAGTCCCCAGATTTAGACTAGCCACCAAAGGAGGAAGATCTCTTGCTGTCCTTGGTACTAAAGCCTGGAATAAACTCCCACAAAGCTTACGGCAAATCCCCACTGAAATCGAATTCAGGAAAGCCCTGAAAACCTGGATTTTTAATCTACCAGACATGGCTAGTAAACAGTTAGTCTAGGCTCAAATAAACCTTCAGGTATTTTGAAATTTATGTGAGTAGTATTTCCGGCCCACCATTCTAGGCCACGGTTTTTACAGCGCCAAGATGCTCCGTGGAGCGATAGCATGCGCTTTATAAAAACTATTTTACAATTACAATTACAATTACCACTCCAGTTCAGCTACAGCCATATGCAAATCACGTCTTGACCCTGTGCCTCATGGGAACAGTCCAGCCCAAACTGCCAAGCCATGCCTTCTCTGGAACGGAAACAAGCATCCTGGGACCGGTTTCTGGTTTACCGCCGTTACCAGCCAGGCTAGCTTGAACCAAGTGGCAAAGTGGGCAAGGGACCCACATCTCGGCATACCCGGCCAACTCAGGGCGAACAAAACAAACACAAGGATATGATGGACGGAGTGCTGAAACTTTTCCGACACTCACCTACAGTCACAGATCTGGTTTGAATCCATCATCGTTCTTTAGCTCACTTTGCCACCCCAGTTCTGACACACCCATATGCAAATCAGTCTCGACCCTGTGCCACATGGGAACAATTCAGCCCGAACTGCCAAGCCATGTCTCCACTGGAATGGAAGCAAGCATGCTGGGACCAGTTTCAGGCAAACAGCTGTCATCAGACAGGCTAGCTTGAATCCCGTTGCAAAGTGAGCAAGTGACCCAAGTCTGGGCATACCCTGCCAACTTAGGACGAACAAAGCAAACACAAGTAGATGATGGGCGGAGAGCTTAAACTTTTCAGACACTCACCCCCAGTCACAGACCTGGGTTGAATCAATCACTGTCCTTTAGCTCACTTTGCCACCCCAGTTCAGACACAGCCATATGCAAATCACGTTGTGACTCTCTACTTCAAGGGAACAGTCCAGCCCAAACTGCCAAGCCATGTCTTCACTGGAACAGAAACAAGCATCCTAGGACCGGTTTCTGGCTAACAGCCGTCATCAGCCAGACTAGCTTGAATCCAGTGACAAAGTGAGCAAGGGACCCGCGTCTGGACACACCCTGCAACTTAGGGCGAACAAAGCAAACACAAGGAGATGATGGACAGAGCGATGAAACTTTTCAGATACTCACCCCCAGTAACAGATCTGGGTTGAACCCATCACTGTTCTTTAGCTCACTTTGCCACCCCAATTCAGACACAGCCATATGCAAATCAGTCTTGATCCTGTGCTTTTTGGGAACATTCCAGTCTGAACTGCCAAGCCAAGTCTTTACTGGAACGGAAACAAGCATCCTGCGACTGGTTTCTTGCTAACAGTCGTCATCAGCCAGGCTAGCTTAAATCCAGTGGCAAAGTGAGCGAGTGACCCACGTCTGGGAATACCCTGCCAACTTAGAGCGAACAAAGCAAAGACAAGGAGAGGATGGACGGAGTGCTAAACTTTTCAGACACTCACCCCTAGTCACAGATCTGGCTTGAATCCATCATCGTTCTTTAACTCACTTTGCCACACCAGTTCTGACACAGCCATATGCAAATCAGTCTTGACCCTGTGCCACATGGGAACAGTTCAGCCCAAACTGCCAAGCCATGTCTTCACTGGAATAGAAACAAGCATCCTGGTACTGGTTTCTGGCTAACAGCCATCACCAGCTAGGTTAACTTGAATCCAGTGGCAAAGTGGGCAAGTGACCCACATCTTGGCATACCCGGCCAACTTAGGGCGAACAGAATAAACACAAGGATATGATGGACGGAGTGCTGAAACTTTTCAGACACTCATCTTCAGTCACAGATCTGGGTTGAATCCATAATCGTTCTTTAGCTCACTTTACCACCCCAATTCAGACACAGCCATATGCAAATCAGTCTTGACCCTGTGCCTCATGGGAACAGTCCAGCCCGAACTGTGAAGCCTTGTCTTCACTGGAACGGAAACAAGCATACTGGACCGGTTTCTGGCTAACAGCCGTCACCAGCAAGGCTAGCTTGAATTCAGTGGCTAAGTGAGCGAGGGACCCACTTCTGGGCATACCATTCCTACTAAAGGCAAACAAAGCAAACACATGGAGATGATGGACGGAGGACCTGGCTTGACAGTTAAGGGCTGGACTGTTCACATCAGGCAAAGGTTCAGGACTGATTTGCATATGGCCAAGTCTAAACTGTGGTGGCATGACGAGCAAAAGAATGATGGATTAACCCCAGATCTCTCGTCTGGGGTTGAATGTTTTGATTTGTTTTGCATTCCGTCCATAAATTGTGTGTCTTTTGCTTCATCACCCTAAGTGCGCTGCGCCAGGCATGCCCAGGCGTGGGTCCTGTAACTGGTCCAAGGATGCTTGTTTCTGGTCCAGGGAGAACCAGGCCTGGCAGTTCGAGCTGGACTGGTCCCAAGAGGCACAGGGTCGAGACTGATTTGCATATGGCCAGGTCTAAACTGGGGAGGCATGATGAGCAAAGGAATGATGGATTTAACCCAGATCTCTCGACTGGGGGTGAATATTTTGATTTGTTCTGGATTACCTCCATCAAATATGTGTCTTTTGATTCTCAAAGTAAGTGCTCCAGGTATGCCCCTAAGTGGGTCCTGGGCTAACGGTACCATTGGAATCGGCTATTCTGGCTGAAGAGGGGTGAAACCCCGAAACCGGTCCATGGTGTTTGTTTCCGGTCCAGGAAGGACCTAGCTTGGCAGTTCGAGCTGGACTTTTCCCATGATGCACAGGGTCAAGACTGATTTGCATATGGCCAGGTCTAAACTGGGGTGGCATGGTGAGCAAAAGAATGATGGATTTAACGCAGATCTCTTTATTGGTGGTGAACGTTTTGATTTGTTCTGCATTCCATCCATCAATTGTGTGTATGCCCAGATGTGGGTCCTGGACTCACTGTGCCACTGGAATTAAGCTATCCTGAAGAGGTTTGAAACCCCAAAACCAGTCCTA
This sequence comes from Lissotriton helveticus, assembly GCF_964261635.1. NCBI lineage: Eukaryota > Metazoa > Chordata > Amphibia > Caudata > Salamandridae > Lissotriton > Lissotriton helveticus. Next base: position 743,462,597 of record NC_136059.1, on the reverse strand, counting down.
GGATGCTTGTTTCCGGTCCAGGGAGCACCTCACTTGGTAGTTCTGGCTGGACTGTTCCCATGAGGCACAGTGTCAAGACTGATTTGCATAGGACCAGTTCTAAACTGGAGTGGCATGGTGAGCAAAAGAATGACTAATGAATCCAGATCTATTGACTGGTGGTGAATGTTTTAAATTGGTCTGCATTCCAACCATCAATTGTGTGTTTTTTTCTTTCTTGCCCTAAATGCGCCAAGCATACCAAGACATGGGTCCTGGGCTCACTGCGCCACTGGAATCAAGCTATCCTGGCTGAAGAGGGGTGAAACCCAATAACCGGTCCTAGGTACTTGTTTCTGGTCCAGGAAGGACCTAGTTGGCAGTTTGAGTTGGACTGTTCCCATGAGGCACAGGGTCAAGACTGATTTGCATATGGCAAGGTCTAAACTGGAGTGGAATGGTGAGCAAAAGAATGATGGATTTAACCCAGATCTCACGACTGGGGGTGAATGTTTTGATTTGTTCTGCATTCCGTCCTTCAAATGTATGTCTTTTGCTTTCTCGCCCTAAGTGCGCCAGTTATGCCCAGATGTGGGTCCTAGACTCACTATGCCACTGGATTCAAGCTCTCCTGGCTGAAGAGGGGTGTAACCCCAAAACCAGTCCTAGAATGCTTCTTTCTGGTCCAGGGAGGACCTGACTTGGTAGTTCGGTCTGAACTGTTCCCATGAGTCACAAGGTCAAGACTGGTTTGCATATAACCAGGTCTAAACTGAGATGGCAAGGTGAGCAAAAGAATGATGGATTTAACCCAGATCTCTTTATTGGTGGTGAAGGTTTTGATTTGTTCTGCATTCCGTCCATCAATTGTGTGTCTTTTGCTTTTTCGCCCTAAGTGCGCCAGGTATGCCCAGACCTGGGTCCTGCGCTCACTGTTTACTCTGGAATCAAGCTATCCTGGCAGAAGAAGGATGAAACTCTGAAACCGGTCATAGGATGCTTGTTTCCGGTCCAGGGAGGACCTGGCTTGGCAGTTCAGGCTGGACTGTTTCCATGGGGCACAGGGTCAAGACTGATTTGTATATGGCCAGGTTTAAACTGGGGTGACATGGAGATCAAAAGAATGATGGATTTACCCAGATCTCTTGACTGGGGGTAAATGTTTTTTATTTGTTCTGCATTCCGACGATCAATTGTGTGTCTTTTGCTTTCTTGCCCTTAGTACGCCAGGCATGCCCAGTCGTGGGTCCTGGGTTCACCGTGCCACTGGAATCAAACTATCCTAGCTGAAGAGGGGTGAAACCCCGAAACAGGTCCTAGATGGTTGTTTCCGGTCCAGGAAAGACTTATTTGGCGGTTCGAGCTAAGCTGTTCCCATGAGGCACTGGGTCAAGACTGATTTGCAAATGGCCAGATCTGAACTGGGGTGGCATGGCGAGCAAATAAATTATGGATTTAACCCAGATCTCCTAATTGGAGGTGAATGTTGTGATTTGTTCTGCATTCCGTCCAACAATTGTGTGTAATTTGCTTTCTCGCCCTAAGTGCACCAGGTATGCCCAGACATGAGTTCTGGGCTAACTGTGCCACTGGAATAAAGCTATCCTGTCTGAAGAGGGGTGAAATCCTGAAACTGGTCCTAGGATGCTTGTTTCCGGTCCCGGGAAGACCTAGCTTGGCAATTCGGTCTGGACTGTTCTCATGAGGCACATGGTCAAGACTGATTTGCATATGGCCAGTTCTAAACTGGGTTACCATGGTGAGCAAAAGAATGATGGATTTAACACAGATCTTTTGATTGGTGGTGAACGTTTTGATTTGTTCTGCATTCCATCCATCAATTGTGTGTATGCCCAGATGTGGGTCCTGGACTCACTGTGCCACTGGAATTAAGCTATCCTGAAGAGGGTTGAAACCCCAAAACCAGTCCTAGGATGCTTGTTTCTGGTCCAGGGAGCACCTGACTTGGTAGTTCTGGCTGGCCTGTTCCCATGAGGAACAGGGTTACGACTGATTTGCTTCTGGCCAAGTCTAAACTGGAGTGGCATGGTGAGCAAAAGAATGACTAATGAATCCAGATCTCTTGACTGGTGGTGAATGTTTTAATTTGTTCTGCATTCCAACCATCAATTGTGTGTTTTTTGCTTTCTCGCCCTAAATGCGACAAGCATACCAAGACATGGGTCCTGGGCTCACTGTGCCACTGGAATCAAGCTATCCTGGCTGAAGAGGGGTGAAACCCAATAACCGGTCCTAGGTGCTTGTTTCTGGTCCAGGAAGGACCTAGTTGGCAGTTTGAGTTGGACTGTTCCCATGAGGCACAGGGTCAAGACTGATTTGCATATCGCAAGGTCTAAACGGGAGTGGAATGGTGAGCAAAAGAATGATGGATTTAACCCAGATCTCTTGACTGGGGGGGAATGTTTTCATTTGCTCTGCATTCCGTCCGTCAAATGTGTGTCTTTTGCTTTCTCGCCCTAAGTGCGCCAGGTATGCCCAGATGTGGGTCCTAGACTCACTATGCCACTGGATTCAAGCTCTCCTGGCTGAAGAGGAGTGTAACCCCAAACCCAGTCCTAGGATGCTTCTTTCCGGTCCAAGGAGGTCCTGACTTGGTAGTTCGGTCTGAAGTGTTCCCATGAGGCACAGTGTCAAGACTGATTTGCATATGACCAGTTCTAAACTGGGATGGCATGGTGACCAAAATAATGATGGATTATACCCAGATCTTTTTATTGGTGGTGAAGGTTTTGATTTGTTCTGCATTCCGTCCATCAATTGTGTGTCTTTTTCTTTTTCGCCCTAAGTGTGCCAGGTATACCCAGACCTGGGTCCTGCGCTCACTGTTTACTCTGGAATCAAGCTATCCTGGCAGAAGAAGGATGAAACTCTGAAACCGGTCATAGGATGCTTGTTTCCGGTCCAGGGAGGACCTGGCTTGGCAGTTCGGGCTTGACTGTTTCCATGGGGCACAGGGTCAAGACTGATTTGCACATGGCCGGTTTAAACTGGGGTGGCATGGAGAGCAAAAGAATGATGGATTCACCCAGATCTCTTGACTGGGTGTAAATGTTTTTTATTTGTTCTGCATTCCGACGATCAATTGTGTGTCTTTTGCTTTCTCGCCCTAAGTGTGCCAGGTATGCCCATATGTGGGTCCTAGACTCACTATGCCACTGGATTCAAGCTCTTCTGGCTGAAGAGGGGTGTAACCCCAAAACCAGTCCTAGAATGCTTCTTTCCGGTCCAGGGAGGACCTGACTTGGTAGTTCGGTCTGAACTGTTCCCATGAGTCACAAGGTCAAGACTGATTTGCATATGACCAGGTCTAAACTGGGATGGCATGGTGAGCAAAAGAATGATGGATTGAACCCAGATCTCTTTATTGGTGGTGAAGGTTTTGATTTGTTCTGCATTCCGTCCATTCCGTGTGTCTTTTGATTTTTCGCCCTAAGTGCGCCAGGTATGCCCAGACCTGGGTCCTGCGCTCACTGTTTACTCTGGAATCAAGCTATCCTGGCAGAAGAAGGATGAAACTCCGAAACTGGTCATAGGATGGTTGTTTCCAGTCAAGGGAGGACCTGGCTCGGTTGTTCGGGCTGGACTGTTTCCATGGGGCACAAGGTCAAGACTGATTTGCATATGACCAATTTTAAACTGGGGTGGCATGGAGAGCAATAGAATGATGAATATAACCCAGATTTCTTGACTGGGGGTAAATGTTTTTTATTTGTTCTGCATTTCAGCTTTCTCGCCCTTAGTGCGCCAGGCATGCCCAAACCTGTGTCCTGGGCTCACTGTGCCACTGGAATCAAGCTATCCTGGCTGAAGAGGGGGAAAAGCCCGAAACCAGTCCTAGAGGCTTGTTTCCAGTCCAGGAAGGACCTAGCTTGGCAGCTCGAGCTGGACTGTTCCCATGAGGCACTGGGTGAAGACTGATTTGCAAATGGCCAGATCTGAACTGGAGTGGCATGGCGAGCAAAACAATTATGGATTTAACCCAGATCTCTTAATTGGGGTGAATGTTGTGATTTGTTCTGCATTCCGTCCAACCAATGTGTGTAATTTGCTTTCTCGCCCTAAGTGCACCAGGTATGCCCAGACATGAGTTCTGGGCTAACTGTGCCACTGGAATAAAGCTTTCCTGTCTGAAGAGGGGTGAAATCCTGAAACCAGTCCTAGGATGCTTGTTTCCGGTCCCGGGAAGACCTAGCTTGGCAATTCTGGCTGTACTGTTCTCATGAGGCACATGGTCAAGACTGATTTGCATATGGCCAGTTCTAAACTGGGTTACCATGGTGAGCAAAAGAATGATCGATTTAACACAGATCTCTTGATTGGGGGTGAACATTTTGATTTGTTCGCATTTCATCCATCAATTGTGTGTATGCCCAGATGTTGGTCCTGGACTCACTGTGCCACTGGAATTAAGCTATCCTGAAGAGGGTTGAAACCCCAAAACCAGTCCTAGGATGCTTGTTTCCGGTCCACGGAGCACCTGACTTGGTAGTTCTTGCTGGACTGTTCCCATGAGGAACAGGGTTATGACTGATTTGCTTCTGGCCAGGTCTAAACTGGAGTGGCATGGTGAGCAAAAGAATGAATAATGAATCCAGTTCTCTTGACTGATGGTGAATGTTTTAATTTGTTCTGCATTCCAACCATCAATTGTGTGTTTTTTGCTTTCTCGCCCTAAATGCGCCAAGCATACCAAGACGTGGGTCCTGGGTTCACTGTGCCACTGGATTCAAGCTATCCTGGCAGAAGAGGCGTGAAACCCAATAACCGGTCCTAGGTGCTTGTTTCTGGTCCAGGAAGGACCTAGTTGGCAGTTTGAGCTGGACTGTTCCCAGGAGGCACAGGGTCAAGACTGATTTGCATATGGCCAGGTCTAAACTGGAGTGGAATGTTGAGCAAAAGAATGATGGATTTAACCCAGATCTCTCGACTGGCGGTGAATGTTTTGATTTGTTCTGCATTCCGTCCTTCAAATGTGTGTCTTTTGCTTTCTCGCCCTAAGTGCGCCAGGTATGCCCAGATGTGGGTCCTAGCCTCACTATGCCACTGGATTCAAGCTCTCCTGGCTGAAGAGGGGTGTAACCCCAAAACCAGTCCTAGGATGCTTCTTTCCGGTCCAGGGAGGACCTGCCTTGGTAGTTTGGTCTGAACTGTCCCCATGAATCACAAGGTCAAGACTGATTTGCATATGACCAGGTCTAAACTGGGAGGGCATGGTGAGCAAAAGAATGACGGATTCAACCCAGATCTCTTTATTGGTGGTGAAGGTTTTGATTTGTTCTGCATTTCGTCCATCAATTGTGTGTCTTTTGCTTTTTCGCCCTAAGTGCGCCAGGTTTACCCAGACCTGGGTCCTGCGCTCACTGTTTACTCTGGAATCAAGCTATCCTGGCAGAAGAAGGATGAAACTCTGAAACCGGTCATAGGATGCTTGTTTCCGGTCCAGGGAGGACCTGGCTTGGCAGTTCGGGCTGGACTGTTTCCATGGGGCACAGGGTCAAGACTGATTTGCATATGGCCGGTTTAAACTGGGGTGGCATGGAGAGCAAAGGAATGATGGATTCACCCAGATCTCTTGACTGGGGGTAAATGTTATTTATTTGTTCTGCATTCTGACGATCAATTGTGTGTCTTTTGCTTTTTCGCCCTTAGTGCACCAGGCATGCCCAGACGTGGGTCCTGGGCTCACTGTGCCACTGGAATCAAGCTATCCTAGCTGAAGAGGGGTGAACCCCCGAAACAGGTCCTAGATGGTTGTTTCCGGTCCAGGAAAGACTTAGTTGGCAGTTCGAGCTGAACTGTTCCCATGAGGCACAGGGTCAAGACTGATTTGCATATGGCCAGGTCTAAACTGGGGTGGCATGGTGAGCAAAAGTATGATGGATTTAACCCAGATCTCTTCATTGGTGGTGAATGTTTTGATTTGATCTGCATTCCGTCCATCAATTGTGTGTCTGTTGCTTTGTCGCCCTAAGTGTGCCAGGTATGCCCAGACCTGTGTCCTGGGCTCACTGAGCCACTGGAATCAAGCTATAATGGCTGAAGAGGGGGGAAAGCCCGAAACCAGTCCTAGGTTATTGTTTCCAGTCCAGGAAAGACCTAGCTTGGCAGCTCGAGCTGGACTGTTCCCATGAGGCACTAGGTCAAGACTGATTTGCAAATGGCCAGATCTGAACTGGGGAGGCATGCCGAGCAAAAAAATTATGGATTTAACCCAGATCTCTTAATTGGGGGTGAATGTTGTGATTTGTTCTGCATTCCGTCCAACAATTGTGTGTAATTTGCTTTCTTGCCCTAAGTGCACCAGGTATGCCCAGACATGAGTTCTGGGCTAACTGTGCCACTGGAATAAAGCTATCCTGTCTGAAGAGGGGTGAAATCCTGAAACCGGTCCTAGGATGCTTGTTTCCGGTACCGGGAAGACCTAGCTTGGCAATTCGGGCTGGACTGTTCTCATGAGGTACATGGTCAAGATTGATTTGCATATGGACAGTTCTAAACTGGGTTACCATGGTGAGCAAAAGAATGATGGATTTAACACAGATCTCTTGATTGGGGGTGAACGTTTTGATTTGTTCTGCATTCCATCCATCAATTGTGTGTATGCCCAGATGTGGGTCCTGGACTCACTGTGCCTCTGGAATTAAGCTATCCTCAAGAGGGTTGAAACTCCAAAACCTGTCCTAGGATTCTTGTTTCCGGTCCAGAGAGCACCTGACTTGGTAGTTCTGGCTGGACTGTTCCCATGAGGAACAGGGTTAGGACTGATTTGCTTAAGGCCAGGTCTAAACTGGAGTGGCATGGTGAGCAAAAGAATGACTAATGAATCCAGATCTCTTGACTGGTGGTGAATGTTTTAATTTGTTCTGCATTCCAACCATCAATTGTGTGGTTTTTTTCCTTTCTCGCCCTAAATGCGCCAAACATACCAAGACTTGGGTCCTGGGCTCACTGTGCCACTGGAATCAAGCTATCCTGGCTGAAGAGGCGTGTAACCCAATAACCGGTCCTAGGTACTTGTTTCTGGTTCAGGAAGGACCTAGTTGGCAGTTTGAACTGGACTGTTCCCATGAGGCACAGGGTCAAGACTGATTTGCATAAGGCCAGGTCTAAACTGGAGTGGAATGGTGAGCAAAAGAATGATGGATTCAACCCAGATCTCTCGACTGGGGGTGAATGTTTTGATTTGTTCTGCATTCCGTCCTTCAAATGTGTGTCTTTTGCTTTCTCGCCCTAAGTGCGCCAGGTATGCCCAGATGTGGGTCCTAGACTCACTATGCCACTGGATTCAAGCTCACCTGGCTGAAGAGGGGTGTAACCTCAAAACCAGTCCTAGGATGCTTCTTTCCGGTCCAGGGAGGACCTGACTTGGTAGTTCGGTCTGAACTGTTCCCATGAGTCACAAGGTCAAGACTGATTTGTATATGGCCAGGTCTAAACTGGGATGGCATGGTGAGCAAAAGAATGATGGATTTAACCCAGATCTCTTTATTGGTGGTGAAGGTTTTGATTTGTTCTGCATTCCGTCCATCAATTGTGTGTCTTTTGCTTTTTCGCCCTAAGTGTGCCAGGTATGCCCAGACCTGGGTCCTGCGCTCCCTGTTTACTCTGGAATCAAGCTATCCTGGCAGAAGAAGGATGAAACTCTGAAACCGGTCATAGGATGCTTGTGTCCGGTCCAGGGAGGACCTGGCTTGGCAGTTCGGGCTGGACTGTTTCCATTGGGCACAGGGTCAAGACTGATTTGCATATGGCCAGGTTTAAACTGGGGTGGCATGGAGAGCAAAAGAATTATGGATTTACCCAGATCTCTTGACTGGGGGTAAATGTTTTTTATTTGTTCTGCATTCCGACGATCAATTGTGTGTCTTTTGCTTTCTCTCCCTTAATGCGTCAGGCATGCCCAGACGTGGGTCCTGGGCTCACTGTGCCACTGGAATCAAGCTATCCTAGCTGAAGAGGGGTGAAACCCCGAAACAGGTCCTAGATGGTTGTTTCCGGTCCAGGAAAGATTTAGTTGGAAGTTCGAGCTGAACTGTTCCCATGAGGCACAGGGTCAAGACTGATTTGCATATGGCCAGGTCTAAACTGGGGTGCCATGGTGAGCAAAAGAATGATGGATTTAACCCAGATCTCATGAATGGGGTTAAATGTTTTTATTTGGTCAGAATTCCGTCCATTAATTGTGTGTCTTTTGCTTTCTCGCCCTAAGCGCTCTAGGCATGCCCAGATGTGTGTCTTGGGCTCATTGTGCCACTGGAATCAAGCTATCCTGGCTAAAGAGGGGTGGAACCGCAAAACCGGTCCTAGGATGCTTGTTTCCCGTCCAGGGAGGACCTGGATTCGCAGTTCTGGCTGGACTGTTCCCATGGGGAACAGGGTCAAGACTGATATGCATATGGCCAGGTCTAAACTTTGGTGGCACGGTGAGCAAAAGAATGATGGATTTACCCTTATCAATTGACTGGGGGTGAATGTTTTTTATTTGTTCTGCCTTCCGGCCATCAATTGTGTGTCTTTTGCTTTCTCGTCTAAGTGCCCCAGGCATGCCCAGACGTTGGTCCTGGGCTCACTGTGCCACTGGAATCAAGGTATCCCGGTTGAAGAGGGATGAAACCCCAAATCCGGTCCTAGGATGCTTGTTTCCAGTCCAGGGAGTACCTGGCTTGGCAGTTCGAGCTGGACTGTTCCCATGAGGCACAGGGTCAAGACTGATTTGCATATCACCAGGTCTAAACTTGGGTGGCATGGTGAGCAAAAGAATGATGGACTTAACCCAGCTTTATCGACTGAGGGTGAATGTTTTGATTTGTTCTGTATTTTGTTCGTCAAATATGTGTCATTTGCTTTCTCACCCTAAGTGCGCCTGGCATGCCCAGACGTGTGTCCTGGGCTCACTGTGCCACTGGAATCAAGCTATGCTGGCTGAAGAGGGTTGATACCCCGATACCGGTCCTAGGGGCTTGTGTCCGGTCCAGGAAGGACCTGGCTTGGCTGTTCGGCGTGGACTGTTCCCATGAGGCACAGGGTTAAGACTGATTTGCATATGGCAAGTTTTAAACTGGGGTTGCACGGTGAGTAAAAGAATGATGGATGTAACCCAGATCTCTTGACTGGGGGTGAACGTTTTGATTTGTTTTGCGTTCCGTCCATCAATTGTGTGTCTTTTGCTTTCTCGCCCTAAGTGCGCCAGGTATGCCCTGACGTGGGTCCTGGGCTCACTGTGCCACTGAAATCAAGCTAGCCTGGCTGAAGAGTGGTGTAACCCCAAAACCAGTCCTAGGATGCTTGTTTCCAGTCCAGGGAGGACCTGGCTTGGCAGTTCGGGCTGTACTGTTCCCATGAGGCACAGGGTCTAGACTGATTTGTATATGGCCAGGTCTAAACTAGGGTGGCATGGTGAGCAAAAGATTGATGGATTTAACCCAGATCTCTTGACTGGGGTGAATGTTTTTTTATTTGTTCTGCATTCCGTCCATCAATTGTGTGTTATGGTTTCTCACCCTAAGTGTGACAGGTATGCCTCGACATGGGTCCTGGGCTCACTGTGCCACTGGAATCAAGCTATCCTGGCTGAAGAGGGGTGAAACCCCGAAACTGGTCCTAGGATGCTTGTTTACGGTCCAGGGAGGACCTGGCTTGGCAGTTCGGGGTGGACTGTTCCCATGAGGCACAGGGTCAAGACTGATTTGCATATGGCCGGGTCTAAACTGGGGTGGCATGGTGAGCAAAAGAATGATTGACTGGGGGTGAATGTTTTGATTTGTTCTGCATTCGGTCCATCACTGTGGGTCTTTTACTTTGTTAATGTAGCTTGTGGTATGTAGCCCCAATTGAGTACAGCGCTTAAGTTAGTATGCGGCATTAACCTGGCTTTCTCCTTCCATTTTTTCTGTACCCTACAAAAACAAAAGTTCTGATATGCATGACCAAGGTGTAGGAAAGAAAATTGCTAAAATATGATGAAAATGGTATGCCATCTTCATGTAAGCTGCAGCTGGCTTGCCACGCAGCCAACACGACCTAATTCCTCTTTAGGAAACAGGGTTCTGTGAGAAAACCGTAGATTACTCTTAGTAGCTTGGCAGAAGTAGCACGCTCTTCGGCAGAGAAAACTGCATGTGCTTTATCAAAATTAGATAATATACTGTGAGCTCCAATCATGTACAAAACATTAAAAGGCAAGCAAAAACAACCATCCCTCTACTTGGCTTTAAAACGCTGAATGTTGACGTAAGAGAAACTTGAACAAAAGTCCTCAGCATAGCCCTTCTCACTGAATAGTTTATAAAATCACTTAGCATGTTTCTGAAACTGTCCCTAATAGTTCAAGAACTCAATCTTTCTCATGTCAAAATATTGTATATTGAGTATTGGACATTAAACTATCGTAAGGGTACCTTTTTCGGTTTTCTTTCATTTTGCAATTTGCTCTTGCAAACACACTTCTTACTAGTCAATTTTTCAATGAATCATTTATAGCACCTTCATTAACAATTTAGCCCAAATTTAAAGTTCTGCTCCAACTGTACGTGAAAACTGGTTTCTCTCCAGACTTGCATTTGGAATTTGACTTTTCAGAACATTATATTCCGTGTTCATGTTAAAGCTGGCTTACAAAAGACTTAAATGCGCGAATTTAATTGGAAAATCAATTTTCAGTCTATTGTGGTTTTTTTTTGCAGGACTCAATTACCAAATCACCAATTAGCCCGATTTCACATTCTGGGGAACCACACAAAAATACATATTCTACCCAGGTGTCTTTATTATTGAAAACGTGAAACAGACAGCTGTTTTTAACCTCAATTTTATATGTGCCAACATTATTGTAAAGTGAGATATCTTCACAGAATGATGCCTTACAAATACAGACATAAACATTGCATTCTATCAGATTTTGCCCTTCGAAATTTAAGTGCATGTCCTTAACTTATATATTACAATACTAAGATGTAGGCCCTTTACCCAAGGTATTTTAGCAATTAGTGTGACATGTTATCAGTGTATTCACGTATGTATTGCATATGTTGAGCAATCCTGAAAAACCAGGGCTACAAAAACATATTAACATGTTCATTGACCAACAACTTCTCTTACACTAATTAAAGTGTTGTGACAAACTCTGTATAGTCAAATCAAACCCTCAGTCAGTTGGTGAGGGGCTGTTGTGATTGTATGACAGGTACATGCTTGCTCCTGAATAAAAACGTATTCTTCAATCCTTTGTCAATGACCCATCTTTACATTTTGGCAACGATTGATGGCCAGGACTAGGAGCAAGCAGAGGAAGGCATTTGCCATATTTACAGAAGATTTTGGGTACATTTTTGGGATTTCTCTATGCACGCACTCACGTAAGGTCACGCGACGTGACCCTGCATGCCGGCCATTTTGTCGCTTAGCTGTTTCTTTGCAACCAGCCGTAAGAGCTTCTTCCGAAGAAAATAAAGCCTTCTGCCACGCCATATAAGAAGTAATAGCTGATCGTACATCGTGGGACCTCCAATTTTTCGGTATTATTTATTCTAACTTGGACAGTATACTTACTACAATTTTTATTTTTCTCTCATTAGTGATATGCACACTGCATATTCATTATAACTATATACAGACCACGGTTTTTGACAAGTGTTTTCTGATAAACTTTGTACACGGTGATGTGCACACCTTAATTTTACATTTACTATCAGTACATTAGTTTTGCTATTATACGTCTTCTTAGAAAGTTATTCAGACAACATTTGCACACGGTGATGTGCACACCTTACTCCAGCATTTAGTAAGCTCTATAGCCACTGTGGTCACTTTTGGAACTTAAGTATACAGTATAGCACACATTTTTTACATGTGATTATAATTTCATTACATAGTACCTTATATAAATGGCATCTCAGGGATGTGGGTTAATTCCACCAGTACTGTTTTTAGCTCATCCAGGTGAACCATTACTTAAGTGGTCTGACTCAAAAGACTATTTCTCAAATTATATATCTGCTTTAGAGGAGGAAAACGAAGATGAATTCACACCATCTAGGAAGAAAAATGTTGTTGCATAGTTTAGGCCCAGAAGGTTCTAGAGTGTATTATCAGATAGATAAGAAGGTAAGACTTACTGAAAATGCTATTGTTTATTTAGAAGCTCTTGAGGATTTAGACGCTCATTATCATCCCAATATATGTGTTGCTATAAATAGATATTAGTCTGTTGAAGACTATGTTTCCTCCTTATAAAAATTGGCCATAAACTGTGAATTTGGCACCTCACATGATAGTTTTATAAGAGAACAACTTTATTCACCATTGAATGAAATTTTCGCCATTATAAAAAAGCAGAGATGTCTAAAAGGTGTGCTGAAGTGGCTTTGAAAAACAATGAAGAGGGACATGTTGTCAGTGAAATCTCTCATGGAAAAACGATAAACGTGCCATAGCAGATTCAAGTAAGAAATATACATGGTCTAGCAAAAGGGAAGTAGATAACAAAAGTTTTGTTTGTTATAGATGTGGTTACAATGGTCATTTTGCTAATGACAAGAAGTGTCCTGCCTTGAGAGCCAAATGCACTTACTGCGGAACATGTGGCCATTTTACAATGGTTTGTAGGAGAAGATTAAATAGAAGTAATAAAAAAGGTTTTGGATGCGTTGATGGGAAGACTATAGATGGTGACAACAAAATTGACTCATCTAGTGATGATGGCATACTATGCATAGAAGATGAGTGTGATCTGGAGAGTGTTGTTTTAAATGTAAATGTTAAATCTAAAAAGAAACCTGTGTGTGACATAATAATTGGCGGTGTTCTATTACAAATTGTACCTGATTCGGGCTCTCCCTACACCGTCATTCAATGCACTGTGTGGGAAAACTTATTTGCAAAGACATTAAACAAGAATTTAGAACCACCCGACATACAGCCTGTGACTTTCACAGGAGAAAAAATTCCCATGGTTGGATTTATTGAAGAGACCTTACAATTTAAGGACAGAAAAACATTAGGGAAGTTATATGTAGCTGAAAAAGAACCCTCAGTTTTAGGTTGGGTGGACCAAGAAGCACTAGGAATTATCCTCAACCCTAAAAATGAAGATCAGATAATGCTATTGGATGAAGGTTACAAGCAAATTGTGGACAACGTTGTCAAGCAATTTCCCACAGTCTTTTCTGGAGAATTTGGGAAATTAGAAGGGTTTACACAAAAAATTGTGTCAAAAGACAATGCAGTGCACGTAAGTTACTAACCCAGGAACATCCCCATTAGCATCAGAGAGGGTATCATGGCAGACGTTGATGCATTAGAAAAGAAAGGCATAATCAAACTAATAAGAAGTGCGGAATGGTTGGCCCCATTAGTCGTAGCATGAAAACATGATTGCCGTTTGCGTCTTTGTATTGATTTGAGGGACTAAAATAAGAACATCCTTGTTGACAAATTTCCCTTACCAAGAATTTATGAACTGTTAGCTCAATCCAAAGGCATCAAGTGGTTTTCTACAATAGATCAAACCTCTGCATATCACCAAATCCAACAACATGAGTCTAGCAAAAGTCTAACTGCTTTAATTACACCCTTTGGATGCTACCGCTTTATCAAAATGCCATTTGGCCTAGCCTCGGCGGCTGCGGTTTTTCTGAGGTTAATGTACAAACTTTTCAAAAACCAAAAGGGGTTGAACTATTTTCAAGATGATATTCTGATTATGGGACATGACAACAAAGAACATGGCGATAGACTCACTATGGTGTTAGGCATTCTGGCCAAGAAGGGACTAACTGCTGAGTTGAAAAAATGTAAGTTTGGATTGAGTCTGTTACTTATTTAGGACACAAAGTAGGTGGTGATGGAATTTCTCCAAAGAAAAAATTGATCTCCGCCATTTCCTACGTTCCTGTTCCAAAATCTATAGATGATATCAGATCTTTTCTTGGCCTAGTGGAGATTTACTTTAAATATGCCCAGAATTTTGCTACTAAAACATATAACCTTAGGCAATTACTCAAAATGAGACAAGAGTTTTATTGGAATGCAGAACTTCAGGAAGATTTTGACATGATCAGAAATGAACTAGTGTCTGTTTTTCTGTTACAGGCATTCAATAGTCTTGCCCACAGTATCATTACTACAGATGCCAGAGGAAAGGGACTCAGAGCAGTTTTATCTCAGATTAATGAAGTAGGTGTAGAAGTAGCAATTGCTTTTGCATCTCGTTCTCTATCTCTTGCTGAGGAGAAATTCTCAGTTATTGAGAAAGAGATGTTAGCTACTGTCTGGGCAATGGAGAAGTTTAGTCAGTTTGTTTGGGGGACAAAATTCACACTGCACACTGATTACAAACCCTTGCTAAAAGTATTAACATTTGAGGGCATATTCAAACTGCTCCCAGACTAGCAAGGATGAGTTTAAAGTTGTTAAAATTCAATTAAGAAGTTGAATACTTGCCAGGGAAAAGGAACCAAGTGGCTGACTACCTCAGCAGATCTCCATTACCTGCACAAAATACTGAGTGTTCTGATTGGGATGACTTTAATGTAGTTATTGTGTAGACTCTGCCAATGCCATTACTAAAATAAGAATGGGACACGGAATATGAACACCACAACACTTTAAAGGATGCTGCTAAGTATATAATCAGTGGTTGTCCTAACAAATGTGTTCTGCAAGGTGATCTTAGAGGAATGTGGGAAATTATTGAAGAATTGTCCATTGATAATAGTAACTACCTATGTAGAGGTGAAAGAATCGTTGCTCCTTTGAACTAACTTCCCAGAATTTTATAAATCAATCACGAAGGCCATCTAGGGATTGTTAAACTCAAAAATAAAGTAAAAATGTTTTACTGGTGGCCTAGAATTGATAAAGATTCTGAAAATTTGGAAAACAGTGTTCCATTTGCAAAAACTCTTATAGCATATATTTAAACCTACTGTTTGCATTAGACCTATCCCAGACCATCCTTGGGAAGATCTAAGTATTGATTAACTGGGTCCTATCGTGGATGATCAGGGAATTGCTAAACATATTTGACAACTACTCCAAATGGCATGAAGTTGAGATTACTGAAAACTACAATTCGAAAGAAGTCATACATTTTTTGAAAATGGAAATGGAAAATTATTTATACGAGATGGTATACCAAAAACATCCTTAGTGATAATGGTCCACAATGTACGTAAGAAATATTTCTAACATTTCTTAAAAGGAATGGCATTAGTGAGAGAAAGGCCCTGCCGGTAATGGCATAGTTGAGTGCTTCAACAAGGTGATTATGGTTAGTATGCAAGCTTCTCTGAGTGCTGGAAAAGATAATTGTTTGGTACTATTTGGGCATACAGAATTACTCCCACTTGTATGAGTTACAGTCCATTCAGAATTTTAAGGGGCAGAGAACGCTTTACAAAAGACAAAGTGGCCTGGAATTGTAAAAGTGTATGTGGAAAAGGTCATCGGCTTGTAAAAAAAAGGGAAAAGCATATATTCTGCACCTCTGAAAGTCCTAGAAACTTATTCTAAATCAGCCAAATTAAGTGATAATAAAATATGGCATCACAGTAGGATGGCAAAATATGATAAATATCACATCTAATCAGCTTCTGGTAAGGAAAACAAATCATCATCCAAGAATTGGATGTGGGATGATGTTACTGAAATTGAGAAGGTTCATTCTGCTTCTCCACATCCTACTTCCCATTGAGGAAGTACTACTGTAAGTGCTGCACAACCTTCTTGGAATCAAAAGAACACATGTGGGGAGAGAAGTGAACTTACCTGTAAAATATAGAAGTTATGTCATGTAATTCTAAATAGTGTATGAGGGGGAGGTAGAGTGACTTATGTTAATTGTGATTATGTACATTTTATCTCTTTTTTGTGTTCAATTTCGCACCCTATTCACTATTTTCACTATAATGAAATTAATGTATAATAATATTGTTTGGTTCTTTGGTTCAATATAAAGAGAGAAGATGTGACATCCTTGCTATGATGCTTCCCGTGTCATGGTAACTGGAAGCATTATACATAGCAGGATTCTGGAATAGGAGGATAGAGTCAAGTCAAAGTCAAAGTCAAAAGTTTTTTATTTGCTTTGGTACTCAACTGAGGACCACAAATTTAAAGACAGTTTACAAAAAAATAGCATAAACATCAATATAGTATAAAAAAAGATTTTAAAAATGTATAGAAATTATAGCAGACCCATTCGTCAGTCGGTTGTTTACATAATACTAGTAAGTTGTTTACTGTAGTAATATTGCATTTCTGATATATCGGCTCAAGATATCTTGCCCGCGCTTTAACTACACTTGCGTGTGGACAAACAAATAGGATGTGCACAATGTCTTGATCACCACCTAGACAGAGGTTACAAATAGGGGAGTCTCCTGGTGACCATTTGGATGTAAAGGCGGAAACAGGGAGGATGCCTAAGCGCAGCATAGTTATGGACCTTCTTGCTCCATGTGTAAGGCAAAGCCCCAAATATGGCCGTAATTGCTTATATTCCAACGACTCTATGTAAGTTTTATATGTAGATAACTTACTGCAATGCATAAAGTCGAGATCGTAACTTAATCTTGGGGTGAAGCATTTCAAAAAAAGTTTTAACTGGGGTTTTGTCCATGATAACAGAATATCTTTAGTAAGGTTCGCTATTTTAAATGCTTCAGACATATTCTTGGAAAAGTTAAGTTGTCGAGAATCTGTTTTGAATATCTCTGTCTTCAACAAGAATCTCAATGTTCCTTCTTTTGCATGCAAGATGTTGTATGCCCATCGAATGACATTTGCCACGGCTGTGGCATATGAGCTTGTTAGTGCAAATTCCAGTCTGAGAGCCTGTACCGATGTTGATGTAGAAACCTTTAGTATTCTTTTCAAGATCTTTCCTTCGGTAATGTCCATGAAAGACCATTGTTTTGTAGGTAAATGTTCAGTTGCATAAGACAAAACCGATGGTATTTTTACTTTGTATACTTTGAGCAATGAGGAGAAATGCCTATTTCCTGTGGCAGTATACAATCTAGAGAGTGCCCCAGCATGGATCTCAGATTTTTTCTTTAGATTGTTTATATGTTTAATATTTTGTAAGTTCTTGGTAAAAATCCTGCCAAGGTAAGTATATTCATCTACTTCCTCTACTCTTATCCCATCAAGATTCCAGCAATATTTAGCGCTTTTTTTTCGGCCAGAAAACGCTACCACTTTTGTTTTTGTTAAATTAGGGATTAAAAAATGATCCTTCGAAAAAACGTTTAAAGAATCCAGTAAATTTTGGAGACCAAAAGGTGTGAGGTCTAACATAACTATATCATCTGCATATAGCAGCGCGTGTATGCTCTGAAAGGCAACCTTTGGAGGCAGGCTAGAGCATTGTTGTAAGTGTGATGGTAGATCGCTCAGATATAGTGAAAATAAGATTGGTGCAAGAAGGCATCCTTGCTTGAGACCATTCCAGGTATTAATTGGTTTCGTCAGACCTTTTTCACTTCCCATTTGTACCTGGGACCAGGTGTTCGTGTGTAACTTAATTATGATTTGCAATACATTTTCAGAAATCCCCAGTCTTCTCAATTTTTTCCACAATGTTGGTCTATCAACGCGATCAAACGCGGTGGAATAGTCTATAAATGCAGCATACACTGATTGTGATTTCCTCCCAATGTATTTGTCAAGAATAGTCTGAAGAATTGAGATATTATCTGTTACTGAGTGATTAGGACGAAAACCAGCTTGATGCATCGGTATTATTCCCTGCGAGAAGCACCAGTCTTTTAATCTGTCCAGTACCTCCGCAGCGAAAATTTTGCCTGTAGCGTCCATTAGTGCAATTTGGCGGTAATTACTAGCAACATTTTGGTTCCCTTTTTTGAATATGGGGATTATTGTACTTCCCTGCCATGATTTTGGTATTCTCCTGGTACAAAAAATAAGATTAAAAAGTGATGTTAACATCTGACTCCATTCCTTAGGGTTTGACTGCAGAACTTTGATCGGTATCAGATCAGGGCCTGACGCAGAAGTATTCCTGGCTTTTCTGATGTGATTTTCAATAGAAAATGCTGTACTTTTTTCTAATGGTATTAAGTTGCTTTCCAAACAGATTTCCACGGCATTACTATCAATTTCAGTTGCGTTTGCTTTGTATAGGTCAATGAGATAGGCTTCCCATTCCTGGGGTGGTACTGGTATGGCATATAATTTCTTTTTAGTTCCAGTTATTTTGGCTATCAAAGACCAGTATTTTCTTTGGTTATATTGTTTCGCCGCCTCGCGAATGTCCACCCAGTTTTTGTCCTGTAGCATTATTTTTTTTCTATTCTTATCTCTTCTCAGTTGATTTTTTAACTTATTTATCTCTTGCTGTATAGCAGGTGAGTAATTCAAGAATTGCCCTCGTATAAGTTTATTGAGTTTCCTCCTGTTTATATTTTCATTCAAGGTCTTATAGGTTTTATTTTTACGTGGTTTTTCCCTGTTAAGAAGAGATCTTTTGAAAATTGTCATAATACTTTCGAAATTTATTATTTGATCTTCCGAGTGTATTTTGGTTAAAATATTATTTTGTAATATCTTTCCGTTTATATAGTCTAGGGTCCCTGAATTCCAAAAGATTCGCCTCTGCTTATTATTGATTTCGATATTCCCATTGAGGTACATAGTTGGAGGATAGAGTCAGTTAGTTAGTTTTTTTTGTTTTTTTTTTTAAATCACGTTTATTTGGACCATTGGTCCACAAACAAAACATACACTATTAAATTTTCTCTTAAAAATGACACTTCATTAACACACTAAAACAGATCATAAAACATATTCAATATAAAACCCTCCAGTAACTCTTATTGGAGCTACATTATTACTAAAACTCATTAAAAAAAGTAAAAAGGAATGCCTTCACTCTTTGCATAAATTTCCCAATAGCAACAGCAATATCTAGATGGGTCATTTCAGTCATTAAAGTTACAGCCTGGGCCCTAGATTTAATTTCATATTTCTTAAAAATCGGTTTTAAAAACATAATTCGTAAGTCAAGAAACTTCTGACAATCAAGTAAAATATGTAACGGGTCACAAGAGGTGCCCAAGGTGCAAGTGCATCTTCCTGTCTTATCGATCATTACATTTTTTGCCACATTATTCATATAACACGGGTTCACCCCAATTCTTACCCTGAGAACCTCACTTCGTAGTCGGCAGTCCGGTAGCCTATCAATATAGGGAAAGCTTTGCTCATTTTTCCATGCATCTAACATAAAATTCACTGAGATTTTATTTGCAAGGTAATTTTGGTCCTGTGCATGGGATAATTCCTTCCCCAAAGTCTTTAGTATCTTCTTGTCAATATTAATCATAAGGGTCATAGGGCACAATTTAACCTCCATCATGTGACATAGGTTCATCATAATCGCCCTAGTCTCTCTTGCCCATTTTAATTCGCTATTCCGTATTTCGTTTTTACACCATTGTGAAACTTTGGTGTCTTCGTCTACTCCTAGACGTTGCCAGAATCGAAGTAGAGCCATACCAGCTAGAATGCCCATGAAGTAAGTCCTAATTCTAGTCTTACCGCTTGAACCATGGCTGACAAGGGCAGTATAAATAGATTTTTTAAGTTTTTACCTTCCTCAACATCCCAGCTCTCTTTACCGCTCAGGTATAGCAATTCTGCGCCGTACAGAAATTGCGGAGGTACCATGGCCGAGTAAGCTTTTAGTACAGGTCTATCTGACATCCCACCTTAGGCTTTGTTAAACAATTTCAAGCCACTTATTGATGCGGAAGTTCTTACTTTTGATGCCTCTAGATGGGTGGACCATTTCATACTTTTTTCAAACCATAGCCCCAGGTACCTATATTCAGTAACCGATTCTAATTCATCTTTCCCCAGCCACCATGTGAACCCGGCCTTCCTTCTACCAAAGCTCAGGGTTTTAGTCTTATCCATATTGATTATAAGTTTTTTCCTGGAGCAGTAATCATTAAATATATTCAATTTCCTTTGCAGGCCAACTTCTGTCTGATCCATGATCACAAGATCGTCGGCATAAAGCAAACATGCAATGTGCCTACCATCTTGTTTCGGGCTTGCTCCAATCACATTCCCCAAAATGTTTGGCAGATCTGCTAAGAACAAGGAAAACAGCAGAGGTGCCAATACACATCTCTGCCGCAGCCCGTTTCCAATCTCAATTCTCCCAGTTAAACTACCGTCTATATCTATAATTATCTGGGCCCAGTTCTTAGAGTGGAGCAATTGAATCAGGCATAGCAGATCTTTAGGAATACCAAAGCTAGTTAGGGCCTCCCACAACAGTTCCCGATCCACCAGATCGAAAGCTGCTCGGAAGTCTACGAAGCAGCAGAACAAACTTCCCCGTACTTCCGTCGACTTCCGCGCTATTGCCCAGAGGGCAAAACAATGGTCGATTGTTGAGTGCCCTGCTTTAAACCCTCCCTGTTCCGGGGGTATAATCTGATTTTCCTCTGCCCAGTCTTTTAATAAACCCAATATGGCTTTGGCAAAGACCTTTTCCCCTACATCAAGGAGATTTATCAACCTATAATTTTTCGGTATTTTATAGTCGCCCTTCTTATGTATAGGTCTTATGATTGCACCCTTCCAACTTTCTGGAATAATACCAGTTTCCAAGACTACCTGAAGCATCTTTGCAAAGAACTCAGCCCACCAATCTAGCCTAGTTTTTATTATCACTGCCGGAAGGTTATCTGGGCCTGCAGCACGGGTAAGATTCATACTTGTTATAATTTTCTTTATATAGCTTGTGGTGAAGTATTCTTTTATGTCATCCCTCACCTGCGGCCAAACTGGAATCCTGGGCTCTTCTTGCGTTGACCATTTCCCATAGATTTCTCCCAGGTAGCCCGTCCAGTGATCTTCCGGGACCATACATTCTAGGGAACCTACTTCACTGCCCACACTTTCTTGAACTAATTTCCAAAATCCTTTGGCATCACTAGTTTCAATTACCTCCAACATTTTTGCCCAACACTTATTTTTAAATGTTCTTTTTTTATTCCGAATTAGGGTTTTATATTTTAACCTTAAATGCTGGAGCGACTGATATAATTCCACATTAAACCTAACCCTTAGTTTCCTTTCCTTCTGTCTAATCTGGGCCTTAGCTACCCGACATTCATCATCAAACCAGGTTTTCCTATTTTTCTTAGTACTATGGCTCCCAGAACCTGGCATTCGTGACCTAAATTGTTTCTTTAAGGTATCCACCAGCTTTCCAATGGTGGATTCAAACCAGGTAATTTCATCTCTAAATTCAAACTCTTCTACCGGAATAGTCTGCTGGGTTAGCTTTAACTTTTCGATATAATCCTCTGTTATACTAGTTGTCAACTGTTTTGGATAATTTACTAGGACCTGCAGAACCCTTTCTCTATTTATCCTACGTAGTGAATGTAGTTCTGCCCTCAATGGATAATGATCACTACCCGTCATTTTCACCACCTCAAAGTTTTTAATTAGCCCAAAACACCAAGCCTGGCAAAACATATAATCTATTGGGCAGAGTTGCTGGCCCCTCAGAAAAGTACGTTCCGCTGGCCGATCTGGCTTCAATCTCCCATTTGCACATACCATGCCCAATGAACCCATCAGCTGGGTAAAGGTCACGTCCTGTGGCAATTGATCTCCTCTTGGGAAAATTGCCAATTCAATATTATAAGATTCTAATAAATCTTTATGCCAGCTATCCACCCTTCTGGGATCTAATCTAGTCAGTTAGTGTGGGGCCTTCATGATTGTATGACAGGTACCTGTTTGCTCCTAAATAAAGACTTATTCTTCAATCCTTTGCCCATGATCCATCTTTACATTAACAAGTTCCTATCATCCATCATTAATAGTTAACATGATGCTGCAGTTACTATGGGACAGTGAGGTGACGCGATTGTTCCACCTTACAGAGCAATTCCACTGTCTCCACCTCCCAACGGCCATAATTGAACGGTAAAGGAATACTGTTATGTAAATAATAAGTACAGGAACTATTTTCAATTATAAAAAGTAAAGATAACGTGTTCCCTTGTAACTCAATTTTGCTGACATCCTTGTTTTCGCCACTGAAATTGATATCAACCAACATTGTGCTCTTGTTCAGCATTTTGTGT
This sequence comes from Lissotriton helveticus, assembly GCF_964261635.1. Lineage (NCBI taxonomy): Eukaryota > Metazoa > Chordata > Amphibia > Caudata > Salamandridae > Lissotriton > Lissotriton helveticus. Next base: position 743,440,461 of record NC_136059.1, on the reverse strand, counting down.
GAACTGGGCTTGTGCAAACAAGCATACTGTTGGTAAAGGTTGGAATCGAATACATTTGAAAGACAAAGCACTCGACTTTTTAGCAGTACACAATTACACAAAGGCCCCAGACCACAAGATACTGTGGTAATTACCGAAAACAAAAAACGATTTCTAATACAATAAGAATGAAATATTAAAATATGAGCATTTCGATTTTCATTGTCTGTATCAAACTGAGAAATAAAAAATCCTAAATCGGAATCCGACTGGGTTTCAAGCAACTGTGACCTTTATGCTAAACGATAATCAACTGGGTCACACATAAGTGCCTTAAAAATATTTATCATAAAAGATTTTAGTTACTATCAAATTCAAGTTTTGTCCTCAAATGGTGAACAAAGAGTACTTGAATGCGCGTTTTATTTTATTTTTTTGCACTGAAAATAAGTGTTTTTTAAAGAGAACAAAGCAATACTTTCATCTGAGTTTGTTATGAATCCCGAGCGTAAGTATAATGTGCCCAATCGGCAGTTAATTTGTTTTGCTGCTTGCAGTGGAAAATAAGAAGTTAAAAGTCTCATGGCTCTCATATTCCATACGGTATGTGTTAAGTTTCAACTGCTCTGAGAAAATGAAAAAGCAAATCCTTACTCTGCATTTAAACATTTTAGAACACCTGAGGGGAAAGGATAAAATGAAATACATACCTTTCATTTAATTGCTATTGTTTTATAGTTTACATTAAATATCAAAGGGAAAGAAACAAAGTGATTGCTTTTTTATGGAGGAGACTGGTGATGGCTGCTCAATTTCCCTTGGAGTGAAGAAATTGAATTCTCTAATACTCAATATTGGAAATGTTTGTCATCCTCTTGACATCTGCTGCAGATGTGCAGGAACAGTAATCTCCCAGCCTTTGGAGGAACTTTCGTGCCTTCTAATCAAAAACAAAGACAGAAGGTGCTCACTTGTTTACAGTGTTTATGCAGATGAAGAAAATTAAAAAAAAAAGGCAACAACATGGCAGCGGCATACTACATCTGAAAGGAGGTAATGCATAGGGGTGACATTTATGGCTGTGCCGGAAGGAGTTATTGGCCACGTTGTCATGTTCCCGATTGACCGGCTTTATCACCGTGAAGGATATTTGATATAAATAAAGAGGTAAAAATCGTTAGTGGCATGCTTTGCTCTCGTCTTGGGAGTAACACAATATAGATTTTATAGAAAATAATTTCTGAGGTACTTGAAACGTTTCTGACATTAAATTGTGTTGTCTTTTGATTACAACAGTGTAAACCCTGATACACCAGAAAGAGACTGCCTGTCAGCGAGCTTTCAAGGAAAAAAATTATTCTACCATTTGCTCAAAAGTCTAACGTTGCAACATGTGCAATATTATCCTCTAGGAACTTAACAGCGTCCATTACTTAGATATCGTTAATGCTGCTCTTGTATTCCTTGTATCCAGAACTGTAGGAAAGAGTATACATTTACGAGAGCCTCACGCAGCGTTGCACAACAAGTTACCTTGCTGCGCTGTGCCATAGGACAAGGGCAGGTAAGCATTTTTTTAAGCAATGCATCGCATTCCTGTACTTTTCAACTGTGCTGGCACAATTTCAACAGCCTATCACCAACGTAGGGACTCTTGCACCATGGTGCAAGGTGCCTGTGTTGCAGGCAGGATTGTGTTTGTGCAGGAAGGGGTACCTTCCTGCACTAAAACAATCTATAGAGACATTTTCCTGCTTCTATATTTTAATGTGTGGTGTAGGATGCAGCACAAATAGAGTAAAGATCGAGGAATTATATATTTATCCTTGTGATGCAGCGTAAACGTGCTAACAATTTTTTTTTTTTTTGCTTAGTCTTGTCTCATTTACTCCATGTAACTGTACTGGGTCCTTTACAATTAGACACCCCCCGTCTAATTCATTCACCACAGAGGTAATGATCCTCGGATGAATCTTTCTCTGAAGATAGGAGGGGTGGAAATTAGGATGTCTAATCTCAACATTAGATATCCAATGAGAGACATTTATTGACAGGCAGCTCAAAGAATAGAAATCAGATTTATATACACCACTCTCAAGCCCATACTGTAGATATAAAGAAAAGCAACAGGAAATCCCAACCTCCTAAAGAAGTTAAGAGGAGTAACAATTATTCAAACCAACAGCTCTGCAACAGCTGTACAAAATAAGAGAAGTAACACCTGGTGTTCTGTCAGAGCTTTCTGATTCTTCCTACAATGCATTGAAATCGTTGATCACAGTCAAATGGAAGAATCAACAGGACTCAATAATACACTCAGACAGAAGTTGAATAATTTGGTCATTGTATTACAGATGCAAAATTCACCATAACCAACATTTTCTTAAGAAGTTCAGTTAAAAATGTAGTAACTTTCAAAACAGTGAGAAGCATTTAAGCAGGCATTCAAATCAGCAATAGCCAAAGAGTTACAAGTTCCTAACCCCCAATAAGTAGAAGGATAGTTTGTCGTCTAACAGCTAAGATTCTAAGAGGATTGGAAGGGGTCAGTTAGAGTACATTAAGGATAAGTCCATTAGCATAACCAGAAATAAAGAAATGAGAAATGGTCTGGCAGAAAAGGCTCAGTCCTTCTACCCACTGTAGTATAGACCAGGCAGTCTAAAATTAGTAAAGACTTAAAGGAAATCGAACAGCATTGCATGTGGGTTTCAAATAAGGAAAATCAGAATAGCGGTTCTCAAATGGCGAAAATCAAGGGCATCTGCATCTGCGACTTCATCTGTGTGTTGCCATTCCTTTGGGGTTTCTTCTTTTATAAGGTATTTTGTAAAGTCCAGTGGCGTGTCTTCACCCTACCACCAAAAAACCATCACTTGGCTATCTATGGTCACATCATGTTACCTAAGATATTTGAAACATCAAGCTGATTTCCCATGCTACTCATGGGAAACCAAACCTTGCACGCCCCCAAAGGTCTAACATTGCTAGAGAAGAAATTCATAGTTGCAGCTTAAGGTCATAGCAAAAATTCAATTCCCACAGGAATATTTAGCTGCAAACATTGGAAAAATGCTTGACAATATGTAAGGGACAGAAGTGTACTGGACAAACATGTTACATTACACTGGCAAACAACAATCCATTGTATTAATTCAAGGGAAAGGTCAATATCAGAGAAAAGGCATCTTGAAAAAGGCCTTTAAGTTAGCATCGCACATTGAAATGAAATAAACCTTTAACTTTACTTCTAATATAATTAAATTAAATTAATTTACATAAAGAATGTATAAACTTTCTCAAAATATTATTACAGGGAAATAAATAATGTTAGAAATATACTACTACACATTTTCATGTTATTATTTTCAATGCACATTTTTCAATAAAAATATATTTCTAATATTGTTTGATGAGTTTCATAAACAAAGTGTCTCTAATATCGCTATATAAAATATCAAAGGTGTACTACACTGCCTACACATTTTACACTGTCTTGTCTAACTGGTGCACATTAGCAAAAAGCATCAAAACACTAGGCCACTTCACTTAGCATAAACTACATTATAGATTAATAATAGGGGTCGATGAAGCCTTCCGCTCCACCAGCGGCGGTTACGGAGTTTAGCACACTTCATGTGGAATTCCGCAAAACTCTGCACAGTGACGCGGAGTGGAGTTATTTCTCTAGAGCAGCTCCCCATATTAAGTTGGTAAGCACTTGTGAAATAAATCACATGCTAGACCTCCTCCTGTGAGATTCCTCAACGCGGGAGATAGATGCAGGTTGAGACTGCTTACATTGAGAATTCTGCAACTCACGATGAGGAAGCTTCCGCTTGACTAGAATGTTTACTAGAGCAGCAGAAAACAGCTGCGCACTCTGGCGTGACATGTAGTGTGGTTCAGACTCATTTAACAGTACAGGACAAACTCTTGGTGCTAAAAATCGATATGAGCAGTGTGACTTAACAAACTCTGTCGCTGGCTGAACTCCTAGGAGTATGGCAGAGTTTTCCCGACAGTTCACAGAATACTGCGGAGTAGAACTCCACCCAGGCCTTATTAATAAGCATTAGTAAATCATTAGTGCAACTTCGTTTATGTTTATTAGTATTAACTTGTGTGTGTTTTCTTCATCTCACAATCCAAAGCATGCTTTTAATAAGCAATCGCCATGGAGCGCACACCGCTAGCCCCTACTCCGGATCGCCCCTCGGGAATCTGGTACATGGAGTTCTTGAGTGGTTCTAGAGATCATCAGTTCTACAAGTGACTACTTGCACCCACTGGGGTGAACCACTCGAGAACTCCATGTACCAGAGTACCTAGGGGCGATCCGGAGGAGGGGCTAGCGGTGTGCGCTCCATTGCGATTGCTTCTACAAATTGCCTCCCTTGAGCTTTGAGTCGACGGGCTCCTGGACGACGCACCTACGTGCCAGTTCGGGCATCAAGGCCATTGACGGTTGTTTGGCGGCCTTCTCTTCCACCCCTAACTATTTTCTCTACTGATGAGGGAAGTTATCCCGAAACCTGAGCCTTGTCTCGGGCGATACCCAAAAACCCGGGACATGTATCGGGTCTAGAGATCATCAGTTCTACAAGTACCTACTTGCACCCACTGGGGTGAACCACTCGAGAACTCCATGTACCAGGGTCCCTAGGGGTGATCCGGAGGAGGGGCTAGCGGTATGCGCTCCATTGCGATTGCTTCTACAAATTGGCTCCCTTGAGCTTTGAGCCGACGGGCTCCTGGACGACGCACCAGCGTGCCGGTTCGGGCATCGAGGCCTTTGACGGTTGTTTGGCGGCCTTCTCTTCCACACCTAACTATTTTCTCTACTGATGAGGAAAGTTATCCCAAAACCCGGCCATGTCTCGGGCGATATCCAAAAACCCGGGACATGTATCGGGTCTAGAGATCATCAGTTCTACAAGTACCTACTTGCACCCACTGGGGTGAACCACTCGAGAACTCCATGTACCAGAGTCCCTAGGGGCGATAAGGAGGAGGGGCTAGCGGTGTGCGCTCCATTGCGATTGCTTCTACAAATTGGCTCTCTTGAGCTTTGAGCCGACGGGCTCCTGGACGACACACCTGCGGGCCTGTTCGGGCATCGAGGCCTTTGACGGTTGTTTGGCGGCCTTCTCTTCCACCCCTAACTATTTTCTCTACTGATGAGGGAAGTTATCCCGAAACCCGAGCCATTGCTGGGGCGATATACAAAAACCCGGGACATGTATCGGGTCTTGAGATCATCAGTTCTACAAGTACCTACTTGCACCCACTGGGGTGAACCACTCGAGAACTCCATGTACCAGAGTCCCTAGGGGGGATCCGGAGGAGGGGCTAGTGGTGTGCGCTCCATTGGGATTGCTTCTACAAATTGGCTCCCTTGAGCTTTGAGCCGACGGGCTCCTGGACGACACACCTGCGGGCCTGTTCGGGCATCGAGGCCTTTGACGGTTGTTTGGCGGCCTTCTCTTCCACCCCTAACTATTTTCTCTACTGATGAGGGAAGTTATCCCGAAACCCGAGCCATGTCTCGGGCGATATCCAAAAACCCGGGACATGTATCGGGTCTTGAGATCATCAGTTCTACAAGTACCTACTTGCACCCACTGGGGTGAACCACTCGAGAACTCCATGTACCAGAGTCCCTAGGGGCGATCCGGAGGAGGGGCTAGTGGTGTGCGCTCCATTGGGATTGCTTCTACAAATTGGCTCCCTTGAGCTTGGAGCCGACGGGCTCCTGGACAATGCACCTGCGTGCCGGTTCGGGCATCGAGGCCTTTGACGGTTGTTTGGCGGCCTTCTCTTCCACCCCTAACTATTTTCTCTACTGATGAGGGAAGTTATCCCGAAACCCAAGCCATGTCTCGGGCGATATCCAAAAACCCAGGACATGTATCGGGTCTAGAGATCATCAGTTCTACAAGTACCTACTTGCACCCACTGGGGTGAACCACTCGAGAACTCCATGTACCAGAGTCCCTAGGGGCGATCCGGAGGAGGGGCTAGCGGTGTGCGCTCCATTGCGATTGCTTCTACAAATTAGCTCCCTTGAGCTTTGGGCCGACGGGCTCCTGGATGACGCACCTGCGTGCCGGTTCGGGCATCGAGGCCTTTGACGGTTGTTTGGCGGCCTTCTCTTCCACCCCTAACTATTTTCTCTACTGATGAGGGAAGTTATCCCGAAATCCAAGCCAAGTCTCGGGCGATATCCAAAAACCCGGGGCATGTATCGGGTCTAGAGATCATCAGTTAGAGTCCATAGGAGTGATCCGGAGAAGGGTCTAGAGGTGTGCGCTCCATTGCGATTGCTTCTACAAAGCATGCTTTTAAGGTGCTTCTTCTACACTTGTCTCTGTTTCGTGTCATTCGTGTTCTCTATGCATAAATGTGTTGTGTACTATGATAATTAATATTTCACCGGATCACTGTTTAAACCTCACCTGGGAGGCATATCTTTTTTGCACATTCCTAGGTTCATGAGGTTTGGTAAATCTGTGAAAGTGTCAAAACACATGGGATTGTGTGGGAACTGCAATGACCATGGAACGTCTTCTTTACACAGGGTAAGGCAATGCAATAATTTGTGCTGCATTGCCTTACTCCAGATCTATGAAGCCATTCAAAGCCACACAGTGTGGCTTTGTGTGGTTTCACAAATTCTATGTAGAGGCTTGTGTCAGGCTTGTGTCAGGCATGTTCCACCTTGTGTGATGCAAACATGATGCAAGCAGCTTATGAATATGTGCTTAGGGTGGTATGGCCATTAGTAATCTAAAATACATTTAAAACGTGGCAATGGTGTTAAGGCTTTAAAACACACTTTGCATTTTGTTGTTTTTAATCATTCGTTTTTTTAGCTATTCGTTACTTGGTAAACGTGTGGCAATTAGTTTGTTTTTAATGTACCCTTCAGAAAAATATTTATGGACAATATGATTCGATTCTATCAAAACATTAAAATGGTTTGGCAAAGTTAAGGGCCTATGAAAAAAATGGCAGGACCCATTGTGGTTCAAGAACATTTTAACATTATCATTGTTGGATACAAAATACAATTTAACTTCAAATCTAAAGGAGGTTTTGGAATAACGTGATGCAAATGAGGAATTCTAAAGCACGTTTGAACAGGCGCTCTGTTACAGACAAAGAAACCTTTCATTCTTCGGCCATAGTTGTGAGATGTCTACCATTCCTGATGGAGCCATGGCTACCCATAGACTTGGCAACCTATCATATTACAAGCATACCTCAATCAGTACTTCTTAACGTGTCTAATGTACACTTCTTGTACATTTTTATTAACAGTAGCAGCACTTCAAGCCGATCTTCTATATCTGTAATAAGGGAAAAACTACACTTCTCCCATTGTCACATTATAACCAGCAATATTTTTGGTCGTTGGAGGAGAGCAATTAAGAGTTGGTTTTCTAACAATTTAGGACAAGGAGCGATGGAGAACACTTAATTGGACTGCACCACACCATACTTCAAATTGATTTTGGGAGGTGTATGACGGGAGAGAGATCTAACAGTTTGTGTTCAGTTTCCAGAAAAGAGGTAAAGTGGTGCCAGTAACTCCTGTGCTGTAGTCAGGTGACATATTAGAATTCTAGGATCGATGGTATCACAAGTCAAAGCATTTTCACCTCTAATTGGAGACCATCACAAGATGAAAACCTGCTTTAATAGGCCATGTTAGTTTTGTAAATAAAATGTGTGTACTTAATTATTTAGCTACAATGGTTTTCCAGTATTTTGGCAACGGAAGAAAAGGTATTCGGCAAGTGCTTTTTGATCTTTATTTAGGAGTAACCATGATGTGGCAGCCCAAGGAAAAAAGCACTTTGAAACATTAACATTGTTTGACAGTTGACTGTATTTTAAAGGCTAAATTAAAGGAGATTTTATGGATTTAAACCAGGTGCATGTTTACAAAATAAATGTGTGAAAATAAAACCCATTAGAGCCATTAAATGTGATATGATTTAACAGCAGATTGGAGCAATCCAACTTCTCCTTTATCAGCCTTACCCCCTCACTCCATTTCATTTTGCTTTTTAGGTCGAGCATTCAAGACCTCCGGTATATACTTAATTATATACTTATTATATACGTATATGTGTATGTACTTTTTGGTCTCTGAAGATCAGCCCTAGGACTTGTTTATGTTCAGTCTTCTTTTCATTTTATTAAATCACCCAACCCTAATCCATGCTGTCTTACTCACCCCAGGCACTATTTGGCATGTAAGTTTCTTCTGTATCCATAATGATATTTATCTTGTGCTTTTTTGTATTAATTTATTTATTTATTTTATTTATTTGAATAGTTATAAAGCGCGAACATAACCCATAGGGGTATCTGAGCGCTGTACAGAATTGGCAAAAGCAAGGGTAACAAACACAATGGGACAGTAGGTAAAGTTACAACCAAGGGGGAAACAGATCAGGTCATGAGTTGGGGGTATCAGCGGTGCCCTAGAGCACAAGCGCAAAGGGAGAGGAGAGGAGTTGGCCTAAAGGCTACGGCGGTCAACCTCAAATTTGGGGAATCGGGTTTGAGTCTCCACAAGGATGCCAACATCCTGTGACTCTGTGTAAATCACTTAATCTCTCTGTACAAAAACGCAACTGGTGCTTGTGCAAAGTGCTCTGATACCTGATATCTTCGGGTCTAGTTCATGCTATATAAAACCCCGTAAAACAGAACAAAAAAAACATAAAAGCATAAAATAAAACACACCAGTGTAGTACAATAAGAATCATAGTATTAACAAAACAAGAAGGGGGTGGGCGCACACTGCCTCACGCTCCAGCACTCAGTTTACCCCGATGCATCATAATAAATGCAGTGCATGATAACACTTTCTTTAGTGTCAGGCTTTAGTTTTTCACCCTTCGTTGGTGTAGCTAGTGCTGTGAATCTCTAGACAGGTGTTTCAGGATAATTGTCCTTCTTCAGTAGAGAGTAACACTTTTTTTGGGGGTGCTGGAGATGCTGCCCAGAGTCTTTTCAGGTCTCAGTACCACTCGCTGGGCGCAGGTGCATCAACCAGAGCTCGCCAGCTCATTAGTTCAAGGGAGGTTTTTCAAACAGGAAAGGAGTGGGCGCACACTGCCTCACACTCCAGCACTTAGTTTGGCCCGATGCATCATAATAAATGCAGTGCATGATAACACTTTCTTCATTGTCAGGCTTTAGTTTTTCACCCTTGTTGGTGCAGCCAGTGCTGTGTATCTCTAGACACGTTTTCCAGGATAATTGTCATTCTTCAGTAGAGAGCAACACTTTTTGGGGGGGTGCTGGAGATGCTGCCCAAAGTCTTCTCAGGTCTTTGTACCACTCACTGGGCGCAGGTGCATCAACCAGAGCTCGTCAGCTCAAAAACAAAACAAGAGCATGATCAACAGTTGATGCTGTTAAAGTTCGTTCAAGAGTAACCATTTGACAAGTTTCTTGAAGGAAGCAGTGGAAGGATTGGATGTGATCTCGGGAGGCAGGGAGTTCCAGATGCTAGGAGCAAGACCGGTGAAATCATGATTGTAAGATATTTTCTTTTTGAATCTTGGTGGTTTCAAGAGTAGAGTGGATGTACTTCTAAGGTTCCGGCTAGAGCCCGAAAGTTCAGGCTTATTTGCCAGGTAGATAGGGGAGTTGCAGTGTATGGCTTTATGGGTCAGGCAGGCTATTTTGAGTCGGATTTTGGCTCTGATAGATAGCCAATTTAGTTGCAAAATGTCGGGGGAGATTTGGTCAAGCTTATGGGTTTATGGTTCCCTTCTCCACAGTTTCATTACATGAGTTTGAGGAGTACTCCCACAGTATTTGAATCTTGGGGTACGTTTCCCCCCTTTCTTCTTTCACGTATGTTTACATGTCCTTCAGTGTGATAGTTTCTCACTTTGTCTCTGTGAACTATTCTTTCACTACTTACTCTTTTCATTTTTGTGTATACATTAAAGGAGGAGGATGATGTTAGTGGTTTTCTGCCAAAATGTAGTGGGCTGGTCTCATGTGTTAAGATGACATAGTAGACGTAGCCAAGCAGAGTTCCAGGTAGTTTATTAAGTCCATGAGAAGAGTAGTTACAGAGCCTACAGTGAGCCCCACCAGGAGCAGCCTCCTAGCTGCTCAGCCCATCTACCAACTGACTCACTCACACCAGGCACCCAAGCATTCCACTCATGTCAATCATATCAACATTCTACACAGAACACACACAGTGGCTGAGCAGCTAGGAACGAGATGAAAGGGAACAATATAACAAAACACGAGGATACTACATTCTTCTTCGCATTTTTTGACAAATTGGGGAATAGATAATATTAAAAGAGTTCACACCTGTTTGAGCTAGTCGGTCAGGGGAGTTATAAGTATTTTGGGCCATGATGAGTGTAGCGCATAGATGTAGAGGATAAGGGAGAGGGGGCCCTAGTAAGAAGAAGGGGAGAGATAGTCAGCTCGCAGGTGCACACTCAAAGTGAAACAGCGGGGATGAAACAGTAAGCGGAGTAGAGGTAGACTGGGTAAGAGGAGCACATTAACAGATAGGAGAGGAAAGGTGAGAAAGGTGAGAAAAGTAGACACCATAGAGGGGCGTAGGGAGTAGCGGAGGAAGAGTAGTCAGATAAGCGATGATCCTTTCAGGGAAGTCGTAGACATGTACCTTGTGCTTCAGCGAGGCATCCAAAGAGTTCCCTAGCAACCTAGGCAATAATCTAACACAAATAAGGAGGAACTGTGTGCAAAAAGAGTAGGAACTTAAGGATGACTAAGGACTCCCTTGTCTTAATTTGGCGGACAAGAAGGTGAGTAAAGGTGCCTTGACCTAACAGGAGAGGCGAGCAAAGAAGCAGAACCAAAACTGCCTGTAAAGGAGGAAGCTAAGGAGGACAAATCCCTGTTTACAGGTTAGATGAAAGAAGAAGGAAGAGCAAGGTACTATTTCAATGATTAAAAGTGAATCAGGTTCATGTGCTCCTCATGGCCATTTTAGGTAGGACCCTAATGTACATAAATCAAGGACAGGATTACACCATCTTGGCCATTTTAGGAAAGGCAAGATTGAAGGGATCTTCGTGGCCATTTTGAGTAGTGGCCATTTTGAGTAGGGGCCTAAAAGTACATAGTTCAGGGCTCAGAGCCATGAATTTCCATATTAGGGGGCAGAAAGGAACCAAATTTAGACACAAAATGGTGGGCAAAATGGGAGAAATGGCAGAAGAAACATGTGACGCCCCCTTCTGAGGCTCAGAGCAACAGCCGCAGCAGCCTTGGAGAGGCAGTGCCCCCACAGATCGGAGTGAGCCACCATTGCTATAGGGAAGGGTTAGGCAAACTCGCTTACCTGGTCCCGAGCCGATCGTCGGGTGGAGGCGTCGCTCCTACGCACCTGGACGAAAGTCAGCTAGCAAGGAGAAAGGCAGAGAACATCGCTCCTCTGCAGCCGGAGTAGAGGCATTAGAGGCAATGAGTCCAGAGCAAAATGCACCTAGCACTCTGCCCTCAGTGATGGCACCTGCATTGAAGTTGCAGGCTGGCAGGTCATGCCCTCCGATCCCCGCAGCAAACCGTCTCTCCTAGGCAGAGGGCAAATCAGACAACCATCAAATCAATCAGCCCATGTGGAGTGCCAGCAAGCCGAAATTATGTGAGCTCTGCAGGCCACTCGGACAAAGGTCTTTGCCCCACGCCACCCTAATCCTTAATCGAGGCTGTAGCACAGGCAGATACCCACAAAGGCAGCGAAGAGGTCAGCGACCGGGGTGACATATGCCATGTCCCCGAAGGCAGCAAACAGGTCAGCAGACCAGGGCGACAGACACCCGATCCCGGAGGCAGAACCTGGACTCAGCCAGTGTGTTGTGGGCTGCACGGAAGCAGGGTGCATAGCCCTAACCAGCCGCACCTGGAGTCAGCATGCATCAACATAAGCGGGACTTGGGGGGGCAGCCGACCACAGGGAGGTCCCCCGCGGGCAGTTTGGGAGGGGCAGGGGGGTAGGGGTTAGCAGGGCGCAGGCGTGGGCTTTTTTATTGGGCTTGTGTTTTGTAGCCCAAAAGGAGCCCAAGCATAAATGCTTTGGGCTCCTTCTCCCAGCCACCATTTTAGGTTTGGTGACCTGGTGGCTGGGAGTTTTTGTGGGCAGGTAGAATTTTTGTCAGGTAGTATTTTTGTCAAGGAGGTGTTTTTTTATAGTTGGTTTAGCGTCAGGGTTAGTGGAGCGTGTTGTAATGGCAGCGGAGGATTATCTGGTTTTGGAGGCTCTATGGCTCCTTAGCAAAGCCAGAAGACTGTATCTGGTCCTAGGGGATGTTGTGGGGCCGTCGCACCCTGTGCATCAGGCCTCCGCAGGAGTGGCTGCGGTAGTAGCAGCATGCGTGTCATCTAAATGCCCCGGACCCGAAACGGTAAATGAGAGGGGCTGCCCGCGCTGTAAGAGGGCGGCCCTAGTGGCGAACTCGCGTGCGGCATTGCAGGCTGAGTAGGGAGTAATGGGGGCGCCTGTGCGGGAAGGCGGGGTAGGCCCCGGTGTCCCTGAGGAGGCGCACGCTATGCCGCTGGAGCTGCTCCTTCCTCCGGCGGGCTAGGGGAGGATTCTGTCAGTGCCTTTGCTGAGAGGGAAGCGAGGGGGAGGGCGGGGAGCGAAGAAGCGCTCCTCGTCTGTGGCATCTACCCCAAGGGCGGGTGCATCAGTGAAGGCAGGACGGGAAGGGGGCTTTTTGGATTTGTCGGGTGGGGGAGAGCGGGGACAGCTGGTTGGGCCAGAGGGGGGTCTTGGGCAGCCGAAGAGTGGACAGGGGGTGGAGGCATACGAACAAGGAGGTGGTGACGATCTGGGAGGGCGAGGATGTACACCTCAGGTAGGCCAGTTGATGAAGGGCAATCCCCTTCGGTGCTGCCAGTCGGAGGGGTAGGGCCCAGTATGTTGAATTATGAGCCAAGAGGGTCAGGGATTTCGCTAGCCCCCTGCTTTTCTCGCCTCCTTATTCATCAAGGATGGAGGTGGTTTCTGTTTTGAGCGGCTCATTGGGGGAAGGAGAATGGGCACAGGTGGGAGGTGGGGGGGATGGCAGGCTCCTGGGGCCAGGCAAGAAAGTGGAACTTTGGCACCTGCACTCTTGTGGGGCCCAGGGGGTACAGAAGGTAGTGTTGGGGCTCTTAGTGCAGGGGTGCAAGGACAGCATGAGGGGGAGAGGTCTTGGGAGGGTCTGGGTGTATTCCCAGCATGGGCGGAGGGGGTGCGTGGTGTAGGGGTAAGGGATTGGGGCCCCTTAATTCTCCTCAGCGCTGAAATGTCAGATGGGAGGTGCCAGGGGCAATAGGAGGGTAAGTATCCAGGGGTGTGTTGGCAGGCGAGGCCATGGGTACAGGTGGTAGAGGGAGGGGGGCCCGGTGGCAGGGCCTACGTCGGCCGTGATTCAGGCGATGCTGGACTGGAGTAGCGAGGAGGAAGAGGTAGTTGGTCCCCCCTTCTAACCCCTCTGGGATGGGTATGGAGAGAGCACAGCAGGGGAAGCAGAGTAAGGTGCGGTGGTTAGGGGATGGTGCTTGGGGTGGAGCAGAGAGAAGGGAGGCTAGCAGGAGTAAGCGACCCAGGACATCAGTCCGAATTTTTTTTCCACAGGGCAGGGAGCGTGCAGGAACAGCAGACTGGACGGTGTGCGGCCCAGTGGCGCCGAGGAGAAGGGAGGGAGGGTGGAGTCTCGCGTGGCACATTCGGTACCGTCGGAGGATCCCAGCGTGGCTAGCACAAGAAGGTCAAGCGCGACCTCGCTAGCCCCAACAATAGTCAGGACTAAGCGATCAGCCTGGACAGCGGACAGCGAAGCTCAAGGAGGTCAACGGTTGTGGGAGTACCGCTGGGTACAGTCGGCTACCCCGTCAGTTGCACAGGCAAAGGCAGTGCATGGTTATGAAGGGCCAGGTAAAGCCTGTGATGCTGTGTTGGTGTCGGATCCTCAATTGATAGAGGAACCAGTGGTGCTGGTCTACGATGAGGATAGCCCTGATGAAGGGGAATTGAGGGATAACCTGGACGGGGGGGTGCTTCTCATGTGTATCATAGTGTTTTACAGACACCGGAGGTGCTGCAGTCCAAGAAAGCAGTGGCGAGGGATTCCAGACGAGAACACGACCCCTCGGTGAGGGCTCCTCGGACAGTTGACAACGTTAAGTATATGGCGTGGAGGTCAGCACCCGGTTGGTACCCCTTACTAGAACCTTGGTGAGATCTGTGAACCATGGGCCAAACCTAAAATGGTGTTTGTGGGGATGGGGGGACACAAGGGCAGAGGAGGAGGGAGACTTTACAATGGTCATTATGTGGTGGACCAAGGTGTGGGGACAGGTGAAGTGGAAGGGACTGCGGGCGCTAAGGTGGAGTGTGGGGTGAATACAGAGCCTGCTGAAACAGGTAAAGAGGTGTTGCACAGCAAAGAGTTGAAGATTAAGAAGCTCCCTTATATGGGGGTGACAAAGCCTTTAGGTGCACATTTGATGTTGGCAACTAAAGAAAGGATTTGGAAAGGGGAGTATGTGGAAATATGAAAGCTCCTGCACAGGGAGGTACGATTCAAGGAAGGGTCTAAAGAGGATCAGTATGAGTTGGCAAAGTGGCCTAAGGTGCCGTTAACGATTGAAAATTGGACGGCAGCATTTTTATTCTACGCCAGTGTTTATTGTGAGAATTTTCTGGAGCACTGTGTGGCCATTTTCAAATACATGGACGTTATTAGGAAAGCCCAAATCACGGGGAGTGGTTTTGCATGGGCACAATATGATGAGGAGTTCAGGGCCCGTAAGGCATGGGACTCGGAGGCAAAATGGGGTGAGTTAGATACCGATGTGTGGCAGCACACAATGGGAGCACCGGCTGGGGGGAAGACGATATTCACAGCCAGTGGGTTACCGCTAGTGTACCGGCCCTTTCAGGGGAAGCCCACCCGGGGAGGGGTGGGTAGCGGAATAGCAGCACAGGCTGGGACAGGAGCATGCTGGGATTTTAATAAGGGTACGTGTACATGGGGAATACTGCAGGTTCCAGCATGAATGTTCGCAATGCGGTAAGAAACATCCCTTGATCAAGTGTTGGGGGGTCAAGCAGCCAGGCAGCCTGCAGTGGCAGCAACCTTGGGCCAGTAATCCAGGCCCCTCACAGCCATTCCAGAGTTCTCGGGGAGGGAAGAGTGCTCCAGGAGCTGGGCCCAAAGGCGCCTACTCCAGTTAAGTTCCTACGATTAGCTGAAGGTTTGAGGGAGTATGAGGACGTGAGGGCAAGAAAGATGCTGTTGGAGGGATTTCGGGACGGTTTTCGGCTAGGTTACACTGGACCGCGGTTGTGGGGTGGGCGAAGAATTTGAAATCGGCTGAGGAACACAAGTCAGTTGTGCCGGATAAACTAAGTAAGGAGGTGCGAGAAGGGAGGATAGCAGGGCCATTTGATTATTGGCCATTGGAGGACTTAATTGTTCCCCCATTGGGGTGGTCCCCAAGAAGGAGTTAGGGCAATACAGACTCATACAACACCTGTCATGGCCAGGGGTCTTCAGTCAATGATTTTATTGATTACGAGGCAGCCTCTGTTTCATATTCCTCAGTTGACGTTGCTATGACACCAGTCGTGACCACGGGAGCAAATGCAGAGATGGCAAAATGCAAAATAAAATCTGCATTTAGACTGCTTACAGTCCATCCAGATTATTGGAATCTTCTGGGGATCCATTTCGAAGGGAAATGGTACGTGGACAAAGCATTGCCAATGGGTTTTTCCATGTCTTGTGCTCTGTTTGAATGTTTCAGCACCTTCGTGCAGTGGTATTTTACACATCGAACAGGCCATGTGTTTGTGACACACTATCTAGACGATATTTCTTTTTTGTTGGATCCCCGGGCTCTGCGGAGTGCCAGGTAGCTCTGGACACGTTTTGAGGGGTCATGGAGGACCTAGGAGTGCCATTAGCACCAGAGAAGACAATGTGTCCTTCCTGGGAATTGAGATTGACTCTGTGGCAATGCGGGCTCGCCAGCCAGCAGACAAAAAGTCAAAAATGTTAGACCTGTTGGCGGTAATGCTATCAAAATGGAAGGTGTCAGTTCAGGAGGTTCAAGTTCTGCTAGGTCATCTTAAATTTGCATGCAGAGTGGTCAGGTTGGGAAACACTTTTTGTAGACTGTTGGGCCGAGCGCTGTCAGGCCATCGTTTGCCTCACCATCATGTACGGCTGTCAGCAGGAGTATAAGAGGATCTGAGAATGCGGACAGGTTTTTTACACTCTTTTAATAGGGTGCCCCTGGCCAGAGAGGACAACTTTCAGTGGAATGCACAGATATTCTAGGATGCAGCGGGCAGTGACGGATTATACTGGGAGGGAAGTGGTGTGCTGAGAGGTGGCCGGCTGAATGGAGGGAGGGTGGCAGGAGCATTGCCTTTTTGGAGTTGTTTCTGGTGTTGGTAGCTTTTACGCTGTGGGGGAAGGAATTGGCTCACAGGAAGGTATTGTTTCGAATTGACAACATGACTGTGGTGGAGGAGATCAATAGGCAGTCAGCAAGGGATGAACAAGTGTTGAAATTGCTGCGTGTTTTTCTGCTGGGCTGTCTCAGACATGACATCGCTTTTAGGGCGCTGCACATCCCCGGTGTGGACAATGACATTGCGGATGCTTTGTCTCGTTCGCAGTGGGAGAGATTCCGTGGGCTGGCCAAGGAGGCGGACAGGACACCGACTGCCATGCCGGAACATCTTTGGTATGTAGGCAAGTAGGGTCATACAATTGGTGGTAGGTTCTTTGTCGGCGTCAACTTGAGCAGCTTATGAGCTAGCCTGGAAGGATTTCCTAGCATCAGGAGCATGCAAGCGGGAGACAGGTTGGAGGCGGTCAGAAGATGTAATTCAGTTTATTCTCGATTTAATGGACAGAGATATTTCCAGGGTTACAATAGCCGGAAAGTTGGCTGGCATTTCATTCATGGGTAAACTCCTTTGGGGTTATTCGCTTACGGTGGGTGAAGTGGGGAGGAGGATGTTGGAAGGCTTGGATAGGGAGCGGGGTGGTGAGCGGTCATCTCGGAGCCCCTGTCGTGGCAGACGTTGGCTCCATTGTTAGAGGTTCTACTGTTGGTTTGCAGGGACGGTTTTGAGGCATGTTTCTTTTCCACGCTCATGGTATGGATGTTCTTTGGAGCTTTCAGAGTGTCGGAATTGTTGGGGTCCAAGCGGAAGGTGGGCATAAGGTGGCAGGAGGTACGTTTATCTGAGAGAGGAGTGCATTTATGGCTGGCCAGTTCAAACACAGATCAGAGGTGTTCAGGTTCGGGGGTAAGGCTGGATGCGGCTTCCCCACTTCTGACGTGCCCGTTGCAGTGGGCAAGGCGTTGGAGGGACTTGTCTGGTGGAACAGGGGATGAAGGGGTTTTCAGACATGCAGATGGGGCAAGGGTGTCGGAATACCAGCTGGGGATGGTGCAACGGAAAGCTTTGCGGAGCATAGGTCTGAACGGAGCGCTTTATGGGACTCATTCTTTTAGGGTATGGGTTGCGACTGAAGCGTGCAACAGGGGATGGTCTACGGGGTATATTATGCGATTGGGGCGCTGGTCTTCTAACTGTTTTCGGCGCTACGTGAGAGTTACTGCGGTGGAGGCGCATGCGTCATCCTCCTTTCCATAAGTCTGATATTCCTTTTCTCGTTGCAGGTTCAGTGGCTGGCCCACGTTCTATAACATTGACCATCTGGATTGTGGGCCATTCATTTGTTAAGTGGGCCCATGTGCAGGCCTGCCGCAGTTATTTTGGCTCATTGTTGGGTTTTAATGACAGAGTTTTCAAGGTGGTATGGAAGGGAAAAGGGGGGATGCTCTGGAAGGAGTTGATTCCGGCCTTGAATAAATGGTTGGTTGGGGGCTGGTGCCCGGATGTGCTTTTAATTCATTTGGGCGAGAATGATCTCTGTGAGGTAAAGGGGGTGGTGTTGTGGAGGGCGATGAAGAGAGACTTGGCACTTTTGAAAGAACAGTGGTCAGGTTGTCATGTTTTGTGGATGGAGTTGGTGCCTCGCAGGGTATGGAGGGGGGCCCACAATCCTAAGGCAATTGACAGGGCTCGGAAGAAGGTAAATCTTGAAGTATCGAGATTCTGCAGGAGTGTAGGTTTTGGGAGAGTGATGCATGGTGACATTCCCTTAGAAACAGTGGAGTTATTCAGGAGTGATGTGGTCCACTTATCACGGATGGGTATGAACTTGTATTTGCTGGAATTGAGAGAGGTGCTGTCGAGGTGTCTGAAGGTGCAGAAATTTGCCAGATGAGTTGATGGACAGTGTTATCAGTTCATACATTGGGGGGGCAGAAAGGTGGGGGTAGTGGCCTCCTCTCCTGACTTTCTGGGTGGCGGGGGTTAGCTTTATTTGGCCAGGGTTGGCTGAATTCTGGTTGTTCAGTTGCATAGTTGTGTCAGCGATAGGAGAAGTTGGGCAGGTTAAGTTTGTTGGGGGTTGCTTAGGTTGGGGGATGTAAATGGTCGAGGGGCAAGCAGGGGATTTCGTATAACCGATTGCTTAAATTGTTGGTGTTGAGATGTTTAAGCAGGGTTGTTATGAGGTTTGTAGTTGATAATATTGTAATGTATGGGCGGGGGGCAGGGTCAAAGAAGTGTTAGGGGTGGGGGCGGGAACCTGGGGGTTAAGGAGGTGTTCTATTTAGTGAGGTTTAGTTTTGTAAGGCAATGGCCAAGGTTTTTAATTGTTAATGTGCACCTGTTTCAATAAAGCAGCCTTTTTCACAGAAAAATATGGTTTGTGGTCTGCTTCCCCCCCACCCCTCCATCCCAATCACCCCCCTGCCGGTCTCATGACAGGCCAACTCTTCCCTGGGGCGCCATAGGATCTTGCGGTGAACAAGCCAAACGGAGGTCACAGGCAAAAGAAACTAGTGCACCTGACCATAGACGCAGAGGCAGATGAGACCGATTACTTGCTGGGGCGCCGTGCAGTCTCGGAGCAATCGCAGCAGACCATGGTCGCCGAGGCGGACGGGGCGAGGGCATCAAGGCGGATGAGGCGAGTACTCCTGCAGATCCCCACTGCAGGTGAACGACTTCAAATAGTAGGTCCGTAGTCGTAGTGAGCCGTACCTCTGTGACGTAGGGTGGTGCTGGGTGGATGGCTGAGTTAACTGGGTGCTATTTACTGATTTGATGATCCACAACCTGGGAGCTCTAAGGCCGAGATCCTACCTGGCGGCAATCTTGCTGCAGTTTTTTTCATTTATTGCTGCTACAGTAGTTTCTTGTTTAAAGGCTTTCTGGTGTTCAGGGGCAATGGATGCAAAAGCTCATAAGAGGGCAGATTATCTATTTTAATCCTGTCTCCTCCAAATTTCTATGTGATAAACAAAAATATCTAATTATTTCTAATTACTATTCCGGAATTCAAAGGAACATACCTGCCCATTGTGGTAGTGAGTTAATTTCTATTAGAGAAACTCTGGTTAATATCAGACTTTTACTCCTTTTGTGGTCCTCTTTGTGTCCACCTGCCAAAAGGTTTCAACTGATGCCCCATGTAAAACATTTCATTGGTAAAAAGTCACCAAATAAGACACGAACCAGTGCGAAGTATGGATTAAGGATTAACTTTCCAGCACAAAACTTGTTTGCCTACTTTGCCTATTTTGCACTAGCTTAATACATAGGTGTTCAATGTAAGCACCCATCATTTTTGACTCAAAGTCCTGTATAATAATATTTGTAGCCGTTTTTCCTTTTTGTTCTCAATCCTTTTCCTTGACCACCCGTCATCACTCACACTTTTCCAATCCTTCACCATCCCTTCCTCCCTCTCATTTCTTAAGGCTATCTGCCTAAAAATTTCCACATTATGCCTATTGGTAGTTAGCATTCAGATCTTTAAACATTGTTTAGCTAATCATCCCATGTGTCCTCCCCCATCCCATCGCCCCCGCATTGAAGCTTGTTGCATAGAAATACAACGATATCAGAAATGTACTAGTCCAGTTAGGCACCAAACTGTATATAATTGTAAATAATAGGACAGGTTCAAGAATTTTCATAGATTTTATTGTCATGTTTTGTATCACTGTATAAATGTATCACAAGAATTCTCTCTGTATTTTAACATGTAAATATTAAGGACAATTCACGGACATTGACAAGCACTACTATTGTTTATATTTTTCTACATGTATAGGTCCATTTGGATACTCACATGGCTCCCTGATGAAGGCCCCCAAGATGTCATACTTAGCCATGTTTTTATGTACAGTGTGCTGAAACAATTTTCCACACAACCTCCAAGCCCAAATTAATTATCTTGAAATGTGTATAGGATGCAATAATAAGTATATATATGTAGATTGACAGTCACATGTATGTTGGAGGCATGCACACAACAATTACCTGTAATAAATTAATGATGCGTTTTATCAGAATAATATTTGAATAAAATAAAATAAAATAAAAGCCATATTTTTGTATCATACACTCTGTCTTTCAAGAGTTTTTGCTGTCATTTGTCCGCCTTTGCCCTCTATTTGTAACCAGTTCCTAATTACTTTCCTCCCAAATACTATACCTATCCCGAATTAGGAACTCTAGTCGGGGATACCCCTTCTTCCTTACACATATAGCCAGAGATTTGCACCAACTTATTACACCTCCTTGAAGTTGGTGCAATGTAAGACAAAAGATGTATTTACTCCAAACGTTTTTAACTTTGCAAGTGTACTGTACTTCACTAAATGGGAAAAGTTTAAAAGTAAGTGTAAGCATAGTATTTTGTACCCTAACATTATGCTTACAGTACAAGACCCATGTTAGACTCACACAGGCACATTTGCATCGTAATGACAAGGAGTGTGCATGTCACTAGGCAGCCAACAAGTGTGCCAGTACTTGAGAAGGGAGCATCAGAGACATATCTTTGTAGATATGTTGCTACATGCTGTTTCCCTTTCCCCCAACTCAGCACAGCAACATTGGTTGTTGCACTACATTGCTTAAACAAAATAGTAACGTTGTCTCAAAATATATTCATAACAACACCATATCCAACAGTATCTCTCAGGAATTCCTAAAAAATGTGGATATATTGCAAGGTCTCATTGGAATTTACAGAAAGTGAAAGCGGCAATGAGTTGTCAATGGCACTTGAGACTTGGGGCCAGATGTATCAAAGGGTTTTGCCCATTCTGTGTCTATGGGGAAATGTGTTGATACATATGGCCCTTGATCTCAGAAGTTACTGGCTGCATAATGGCCCAAGTGTTCTGGTATAGGGATTTTGCACCTCACGTATGTTATGCCAGTGTTTTTTGTAATTACTTTCAAGTTCAGAGCCTGGGAATATGAGTTTACCCTGGGCCAGATTGTATTTAATGGTATGAAAAAGCACTTCAGCGTGGGTAAAAAACAAGGTAAGGGTCAGGTTTGAGTCACAGACATCAACATGAATGTCACGTTTCTTCCTTTAATTTCAGCAACTCCAGTTGTTCAGCGGCTCTCCCTCTTTATCAGCACACCCTCCAATGTGAATGGGGAATATATGATGTATTATCATCATCACTCTAATTGTGCTCTGTCACAGTGTCACCAGGCTGTAGTCCCTCTGCCATCTCAATTCTTTTTCAGTTTTTCATTTGCCATCATTCCAGGACAATCTGGGCCACAGCACTGCCTGTTTGTTTTTACTAAAGGTAGGCTAGGACTTTGTTTACTATGTGTATTTGTTTACACCATTGATACTCAATGCTATATTATGATATTGGTTATTCAACTGGTTTTGTAACTTTGTTTGATATATCTACAGGTCTCTACATCAAGTAGGTATATTATCTGGACTAGTGTCAAGTATCTCAAAACTCTTCTATGAATAGGTTATTGCAATTTTATTCTCATTAAAATTAAAGCTTCTCACTTACATGGGGTGAATCCCTCGAGAATTAACTGTTGTGTTCCTAGGATTTGTTCCATACTTTGCAAAACATGCCTTTTCTTCAAGTTGAATGGGACAGTTCTGATAGCTGTCTTTGTGTTTGCCAATTGCATCATTTTATCCTTGAAGGTGTAGAGTCAAAGGCAAATAAAAGGTGTGTAAGTCTTGTATGGATTGCTCCTCAAATTGAGGGCTCTTAGTGTATAGTCAGTCTTAGTATGGTGATAATTTTATAGCTGCAGAGCCAAAGGCAAAGTGAACTCGAAATATTAAACATACAGACCATTTAGAACGCCAGGTACTGAAGGATTTATTGTTCTGAAAGTCACAGGAATCTTTGTCATCCAATCTGTCAAGTAATTTACTAAAACGTGTTTTTAATCAGGCATGCTTTACATTTAAGCAGGTAGTGATCTTCCAAATCAGAGATTTTCACCATGTGTGAGCTCACCTTTTTGTTATGACCCAGTATTGTAATAATCTATGTGATAGCATCTCTGTAGTTGAATGTATCTGTTTTGTCAGAAACATACATACTTTCAATGGCATCTGTGGAAGGCAGTAATTGATGTGGTATCTTGCTAAAAAAGGGGCATGATAAGCCTCAATGGATAGCCATTTAAACAAACTACAATGGAGGCAAGTATCCTATTTAATACAATGAAAAACGGTATAATGGTGCATCATACTTGGTTAATCAATCAATCAATCAATCAATCAGTGACACTTATAAAGCGCGCTACATACCCGTAGGGTCTCAAGGCGCTGGGGGGGGGGCGGGGGGGGTGCCGCTACTGCTCGAACAGCCAGGTCTTCAGCTTCTTCCTGAAGGAGAGGTGGTCTTGGGTCAGGCGCAGGTCGGGAGGGAGGGAGTTCCAGGTCTTGGCGGCCAGGTAGGAGAAGGACCTTCCTCCCGTAGTCGCTCTTCGGATGAGGGGGACGGCGGCGAGGGCGTGGTTGGCTGATCGGAGGTGGCGTTTGGGAGCGTAGAAGTTGACTCGGCTGTTGAGGTAGCTCGGGCCTTGGTCGTGTAGGGCTTTGTGTGCGTGGGTGAGGAGGCGGAAGGTGATTCTTTTGTTGACGGGGAGCCAGTGAAGGTCTCTCAGATGTCCGGAGATGTGGCTGGTTCGTGGGATGTCGAGGATGAGTCTGGCTGAGGCGTTCTGGATCCGCTGGAGTCTCTTCTGGAGCTTGGCGGTGGTACCGGCGTAGAGGGCGTTGCCGTAGTCCAGTCGGCTGGTGACGAGGGCCTGGGTGACGGTCTTCCTGGTCTCGGTGGGGATCCACCAGAAGATCTTCCGTAGCATGCGTAGGATGTTGAAGCACGACGAGGAGACGGCGTTGACTTGCCTGGTCATGGAGAGGGAGGAGTCCAGGATGAAGCCCAGGTTGCGTGCATGGTCTGTCGGTTTGGGTGCGGTGCCCAGGGCGGGAGGCCACCAGGAGTCGTCCCAGGCGGAGGGTGTGGAGCCCAGGATGAGGACCTCCGTCTTGTCCGAGTTCAGTTTCAGGCGGCTGGTCGTCATCCACTCGGCTACCTCTTTCATCCCTTCGTGCAGGTTGGCTCTGGCGGCGGCGGGGTCGTTGGTCAGGGAGAGGATCAGCTGGGTGTCGTCGGCGTAGGAGATTATGCTGAGGTTAATGTCAAAGTCATGTTTAAATGATGTATAGGTTTGCTGCTTTTTGGGGTACAAAAAATGTCTGGGTTGCCACAGGACTTTGAGGATTCTTTCATTCTATAATTTAACTAAAGCTTCATCACAAGTACAGATGCAGTTTAAATTTGTGCTAAGACATTTACTTTTGGTAGGTATTACAATATTTGCACAGGGCATGTGAAGCAAATAAGGATTCCCTCAAGGCGCTTACTTGGCTTGAACTAACTTTGATCCAGGGAGTAATGAAAAACCTGTAGCACACATTCCTAATCGGCTTCTTAACTAAATTGAGTTATAGTTATACAAACACTGGACTCGAAATATGGTAAAATCATTCTTCAAGATTGTATCAGCTTTAAATGTAATGGGGAACAGAGTAAATGAGGGTATTGAAACATGAAGTATTTAATTAGGATAAAATGACTGAATTAAACTTGGTATTTTAAAAATAATCCCTAATTAATATGACTTTCTTGATCTGAGTATTTTATGATCCAGCTAAGGTAGGCTCTACAATACAGTAGGGATAAGCTTCAGATCCAATAATTGTGTAGCTTGGTCCTTGTTTAACGTCAACAATTGTTGAAGAATGGATCCTCACAGCAAATAATGATGTGGTCCTGGAATATTTGAGTGAACCATGGATGTATGTTGACCTTATGTACCTGATGAATACCTTGCAATTTACTTGCTACAGGACCAAGCTTGGCATGAGTCAGGTTGTATGATGTTTTTCCCTTAATGTGTATTTGGGTTTGCTCCAGGATGCATTTGTGAGATGGACTATTATGGTGTTGTTTTTTAAATGGTATCTGGGAGCTAACTGTTTCTCTCCTAAGCACTTTATCTGTGACATGCACTTTGCCATTCCATGGCTCATGAACTTTAACCTTCTTCCTCTGTGTATGCATTGATTTTTTACGGTGTGAAGACTATGAATTCTGGAGGGACTCTTTTTCCCATGAAGTGTTTTTTGCAGATAAAGTAATAAAGGTCTGCATCTATATTGCCTTTGATGCTCAAGCACCCTGATAAAATATTCAACCCTTTCACTGATGTACTTCTTTCTCACAATATGACTTTTCCATGCTTTTTCACGCTGCAGCAATTTCCTGTGCTCTGGGCTAGAATGGCTGACAGTGGTCTCTTGTATTCCTGCATTGGCTATTCACTGGCAGTGCCCCTTAGTCTGCTCATTCTCAGGACACAAGGTTTCAAGATGCTCTAAAGAGAATTTATTTCCATCTCTATCAATCAAGTTTTCCATATGGAGCCTCCTTTTATCTCCCAAGCTCCCGTCTAGAAGAGATGAATGACGCTTGTAAGGGATTCTTGAAGTGCAAGTGGGTCATGAATGTTCTCCAAGTAAGTGACCCAGACTGGGACAGTGTTACTGGAGCCCTATCTTGGATGATTGTGGGACAAACCTTAAAACTGGGCTTTCCTCCCTACTTGAATCACTCACCATGGGTTACAACTACGAACTAGCCTATTGATGTACTGCTGCCAACACAGCAGACTGTGAGGTTCAAATGTTGTGGAATCTTCAGACACAGCACAACTGGCAATTTGGGACAGAAAACACATAAAAGGTGATGGAGGAAAGCTTGTAAATAGTTTAAACCACTGGTAATTGCTCTTGGTAGCAATCCAAGCTGTGGATTTTGACTCACTATGCCACTCTAGACTGAGGCCTTCCATTTTCAAACAACAGTACTGACCTTGCTCCTAATTGGAATAGTCCATTCTGAGCTGCCCGGGGACACAGGCAACAACAAAACTTCAATGAAGTGGCTTTAAATACCTTCACAAATCCTTTGTTTGTGCACACACTTTTCCACTTTAGAGTCAATCTTTATACTTTAGAGATAGTTACTCTACAAATGGTTGCTGTACCTTGAACCTTACCATATGCACTATTTTGCCAAAGATGTCCGCTTTTCAGTACAGTGCTTGGATGGACATGTTCTCAAACTTCTCACTACCGCCAGGTGATCAAATAAAGGTCCCACATGGCTACCAAGCCTAGTGCCCAGTTATATTTTCTAGGTCATTACAAAATGTGTCACTAATGGTGAATATTCTTTAAACTATCTTGAAACATTCCTACCAACATTTTGAACATCAATGTTGAACAATATAATAAATAAGTAAATATTGTATAGAATATGGATACTATAAATCATTCAAATTGTCATTTCCTTCCAAATGTGTGGTACATTAATGAATTGCTAATGTTATATACATTTTTTAAAATATAAAAACGACTTGCTTTATATTTCATATCTCAAAATTTAGCACACTATTCTCCAACTTTAAGTAAATTAAGATTGGATCATGTAGCTTCTTCAAGTATTGTTTCTGTTAAGTTCTTGGCTGATAGGTGAGGTAGCCAGTTATGACTACCTAAAGGACATGAATCAAATCCATGATTACATTCAATGTAAGAGACTGGTGTTGTCGCTTCTCATTTAGCAATTGAATTGCTTATTTTTCCCACAGACAAACTTGTCCAAAAGTACAACCAGCTGTTATTCAGATTGTATTAATTTAGCCCATAATTGGATGTTAATCAGCAGGAACCATCTCATAATAGTTTAACTGATGGTTTGAACTCATAAGGTTCTAATTCTAGGGAAGGATGATGCCCAGCTACATGTTCTGGGCAGCTTCAAAGCAAGAGCAATACATTCTACAGATTGAAGCTACATAATCAACACTAATAACCCTTAATCGCTTAACTTATCAGGCTTCCACCCTAGTGCTAAGCCCTTTTTTGGCTATTTGGGCTACTTCGCACATAGAGCTCTATAACTTTTTTTCACATAAGTTATCATTGCAAAGTTTGCATCCTTTTTTGTACATCATGGACATTCTTAGAATGTCTAGGGTTTGTGGATTTCCTTAACCCCTTGGCCGCGGCGGTAATTCCGCCACGGCGCTAGGGGCTAGGGGGGCTGCGCAGCGCCACAATGCTCGTGACGGAACCACTCCGTCACGAGCCGCGGTGGCGCGGTGCTTGTGACGAAATGGTTCCGTCACGGCCCCGCCCGCTCAATAGAACGCGTCGCGCAGGCGCGAAATCAGCACTGCGCAGGAACGGCGGCCGGGCCATGACGCAACCATTCCGTCACCAGCACAGCCCCACCGTGGCTCGTGATGGAATGGTTTCGTCACGAGCACGCAAGGGGTTAAAGGCTTCCAAGAAAACAGCTAAAATATAGCAAAGTACTTGTGTTTTTTGGGAAAAATCTGCTGCAGTGAAAGTGCCTGTTTCCCTCCTAAGTATTACTTCAACAAAATGCTTTCTGTGCTAAAATTGCCATCTTTCCAGCTTTCAGGAACAAGCAGACTGAATAAAAACAAATATTTTTGACCACAGCTTTGGCATTTTTCTAAGAGGTAGCCCAAATTGTCTTTATTTTTGTGATTTCAATCTACTTGCAATTTGTGGTGGGAACAGGTATGAAAACTATGGGTGATTACAGAAAGTTATTGATTTCCTAAAGAAAATGACATTCTGAATTCAGAAAGGGGTCATTTGTGTGGACCCCTCAAGGTTTACATAAAGAAAGTAATTGTGGAAGTAGAACAAAATATTGAAAGTGAGTAGGAAAAAAGAGAATTTTTGATAACATTTTCATCGTAATTTCTTTTCATGATTAGTGACTGCAAAATCAATATAACATTATGGTATGTTTTTATGTAACATTATGTCCGCTCAACCCTTCTGGTTATGGGATATATAGGGTTTGAAAAATGTCCAACAATCCAAGAAACCCAGAGCCAAACACTGAGCTGCACGTTATAATATTTTTTCATTATGTACTGAGTATAGAGCAATTCATATGGTGAAATATAAAGAGTGAAACATTGGTATGAGGGAAACTAAAGTTTTTCGAAATGTACACCAAATACTAAGTTTTGGAGCTGTGCCCATTTGTACATCACTTACTTTGGGGTTGCCCATACTATTATGTGATTCAGAAGGCATTTTGCTAAATTTCTTCTTTCTTGCACACTGGCTTTCATTTAGAAGCCACAAATGCAGAGAAATACAGTTGGTAATATCAAATGTTCTATTGTTCTCTATTGCCACACTTGTTTAGCTGGGCCTAGTGTCTGCAATGGAACATGCCTTAAAACCTGACTTGAAGACATCCTACTTCACCCAGCAGAATCCACCCTATTTTCAAAAAGTGGGTAGCTGTAGATTTTATGCCTTAGCTCAGCTACCACCTAGGGAAACCTACCATACCCACAAACGTCTGATAAAAAAACATCAGGGGGTGTGCAGGGTAGTGTAAACTGCATCACTTTCAGCAGCTTTTCTTACCCAAAACCCTTTGCAAAAATCAGTTTTTTGTTACAAAACACACATTTTCTCCAGATTTCTGTGAGGCAAAGTTCTGGAACCTGTGGGGAGCCACACAGTTCCTACCACCCAGCATTCCCCTAATTTTCCTGAGTCTCCTGCAGGAGTCAGATTGTTTATTTTTTTAAGGGATGTTCCCCAAGTGGGGCACCCCATAGGATGTCCCTTGTTGGCGGGAGGCCCATGGTCCCTGCTGCCCCGCTGGCTCCCCTGATTAACACTCATCATGGGTTCAGCAGGAGCAGGCATTGCTTCCACATTGCAGGTGTTTTCTTTCACTACCACATGGTTAGAACAATGAACAGTCTTTCTATGTCTAAGAGCATGGGTGGGTAAAAGTTTTGTGCTCCCACCCAATGGGAGCTGCTTTGTGCTCCCACCAAGTGGGAGCACATCACCTTTTCCCTGCCCTCATTCTCGGGCAGGCAAATAGATGGTGTCCCGGTGTAGGCTCCCTGCCACATCATCACTGAACAAACTCCAGGACCATTCAATGGCTCTGGCAGAAGAGCCCTGCATTTTCTGAGTTGTGGCCCTGAGGGATAGGGTCCCCGGAGCCTAATCAGGCTCATGGAGAGGTACTTAAAATGACAGCCCCAGGGTATTGAGCCTCTTAGAGGTTTGGGGAGGAGGGCCACAGACTACCTTCCTATATAAGAATGTTGGCCCCAGAACTCCTTAGAGGCTTAATGTTGGGCACTCATTTTGCATATTAAATGTGCTTGTAAGTCTCTAGTAAAGTGACCACCTGTGCCCAGGGCCTGTAATTGAACTGCCACTAGTAGGCCTGCAGCACTGGTTGTGCCACCCATATAAGTAGCACCTTAAACATGTCTCAGAGCTGCCCTTGCAGAGCCTATGTGTGCAGTTTTAAAGTACCATTTTGACCGAGAAAAGTAAAGGGTAGAGCACCAGGATTAGACTCTATTCCTGTTGACCTTCTTATGCATGATACAGAGCTTTGGTACCATACATCCAAGCGTTAGCTAATGGTATTGCCAATGGCTCGCCAGTACCAATTACCTGGAAGGGTGCTGAGATCATCCCGATCTTTAAAAAGGGGGATCGCTCTGATCCAGGTAACTACAGGCCTATCAGCTTGATAGACTGTATTCAGAAGGTGGTCGCAAGGCTTGTTCTACAAAGAATCCAAGGCTGGATTGAGGAGGAAGAAGTTCTTTCTCCTCTCCAGGCGGGATTCCGTAGTCACACAAGCACTATAGATCAGGTTTTTAGATTTGTTTTAATTTATTGGCGGGTGGTTGTCCTTGGTGGAGGAATGCTATTCGCGGCATTCGTCGACCTTAAGTCAGCATTCGATTTGGTGCCGCGAGATAAAATGTGGGCGGTCTTTGAAGAACAGGGCATGCCAGCCAATATTTTGTCTTTCCTTAAAAAGTTACATGAAGACAATTTTGCTCAAATTAGATTGCATCAGGAAGGCAATGTGGCTGATACATTTCCTATTGGGAGGGGTGTACGCCAAGGGTGCGTTCTGGCCCCGACACTTTTTTCACTATACATCAACAGGGTGATCAGCTATTACGCGAACTACCCAACAGACGCTCCCAAGCTGGACGGTAAGCTGATCACCCTGTTGATGTTTACTGACAATACCCTCCTGATCTCTAAAACGCAGAAGGGCCTACAAAAGGCCATAAATGTGTTTGAGGTCTTTTGTAAGATCTGGGTTTGATCCATCACCGTGTGGCAGGGTATGCTCCGACATGAGTCCCTTGCTCACTTTGCCACTGGATTCAAGCAAGCCGGGCTGAAGACGGCTGGAATGCCAGAAACCGGTCCTCGGAAGCTTGTTTCCGGTCCAGGGAAGGCATGGCTTGGCAGTTCGGGCTGGACTGTTCCCATGAGGCACAGGGTCAGACTGATTTGCATATAGCCTTGTCTGAACTGGGGTGGCAGAGTGGGCTAAAGAACGGTGATGGATCAAACCCAGATCTTTTGACTGGGTGTGAGTGTTTGATTGGTTCTGATGCTCCGTCCATCACCACCCCTTTTTGTACCGCTTTGGCCGCCATAAGTGTGGCAGGGTATGCTCAGACGTGAGTCCCTTGCTCACTTTGCCACTGGATTCAAGCAAGCCGGGCTGAAGACGGCTGGAATGCCAGAAACCGGTCCTCGGAAGCTTGTTTCTGGTCCAGGGAAGGCATGGCTTGGCAGTTCAGGCTGGACTGTTCCCATGAGGCACAGGGTCAGATTGATTTGCATATAGCCATGACTGAACTGGGGTGGCAGAGTGGGCTAAAGAACGGTGATGGATCAAACCCAGATCTTTTGACTGGGTGTGAGTGTTTGATTGGTTCTAATGCTCCGTCCATCACCACCCCCTTTTGTACCACTAGTAGGCCTGCAGCACTGGTTGTACCACCCATATAAGTAGCACCTTAAACATGTCTCAGAGCTGCCCTTGCAGAGCCTATGTGTGCAGTTTTAAAGTACCATTTTGACCGAGAAAAGTAAACTCACCAGGAATCTAGGGGAAAGTCACTGTAGGGGCACCTGTAGTACTCCCTCTCTGAATTGAAACTCACTAAAAGTACATCTCAAAATGGCAAAAAAGAGGGAAGAAAGAAAAATACCCAGATGTGATGTAGTGAAGATACAGGGCACCGAGTATGCCCTCTTCATGGGATGAGACCTCTTTTAGGACAAGAACCCTTACTCACCCAAAAGGACATGATTCATCATGGGATCCTCTCCTCACACCAGGGTTGCAAGGTCTCTGATGTGGGCCACAACTCTTCAGGGCTTCAAGAGGAGCTGAGGTGTTTTAAGGAAGGGACCAAAGGTAGAGGTAGCGAGGGGCAGGGTGCAAAGGAAGAAAGTTACAACTGTTTACAGGAGGCCAAATATATTTTATTCTGCGGTTTCCTGGGACAGGATTAAAAAGAGAGAGGAATAGGGGTTAACAGAAAATATATCCCTTTAGTTGGTCAACATGTTTCTGCCCATTAGTGACCCCAGCAGGGGTCCATGGGCATTCTTCAGGACCAGAGGGTAAGTCACTCTGCATAAAAATAATATATATAAGCGTGTAAGTAAATATACTGGCCACCACATTTCAGTAGCCTGTAAGAGTGAGTGATGGCCCTGGAAATGCAAGAGAATGGGTCCACTGTCTCTTCCGGAAGACATAATCAACAAACGACAAAACTACACAAGGAGGCCATAAATCATGTGTTGAAATGTCCTATTAGTTATATAGAGCAAAGTCTCTAAATCAAAAGGAAAACAAATTTTACAACAGCAAAGAATTAAACGTATTACCTAGGTTGTCTTACCTAATGAGCGATATTTAATACCTCTCTACAGCCTTGCAGGTGACCCTACTATTTACACAGATAGAGGAAATCAATGGTACAGGATAATCGAACAGAAAAATCACAGATCAATAACCTCAGTAATCATGACATGTCATGATTGAAACATAATCAAAAAATATAGATGGATATGTTCTGTTATGGGAAATGGAAGAAATAACTTGGCATTGCTAAACAATGTGACAAATTGCAATGGTGGCCCCAAAGGCAGGGTTCTCATTCTAAGCAGGTTGTGTCGACCAAGCAAGGGAAGGACGTGAGGTCTGAGTAGACAGTGCTGCCCAGCTTACCTGCAGGGCCGTTCGTGTACTTCATTGTGCGCGAGTCCTGGCAAGATAAAAAGGAAAATGTCAGGACAATATAAATTGAGAAAGACTTGCCCAACGTGACTTGTGTCGATGCATCTCCAAGGGCCATGGGAAGTGTTGTCCCCTAGACCAGGGGCATGCGTAATGAGAACCTCATGCTGCTGGATCTTGGGGACAGAGATAGACCATCTTGAAGGTGGTGTTGGGAAGAAATGAAACATGGAAGGGCAATGTATCTGGCCCTAGAATAAAAAATAATAAATCATGAGTAACAGAGCTGAGGAAATGTGTATACAATAAGAGAACCTGTGTGGTCTCATTTACACATTATACATTTCCCTCACGTTAAGCCTGATGGCTCTGTATCAAGCTACCAGGGGGTAAACACATGCTAATTTGGGGTTTGCTTGTGCATTACCCTGACTAGGATTGTATTTGCTGCTTGACCAAGGTTCATACCCCAGTCAAACAGTAACCCAATTTCTAACATTGAGACTCAAGTCAAATATATTAATGATTGTATGGCTAAATGTTTGAGACATTCATTATATTTTTACTATTTACATATAGCTTATTAAAGTAACTTGTTTGATCATGAAACATGTTGAGTGAAGTAGAATAATTAAATATTAAATATGAAATAGAAATACAGAATAAACCTCTTACTTAAAAGTGAAGATGTTGCCTCTGAATTTTTTATTTTGTCATATAAAGAATTGCACCTTAGGTACCATTGTGCGTATTGAGTAGTGCACAAAAAGGCACCTGAGTTGTTGGCCAAAATATCCTAATACATCATCAGAATTAGGTTCAAGAATTGTAAAAGGTTTATTTTGGGCTTTATATAATGACTTAATTGCACCCCATGATATTACTGCCTAATCTTTTATTAGTGACAGCTTTATGCAAAAGGGATATTGTTACAAGGATTATATTTAAACTGTATCCATATTATTTTCCTATGTTCACTCTATTCCATCGTAACCTCTAGGAAACACACAGCTGCAGGCAGGCATTGGACCTGAACTGCATCCTAGAAACTGGAAGTGCATTGGGGTTTGCAGCAGGTGGATCTCCCATTGCCAGTAGTGATTTCATGCTACACTAAGGTTGCAGTTTAATTTATTGTCAGTGCTTGTGTTTTCCCACAAGCACTGTGTGATCAGGGTCTAACAATCCAGGTAGCTGGATGTATGTCTCCTGCTCCCCCTCTGTGAGACAATCCACTCTTTTTCACTCCTTTCTCACTTCTCTCCCAGACTCCTCACTCTTACCTTGTAGGTTGGGTGGTGAGTGCTCTTCAGAATGTATTGGCAAATATCAGGCTTCACACTGGCTGTTGCTTAAGGGTATCCTACAAAGAACTTGTCTCATTCATGACCTGAAGAAATATGACCAGATCACACAAATCTTGATGGCGCTTCAGTGACTCCCTCTGCTATCCTGTGCCATCTTCATAATCATCTGCATCATTTATAAAGTAATCACAGCCAGCACTCATTGCCTATATGACCATATTTAGTTGCTCTGATACAGTACACTATGAGGCAGGATGACAAGAAATGTAAAAAAAAAGAAAAAACAAGACCACTGGCCTCTATCTGTGCAACATTATTTTAGTCTCCATGAAGACTACCCCAGCCCTGTGCGAATTTAGACAGGAGGTGTAGATGCGCCGCTATAATGAATACTACATCACTATTCAATGAGAGACAATTCTTCTCTCAGAGCCAAGCTACCTCTTTAATCATTTGTTCACTTTATCTTTGCCTTTGGCCCTGATCAACTGCTTTTGGACAAGGTTTGTGCTATACACAAGCGTGTAGACATGTTACGGCAGGGACTTTCTTTGGTTTACTTTGGCCACAAGTGATGTAGAGATGGAGGGTTAGGAAAACTTGGCAGATGTAATAACGATAACCTGCATGACACATTCCCATTATCAGTAAAGGGCAACTTTGGAACAGCCACTGTGTCAGAGGTGCAGATAAGGGCTGTAGTTAGAAAAAATTCTCATGCAGCAGTACCCACCATCTTACAAACAAAATCAGAAACACCATGATCACAAAACGTCCGTGACAAAATCTCCAAAGACTTAAAATTACCTGAAGGAGAAAACAGAAAATACCACAGCAATGGGGGACCTCACCACGTTCAAATAGACCCCAATAACCATCCAGCAATGCATTCACTCAATAGCCATTCACAAAAATATTTCCTTTTTATTATCAATGTAGCCAGACCATCAGGATCATTGTTGTAGACCTTTTTTCTTCACCATACTTTTATCTGTAATCCTTTCTGTGGGTCTTCAGTGTACTTCGCTGTTGCTAACCAGTGCTAAAGGGCTAAACATGGTAGAATTGGCTTATGTTCATTTGACATATTTAATTCTCTTGTACGTCCCTAGTAAGTAGTACTACATGTGCCCGGACCTATAAATTAAATGCTATTAGATGAATTCTAGCACTGAGTGCCCAACCCACTTGGGTAGCCCTTACAACATGTCTCAGGTATGCCATTGCAGCTTGTTTGTGTACTTTTAAACTATAATTTTGATCTGAAAAAATAAACCATTTGCCAGGCCCAAAGCTTCCTTTTTAGTGCATACAAGTCACCCCAATGGTAGGTGCTGAAGTGCAGGGAGCAGTGTATTTAAAATGTTGGGCATGTACTTTTAAGTTTTAACTGCCCTTATATGTGTTTTTCAACTCCTGTAAGACCTAACTCTCCTCTCAGATAACATTGGATTACCTTATTACATTTACTAATTGATATATTTTCATTGGGAGCAGGCAGAAATATTGGCCTTGGTGTCTATGGAATTGTAATTGAAGGCCCTCCTTAATGGCAAAGTTGGAGGTTTAGCCACAATTCTGAAAATGGCACTTTTATAAAGTTGCCATTTTCCTGTCCTAACCATTTGGTTCCTGAAGTCTTAACCTGGGTCACATGACTAGGTGTAGTTGGCAGTTGGTCTTTGTGTATTGATCCCAGACGGTGAGACAAAGGTGTTGGAAGGATGGGCCACTCTGAGTTATTGAGGGCTGGAGCTGTCAACCCCCACACTTGTACTTCAAATAGGCCCTTTCTGAGCACTCACTCAAAGGGAATACCACTGCTCTTTTGTGACCCTAGACAAGCTAGGGCAAGGACATGGAGGATAGGAATGGTTTATATGTCAGAGGGGTGGAAACCTCAAGAAGTTCCTGTTGGAAATGGACCTTTCTAGGGTGCTTTAACTTGACTGTTGGCTTTTCTCCTTCCCAGTTTTCCGCTGCTTTGGATGCTAGCCTTAGTACTTGAGGGTGTTTGGCACTGCTGTGCTGTCTCAAAGCATTATGCTTGTCATGTACATGCTGTGGATCAGAGGTTATATGACTGGAGTTAGCTCTAAGTCCCTTGTCATGGGGTAAGACCTATACCAGGGGCATGTATGTTGAATGCACCTCTGTGAGCCTGCCCCACTGGGTGTGCTTTCCACAGAGGTAGCTCATCGATCATGCCACAGGTGTGCCCTGGTAGGGCTTGTGTGCACAGGTTACTGTTACTTTGTTTGGCATTTAGAAAGCTGCATGCCAAAGTTCTGCACATCTCCTGCTATATCCGAGTTCCCCCTGGTGACAGGGTGCATTGTTGGGAAGAGGTTGGGCAGGTGTGTGTATGTGTTACCTTCAAGAGGCATGAATGACACCAGATGTTGTATTCGGAACTATGGGGCCTGCTTCTCTCATTGGATTAACATGAGGATGTGTAGGGAAAGGCTGTTGAGCATTATTTCCTATGGGCAAAATAGGAATAGTATAGTATTTGGTATTGAACTTGTAATGGTGAATCCTCTCTGGTAATAGGAGGGGGTTGGACATTACAGTGCTGGAAATGTCACTTTTGAAAAAATGAGCATTTCAATGCTCATAGCTCTGTGTTCCAGGCGGCCTGTCTCCTAATTCACAATTAAGTGCTAAGGGGCAGCCAATTCTGTGCATCCCTGACCGAGGGCCATAAACGAGGTGTTCACAGGAAACTGTGGACCTCTGACTCTATGGGGTCTTTTGGGATGGTTACATGGGGGTGGAATTGGCACCTCCATTCCGAGAGGTAGGGTCTTGGCACCACTAAAGATTGTGTTCAAATATGTTGGGGTAAGATGGATGACAGGACAACATTTTGAGAGGGCCTGTGCATTTCAAAGGTGACCTGTTGAACTGATTGTATCCCCACAGGCTTTGGTAGGAATAACTACTAGGGCTTTTTCCTCCGTAAGTAGAGACACGTTTGGATTTGGAACCATATTAGTATTGGTTTGATACTGGGACATTGACACAAGGAATCAGTAGGGCAGGAGGGCCTGCAATTGGACTTTCCACAGACTTGTGGTGGCTTGGAGCTTTTCGTGCTCCAAGAAGGGGATATCACATGGTGGATTTTACCTGGACGTAGCTGGCATGCAGCTAAGTTCCAACTGTCGTGGACTGGGTCTCAAAGTACTCACCATGAGCTGGTGATCGGGTCTCCTGTCCATGAGATCATAGTCAGAGAACTCTGCTGCGCTAGCAGAGGTTGCAGAGTTTTACCAACTCCACGTTCTGTTGAGAACACGGAATTCAGGCAAAAACTCTGACTCAGCTGTGTAGCGGAATTATCTCTGAGTCCTGCACCCACAAACCTTTGGTAAAACAACTTTACCTTTACATACTAAAAAGCATAAAGCCAATTCACAAAAGCGGGTGATGCTGGGGCAGGGAGATGGCAGGGACAGGGAGATGGGCCTCTGAGCTGCCCTCCATCACTGTTGAGGTGCCCGGTGGGATGGGCACCTCCATCAGACCCACCAGACTTAGAGGAAACCATTCTTCAAGCAGCAGCGGCTCTCCCTGGCTTAGTGGGAGAGCCGATACTATAATATTCACTCTAGAATATTGCCCATAATGCTTTGAGGGGCCGTTGGTTGGGATTGTATTTTTGCTCATAACTTTATATGTATAACCTTATCATTCAGCATGATGTGCTCGTTGTGTTCAATGAATCTACTTGGTCCCCAAAATCATCACCTCTCTCACTGATTGCTCTACTTCCAATTTCACTTTTATGAGTTAACTATATGCTCTATAGCATGTAAAGTTAGAGGTGTTTGTTGTTTTACCAAAGGTCTGTGAGGTTTCTCTTTGTGGAGCAACAGAGAGGAATTTTCTTGGAGTTTATTTTCAAGTCTGCGGAATTCTGTGTATGGTTGCTCCACCCATCCTCCTACCCTTAATAAAGTATCTTGCTGTCTCCATGAGATCGTAAGGACCACACTCGGTTTGGCGGGAACATGTGGAGGTGATCATGGTTTTGACAAGGACCATCCTGACATACACCATCATCTCGCTGTGCAAGAGGAGTGTGTGCACAGGACCAGCAGCCCTCTGAGGTGCTGGGACGTGAGGAGTTCAAGGAGAGCTGGGGAAACTTACATGGTTTGCAAGTGAAACCAACCTTGAAACCAAGGTACCAGTGCTCACTTGCGCTCCAGAGTGTGTGGTGTCCAAGGGGTGTTGGGGGATTCTGAGCATGAAGCTGAGACTGTCTATGGCCTCCAGATCTGGAGGACGGCAATACCTGACCTTGTGGCCTCTGTCAAAGGTTGCTGGCTGCCCCTCCCTGGACACACACCAAAGGGTGTATTATTTTGGAAAACACTGTGCAGAGACCCGAGGGGTTTCATGTGGCTTGTGGGCATCTGCAGCTGGCTGTGGGGTCTAAGGTAGGCCACACATCCTCTTGAAGGGAAGGCATTTCTCCAGACTTGGGAGCACACCAGCTTCCTGGGTCACAACCTTTGTTCATGGGGGCAGATTAATCCTGCACTCCTGCAGGTGCCACCACGCACCTGAAGGTCTAATCAGGATGGATAAAACTATGCAACTGTGTATTTCCATGTTTGGTGGTTCTGACTTCCTAGTCAACTGTGTGCCAGCTGGGACAACGTGTATCATTGGCTGGTGTAGTTAAAGACTGAGGGGTTGGGTCACAAGGTATAGTCAATGAACTGTGACTGTTTAACCTTTCTGCTAATTGGAACAATTGAATATAACTGTATAGTGTATTGTGTTTTGGTTTGATTTCAGTAGTGAAGTTTGACAATTGCGTATCACTGTGGAATGCATATACCATGTGTATCTCATTTTTATTTCAGTGTGTGTAGATGTACCTAAGTGCACCTATCATGTGAGTAGGTGTTCAGCCAAAAATCCCTTGAGGATTTAGTCTAACCCATTACCTGAAGTGAGAGAGTGTGGGACCGGGATCTGGTCTCAAGTTAGACATCCCGCGAGGGATGTGTTATATCACTGTCAGTTGTAGCGTCTGCATGCAGGAGCCTCTGCGTCTCTGGTCAGTGTGTCGGCCGGGAAGTTTCAGTCTCCTTACTCTAACCCTAGTAAGATGTGCTGCATTTATACAAAAAGCATCTAGGGTTCCTTTGTCCCTTGTTTCTTGTATTAGCCATTGTTGGATTTGAGGATGACGTATGGAATGAACCGTGCACGTAGGTAATATGCAGGTGGTGGAGCCCCTGCCTGGTTTCCAAGAACTCTTATGAATATTCATTCACACTACATGAGTCCATTGATGAAGTTATTGGACGCTATTGTTCGGGGGGAAAAACCCTTCTCCTGCGCCCAGGACTAGAACTAGGTAAAGGTTCAATCCTAAAGGCTTGTTACTGTATAGTGTAAGGAAGATAAAGGTATATGATATCACCCAGGCCTATATTAGGGTACCTATATGGAGCATAACACCCACTCCTCTTCCGAACAGTCAACAATAATAAAATGCTAGTGAACTACTTTTTGTATTAGGTAGCAGCGCATAAAACTATCAGCAAGCTCCGTGGCTGGGAATCCCAACATCGCCATTGCTCGCCGCTAGAGAAGATGATGTCTGTAACGCCTCACAGAGTACATCAATTGATCACAGATGATATTCAGAACTGCCAATAGCTAGTGCAGAGGCAGCTGGTGCTGTAGTCGGAATCTGAGTGCTAGTGATAGAGCTGATGCTCAACCCAGTTGTAGCAACAGGCACCTGCGAGTTCTCGAGGAATGCAGCCATCAGTATATGAATGAGGTGGGGACATTGCCGAGCATGGGCCCTCATGGGTTCCAGCCTGGTATTCATGTCCGTAGGCGTGGCTGATGGAAGTGTCAGACAAAGATCCAACACACATTGTTCTACGCAAAACAGGCATCGAAGAACAGGTATGATGCAGTCCACCTAGACTACTTTCTACTTTAAAGGATAGAAACCAAGAGACACTCAGTTCCAGTAGGCGAGGTGTGCCCAGATGTTGTAACCTGTGTTCACTGTATTTGCGTTCCAGGAGTGCTTTGCATCTCGTTGGTGGTTGGGCCATCCATTGCGCAGCAGAAAAATAACAATCAGGATACCTGCTATTAATTGCAGGATCAGAGGATAAGTGCCTCTATCTCAGCCTAGGTCCTTGCGATTTGAAGATCAAAAGTATCTCGGGCAGAGGTTAAGGGTACAGTTTACTGTAAAAGCATGGCTTTCATTCTGCTCAAAGTATCATATTGTATAAAGAAAACATTCAACGAAGGCCATAATGGTGCCTCCCTGACTGTACTTATTGGGCAAACAATACTTGCATATAGTAAGTGACCCTGGAGTTCACAGAGACCAGATAGGCAAAACCAAGAAGCATCCCACAGCAACCATGATCGTTCAGCATCAAGTAACTCCCATTCAAGAGCAGCTTGAATAATGGAGTACTCATGGCTGCTGGAGTCCCTTTCAGGTGGTAGGACAAGTTCTCAACTGAACCATTGCAAGCTCAGTGTAGTGAAATATCCTGGAACATGAGAGAATCTCTTAAAGCGTTCTTGCAGTTTGTACCGCTTAGAAACACTTTTTGATCCCTACTCTGGCATCTAAAT
Source organism: Lissotriton helveticus (assembly GCF_964261635.1). Classification (NCBI taxonomy): domain Eukaryota; kingdom Metazoa; phylum Chordata; class Amphibia; order Caudata; family Salamandridae; genus Lissotriton; species Lissotriton helveticus. The sequence continues at coordinate 743,400,898 of NC_136059.1, read as the reverse complement.
CTGTATGAAAATTCCCAGGATACCCTAATACAGTGTTCTTCAATCTGTGGGGTGCGGCCCCCAGGGGGAGCGGCACTCCACCCGAAAGTCTCACCTTTGCTGTCTTGTTTTTCCTCCGTATCACCTCGCAAGTGATCACCAATTTCAAATGGGGATTTTTGATTGGCTGCTGCTTCCATTTTCTCCAATCAGCACGCAGGAACTTCACCAGTGACGTTTCACCAATGAGGGGGGCAGCAGCTGAGATTCAAGGAAGTGCCGCGAAATTTGCAGGCATAAAGCTCCTGCATTTCACTTTTGCTGACTTTTCTCCCTGGTTTCCTGTGAACGCTTTCCCACGTTTTCCTGTCGCCTCGCTGGGAATGACTGCTGAAATCTGCACAGGTAAGAGGGCTTTCTCGAAGGGGTGGGGATGTTGGGCTGATATTCGGCCATAACAGAGGTTTTGATTATATTGGCCGCCTAAAAGCATCCTTGCACACAGCGCTTTATCTGCGCATTGCTGCCCTGCCGGGAAGCAATCTAGCCTCAAAATGTAAGTGCCTCAAGACGTGATTCCGCACGGCAGGTGGATGTGGAGGGGGTTGGGGCACTTATTTCCTGAGTGTTACAGGGCTGTCCTGCAACGTGGTGATCATTCACCCATGCTGGAACCCTTCTGTGCTGTAATGTTTCAGTGCTGTCTGCACTTTTTCAGTCGTACATAAATCACCTCGATAGCTACCATTTATGCGCCCAGTTCACTATGTTCCTGCTACCTTAACACTTCCCCGCTGCTGCAGATGATTTCCCCTTGCGCTCACCACAGCCTTGAATTAGCATGTTGTTGTGTTGTGGATCATGTTCTCATCAAGGGCAGAATCTGAGCATTCGTCCTGCTGATTGGCTGCACTGGTTTTTACTGGACCCAGGAAGATGTTCAGTCAGGCAGGAGACGGCCGACATGACAGAGAAATTCGACAATCTTGAGGAGCTGTAGCGGAATTCTATGGAGAAGTGTTTGAGGCTTGTTTTAAAATGTGAGCATGTTATTGCTTGTAGTTAGATTTTTAAAGTGTGTAAATATCTTAACCGATATATTTCCTGAAACGCTTACCATGAGTTTGGATTATCTCGTCGATAAAGTGCTCAACCATATTCTCACTCAAACCACTTTCATTAAATTTGTATTCTGTGCCTGCACATGGGCCTAATTAGCTCCAATTGCATTTGATATTTGACTCACGGCGCTCCACAGTTTTCAATTTGCAGTGGTTCAGATTCCTCACGCAGCTCGTACAAGTGTCTTGCCTACTCATTATGTCAGCGTCTGAGGTGGAGACCACATGAATGTAACAGAATGGAAGCTTTCTAGCCAGAACGTGGTCCCTGCAATGGTACCCCATACATTGCTTATTTCTAAACTTACATATGTCATCATCCCACAGTGCAGCCTTTGCAAACCCAAGCCTCTATTTTTACAGTCAGCCGTATAGCGCGTGTCTGGCATGTGATAGCAGCCTATTGTAGCGCTTACAAGGCTCCTAGTCTTATTCCAGGTAAAAAGTAAGAAGGCTGAAGAACTTTTGAGATCAGTCGCATGTCCAGAGTGAGTACAGTGCTTGTGTGTTTCCCACAATCTGGTTTGTCTTTTCCAAATAAGTAGGAGGGACTACACATATTACTATGCAAACGATCACTATTTTTTACCTGAATGTTCAACATGTCATTGATTTTTTTTTCTTTAAAAAATGTCCAATTCTGCATTCTTGGACTCGGAATTTCGAATTTAGCATGGCAAGTATGGGATAACACTTAAAACTATGAAATGAAATGAAATGAAATGAAATTAATTTATAAACGCGCAACTAAAACCCTGAGGTGTCAAGGCGCCTAACCAAACAGATCAAAAAGTGGCAAATCAAGTTACAAGTATGCGCGCGCAAAAAGACGGGTCTTCAAAGCCTTTCTAAATAACTGCAGGGTAGGGAGCGACCTCAGTTCCCCCGGAAAGGCATTCCACCACTTAGGTGCCAAGGCGGAAAAAGCTTTACCACCCCATCTCGCTTTTTGAATGAGCGGAACTGATAAAAAGGCCTTACTTGAGGAGCGTAAAGTCCTGCAAGGACTATAGCGCGACAGGATAGATCCAATTCCTATAAAGCTGTTTTTAGCTAGTGCCTTATAAATAAAGCACAACACCTTGAACACGATACGATCTTCCAAAGGGAGCCAGTGAAGTCGTTTTCTGGCCAGGGTGGCTGAGGCACCTCGAGGTAACTCCAGAGCAAACCTTGCCGCTGCGTTCTGGACCACCTGCAAGCGCTGCAGCAGATTTGTATTCAATCCCGCATACAGCGCATTGCAGTAGTCCAGACGAGAGCCTACTAGAGCAACTGCCAGTTGTTTCCTAGCCTGCTGCGAGAGATAGTGCCTGATCTTCCTCAGTATGCGGAGAATACCCCAACAGGTAGAGATGGTCCTATTAACCTGCAGGCACATACAGAGGGTGGGATCAATCACTACCCCAAGGTTTTTAGCAGATGCAGCAGGGACCGGGCATGCTCCCAGTGAGTCTGGCCACCAATCGGCTGACCATACCTCCTCCTTATCCCCGAACACCATCACCTCCGTCTTCTCCCCATTCAGCTTTAGTGAATTGTGAATCATCCACTGTCCGACAGCCTCCATACAAGATCTAAAATTGGAGGCTGTCGGAGAAGCTGGCTGGGAGAGAGAGACGAGGATCTGGGTGTCATCCGCATAGGAGACTACCTCCATCCCAAAAGATCTAATTAGTCTGGCAAGGGGGGTCACATAGATGTTGAAAAGGGTCGGACTTAACGCCGACCCTTGAGGGACCCCACATTGCACAGACAGGGATGGAGATAGAAAGGAACCCAGCTTCACTCTTTGCTCTCGTTGATCGAGGAAAGAGGTAAGAAGAGCTAGTGCCTCCCCCTGAATCCCAATCTCCCTCAGACGAGATGTTAAGACTGAGGGAGAAAGGGTATCGAAGGCGGCTGTAAGATCTAATAGGATCAGGAGGGAGGTCTGTCCCCTATCCACACACATACGGATATTATCCAGTACTATGGTGAGGGCAGACTCGGTGCTATGTTCCCTCCTGAAACCATGCTGGGAAGGATCTAAACAGCCAGAATTTTCCATGAAGGCAACAAGATGTTTATTCAAATGGATTTCTAGCATCTTCGCGGGAGCTGGGAGCAGTGAGATGGGGCGGAAATTCTTTAGTACCCCAGGGTCGAGAGAGGGTTTCTTAAGCAGAGGTCTTACTACTGCGTTTTTCCACTGTTGAGGAAAAATACCCTCCCTCATAGCCCTATTCATGATGTCTACCAGAGGGGGTAAAAGAGAATTCCTACACTGCTTCAAGATCTTAAGCGGACAGACATCCAGAGGAGAGGCAGATTTGATTTTATCAAGAAGTGTCTCTGCATCATGTAGGGAGAGAGAAGGGAAGGATTCCAGGTAAAAAACCTGAGATCTCTCAGAGAAAGCAAGGTCCGGAGCAACAGGAACCACAGGCTTCATGGTTACAGGTCTCAGTAACTCCAAAGCAGTATAAATGTCCAGGATCTTAGTCTGGAAAAAAGACGCTATGTTGTTACAGAGCTCCTGGGACGCAATCACCGGGTCGGGGATCTGAAGGGTGGTAAGGGAATCCGCTATCCTAAAGAGCTCTTTAGGAGAAGAAAGTGAGGAAGTCAGGGCAGTGAAGTATTCTTGTTTTACCCTGATAACATCCAGTTTATACTTTCTTATCAAGATCTTATGGGTATCCTTATCCCTTAAATCCCAGCTGGTATGCCATAAACGCTCCTGTCTCCTAACCTCTTGTCGGAGTAATCTTAAATGCTCCGTAAACCACGGGGCTGACGGTCTTTTCCTGGCAGAGTAGCATGGCCGTGTCGGGGCCAATACTTCCAGGGCCTCAGTGATGGTCTTGTCATATTGTAGGACCGCTGCCTGAACATTGTCCCCCAAAGAAGAGGACATGCTCGGTATCCAAGGTATAAAGGAATTTTCTTTAATATTATTCAGATTCCTCCGTAATTCCGTTTTACTCGGAATGTTTCTGAAACCATCCAAAATAGGACAGGACAGGGTAAAAGGTACGGCCAGATGGTCAGACCATGACAGAAAAAATGGATCTTTTACTGTCAGCCTCGGATCATTAGAAAAAATCCCATCGATTGTATGTCCTGCTCGATGAGTGGTAGCTTTCACCAATTGGGAGAATCCACAGGCCGACATACCATGTAACAAGGAAAGAGTGTCATGAGTCTCTAAAACTATGGGGCATATGTAGGTAAATCACATTTTGCGAATCTCAAATAGCGATTTTTAAGGAATTGCTATTTGAGAATTGCAAAATGGAATGTAGGTAAAAAATCGCAATATTTTTGCGAATCTCTAAAATTCCTTAATTGTGATTAGCAAATTGCGAGTTGCAATTAAGGAATGAGTGTCCCATTCATTCCTATGGGCCAAGAGACCCATAGGAATGAATATGGATACATTCTCAAATAGCGATTTTGTATGACCAAATCGCAATTTGAAAGTCGCAATTCCAAGGATACCAGGGTGTCCAAAAGACACCTGTTGCACCCCTGGAATGTGCTTGTAAGTACATGTGCCACACAAACATCCCCTAAGGGCATGTCTGTGCGCCACATGGCACTTTGATTTTTTTTTTAAAAAGCATTTCGACAGTAAATCGCAAAATACTATCTACTTGAAGTAGGTGGTATTTTGCGATTCCTTAAGCCAAAATCGCAATTTTAAAGGCACCCCTACATAGCATTTAAGGAATCGCAAAATTGTGATTCCTTAAATGCTTGAGCAATATAAGGAATCACAATTTTTATGATTCCTTATTTTGCTAAGTGGCATCAACATACCAAAAGGCCGTTTGCGAATCGCAATCTCCTTCCTACATATGCCTCCAGATCCTCTAACTTCAATGCTTGCTGAAAAATCAGAGCTGGTTGAGAGTTTCGTTTTACTAGTAAATTAATGTCAGTCTCACAGTGGAAATGCTAACTGGAAACAGAATAACCATGAGAATTAGTGAAAAGTGGGAATCCTCATTCGCACAGAGTAGCCTTCATATTCAGTGTAATACAGCCGAAATATTTAGTGAAGGGTGACAGTAATAATTCTAAAGGAAAATCAGAGCAAACTGGGCTTCATGATCAGAGCCCTGTGGCTATTGAAATCAATGCAGAGTGGGCAGCATGTGCTGTCTTAATAGGGGTATGGACACAGTTCTCTGCCTCTCCCAGACTCAAAACAAAAAGTTGCTGTCCTTGTTGAAAGTCAATGATGCAGGTTTCAACCCTGATTGTTCAAGATTTTGGTTCTTCATGAGGCCAGGTACCCAAACGGGTCTATGGGAAAAATAAAGTACTTTTTGCAGCATATGCTTCACAAAGGGGCTTGTAAACATTTATGGTGGGAAAGCGCACATTTCTGTGAAACTCATTAAGTGCAGGCTGTTCAAGAATCAAATACAAATTTCAAGTCATTTTATTGTTTGATTTGGTAAGATTTTAGGACCACATCTAAGTCTCAATGAAACATGTACTAAGTGCTTTACCTATTCATGAAGTATTGAGTCTTGTCGCACACTTTAGTTCAGTGACTTCTTAAGAGTTTCTCCTTGCTCAACTGGGTGTGATTTTTGATATTTGTGTCTCCCTCATTTTCTTTACTTGATTTTGCTGGCAAGAAAGTGTCATAGTCGTTGAAATGTTACTCATAAGACACTTACATTATGAAAACCTACAGTTCAATAAACTCCTATTGCGTTGAACATTATTTGCTTGATATGGCCAGGTATATGTAGGTGGCAGTTAATTATGTAGTGTACCAGATTCCAGACATTTCTGTCAGGTGCTGGGGGGGCCCGACGTTTTAAAAAATTCAGTCGGGGGGCTCAATCTACAAAAGTTTAAAGACCTCTGCCCTAATGTATTCCTTACCCATTTTTTCACATTTTCCTGCCTGCTGTTGTTCAAGGCAAAGGAAAAGTAGTGACCGGTAGAGTTATGTGGCCATGGATTAGCCATTCTGTGGACGGTGACTCTGCCACGGTAAATGGTAATCTATCCAGCTTTTCAATACACATCATTGTATATTTTGGTCCGCTTTGTGCCCTTTATACCTGTTTATCTGTTAGATTGTATTCAGAAAACAGATACATACTGTTGATAAAACGCCAGGGCACGTTGCATGCATGCAAGGATTGCAGCGTCCATCTTAACAACATAATAGAATGTAACTGAGATTGCCAGTGTTGTAACATGGCCAAATCTTGTTCCAGTATGTCTATTGCAGATACAATGTTGCCTAAGGAATATATACTGGAAGTCAAAGTTGTTAACCCATTGTTCACTACAGCTAATGCCTTCTCAAAGTTAATACCGTCTATTTCCGATATTCTCTCGGCGGCCTCTTGTTGGGATATTTTCCAAATGTCATTGTAGGCAGCATAAATGCCAGCATATATGAAACGTTTCTGATGTGGTTTTCTGTGACTTAGTAAAAAATCGCTAAGATCCATGTCTTGTGTGAGTAAGGATAAGTGCTGTTTTACTTCTGTGAGTGTCAAGGTTTCTAGCCAATCAAGGCACAACTTCCAAACACTGTAGGATGTCACTACCCCTGGATGTTCTCTTTGTACATAGCGTGGGTGAGGGCTATGGATACCGAACCCTTCGGTGGTACCCCAGAATCTTTTTTGACATCTGTTTGTTTCTATGGGCTAAACCAACTATTCTTTCCAATTAGGGTCTGATCTATTGTAGCCTAAAATGTCATCTACTTTTGCCCCTTCCTGTGAAGTTGAATTTTGCCACCCCTCCATCTGTGATGGTGTTGGAAACAGAGGTGTGTTCAGGTCCTTATTCTTGGCTTGTCCAAGACAGGATGTCTGTTGCACAGTGTCATTTAGAAATATCATCTGCTGTGGAATGAGGCATGCTCTAAATACCATTTCTGTTCCCTGGACTTGCGACTTCATAATAAAATGACGTTGGGTCAGAAGTGTTAAACCCTGAAAAATTTGAAAATTTCTGTGCAAACGTTGGCAAACTATTTTTTGGTGGTGTAGGGCAATGTTCCTGCTGGATGTACTCAAAAGAAATTTCTAGGTGCTATAGATGCGTGCAAGAAATGATGACCATAATGTTGGTAATAATACAAAGTGTCATAGTTTGAAGTACTTTCTAGCATTTCAGTGTTCGGAAATGCAGCAGTTTTCTTTAAATCAGACATGTTATTAACAGTTTCAGAGTCCCAATCATCAGAAAGTATACTAGAGGTAATGATATCACTCAATGAAATTTGTAATAAATGAGAAATTTTTAAAAGTTCAGTTGGACTGAATATATCGAAATCAACCTTGTCCCAAACTATACCGTCGGATATAGGAACTGCTGTAATTTTCACAGATGACAAGTCTCTTTGTTCACGATGAGAAGATTGATGTGGCTTCAGATTAAATTAACTTTTTAGGCTGTAGAACTAAGTTGAAGGCATTGTCCATTAATAAGAATGCTAAAAGTTATAACTAAGCCTAGCCAGAAAGGAAAGAACAGTATTCCAGTAATTACCCAGAGTTCTACCCAAGGCAATACCAGTCAAGTCTTTTTGAGAAAGTCCAGACAGTCCTTAGTCTGCTGCTTGCGCGTTTGTTGGGCTGGCATTGTTTCTTGTTTACTTGGATCCAAAGAAAATGTATAAAAGTTTATGAAGTAGCCAGAAACAGTTTGATGAATTGTTGGAATTGCATCAGGCTATGTTGAAATCGTATTTTGCTCTTGTCGAGGCATGTTGACGTAGACATCTGTATTTGGTCGAAAGGATATTTGAGTTTCATTTTGAGTTAATATTTCTTGTTCAAGTGGAATGAGTTCCATAGCATTGTTGCTTAGTCCTTCATTCCTTTGAGAGGATCCTTCAAACGTGATGAGCCTTTATGTTTGAACTTCTCGAATTGTAGCGAGAGGAGGGTGTCGGCTACTTTGGAGTCCACGTGGTCTACTACTCAGTATCAGTTACATAGTGTGGTTTGATTAGGTCAATTGATACAAATCTTTTCTCCTTTTTTCTGGCAAGAGGTGGCAAAAGCACAGTTCTTGTTCCTTGAATTGCAAGGACTGGTACAGGCTTTCTGTATGATGGTCCAAATTATTTTTTATCTGCTATTTTCTCCCTGACAGGTCTTGCTGTACCTGCCTTGATTTCCCCAGTGGCTGTTTGTTTCACCTGCACATTACTGTGCAATGCTCTTGCTTCATTCTATTCCTGTAAGATAGCCAAACGGTTATGGATGTCAAAAATGTTTTCATCCGCCACTGTGCATTCACAATCAAGATCAGATACCCACATTCTTGTCCCAAATAGGACCTGGTAAGGAGTGACACCCCCTAGAGAACTCCTTGGCTGGTTGTTGAGAGCTCGCTGTACCCCATATAGACGATTGACCCAACTACCACCCTTGCCTAATATTCTAGCTGTTAAAGATCGCTTTAGGTCCCGGTTTTTCCTCTCCATAACCAAATTTACCTCAGGATGGTACAGAGAGGAGTACCTCAATGCTACGCCCATGGCCTCTTTGTAAACCAAAGAGCTAAACTCTGGGTCATGGTCAGAATGTAACTTGCCAAATGCCTATGTCCCTATAAAGACTCACAAATCTTTGATAACAGTACGAACGTCAGCCGAGTGCTGAGGCCAAACCCATAGGAATCTTGAGTATGAATCCACCGCCACCAACATATATTTGTAAGCCCTATCGGATTGTAAGGGGCCGCAGTGGTCCAGATACACACAAGCGAGAGGTTTGTCTGATTTTAATAATGGTGTCTCTGCCGGGCGTGTTATGGTGGAACGTTTCATTTGCTGGCAGATGTCACATTTTAAGACCTAGGGGCCCATTAGGATGAAGGGCGGACTGTGTCCGCCCGTCATCCTACCGGTGATAGGGACCACCCGCCATAAGGGCGGGGGTCCACATTGTACATATTAGGATGCGCCCATTTTTAGCATTGCGGCGAGAGGTGCTGAAAGGACCCCCGCAGGGGGACTCCGCATGACTTTCCGTGGCGGCATTGCCACCACGGAAAGGCATTCACAAATGCCCATCATAATATGGCTGTCGGTGTCTAATAGACACCGCCACCATATAAACCTTTTTCTGCCCCGGCCGCAAGGCGACCGGGGTGGAAAAGCAGCGGTCTTTCCTTCCGCCACGGTACCCCCCGCCATGCTAATATGGCGGGGGGTCCTTCAGGGTAGGATGGCGGGTGGATCGCCCCTGCCAGGCTGGCGGTGGCTACCCCCAGCCTGGCGGGGGCGATCCGCCCGCCATCCTAATTGGCCCAATAGTCTTTAGTTTGCTTTGTTAGACCTGGCCACCAATAGCACTGTTTTAATAATGAAATAGTCGCTGCATGCACAGAGCCCAAACCTTTGTGTGCTGCAATATTCAAACCCTGTCTATGATCCATTTTTGGTATTACTATATCCCCCACTCCAGGAATCTGAGCATATGGAATGTTCTATGCTTCTAACTTGTAGGAGTACTTGAGTGGAAATGTCTTTGCTACTGCTGAGGTGCCCTTGCATGAAGCAATGACGGCAACCATAATTTCACCATCTATCCTCATTTTGAATGAGTGATTGCAGCTGTGGAAGCTGTGCATACAGCCCCCTTCGTGGCTTCATCAGCCAATAAATTCCCTACAACGTGAAAGCCATCACATTGATGGCTCACTGTGTGAATCACGTGAGCCTGTGGTAGTTCATTTCTCAACTCAACTACCTGTTCCCATAGCAATTTATGCTTAATTGTGCCACCTTTTTTGTCTTTGAACCAGTTTTGTTCCCAATGATGTAAACATTCATTGTATGATTGCACACAGTAAAAAGAATGACACACTATCAGTGTCTGGAATTCGCGATCCATATTCACCAGTGCCAGTATCAATGCTTTTAATTCTGCCAGCTGTGCCGTACAGTCCCCTAGAGACTGTGTTTTCATGCAACTTGGATGGAACTTCCCATCCCGCATACAACCTTTAACGATTGCGCATGCCGCACTGTATTTCTGCTTACTCCCTATAGTCGTCTGAGCTGATCTGTCAGTGTAAATGAAATATTCATACGAATCTAGAGGCAAGATTTCATTCGGCAGAGGGTATTCTTGTTCATATTGCAGGAATGCTTTTGTTTTTAGACTTGGATCAAATCTGTATTCAACATCCATTGCACTAAGAGAATTAGCACATTGCTTCTAAAGCTGGTACCGGTGTTACGACAACTATGCGTTATCCCTGAGCCAGTGCTCTTTCTCTTGCTACAGCTGTATGAACTGCTGTCAGTATTTTCTCTGTTGTAGTGAAATGCATTTCTGCGTTTGTGTACAAGTGTGATTTATAATCGATTGGTACTGTTTCGCCTTTATTGAAGGTTAAGTAAGTGTACCCGCATTGACCAGCTATTACACGGATCACTAAGCTGTGTATGTTTACCCGCGTCTGTATGTGTTTTGAAGCTATCATGTCTTCTTGTAGTGAACGTAGGATGTTTGTGTGTTCCTGTGTCCATTGTCTAACTGAAAAGTCAGGTTTTGTTAAGTCATAGAAAGGTTTTACTCTTTCTGCATAATCCAAAGTGTATGTTCTGCCGAGATTTTGGAATCCCAGTATTGATTGTAATTATTTTTATGATTTTGGAGGTTAGAGCTGTTAACACTTTTCTAACAAATTAGCTGCCAGACTTTTCCCTTCACTTGAAAGCTCATATACTAAAAACAGGACATTGAGTTGGACGATTTTTGATTTTTTTAAATTACATTTGTAGCCCTCAGAGGCGAATCCCATAATTATGATGCTCACCCAGGTCAAGTCCCTTTTTAAGTTGTCAACCATCAGATAAAGATATTTATCCAGCAGATGAATATCACCAATGCATACTCATCAAAATTTTGGAGTAACTCAGTTAGTCTTGCTGAAAATAACCCCTGGCTGTTCTTATACCCTTGGGGGAGTTGACAAAATTACTGCTTTGACCCGAACACTGAGAATGTGGCCAAATACATGCTTTCAGGTGCTATATTTTGGCAGAAAAATCCATTTGAGATATCAATTGTAGTTTTATATTTCTTCCGAACAATGTTATTCATTAATGCGGCACTGTTTGCATTTTGAACAGAAAATATCTTTGTGCAAGTGTTTAAATGTCTGTAATCTAAAACTAGACGACATGAGTGGTCCGGTTTCATCACAGGAAACAAAGGATTGTTCATTGGGAAGGTACATGTTTCAATGACCCCTTGATATTCAAGTTGATCTAAGATCTCCCTAACCTGTTTATTAGCTTCTTGCTTTATTGGATATTGTCTATACATTTGGTGAAACTGTTAACGGGATCACGTGGTAAGTTGCATTCTCATCCCATCCAGCATGAGTTTTGTATAATGCTTGGGCTAGGGAAACTGACCACTCCCGTACATATGTCTGTTTAATATGAATAGAAACAAGGTCGGAGAAGGCTGGAAAAATTATCGTTTCTCGCCTAGGGCAATCCATAATGAATGCTAGTGGCCAATCTTGTTCAGCTAATAGGATGTCATAACCAAATGACAGGTTCTCCCAAAAGAGACGTTTAACTTTCCTGGGCTTGTCCCCCTCCATTTGGAGTGTTATTTCTTATAACGTATGCCGGATGCTTACCCTCGTATCTGGTGTTTCAACTGTGATGTAATCATTCAAGTCCGCTGTCACCAGAAATTCCATCCGGTTCTGGTGAGCTATTGTTACTTCAGCCGCACTGTCTAGCATCGTCAGAGCCCATTCCCCATTCAAAAGTTGTGTCCTAAAAATTCTGAACATGTCTGATCTTCAGGCCTGCAACTTTCTTCTTTTTAAACTGAGATATTGATTTTGGCTTTTCTTCTTTTTTTGAAGTATAGTCTTGATCGTGCTGTTTGTCTCTGGACTTTGCGTGCTCTTCTTTATTTTCTGACCGTCCTTCTCTCTCTGAGTTTTTTGTCGAGCCCTGAAAAAAACGAGAGGAACGTGTATCAGTATCCTGATACCTGTCAGGTTTCCTAATATTATCCCTATTACTGAGGTTGTACCTCCTTTCGGAGGGATCCTGTGTAGTAGATCCACCTCTGGATTGACATCTCTTTTTGTTGTTGTTATTTTTTGTTTGTTATTATTATTCCATTTATTTTTAGGAGAAGCAGTTATGTGCTTGGAATTGTCATTTTCAGGACTGCCCATTAATGAGGTTTTAAAGCATTCCCACCCAAACTGTTGCTGCCTAATTCTGCATATGCCGTTTCTATAATTTTGGGTAATTCACGTTCCTGTTGGTAAGGACTGCAATCTCGTAGGCGTTGGCGGATAGCCACCGATGCTACGTCTCCGTTAATTTTTGCTAATATTATTGCTGACACCTAGGCATAATTACCTTGTAATTTCATCCATGAGTTCAGAGCAGGTTCTGTACCGTACTCATTTTGTATTTGTCTTAATACATCTGGTATTACAGCTAAGGATGGTATACCATGAGTCCTGGTACAGATGGCAGCAAAGACTGTACTCCAAGAGGGCTAGTATTCGGTAATATTAATAATAATAATAAAGACATTTGTAGAGCGCATGGTTACGCCTTCTCGGCGTGTCCCCACGCTGTGGAGAAAGGACTGTCAGATATGAGCCACCGCCAGAGGACGCCATCAAAACTAGTTGTTAAATAGATGGGTTTTAAGCAGTCGTCTGAACTTGGGTTCCGACCTCTCCAGCCTGAGGCCGACCAGGAGTTTATTGCAGTTTTGAGAGACTAAGAAGCGGAATGAACGACCGCCCATTCTAGCTTTCCTAATCTTGGGTACTGACAGCTGCCCGGTTCCCCCAGATCTCAGGGCCCTACCTGGTTGATATCTGGTAACCAGATTCCTCAGATATGCAGGCGCCTTATCCCAGAGAATACGATGGCAGATAAGTAGGGCTTTGAACAGAACTCTTTTTTTTACTGGTAGCCAATGAAGAGTGTCAAGGGACGGTTTAGACGCCGCCCTTCGTGGCAGCCTCAAGATCAGCCGTGCTGCGGCGTTCTGTAGGACCTGCAAGCGTCCTAAATTTTTTTCAGACGCACCCAGATAGAGTACGTTTGCGTAATCAATACGCGAAGTAATAAGGGCATATGTCAGCTTCTGTCTAGCTTCCAGCGGGAGTAGGTCTAGGGTCTTGCGCAAGGTTTTTAATACACCAAAACATTTACCTACAACACGGCGGATCTGGCCATCATAAGAGAGGGTGGGGTCCACTCACACCCCTAGATTCTTAGCTTCCTACAAGGGGTCGGGTGGGACCTAAACACTTTGGCCACCAGTCTGAGGTCCAGCTAGATCTATCTCTACCTACCACCAGCACCTCGGTCTTGCCACCATTCAACTTTAGGCAGTTCTTGTTCATCCAGCAGGCCAATGCCTGCATGCATGCCTTAAAGTTGGATGCCTCGACTGAGGATGCCTGGGATAGGGAGATCAGCATCTGAGTATCGTCTGCGTAGGAGACTAGCTCCACGACAAACGCCTGTACCACCTCAGCCAATGGAGCCATGTACAAGTTGAACAAGGTGGGGCTCAGGGCAGAGCCCTGAGGCACCCCCTGTTCCAGTGTGAAGTCCCTGGACTGGAATGTGCCTCTTCGAACCTGGAAACTGCGCCCCGTCAAGAAGGATTTCAGCCAGCCAAGAGCAGAACCCGAGACACCACCTCTGCTCAGACACTGTAGCAAGGTGTAATGTGCTACAGTGTCGAACGCTGCGCTGAGGTCTAACATGATCAGCGCCATGGTGTGTCCCGCATCCACCCCCTGTCTAATGGCCTCCGTGGCCCTTAATAGGGCAGTTTCTGTAGAATATCCTGCCCGAAAACCTGATTGAGAGGGGTGTAGGAGGCTGGCCTCATCCAAAAATGCCATTAGCTGCTTGTTGACCACTTTCTCTGCTACCTTAGCCATGTATGGCAGAAGTGAGATGGGTCTTAAGTTCTCTAAAACATCATGACTAATGGTAAGTTTTTTTTCTAATGGGCAGTACCACTGCTCTCTTCCAGCTTTCCGGTAGCGCCTGTGATTCAAAGGAAATATCCAATAGGTGCCTGATGTACGGCTCCAGGATCTCCAGGCTCTCTCCCATGATCTTAGGGGGGGCAGGGTCTCTAGGGGATCCCGATTTGATAATGAGGCAGATGCTGCTTGAGGTCTCAGGGGGGGGGTCGAAAAGCTTGTCAGCCTCTTCCCCGGCCCCCTGTCTCCCACCACTTCTTCAAAATCTCCACCAGGCCCTGGGCAATCTGTAAAAATACTGTCTATGTAATACTGTCAATGTGTTATTTTCTGAGCTATCCAGAAAGGTATCTGTTTACATTTTGTGGGCATTTTGCCAATTACTATGTCTAATGTTTGTGGACTAATTTTAGTGGCTGTACTTTTTGAAGGAGCTGTATTAGTTGTAACTACTGCTGGTTGGACTGTACGTATCCTCATGACAAATAGTGTAATGTTTCTGTAAAGTTGTATTAACTCCTTGTGTTGTTAGAGTAATTCATCTTGTGGCATTGTGTTAATGTCAGGATGTGGTGTGTAGGCTGCTAATATTGTCCATGTTGCTCCTGGTCTTCCTAACGGACCGAGCCTTACTCTTCTTCTTGTATGAAGGAGGGCGCCTTTAAACCAGTATTCACGTTCCTGGTATGTTAGTGGAACTTCAATGTCCCCATACGGAATGTATTCCACTGGTATATCATCTTGTGTGTAATAATGAAACGTTTTTGTTCTTGCATTTGCTGCTGGGAATGTAACCCATGAATAAAATACCTCTATTTGGAAATCTTCTTGCGCCTCTATCACAAATACTACTATACCACCTCTGGCTGTCAAACCGTGTTTAAGTAGTTTAAGGGTGAGTGTGTGTCTAATATTTGGATGAAACTGTATTCCATTCGGATCATCCTCCTCGTCTGAGTGAGACCTTTGTTGTGCTAATGCATAGAATCCTCCTTCTTCATTTGTCATTGTGTTTTAGACAACAGACTGTCTTTTCAAGGAAATGAAGATAAGGTGTTTTGCATAATTTAGGAACAAAGTGCCCTTCAAGCATGATTAACCAGCAGGCAATAAACAGGATATTTCGCCTACTCAGCTGTGGTGGGATTTTGTGCCCAACTACTCCAGACGTCTCTGGTGTTTTGTGAGTAGGGGTCTCTGAGAATTAGCATGACTGAACTACTCATATTCTACTGTTAAATAAGTACCCAACCAACACTGGCGGCACCATATTGTGTAGTTCCTATATTACCCATACAAGATAAATGGGTTTGGATAACATAAACTAAAGGATTGGTGAAAGACTGACTCAGTACACCGCCACCAAGAATGTTAGCCTTTCTGTTTTAGCTAGCTCACAGTGCCTCTACAATCTCCTCTTATCGGGAAGTGGCTAGTTCTCGGCAACCTCAAAACATGACAACCATGATCCCTCAGACTTGTGGAAACATTGTACTAGCTTTCGCTCAGTCACTCGTGCTCACGTTTTTGGTCTCAGAGAGTTACACAGAAGAAACATTTGGGCGTGTTACAATAAGAATTTATTGTGTCCCTAAGGAGTTAGGCCCTTATGAATGGTTGAGACTAGACCTTATATGTGTATAAAACAAAAATTATCTTGACCACAATTACTTCAAATAAACTTAAATGGATGGAAAAACAAATATTCATTCCAAACCAGGCAAATCTTTTATTGCCATTTACTTCAATATATTTTAAACAATTTTAAGGTTGTATTAGCAAAAAACAAACACTATACATTCATTGTTCAAACACTATTTACAAACATCACAACAAAATACATTAGGACAGTGTCAAAGCAAGCTACAGAAAAAACAAAAAAATTCAACAATACATATAAGCAGCGGCAAATGAATACTTCAAAATGTGCGTGGAACATGTGCCAAATAAATGGCAATTAGTACAAATCGCTGGACGACTAGTTCCTAGTTCTTTTTACAAAATAGAATATGTACCACAAACACAAAGCCGACGCGTTTCGAGGCCAGGACTAATGTCCCTGGTTTCTCATCAGGGCTTTCGTTCTTTATATCTGTAGGATGTAAAGAAAGGAAACTAATTACTGGACTTTAACTAGAAGGATTGCCTCTCCTACACTCTACAGTGGTGATTACAGACTATACATACCGGGTTTAAGGATCATGTGGCAAGGGCGTCGCATTCTTAGTGAATCAGAAATGCCAAGGAATTTATTCACAGGGGGGTATCTTGTAACTACAAAAGAAATGGGAGCGCATGTAATCATTGCGCTGAAATGAAAACTTGCTAACTACTAAAGCAAAACCCAACAAAAGAGGGAAACTGACCTTCAATGTGCCATCTCACGGCCAAACTTCAGATAAGGTGTCACCATGTGCCAGAAATTCTGTGTTAAAAAGACATATGTTGGAAAAAAAGTCTAGCTGAGAAAGCCACTATTCGTCGCATATGTCGAACGAAAAGCGGGCGCCTACCTTTATTTAATTCAGCACTAGCCCGTAAAGTTTATTCTTCTTCAAAAAGAGGGAGGCTCCGCGCTCGGACCTAATGCGGCGGAGAAAGGAAACAAAATCAATCTCAAGGACTGTTCGGCGTCGGGACAGATAACTAGAAGACACCGCACGGACAGGGGTCGCTTACCGGTTATCTCAGTGCCTTCTCTAAACCCGTTTGGGAATCGCATTGATTCAAAGATGGCCGGCGAGCTAAGTGCTGTTGTTTATACTCGTTCCCAGACAAGTGCATTCTGGGCTTTAGAGTTTTATTAAAAATTAGGACGGACATGGATTGAAAAGTACAAACTTTTGGGTGTTATGAAAGTGGCACATTGGTGGGTCAACAAATGATTTAATGTGCAAAAGGCATCTAAATGAAAATAAAAATTGGAAAATCTGATTTGAATGGAACTTAAAAATTTTTTTTTATATACCCAACTGCCTTGGAAGTGTTATTAATCAGAAGGATGTGAGGGAAAAAAAGGCACTTAGACCACCCGCGGGTGCCACAAGAGGAAAACCAAGTCACTTGACAAAATGTTAGTACTACAGGCGCGTGACCTCAGACAGGGTATTTAATCCAGTCTGGGCGCTATTGAATTTTAAAATTAAATATGCTTCCTTTTGAAGCAGAACACGATCGATATCTTGAGACTTCTTTTTAGAATTGACTACATGCAGCACGGACCATCTGAAGTCTTGCTCGGTGTGGCCTTTATCAAGGAAATGTTGCACCATGGGTGCCACCGTCACCTGCTTTTTGATGCGTGAACAATGTTGGCTAATTCGGTGGTTAATCTGTTGGTTCGTCTTGCCAACATAAATCTTGAGACAAGGACACTGGATCACATATACCACATTTTTGGTGCGACAGTTCGAAAATTCATTATGCGACCATTTGGTACCTTGGTGAATAAATTCTTTACCCTCGATCGTGTTGGGGCAAGCGACACAGTTGCCACACTTGTGGTGGCCCTCAATGGGTTTCAATTTCCACTGGGCCATCAAATCACTTTTAGGTTTAGGAAGAGCAATGTCCGCTCGAACCAACTGCTGTCCAATGCTTCGATTCTTTTTATATGCAAAAATAGGCCTCGGGAAAGGACAATCCAATCCTTCCAGAAGGTGCCAATTTTTGAGTACAGCTTGCCGTAGTTTATGTGTATCAGGGCAAAATGTCGTGACACAAACAAGTCTGTCCATTGGGGGGCGTTGTTTAGTTTGCAATAAGCATTCCCGTGGTGTATATTTTGCTCTTTTGAAGGAATGCTTGAGAAGTTTTTTAGGATACCCCCGTTGACGCATGTCAGAACAGAAATGCTGGCCATGTTTTTCGTAATCGTTCATTTCAGAACAATTGCGTCGAATTCGAAGCAACTGGCCAAAGGGCAAGTTGGCTTTTAGGCTTCTTGGATGGGCACTATTATGATGTAAAATAGTATTCCTATCAGTAGATTTTTTGAAAAGGGATACCTTTAGTTGTCCCTGGGCACACATGAGTTCTACATCCAAAAATGTCATTCGATTGGTACTGTGTTCAATGGAAAGCTGTATGTCGTTATGCCTGGAATTGAGCCAAGTGTGGAATAACATCAAATCGGTCTGGCTCCCCTGCCACAGGAGCCAGACGTCATCAATGTACCTGTACCACTGTTTGATGTGATCCTTAAAAGGATTGTTCACCTCCACAAATTTCTCTTCGTATTGCGCCATGTAGAGGACTGCCATTTCCGGAGCATAAGGACACCCCATGGCAGTCCCCTTGATCTGCATGAAGAATTCACCATTGAAGGTGAAGTAATTCTTTTTTAATGCTATTGACGCCAATTCAAGAATGAAATTTATCTCTGAATTTATCATCTGCATTTGGCCCTGATCACCACCACACGTTACTGCAAAGACTTCACAATATTGGCATCTGTGAAACTGCTCTAAAATAGATTGCTTCTTATCTCACAGACAGAGAACGTCTAGTCTACAAACCTTCTTCCGCATCACCTCCTCACACACAACACTTTGGCATTTGTCTGGTGTTCATATCACCTCCATTATTCAACATCTACCTAATCCCTTTACCAAATCTGATCAAATCATATAACTTCACCTGTTACAACTATGCAGAAAACACCCAAATACTTTTGAAAATAGATGGCCCCAAAGGCCTCTACAGCTCAAAGGTTGATGACAGCCTTCATGCCTTTAACATATGGATGAAGAAAAACCATCTAAAGCTCAATACCGCAAAACAAATTTTATGATGAGGACACTGGCAAAACTATCAGCCTACGGTTTTTGGTGTGCTACTCTGTGACTGAGCGAGCCCATCTCTATTAATGTAATCTGTACGGACCAGGATGCCTTGGCTGCCTGGACACAGAGTGCTCAAACCTGCAAGTTATCAAGTATAAACAAATAAATAATCTACAGACTTCTCATTCAAGTTTTGAAACAGACTTGATTTATGTAATATTCAGTATGTTATACTCTAATAGAAAATATTAAATTCTTGTCTTATTACAGAGCAATCCCAATGCATTTCGGTTGTCTGGCACCCTTCTTCAGGGTTCACTGTAAAAACAACAAATAATTCTATTCACATATATATCATTTACTCATTTAGACATAAGACCCTTCCATTCTCAATCTATTATACAAACATGAAAATTATTATTGTGGCAAACAGAGAATTAGATTGACATAAGAACTAACATCAGTATTTAAGAATGTTACTACAGAGG
Source organism: Lissotriton helveticus (assembly GCF_964261635.1). Lineage (NCBI taxonomy): Eukaryota > Metazoa > Chordata > Amphibia > Caudata > Salamandridae > Lissotriton > Lissotriton helveticus. The sequence continues at coordinate 743,381,533 of NC_136059.1, read as the reverse complement.
TGAGATGCAGGCATGGCTGGCATGCACCAGTGGACACTGAACCTAAATAGTCAGTCAAAGGTAATACAAAGGTAATCCTGGCAAGCCGTGCCAAAGACGATCCATAAACGCAACCTACACACACCCTCAGAAAGCCTTAGGTGCAAAGCTCAGTGTCTCTGCATTACAAAAGTTGCTCAACTTGTTCTAAATCATGCTCTAAAAGATGGCAAAAGAGCTTACAATCATATATTCTGAAGCGGAAATGCCATGCAATGGCACAATAACTGATTGAAACACCCGGTTCCACTGGAATGAAAAGCTGTAGGACTAAAACTCATAATAGATGTTTAACAAAATTGTACAAAGGTGACGTATTTAAACACCAGCAAAAACCAAGTATAAAAGTGAAGTTTCATTACCTCAATGAAAAATTGTTTCTGTTTGATCTACCACATGTACATAAGTTAAAGGATCTCAAATGAGACCTGTTACTTTTGTAACATTCAACTTCTGAGCTGAAACCAGATATTAATAATAACAAATTACAACCAAATCTGAAAACAACTGTGCTAAAAGTGAGTATTTGGTGATGTTAACCTTACAAAGCATTCTTCCACTACATCTTGCTGATACCGTGTTGAGACGGCGTCCGGTGCCCTCAAAGTTAGTACTTCCTGAAGTTAGTACTTCCTGAACATGTGTTCGTATGGTTCACCGGGATAGTTTTGTACTTCCATATGTAACCGTTATGATCCACAATATTCATTCAATAAACTTTATTTCGGCTATTACAGCCATAAAAGTACATAATATAAAAACATTACAATTTTAACAACCTATTAAGAGATTGAATAAGAAAAAAATCATCCATTCACAGATGCAAGTATACATAGTACACAAATAAATGTGGGCTCACTTTTGGGGAATTTAGGCCAGTAAAAGTTCATCAGTATGGGAAATGTATAAATACCTTAAAAAAATAAGTTAATAACCAGATATTTAAATCAATAAAAAGTTCATATACTAAGTTTCAATCCTTAAAGTCAACAACAAGTGCCTAAAGATTGGCCATGGACCTCCGGTGATTCTAACACAAGGTTAGGCAATCTACATATGTTATGACCTTGCATCGGTATTTTCAAGGAGATACCTACGCTTGCACCACATTGCAAACAAGAATTTTGAGATCACAACAGCATAAACCGGGTCGGTATCTGTTTTTAGGATCCTATAGATTTCTAAATAGTTTCTAATGCCCATGTTTCTGCAAAGTTGGATCACCCACTTAGATCGGGGGCTCTTGTAAGCCGGACAGAAGAAAACCACGTGAGTCATGGTTTTTTCCTCCACTAAACACCCAGGGCAGAGGCGGTCTACACCGCCTGCCCATTTATTTGTCCGGGCGATAAGTGGGAGAGTCCCATATCTAAATTGGAGATACAGCATTTTTACTAAAACTGGTTGCATGGTGTCTATCACCTGTTCAAACTTATATTGGCACTTAAAATCAAGATACCCATAGGTTAAGCTAGAGGGGTCAGCCGTCTGTATGATACGTATCAGTTTATATTCCTTTACAGAGCATGCTATGGACTTTTTTGAAAATTCCGGACAAGATATTTTAGGTGTGGTCCATAGATCTTCCCTGCCCATAGCTCTGAATGTGTCCCTAATAAAAGCCAGCCAGGGGATTCTGCCCGCCCCCAATATAGACAGTACCGCTTTTAGTTAATCTCTGTAATGGACTAATTCTGGGGTACTCCAAAGACGTCATCAATACATCAATGGACGCAACGATATTAGGTCCGCTATGGGGCAAAAACCTAGATCCATTCTGAGCGGTACAAGGGGTGTATTTTTGGGCAGACTTAGAATCTGTCTCATAAAACTATTTTCAGTAACTATGAGGACATTCACTGCGCAGTGCCCCCACAGTTCTGCCCCATATATGGTAGATCCCCTCGCTTGTATTTTCAAAATTTCTAATGGCAGACTTAAAGCCTTTAGAGCTGAGGTTTTGTGGATTTTTAGGATTCCTCCAAAGACCTGTGTCAATTTTAAATTGGCCTTATTGATTTGTGAGTCCCACCCCATTTAATCGTTTAGAGTTAATCCTAAATAATCAAAGACGGAAACCCTATCTAACGGGCTGCCATCCTTTATGGGCTGTGGGCAGTTGGTGGTATTTGCGTTAAAGACCATATATTTTGTCTTAGCAATATTAACCACCAGATTTCTCTTCTTACCAAACTGACTGAATTCCTAATGGACACGCTGCATCCCCATTGGTGATTTCGAGAGGAGCAGGGTGTTGTCCGCAAACATTGAGGCTGGGAATTTGCGGTTTGCCAGTTTTGGGGGGTCACTATCTTTAACAGCAAGAAGGTCTTCAATCAACCCGTTGAGAAAGAGGGAGAAGAGGGTTGGTGCAAGCACACAACCCTGTCTAACCCCTCTCTCTACAGGAAAAGGGGATGTCAATTTGCCATTCTTGCCGAACCTGACCCTTGCAAAAGTTCACTTGTGGAGACGACTCAGATGGTAGCATAAATACGGTGGTGCTCCCATGTCTAACAGGATGTACCATAGCTGATCGCAATCCACCATATCAAAGGCGGATTTTAGATCTACGAAAGTGAGGTACAAACTTCCACCCTCTAGGACTATCTGCTTCCAATATATCAGTTGTAGTCTAAACAAATGATCTATAGTCGATGTTTTGCTTCTAAACCCAGCTTGGAGGGGGGTTAAAATTTCGTGGTCCTCCATCCATTTGTGGAGTCCGGACAGTAGAACTCTAGCATATATTTTTGGGGACACATCGATGAGACTAATAGGCCTGTAATTTGCAGGTTCCATTGGAGACCCTTTTTTGTAAATTGGGATGATCTCTGCCCCAGCCCATGTGAGGGGGAAGTTGACAATCCATTAAGGATCGCATTAAAAAGAAGTTGGAGATATGGGACCACACTGTCCGTTCGCTTCTATACATATCCTCCGGGATACTATCTAACCCAGGGGTCTTATTTGGTAGTACCTTCGCAATAGCAGCATCAACCTCAGCCAAAGTACAGATCGGTGCATCCCTATGAAGGACTGGGATTCGGGCATAAATTGTGTTCCCATTCATACTTTGGTGTTCTTTGCGGCCTGAATACAAATCTTTAAAATGAAGACGCTAGGCTTCCTCACTGATATTGGGCTCAATGGTAGGCTTACCTTCAACTCGTCCAGTATGGACTAAGTTCCAGAAGCCTTTCATATATTTGTGATCTAAGGCATTTTTTACTGCCTGCCATCTTTCCATTTCCCAATCTGTTTTCGCTTGTAAAATCATTTGTTTAAAAAAAGCCATGCTTTCCCTAATACTTGTCCCATCACCCTCTTTAAGGCATGACAGGAGCACTCTATTCGCATCTCTACATGCCGAGTTAAACCAAAGACTTTTCCCTCCTAATCGATTACTCTCAGTTGGTTTGTTGTTAAAAAAAAGGGCGCGAGAGTTGCAACCAAATCCTGATGCACTCTGCCCAGCTCCAAATTGTCCTCCTCACACGATCCAATGCCTGTGAGAAGGCTTGCCTTTTCCAGCATTGGAATAACACTTGAGTACATTTCCACGATCGTAGCTTGGGACTGTAATATTACACCCCAACGGATTCGCCGTCCTCCCTCTACCACTGTTAGGTTGTCGTGTTGTTTCTGGTCCAGTGCCTCACCCGATTCTAATACATGTGCTTCCAATGTCAGGACCAAGGTGTTATGGTCACTTTCTGCCCGTGGAAAGACACAAAACTTCAACGCTTTATGCCACATCTCAGTATTGATTAAGATGTAATCTATTATAGATTCCTGGGCCGGTTTGTTATAGGTAAACTGACCCAGATTATCGTTAGAAAACCGGCCATTACAGGCCCTCAGCGTATACGTAAGTGTTAAAGAAGTCATTTGGAGGACCAGAGGTGACCATCCCTTTATTGGGTAGGCGTTAGGAGCCGGGATTGATAGTGTTGCATCCTTCTCAGATGTAATCGATAGTGCCAAACCGTTAAGGGGTTCAAAGTGGCAATTAAAATCGCCACCTATTATGAACAATGCTTTCCCTGAAAGGGTAGCAAGTAAAACTGCCAGATGGTCCAAAGTCTTATACCCATATTTAACTGGCCTAGAGTAAACATTAATAACGGCCAGAGTGGGCATATCACAGTTGGAGAGGAGAATGCAAATGATATCCGGTGTTTGAGTATCTATACACTTCACAGTGTACCCTAGATGTGTACCCACCCATATACATAGGCACCCTGATGGTCTAGCTCTTATGCCTTCCACTGCTGGCTCACTATATGTTACAAAGCCAACTCTGTGTAAGGTTTTTATTTCCTGAAAGAGGAAAATCTCATGGGCATCCACGAATTTGCCCCAATCCGGCTGCTGTAGTTTACCCGACAGTCCTGCTATGTTCCATAAAAGAATATTGAGACTATTTGAGCTTGCTTCCATCTCACCCTCAACATTCGGTACTACTTCTCGCCCTTACAAACTCTCTGTCATTTCCGAATTATTAATAATAAACGTGGGGCTTTGGGAATCAGGGCCCTCCTCTACCATCATTACAATATCAGTTGAGGGTCCTACTACCATATTCCCCACATCCTCCCATGGATCGGAGGTACTTTACCTCTTACTTTCTTTAGACCCCAGATCACCCCTACATTCTATCAATTGTCCCGGTAGGGCAACCCCCGTGCCTGATGCAGCGTCATCCAAGAATTTAGGGGAGGTATGCGGTGGTCCACAATTTGGCACTAGTCAGTCAACCGTATCCAGGGCGCTATATCTGTTTCTCACTGGGATGTTATAAGCAAAGCCCGTGTCAACCAACCCGGTGCTAATAGTGTGGTTTCCATGTGAAAGTTGCCCCACCCCTATCCTTTGTTGGTTCTCAAGCAGCTCCCCATTTGGCATAAAGGTGTAAAAATAACTGAGGTCAAGTTCCCGGATAGATGTTCTCGAATTTTGGAGCAGTCCCTCACAAATATGAGAGTCTACTCGCCTATCCCTAAAATTGACTACTATACAGTCACCTGGGATATCCTTCTTCCTCCATCCTACCCAGCTTACTCGACGAGCAAACAAGATTTGGCTACAAACATTAGGAGGAAGTGGTCTATTGATATTCAACGAGTGGATAGTTTTAGTCTTTAACTCAGGGTATGATTCAGACGTACCCTCAGCTAAACCCGGGACCCCTGCCAAAACAACCACAAAAGGAACTGACTCCGGGGGCAAATCAATATGTACTAATGACCTCACATGGTTATCAGATCGCTTTATGTCCCCCTGTCTCATTGTTGACAAACCCACTTTTAATGGTTGATATTGGTCTTTGCCACCCCTAGTGCAATCTCGGTTAACCATAGATAGTCTGGCACTGTCCGTAGTGGGTCCGGTTACAATATTCCCACGTAATGTTCCTTCCATTAATTCCTTTGGTTCTGGGGCCTGAAGGTCTGTAGTCCCTGCCATCAGAATCTCTACATCCATCATTCATTGACTTCCTACCCTGGCCATTTACTGGGATAATCTTCTGAATGCCATCTATGTTAGTCATCACAGTTTTTTCAAACTTTACCAGTCTTTCCTCAATTGCTGTAAGCCTCTCAAATAGGAGTTGTAGAGAAGAGGTAATAAGACCACCAATTTTTAGCCGCAGGCCGTCGTCCATTAATAGTGGAATGCCACTTGGGGAGACTATTGGTGGAGGGAGAGCAGAAGATGTAATGTAATGTAATGTGTAAACTTGTGAAGCGCACTGTTGCCAGCCGGCGTCTTGGCGCTGTATACCGCTGGGGAACCCGTCCTGGCTTTCCCTGTGGGATGGTCCCTGCTGGGAATCCCCAAGTTGGAGCCAGGCATCCCCGGCATTGATGGGGCCGTTGTGGAGATTAGGCAAGATAATGCCCAGAGTTGCCGAGTGGGACCCCTGGTTAGAGTAGGCACTGAGGCGAGAATTATCGAGTCCGCTGACCCTGGTCCACGACCCTGCCGCGTCGGGAATAGAACCCTGGTCCCGGGCTGACTTCTGCTTCCGGGTCTGCCGCCTCTAACCAGTGAGCCACACCACTCCACCTGTGGCATGTGGCATGTCCAAGCTTGGAGAGTTGGCACCAGATAAATCTCCATGTTGATTCAATTTAGGTATTTTGGGCTGTTTTCCCCTCAATGAGCCACCTCCTCATTTCCTCTTAGGGATTGCCCCTAAGTTCTGAGCAGGTTGGTGAGACAGGCCTGTGGGGGTGGCCCGTATATTGCTACGTTTAATTCCACTAGACTGATAAGGCTCCCCATCGCTCAGAACACACACCTCCTTTTGCATCAAGGAGTTACCACTTGAGCAGCGTGTTCTGGAGACTATGCTCTTGTGGATTACTTTTTCTGTTGTACGTGCCAAAATCAGATCTCCCATGGATGAGCGTTTTGCAAATTCAAGCTCCTGTGATACACGATGCTCTGTTAAGGCAATTTCGTGGACCAACACTGAGGTTGCCCTTGTAATAAACTGGTCCAATGTCCCTGCTACATGCCCACCTGTAGTAGCTTTCCTACCCTTCCCCTCACGCCCTGGCAGTGTAACCAATTTCAGTGCAAAGTTTTAAATGTTCGAGTCTGTAGTACTTAATGTCAATAATAAGACTGGTAACTAATCTTCAGTCCACAGCAGTTACATGGGGGGCCCTGCCCAGCCTCCACCAGTCTCCAACGGGCTCAAGCAGGCCTGCCCTTGGCCCGGGCTTTTCCCGGCGCACGCCCGCACGCGTCCCGCACAGCGGCTGCCTCGAGGCATTGTGTAGCGGCTGTTGGGGGTTGCTGATGGGCTTCAGGTGTGGTGTCACGGTTGCTCCTGGGATCTGAAGTCCCTTTGATGCAGCAAAGTCTCCCTCATGCACCTCCAGCGAAGCGGCACCCGCGCAGTGGGTGCCACTAGGCGTTTTGTAGCGGCTGGCGGGAGGGGCTGATGGGCTTCAGGTGTGTCGTCAGGGTTGCTCCTGGGATCTGAAGTCCCTTTGATGCGGTAAGTCTACCTCGTGCACCTCCAGCAATCAGCAACTAATTGTAACTTATACCTATTAAATTCACATAACACATATCTGCTATGAGGGTTGTCCATCACCAGTACTGTACTGCTGAAAATGCCAAATGAACAAGAATGATATAACAGGAGAGATACATGTCTCACATTACTTTACAATATTGGAGGATTTTAATATAGTCCATTCACTGTAGGTCTCAAATATCTATATCATCTTCACGGGGGTGGAGTTTAATTACATTTTATTGCTGGGTGGAATTTGCAGATTTTAACTCTGCGGAATTCCATGGAGTTACATAAAAATGCCCAATGGGCGGAAATTAGAACCTTGTGCTGCCTTCTCTGTGATTTAGCTCCGGAATCTCATTCTGTACTGCAAAATTAGCACAAATGGCATCACACTTAGCCTCAGAGGGCACAGTTCCTTTAGTTCATTTTTATGAAACTCAAGTACATTTTCTACCCAATCAGCAGCTTTTTGATCGTGAAACGTTGCAACCTTCCACGGCTGCCCGCATTGGAGAAATCTCATCATGCGCCCTCCTAGTGACAGCAAATCATACTAGGAGATGCCAAATCTCACTCATCAACTTATTGTTGCTGAGTGGTGCCCGTAAACAAATTCTGCCTTGCTGTGGGTGGCAGAATTTGGCAGGAACGCTGCATAACAAGCGTAACACGGAGTGGTGAAACCTCTGCTGGTGGAGCAGAATATATTACCCACCCCTTTAAAATGTTACTTCCCCATGGAACAGACTGCTTCATAAATGTTCTAGTCCTGTAAAAAGTACACTTGTACCTTTGGAGCCACATAGCGCAGCTACATATTTTGGCAGTAATCTTATCATATAAAAGCTCTGATAATAGCCTCTCTGATTACTCCAGGGCTGTTACTATAGTAGGGTTTGAATACTAGCAATCAACTTATTTTGCCTTAGTGATGCAAATCTACATACTGAGTCTGGAAGAAGACGTAAGCTATAGTTTCATCTTTGGAATGTCCCTTTGAGTCTCTGCCCACCTATTAACTTGAATGTTTCAGGAATGTTCACCAGCTCTTCTATATTCTTTCCCATACTGTGTAAGGTTGGAAATTTACCTCAGAAGAGGGCAAAAGTAAAACTTCTTCCAGGGTTGGGAAAAAAGGGGTTGGAGGAAAAGTTAACTTTTAAACAATCAGGAGATTTTCGCATGAGCAAATCTACACATGCATATTTGCGACTACTAAAAAATAGTTCCTAAACATTTTATGGGAGTACAACTTCCTGGCCTACTTATTGCAACCTTGTGGATTTATGAACACCGTAAATATGCACTCATGCAAGGACATATGTCATAGGCACATTTTTGTGAATTTCTTTAAGACCTTTAATTTCTATCTATCTATCTATCTATCTATCTATCTATCTATCTATCTATTGGCCTCCTTTACTGTTTTTGAGGTAATTAAGGTAATTAAACAAGCTTGTATACAAGTAGAAAAACATGAACACGCTAAACTACTTAAGCAGAAGAATAGAAAGGAGTCAGATAAGAAAATCAGATTTATAACAGCGTTTCACAAACAATCGGAGGAATTGAAGAAAGGTTAAAAAAAATTCTGGGAAGTATTGAAGACTGACTCAGACTTGGCTCAGCACATTGAAAACAATCCACAAGTCACTCTTAGAAAGGCAAAATCTTTAAAAGTCATAATAAGTCAAACCCTCATTACTTCAGATCAAAATAAACAAGAATTCAAGGGTTTTACACTTGTGGCACATGCAAAGCGTGCAAAAACAGCCATGATTGCAAAGATGTCCAATTGTCCAAAAATCTATAACCGTTCAAGATTACCAAACCACTAACATGTACCTCCGATCATGTAATATATGCATTGAGATACCCCTGTGACAAGTATTATATTGGAAGTACAATACACAAAGCGAAATAAAGAATTCTTGAACACTTAAGGGCAATCAATAGGGAAGACAAACAATATTCCATAGAAAGGCACTTCAAAGTACAACATAACCAAAACTGTAATTTGTTATCCTTTTGTGTACTTGATTGAATTCCCATTAGGGAATGCCGAGGCAACAGAGTAGAAGAACTCAGATGCCTTGAATCCAGAATGATAATAAAGTACCCTTGCACCCTATTCGTTACAACTTTGATGAAGAATTAGCAGGGCATCTAGGGTGATCTGATTAGCATTTAAAAACAATATAATTAATGCTGTGTAATTTTCCTCACAAAGTACTGCAATTAAAAATAAAAAAATATGGGACTATTTTAATGAGGTTTTTATCTTGTGTTGTATTACAGATGTACCATCTTCACTTCAGAAGAGAATTGGAGGCAAAAGAGCTAATAATATTGGGCAATATATTAAGAATTGAATTTTGATCATTTATATGTCATTATGAATACGGTTGAGAAGAAGCAACTCATTAATGTATAAAGACAATATCGGTAGTTATGGTGCGCACAAATTAAAGTATGCCCACCTGTGCTGAATTGTATTACATTTAGGTGAGGAGAGAAGATACCTGAAAGAAATAGGATAAGCGATGTTTTGCTTGAATAATACTGATTTATCAACTTTCACTTGTTGCACACAAGAGCACATACATTTAGAAAGTCATCACTGTTTCAAAAGACATAATGCTATAATCCCAAAACCATGGTGTTACTCTCATTTTTTTACATTTATGTTTTTAAATTACTATTTAAAAACTTTATTAACAATGAGGACTCAGGACGCAACAAGAAAACATTGTTTTTCTAATAAAACTTTATTGATCAAGACTCTGAACATTATAATTGCAATACTCAAATGAATTTGTCACAAAACATTGTGTTTGCTCATTTGCACACATTTCGAGTAATCCAATGAGGAACATATACTATTTATTGCGTTAAAAACCCTAGATATGTTTTTGACTTGCTGGCACAGTCTGTCTTTCATTGCACTTATGTTTTTCACAATCATGTGATTTGTTATATAGGGCACATGAAATGCTTTGTAAAATACTCGTGAACAAGGAGCCTTGCTCTCTGAAATGCATAGAGAGCTGTCAATGCATAATTAAAGTACACTGGAAATGCAATTTAGGCCGCAGTGTGTTTTTTCAAAGGAGCTATTGACATGAACACTGTCACTAAGAGGCTTGAGATTTAGCCGAACTTAAATGGTGTAGTGTTTTACCTACTTTCCGTTGCCAGGTAGTTATAGTTAGGAACAAAGTTTTCATAGAAAAAGCATTGTTTGTTCTGCCAATAACTTTGGTGTCGATTCACGAATCTCCATGAAATTTTCTCAAAACTTTCCCTTTTTTATTCAGCTGCTGTATTGGAAGTTTTGGGGTGATCTATCAAGAAGGAGCCAAGACAAAAGGGGGGCCCCAAAATGCATTTTCCCCATGTTAAGTCTATGGAAATGTTTCAATGTTTTGAACATGACTACTGCCCGAACTGCTGAACAGAACTACACCAAATTTGGCGGAAAGCTAGATGTTGGTCCAGAAAGAGTGCTTTTGTGATCTGTTGTACATCCATCGAGTAGTTCTGGAGATAGCTAATTAAAATATAGATAACTAGGAACGCGCTTCCTTGCAGTAGACTGTTGGCAGCCAACTTGTGTGACTAGTAGTGTACCAGGATGCGCATTTGCAAAGTGGTAGAGAAAGGGGGCGTGGCCTCCTATCAGGTCTCAGCAACCTGCTGTGTGGGACCAACTATCCCTCCTGTTATCTCAAATAAGTCCCACACAGTGGGTTTGCTAAAAGATTTTAAGTGGCACTCCCCCTTTCTCCACCACTCAGCAAACCTGCCTCCTGTTGCATTACTAGTTTGGGGATGAAGTCACCATGGGTCTTGAGGGTCATGTTTTTTTTAGCAGGAGTTGTGCTGGATTTGTGCTGCTCTGCTGTTTAACCCATGGGTGGACCAGGTCCCAGGGGCATGTGGAAAGTAAAAGAAAGGGGATGCATAGGGCTTAATTATGCCCCTGGGACCACCACATCCCCAGTGTTTATGTCTTAATAAGAGGGGCTGCTCGGACCTCCCCCGGGTCCCAGGGACCACCACCTGCCAGGGGCCACATCCCCAAAAATTGGGGGGCCTGAGCAGAGCCTCCCTTGGAGCATGTTATGGCCCTGAGAAACTTCCTCCCCCAGGGCTGGCTCCTGCCCCCCCTGGATATTGCTGTTTGTTCTGACTTGGCAAAAGATTTGACAGCTCTTGCCAAGCCATAGCAAACAATACGCTTCCATCAATTGAGAATTGAGAAATGCTCTAGCTTGCTGGAAGCGGAATATTTGTCTGTTTCCCTGACCACTCTTCCTGGGTTCTTGACCCCAACGACCCTCAGCAGCCAAAGGTACTTAATTTGGGATGGCTGAGCAATTTTTCGCCCACTCACTGACCTCCGCAGAATTTGGCAGTGTGCTTCGGTAACTCTGCGGAATTCCACAAAATGAAATTCTGAGACCTCTGATGAGGCCTACAGAAAATGAGAAGAACCTACACAAACACTCATGCACCCAATCACAGAACAAATCAGACACTCTCACAGCCACTCAGAGACCCATTCACTCATGCACCCCACAGACAAACTCAGACACGTACACCTGCTCACAGACAGTCAGACACACCCACCTACAGAATCACTCAAACTCTCTCTTACCCACTCACAGATCTACTTACACACTGAATTAAAGACCCTCTCAGAGACACATATACCCAATTACAGCCCCACTCATACTCTCACACCCACTTACAAACCTACTCAGACACTCATACATCCACTGAGATGCTCATGCACTCGCTCACATACTTAGTGTCAAAACATAGATATGTGGGGACGCAAGTCCTTGCAGTGGACTCGTGGATCCAACTAAAATTGAATTAGCTGCCAACACTTTTACCAGGAAGTGTTGGCAGCCATCTTGGGGCTCAACTTGAATTAAAAAAAAGAGAAGGGGGCAGGATATTGATTCCCTGACCCCACAGATATGGTGGGGGGTTGCGTAGGGTCTCTGTGGGGGTTAAAAAGATAGTTTTTTTTCATGTTGCTGCAGATTCGAGGGTGGATCTGCAAATCTGTGGCTTCTCTTTCATAAAGCCCCCGTGTGGGCTGAAATCCCAGGGGTAAGAAGGAGGGGGGCTCATGGGGCCCCTCTTTTAGGCTTCTGCAAAGCCCCAGCGACCACCACCTCCCCAGGGCAGCATACAATAAAAATAAGTAGGCCCACTCTGCCTCCTGCAGCTACAGGGACTACCCGCTCCCCTGGGCAATGAACACTCCAAATGCAGGGGGCCCCACTCGGCCACCCCACTGCCCCAAATACTGCCACCTCCCCGGGGCAAATTGATTTTTTTTAAAGAAATGCCCATAGGGGCAGAAATACAATGAAGGTGTTCTGTTATGGACCCATAGACCACGAGACCACCACCTCCCTGGTGCTAAAGTTAACATTGGAGTGGGGTTACAGGCCCCCCCTTCTGGAGCCCTAGATGGCCTTGGTAACCACCACACCCCAGGGCCGGCTCCTGCAATGTCCCAGGGTGCCCCAGGGAAACTGCAAATGCTCTGCGTTCAGCAAACGAGAACAGAAAAAATTCTCTCGCTTGACAAAAGTAGAACAGGTGTCAGTTCCCCTACTGGCTGTCAAGCAAGCAGGGAAACCGACAAAGTGCTATGAGAACCAGTGAGCTGGATGTTTAGCAGCTTTCTGGGTCTCAAATCAATGACGGTTCCTGCAGGAGGTGAGTGCTTGGAGGGACTGTAAGAGCCTTGAGGCACCGCCAGGGGTCTCCAACGATAAGGGCAGATCCCGGGGGAAGGGGTCCCAGGCCAATGAGGGACCACGTGGGCCCCCCATTAAAAAAATATATAAAGGCCTGGCCTTGGGGGAATGGGGTCCCTTTAGGCCAAAAACAGCCCAGGGAGGAGGTTGCATGGCACCCCTCCCCCTTTTATATATATATAAATAAAGGCCAGGCCCTGGGGAATGGGGTCCCAGGGGGCCAAATCGGCCCAGGGAAGAGGGCCAATGCAGCCTCCTCACCTAATAAAAAACAGACTGGCAAGTCGCCATGGCCCCACCCTCTTTCTCCACCACTCTGCACACGCAATACTTGCCGCACTGCTGGTTGGGGGATGATGTCCCGTTGAATGATGAGGGTGCTTGGGGGACAAATGCCTCCCTGATATCTCTGGTAAGTCCCACACAGTGGGATTGCTGAGAGGTCTTGGGTAACCATGCCCCCTTTCGCCACCACTCTGCACTTGTGCTTCCTGGTGCACTGCTGGTTGGGGGATGAATTCCCCTTGCCTCCTTAGGGCCTCAGGACTAAAGTGGGATTCTTCATCAGTCAGTAGTGCGGACTTTTACTGTTTATGCCCATAAGTACTTTACTAACATTATCCATATAGGACCCAATATACTGGCAATGTGTGGATAGGAGATGTGTTATGTATCATGTACACAAGCAATTTTATTGATGCCAGGATCGTTCAATCAGGGCTGGTCTAACAAGACATGCATTGAGATGACACATGTTTTGCCTTGTATCATTCATAAGCAGGGTTACAGGCTAACTGAATCACCATGACACTTTATAACTCATATACCTTTGAGTGTTAGCTGGGTCTTCTCATCTTACCTTTCATGGCCACAATTGGATTTTGGTCTTCTGCTTCTGTCCCCCTTTCTGGAAATATGTAATTTAATTTGAAGCATCGGGTCATAGGTGTCATGGTCCAATTCACAAAAACACTTCACCTTATATTACATTCAACCACAAGTGTTGGGATGAACATTGGTCTTCCAGAATGATAGCTCAATGGGGGCAATGGAAGACCAACAATCATCTTACACTGTAAACACATACCATGCAGCGGTAGTTGACCAGCATGAAGTCAGTGACCAGTGGGTTTTAAGCCCATTTGGAACACAAATTTAGAATGTGGATTTGTGCACTATGGTGAGTGGAGTAGCTTTTAGCACACTTCCAATATGGATTCTTCAATATAGGACAAGGACCTTTTGGATAGGCCCCTTGGGTTCAGTAACACTGGTTCACTATCTGTGCATGCCGGGATGTACATACAGCAGACATCCAATATGGCCACCACTGTGAGTAGTCTAATTGGTTTGCCGGGACCACAGGATATAAGAGCAAGGTCTTCTCTGTGTGTCCCGCTTTGTTTGGTGTTGCCCCAGCAATCGGACATCATGTGGTTCTGTAGTAGGAGACCTGTGGGGTTATTCATAGTGCAATTCTTACAAATTACAGAGGTATGCTCACAGTTTCTAGTGAAGTTTATGAAGGGGTTAAGGTGTTTATGAGCATGTACGGTAGCATAGGCACCTAAGCCTAAATATGGAATACAGGGATTATTTCATTCAATTCAATTAGTACAAACATTGTTCACATGATGTGGATATCAGACAACATCATGATTTACCTGTGTGGTTTGGTACACTAGTATGGCCCTCCAAGGGAATGTTCTAATCCTGGCCGTCGCCATGGCTAGACCTGGGGGGTCTACCGTCCGGGCAAGAGCCGGGGGCGTTCCACAGGGCCCTGTGTACTGCTGAAGTCTGGCACCAACCACCCCCGGCCACAGTGCGAAGAAGGGCAGCAGGGAACCACGGTCACACCCCGACCTCTCTCCACCGTCCCAAACCCGCTCACGCTCCCGGGGTTGGCTATCAGAAAACTCTGTTTCCCAGCCTCGTGCTCCCCTCAGTGCAGGCCAACCGCCGCCCGCCGTCCTACGGACCGAGTCTCAGGCGCTCTGGGTGTCCATTGGCCCAGTCACCCTTCCTCATTCACTGTGGAGACTCAACCGGCCCCTCCGCTGCACCGTTGCTGAAGGCCATACACGGCTGGAGTCCTCCTCACCTCCACAGCCGCCCAATGGGTATCTGTCACCACTTTGGGCAGTTTCACAGGCACCGGGTCCCTATCATCTGCATCTTGAGGCGCGCTGGGAGCAGGAGGTGCCTTGGGGACATTCGGTGCCTGTGGGGCCCACTTACCGCAGAGGTGCTCTAGCAACATTCTTCGCGCCTCCTGACACACTCCGCTCACTAGTGCTGAGCCGGGCACGCAGGACCCTCACTTCGCCCCTCCATCAGGGCCAACCAGGAGCTCCCGTAGTTGTGTGCCCCCCACCACAGTAAGGCCTGTCGGGGAAAGGTCCTTCTTCCCGGGCGGCGCGGCACTATGCCACCGTCAAGGACCCCAGGCGGGCTCAGCGCCGACATGTTTAGGGCCCCGGGGGTGCCGCAGTCCAATTCCCAGACTGGGGTGGGCCCCTGCGAGCACCCAGGGGGGGAAGCAGTGGTTGCACGAGGGAGGGCTAAATGACGTGTGGCGTATTCAACATGCTCTAGAACGCGATTTCACCTATTACTCCGCAGCTCATAAAACTTATGCGCGCCTAGGTAATTTCCTCGCCACGACATCTTTCATGCCCCATTTATCTGATGCAGAGATTTCCCCGCGCTCGCTGTTCAACCATGCCTTTATCTCTGTACAAAATGCATGTCTTAACCAGGGGCCGCGGTCCTCGGGATGGCGTCTTCGGGATTCCCTCCTCAATTCGGAGTCGGTGGTTGCCCGCCTGAGGGCCACGTTCACTCAATACTTCGTGGATAACGACAGGGACGGTATGTCACTAAGGTCAGTGTGGGAAGCCCTCAAATTGGTGGCTGGAGGGGACTTGATTGCGGTATCTGGGGTGCTAGCACGGATCCGTAAGGAGAAGCGTGAAGAGTTAAAGAGGGAGTTAGGGGGCTTAGAGGCACTACATAAGCGGACTGGGGCACCTCGCATCTGGAGAGAGTTGGAAACAAAACGACGTATGCTTAAACATCTTGAACTGGATTGCGCGGAATACGCCCTCTTGCGCTTGCGCCATAAGTTTTACCTCAGCGGGGACAAGGGGGGCCGGATGTTAGCACATAGGCTGAGGGCCCGAACGCAGCAGGCAGCCATCCAGGCCATCAGGGATGCAGCGGCGGTGGAGCAGACTGCCGATTCCCTTATCGCGGACTCTTTCCGGCGGTTTTACCACACCTTGTATAGCCGGGAACTCACAGAGCGGGAGCGTGTGCAGGCGTACTTGGCTTCATGTGGAGTAACGCCCCTCTCTCTGACCTCAGCAGCTGCGCTCAACATGGAATTATGCATTGAGGAAGTCATCTCCGCGATCTCGCGGTTGAAGCTGGCCAAATCACTGGGTCCGGATGGCTTTTCAGCCATATTTTATAAAAAGTTTTGCATGGAATTAGCGCCCTTTTTAACCCGTCTTTTTAATTCCTTCCGGAAACCGGAGAGGTGACCCCTTCTAAGTCAGAGGCGGTGATCACAGTCATCCCCAAGGCAGGGAAGGACCCCAGGGAGTGTGGATCGAACAGCCCGATCTCCCTACTCAACATTGATGCGAAGCTTTTCGTGAGCATTTTGGCTGCCCGCCTTAGCCCCTTCATGGATGGCATCATAGAACCGGACCAAGTGGGGTTCATACTGACGCAACAGGGAGGAGAGAACATGAAGAGGCTTTTGCACCTCATGGATTCTGTACACCGCTCTCGCAAACAGGCCCTTTTCTTATCAATAGACGCGGAGAAGGCCTTCGACCGCGTCGATTGGACGTACTTGTTTGCGGTCTTGAAGGCTTTCGGACTGGGGGCAACTTTATAACCTGGGTGCACTCCCTCTACGCGGCACCGATGGCTGCGGTCCGGGTGAACGGGTGTAGATCAACCCCTTTCCCCATCACCCGCGGGACAAGACAAGTGTGTCCTCTGTCGCCGCTGCTCTTCGAGCTCTATATGGAGCCCTTCGCTCAGAGAGTGCGGTCCAACGGAGGCATTGAGGGGGTTCGGTTTGGCGCCGACGAACATAAAATAAGCCTTTATGCCGATGACGTGATCCTCTCACTTATGTGTGCTCACAACTCCTTGCGGCACTTGTCGGTGGAACTGCACGAATTCGGTGGCGTTGCCGGCTTTAAGGTTAACTTCTCCAAGTCCCAAATCCTCAACGTGTCAATCCCGGATGCTGACGTGCAAGACCTTCAAAAAGACTTTGCCTTCCAGTAGGTCCACTCTGATAGCCCTTATCTGGGGATCCGCCTTGCACCCTCCATAGCACAGACAGTCTCTCTCAATTACAAGATCTTAGTCGAACGAACAACCAAATCGCTGTCTGACTGGTCTCGATTGCTGCTCGCCAGGTTTGGTCTTTTGGCTGCTGTCAAAATGACGATCCTTCCGCGCATCTTATACCTCGTCCAGATGTTGCCTCTGAGCCCCCGCCGGGTACCATTCAGAAGCTCCTGGTGCTGCTTACCAAATTTCTATGGAATCGCAAACATCCACGGCTTGCCTCCGCGTTGCTTACGGCCCCTCGGGCCAGCGGCGGTTTGGGCTTTCCATCATTGTATGCATATTATCAGGCGGCTTGCCTGCTTTTTATTCTAGATTGGAACAGGCCTCATTCCAGCCAGCACTGGTTATTTATGGATCAGGCGGTGGCGGGCTGCAACATTTGGCACAAGTTATGGCTACCTCGGGAACATAGAGCCTGGGGTCTATACTCGTCCCATGTGACATTGCCAACCATGAAAGCGTGGGATCAATTGGCACAGCGTAGGGGCTGGACCACCTTCCCCTCACCCATGACGCTCATTGTTGATAACCCGGATTTCCCTCCTGGCTGCTCGTCCCCGGTCTTCCAGTAATGGCGGGAGAAGGGCTGCAAGAGGGTGGGACACCTCTTTGATCTGGAGGGCTTGATTTTGTTCTCCTCGCTCCGCCGGGACTATTTCCCCCTCTCCGAAGCCGATGCCTTTTCTTACTCGCAGGTAGCTCATTGGGTCACGCAACCCTCTAACATCGCTGATATGTCCCGCCCCATGACGGCGCTCGAACGCTGGGTGGTACGCAAAAAAGATGACCGCAAACTTATATCTGATCTATACGCTCTGATCATTGCGCGCCCGAAAGTACCGCGTACTAAAGCGCAGGTTCGTTGGGAGACGGAGTTGGGCCGTCCGCTGTCGCATAAGGAGTGGGAGAGGGTGTTCTATAGCGCGCAGCATACGGCATCCAATGCGTGGATTAAGGCTTGGGACCCAAAATGCTCAGGGCTATACTGGCGGGGTTGCGGAGCTCCGGGCACTCTGACGCACCTGCTTTGGCACTGCCCAAAACTAGAGCGCTACTGGAAGGATGTTCTTGACGATATTGACGAGGCCTTTCACGTCGCATTTCCCAGGGTTCCCGCATCCGAAAGCTTTCCCTTTGCGCTCAATGAGAGGTAAACAGATGGCTCTGGCCTTGCTAGGAGCGCGCTTAGTCATCCTTACGCAGTGGAGATCCACTGCTCCCCCTGGCCCGAGAGACTGGATTAGACGGCTGTGGCATGTGTTGGCGATGGAGCGACTTTTGTTGTGTGTGGAAGGCAAGGGAGAGGTTTATGCTGAGTTGCGGGAACCATTTATCCATCTTCTCTCCTGTGACCTCCGTGAGGTTACATGTCCCAAGTATCTACAGATCCTGCAACTTATCCCGGTGGTCCCTCGGGGTGCAGTCAAATAGGGTTGGGGGTCTGGAATGGGCTAGATGGCGGATGGGACTTAGTGCGCATACAGGGAAATGAAGAGGCTGATGCGGAGGAGGGAGGAGGGTGGTGGGGGGGTGGGGTGGGTTTTATTTTGTGTTGTGGGTTCTGTTCTTTTGAAATGCAGTGACAACTAGAATCGTGGCTGTTCCTCCTGGCAAAGCATGTGTCCTTGCCGGGTCACCCCCTGGGGTGTGGACCCAAAGGCTGTGTTTAATGTTTAATGTTGCTGGATCGTGCTCTGCCGGCCAGTGGATGTAGGCAGCCGAGCTGTTTAATGTGTTGATATACTGCTCAATAAAAACGATTGATTCCTAAAATGTTTTTTTCTTTTGACCTGACCATTGGTTTCATGCCACCTCTGTGCCAACAATACTTTGTTTTCTCCTTTCCCAATCTTTCACCTCACCTCCAGTCATACATCTCGGACTGTCTCAATTCTACCCGAACCTCATTCATGTTGACTTCTTCTCAGGGCAGATTTCATTTTTCCCGAGCCTCCCCCTCGTTCCATATCACCCTGGGATGTGCTTTGAGGGAGTTCAACCAACGGCACGGAATCAACATATTCGGTAAATAAGCTCACTACTCCTCTTCATATACTACTTAGCAGGGGTCAGGCATAGGGCAGGGTGGAGCCCGGTGCTAAAACGCATCTGACAGGGTCGATTTTGAACTGCTAAAAGGTTGGGTAATCCATAGCAGGTTAAGTGTTTACCCTCGGGGGCAGTCGGCATGGAATACAGGTGATGGGTGACAGGCACTAAGGGAAGCTCACAAGACAAGTGAATGGTACACATGGGTTTAGTTGGAATATATAAAGTGACAAAAACGAAACAGTGAAAATCCAGCCTCGACATCCTGTCTTATTACCGGTGTTAGTGTACTTAAGGAGTCCCTCTCCACTTCCGCCATCCTGACATTGTTTGGCATTAAAAACTAGTTGAACTGGGTTAGTTGGAAGGATGGAAAACTTGACTGTTTTCTTTTTGCCACTCAACCAGTCTCACTTCCTTGTTGTCTGGCGTGAGGTTTTCTACACGCTTTTCTGATGTAATGAAGGTGATGTGTTCAAGAATCCAAAATCTGGAATTGTACCTATATACACCACCTACAGCATGAATAAACACCAAACCCGACACCATTTAGGAGGGACACTGCGTGTTCTCGTAACCCCCCTCCCCCCAAAAATTGTCTAAGTTTTCACCGAGTCTCTCTTTCTCCATCCTGAAATTCAAATACAACCAACGAACAAAAACCACCACCATTATCCACCATTTGCTGCAGAATCCTGGCTTGAATGGTTCCAGATGTTTTGATACGGAAATATGTGATGCATTGCTGTCTCTAAAGCAATGCTTATGTTGGAAAGCACCGGAAACAATTGTTTCATTAACATTTTACAATTTGATTCTTTTAAGCTGATTTGTGTCAAGAAATATAAAAAGTTGACATGTAATTGCTACTACCGTACAGAGTTTGGCTGATATCATCTTTTTCGTGGTTATTGAATGTCAAGATAAAACATGCATAACGTGCTTGTAAAATTAATTATTTCTAAAAACAAAAGTATTTAAGAAAACATTTCCCACACTACACTGGGTGCCCCTGCAGGGAACAGTGAGGAACATACACATGTTCGAGCAGTTAAGTGCGAGATCTCCTTCCCCCTCCTTTGTTTTGCTGGTTTGAGAAGACCATGCCCGCCTGCCCGGCCCCGGAGATCCCCCGTCTGCTCACCGTGCCGCCCTGCACCTGCTCTGCTGCCGTTCTGCAGCCCCGCGATCTTTGACTCCAGATGCGCCTCAGTGCCGGCCACAAGGCTCTCATGGTAGTGGCCGCGATTGCAGATCCCCTTCCGGACACCTGACGCCCTCCACTTCCGGATCCGCGCCATCACCGGGGATGTAGATGTTCCAGGGGGAGGTCCCTTCTCTAGTTCAAGCGCCTATACGACCGTGGTGGGCGCTCTGCCCCAATAGGAACCCGTACGTGTGGCCGAGGGAAGTCCCACTGAGCTCGGATGAGCAGTTTCCCACATATGTAGCCAGCCCACTTCTTAAGAGACAGTTCTTCTAGACAGGCAAATCCCCACCTGTTGTGATGAGCCCAGCAAGCCTGGACGAACCCGGGACCTCTGTCCTCAACTCCGAGTCAACTCGTCAAGTCAATGTTCCTTGTTATGTGTATTTCGCACGGTCCAACTGTGTCCAAGGGTCATTTACAATTTGACACAATGGAGGAACTGCCGTCGAAGCTGCTGTTCGCCAGAAAAACAGGCGCTCGCGTAAACTTTTCTCTTTTAGCCCCGTCCTTTTCAGACTGGGTGCCCTGACTTCCTGCTGTTGTAAAAGGTTCTTTATCTTCTTTATAGGGCTATCTGGACCCATAAAGAAGATAAGAAGCCTTTTACTTCAGCAGTAAGTCAAGGAACCCAGTCTGAAAAGGACGGGGCTTAGAGAGAAAGAAGAATGTCACTAGGACCTCTTCTCCAATGGCTGGCCACCCTTTAGGACGCCAGCCAATGGAGAAGAGGGGCGGGGCTTAACCTCGCCAGTGAAAGTTCCTCTATCTCATTAAGTCTTGCGAGCTCTACTGCGCATGTGCGCAGTCTTTCGCTGGCTGAGACCTAAAACGAGGGGCAACATAATGACCTAATGCCTGTTAAAAAAAATTACCACAGCAAACCTCCTATGCTCTTCTTTGTGCAAATCTTTTAATCAGCCTCAAGGACTCCCAATAGCATGTTGTCAAATCTCTAGCCTGAAATGCGATGGAGGTGCCTGAAAGAATTTTCCTTAAGTTTTTCATGGACACCCCATAAACTTGTCCTGCTGGCACTATGTCCCTCATTTACAGAGTACATGTCTGTATCCACTGAAGATGAATTCATCCCAATGCTGGCTGCAATCAGGTTTAATATCTGAAACTAAGCCACTATTCGAGCAGTAACTGTGCTCCTTAGCCCTGCATCTCACACCACCAAGTGATCAGCATGCCCTGTGAATCCTAAAGACACCATATCATTTTTCGATCAAGGTTCTCATACGTTTCATCAACTGAATTGTTAATTTTGACATTTTGACACCCCATAACCATTTGCAACCACCACTCATGTCTTCATGCATGGTTCCTTTCGAGCTAGGTTGGTCTGCAGCATGTCTCGTAGCTCGCGAGCCACACTGATATTTATGGTCAGAGCTGCTTACACCCAAGCTACCTCAGCTTACGGATTGAGAGTTTTCACGACAGACATGGTTGAAGGCTTGTTCGTTTGGATTGGAGGAATGTACGGCCTCAGGCTCCATCATGCCACCTCGAAAGGAAAAGAAGTAGGGAAGTGTGCAGCCGGTGTTTACAAACGTTTCACCAGTATAGTCTAACATGCTGCATTCCTACCGATTGGCTGTGAAGGTTTTAGCCTTGTGAAGCCACAGAAGCACATTCATATTCAGCACTATTAGTGTGCATTACGTATATGTAGTGATAGTAGGTTTGAAAAATTTGGGTTGGATGTCGGCAAAAACCGCTACACAGCTGTTGGCAGAGTTTTTGCCAAACTCAGTAGCAAAACTCTGTAAACTCTGCTGACGGAGAAGAATTGACATCCCACACCTACTTAGGGCCATATTCATGACCCCCGGTTGTGTCACACTTGCACCATGCAATGTGGTACATACACAATACAACTGAAAAATTAGATTTAAGAAGCCATACAAGGTCACTTTCCGTGGCCCTGAGTGGCTTCATAAATCCTGAGTAAAGCAACGCAGCAAAAATCGCTGCTTTGCCTAACTCTGCACTACAGAGGCATTTCATGGGCATTGCGTGGGTGTTCTGTGGTTTTTTACGCATTCCCTATTTACCAGAAGAGGTAAACCAGGGAATGCACCGAAAATTTACGCCTTCACAGGAGAGGTATAACACTGACAAATATTTTAATTTTCACGCGTTACTTCCTCATTCTATGTGTGTTGCATTCTGCAGCACACATACATAGAGAAATACCCATTTCAGGAAAGATTTTGTGCTAAAAGATGCCCCTTCCACCACAAAAACAATCCTGCATGCAACACATTCACCCTTGCACCATGGTGCGAAGGTGCCCGCGTGGCCCTAGGCAGCCAAAACGGCACCAATGCAGGGGAAAAAGGGAGGAATGTGCTTTATTCTTTTAATTTAAATACGGCTCATTCCTGCCCTTTTCCCTGTCACACAGTGCAGCAAAACAAGCGGCATGCCGTGCTGCACTGCATGACAAATCTTATAAATATGACCCTTATTATTTTGCAAATTAAACTGTGTATGCTGCATGTAATTTTGTAGACTGAATGGCCTACTCAAATATCAATTTTCAATCGAGAACATTCATATATATTTATGTTTTAAAAAAGGCCAAGAGTGGCAACCAAACTCTTGACCGATTTGCTAAGCTTTCTCCTGATTAATGTGCTTCAGCTCCCCTTGTTGAAACCAAGACTGCTTTCCAAAAATCCGCAAATGTACTGTTCCTAGATTGAGAGGCTGCGATTGTTATACATTCACGTGACTATTGCACACTTCCCCAGCCATGTAATGACTACATATTATTTTTACAATGTTCTACTTGTAGCCTACAGCTGCTGTGCATCTCTCAGAGAGCTCAAACAACGCATAGAAACTGTAGAATAAATAAATACATGAAATACCAACGGTGAAATGTAGAAGTGACATGTGACTAGATATTATTCCAAATGCTTTCCTGTTCCCAGAAACTATTCTTGTCCACAGAATACACTTTTTATGGGACTCTGTAAAATGTTGCCGAACACGTGTAGTAAAAGCAATGGGAATAAGCAAAAGAGCAATTTTGTTAATAAGGCAAATATTTGAATCAATCAGTAGAAAATAATATTTTGCCTACACAAATGAACAAAATGTTTTCGATCTCGCTGTAAATGTATCACTTTTGCTACTTTACAGAAGCACGAGCTCTTTTAACGACTGTATTTTATATTGTCAGTGTCATTTATTCTGGGTTTTACATGGGCAGTTTCATTTAGGTTTTACTAGCCATTGGAAAAGGAGAAACGCATAATGTTTGACATAATAAAATCCACAGCAATAGTCTTTCTAAAGAATATCAAGTTAAACTGTCGGCACTCCGCAATTCAATGAACAATAACTCAACTGTATTGATATAAAAGAAACTTTAAATATCAGACTTATGTTCAAAAAGCTCTTCCTATTACCACCTATGCATCTGCATCATTTCACATCAAATGATTGGTTTGCGAGGAGTAATCACCGTGTGTTATCAAGTGTATACACCTGGCTTGTCTAATTTACAGTGAAATATAAAGGATTAATTTATATTAGATTGAGATGGCCATCAATCACATACTAGCTAAATTCCTCCTCTAGAACAAAGTAAAAACCGATTGACTTCATCATTCAGCAATCTTAATCTCTCATAGAAATGTGTTAGAAATCGGTGACCTTCTTTGGAAAACCCTGTATAGAATAGAAAGGTTTTTGAGGCAGAACATGAAATCACAGTACATTACCTAGAAAAGTTGGAAGGTGATTTGGCCTGATTCAGCCAATCTTCATCAGTGAGTGCTCTTTCCTATTCTGCAGATGCTAAATGAGATGAATTCATCAGGAGATGCACAATATGAGAAAGATTTCAGCATTACCTCTTTGAAAATGCCTTGAACACTGTTTGATTTAATGTGAAACTTCAAAAGGACATCTAGCAATAGAAATGAAAAAAGACAATATCGGCTTCAAGAAGAAAAACAAATTACATAATTCCTAGTGATTGCCAAGCAGTTTACCTATGGAGAGATGTAGGAGGCCTTTCTTAAGAATGAAAAGAAATAACGTTTTTATCTACTAATCCTGACAAGGTACAATACACATGCATTGCCTCTAGGCACTGAAATATTTAAGGATTGTGCCAGCATTATTAATTGTTCATTGCCTCCCCAAAACTATTGTTCCAAGCAGAAGGAGTGCATTATAAGTGGGAGGCAGGTTCCCAGCTTCTAATATTCGGCAGCATGTGTGTAATGCTATATACGTGTCGCTGCAACATAATTTCCTACATAAACCTACTAATAATATCATATGTGTGTCCCTGACACCAAGAATAAGAAGAAAAACTGTAAACCTGACTCAGTCCTGTGAGCATAGACTGATTGAACCCCAACACTGACCTTACCCTTGCGAAACACATTGCAAAGAAAAGGAAAATAGCCTGCTATAGCTCTCTTTACAAAAGAAAGTGAAAAGGTTCCTCTCATAAAGCGACTTCACAATTACCATTGAAATGTTCACACTCTTTCCTCTGGATGCTGTAAATGCCCTGAGCTGTGGCTTCCCAGGCTCCACACTGCACCACCTGAGGGCATCCTAATGGATCATGCTTCATCAATAGCGTAAAGAAATATGACCACATCACCGTACCTGCTGGAACGTCTCTGGCTTCCTTTGCTAAGCTGCACTCCAGCATAACGAGCTGCATGATCTACAAAGCCATCACAGACCACCTTCTCATCTAGCTCAATATTTATATAGGTAAGCACAGGTTCAATATATTTAAGTCTACATATATGTACCTTGGTGATATATGTATATATATGTCTTCAAGCCAATTTATATTACCTCTACAATAGTTTGACTGCTGAAGTTTATGGCACTTGTTTACATTATTTTTGCAGTCAATATTGTGACATACATTTGTCAGGTTCCATCAGACTATATAAGAAAGAATGCAAGAAGGAAAGAAAGAAGGCAACATGCCTTCTCAGTACATGCACCAAGGATCCAGAGCGGCATCCATGTGTTTATCAGGAAGGTCCCAGCCATGTTCAAATTTAGGAAAGAACTGAAGATCAACCTTCTTTCATACCACTACATCATGATGCAGTAAAAGTCTACGTTCTCTCATAGAAACCAGCTATCCCCTCATCCCCATATTGACTGAATTGCAACCATTACACTGTGGAGAGTTACTCTGCCTTTCATCTAAATTTACACTACTCAAATATTGTGTCGGGTTGCTCCATATGGCATTCAAAAACAATGATTCCCTTGGGGAAAGCCTGAACCTTTGCTTTCTAGACACAAGAGGTTCTCATGGTCATAAAAATGATTTAGAATAGACCATCAATTTAATGGATAACCATATATGAGCAGAAGACAGCGGTCATCACTGGCACTGTGATCATCCCTACACTGCTATTGTTTGAGAGTGCATTTTGAAGCACCACATCATGGAGACAGAATGGTATCGTGAAACTGATTGAATCAGAACAACCATTAGCTATACTTTTCCCTTACCGTTGAAGTGTCTACTTGCATTGTCCTGTTTTAAGTTGAATCGTCGAACACGTCGAAGTGTTGTTTTGTTGACTTTATCATATTAAGTGCAATTTGTGGGGATCTGAGCACAGGGCATCTTAATTGGTTAATGTGTGCAACTAGAAGTCAACCTCATAGGTTCTTAGTTTCACAGCACACTCCATGCTCATTGTATTTCTCACTAGTCACTACAGTGCGCTGTCCACCAAGACCACCTACGCCTTATGATTTGTGAAGAATTTGAATAACTGTGTTATATAAAATGTATATATACAAAATGTGCGTATGGTTGTGCTGAATAGGATACATGGGTGTCCATTAAATTGATGGTCTATTCCAATCTTTTGACCACGAGTACCTCCCTTGCCTAGGAAGATCAGGCTCACGTTTCCCCCAAGGAAACCAATGTTTTTGCTCACATATACTTGCCTGGGTTGCTAGGGACACAGGGTTGCCCCTTTCTTTTGTTTACATATAGGGCAATCAGTCAGTGTCTGATGGGCAGTCCAACAGGTCAGTGTTTGGGACATTTGTTTTGGCTATTTGTGGGCTTGTTTTTACTGTTGATTTTCTTGATAAATAAACAAACATTGCCTGCAGCAATCTAAGATTCAATCAGCCTTCCATTCCC
The DNA here is from genome assembly GCF_964261635.1 of Lissotriton helveticus. Lineage (NCBI taxonomy): Eukaryota > Metazoa > Chordata > Amphibia > Caudata > Salamandridae > Lissotriton > Lissotriton helveticus. The sequence continues at coordinate 743,354,858 of NC_136059.1, read as the reverse complement.
TGCAAAACACTTATACAACACGTCTTTACAAGTTAAAAACTGCCCTGATTAGTAAATATCAGCCACATTGTTTGCCATCCATTTCCTTAATGGGGAATACTTTTATTTTGGTGCCCAAGCCTATTTTCTATCCCAGTCCTACCATGTACAGATATCACATGCATACAAAACTACATATAGCCTGCCTGTTTGGAGTCATACAATATCCAGCCTGAAAATGTTAAACTAATTTTCAAATATTCTGTTGTAGAGCATTTTAGAACCCTAGTGTGAAATTCCTGATTCATGCCCATATATAGGTATAAATCACCCTATCCTTATATAGGGATAGAAATCATAACCATATTTAGACTTAGCCTATGCAGTCCAAATACGTCATGGCTACTTCCACTAGTTCCGAAAATCCACAACGATTTCTTGGAAAAACCCACCTTCAGCAGTCAGGGACTTCCCCTTGCTTGAATATTGATTTGTCCAAGAACTCATGGAGTTTTCAAAGAACTGAGTCTTTGATGGCGTTATTATGTCCAACCTTACGTCAAACTCGGCACCTACCTGACACAGCTCGCCGAAGCAAGTGCCGAAGGAAGCCAACCCTCCAGCAGACGCACTGAGAGAGACGCTGTCTTTTCTCTCGCCGAGAAATTCAGCTCCATTGTTTCCAAGCTACCCTTGCGGGTTGTTGGGAAATCGAGTCCTGAGAGAGAGATACCAGACCTCCTACATTCTGAACCAAGGTACGGAGCTGATTAGACCTTTAGAGAATTCTTGGATTAGATTCTTGGCAAAGAATACAGAAACTAAGCTACACCTCAATTACTTCTTCCCTCATACTAGACCTAGGTTAGGTACACCGGGGTAGGCGTATTTTAGAAGCACCAGTTGAGTATTTTTTAGTATTTGTTATTCATGTATGTTATTTTATATGGCTTAGAAACCATACCATGATTTTACAGTATTATTTTATTCGTACTGTACGCATTGTACTTTGCAACTAGTATTACGATTGTAGCAGTTCATTTCTTCTGCATGAGAAAAATGACTGTTTAATAAATACTTTTATTGAAAACACCCGTCTCTCTATTTCTCTGCACCTCTGGTGAAACGAAGCATGCACGATTGACTGAGTGAAATAACTATCTATTGTTTCCGCGACTCTAGAGATACAGTTTTTATTCATGGGAAACAAAGTTGTCATGTTTATGTGGTTGTCAAAAACGAATCCCTTCTTGTTTATTCGAGAACGTTTCTAGTGACCGCTGAGCTAGCTGGCACTCACAATTAATTCTAACATATTCGATAGAGACCTAGTTGACCTCAGTCCTATGTCTAATCTATAGTAGATATTATTCCAATGCGCAGAGCCTACTGCGAATATAGGAACTACACTACATGGCGCCCCCAACTTTTGGTAAGGCACTAATTTAACGCTAGATACTAGAGTAACTCAGTCGTGCTTTTCACAAAGACCTCTTTTTCCCGTAAAAACTCCAAAAGATGTCTGGAGTGGGTGAAAGGATAATATCCGCCACAACTGAGTAGGACGAAAATCCTATGTATTAGTTTTTGGTTAGTTCAACGTTGAAGGATACAGTGTTCCAAAATATTGTGCACCTTATCTTTGATTCCTTGAAACTTGCTCTGCAAACTTTCGGTCAACAAAATGACGGAGAGTGACGACAAAAGGGAGAGAGCTGCAGCAGCAGCTCAGGCAGTTTTAGACAACACAGGTCTCCAACAGGATGACCCGGATTCTATACTCATCCCGGTAAATATAAGGAAAACCATCACTATAAAGCTTATAACAAATGGCGTATCATCGAGAGGTGGTAGAGTAATATTTGTTATAGAGGCACATGAATATTGGCAGACAGAGGTATTCTATTCATGGATTCTGTTTCCTACAACAAATCCAGTAACACATGAGTTTCACTACTACAAAGTAGGGGAACCTCCAGCGGAATACGTTCCTTTCGAGGATGTTGTAATTCCACTAACTTACCAAGAGCATCAGATCTGGTTTAAAGGCGCCCTACAACATCAAAATCACAATACCAGGCTCGGTCCACTAGGTAGACCAGGAGCAACATGGCCGGTACTAGCCAGCTATACACCACATCCTGACATTGAGAGAATGACAGATGTAGAACTATTAGCTCAGCTGAAACAGCTAATTAAAATACATAGACAGTTGGTTCAATATGTCATGCGGACTTTAACGGTCCAACCTGCTATAAGAATTCCACAACACACCCCTCATCATGTGAACACAAACAAAATCACACCACAGAGTACACAATCAGTCATTGGTAAATTACCACCAAAACGGGAACAAATTCCGTTCTGGTTAGCTCAAAAAATTGCTCAAATAGAGACAGTATTTCCTGATAGTACACCTCAAGAAAAACACAGAATTCTGACAATCTGTTTCCCAATGGGGATCGCACCACACATGGAGGACTGTGATACTTGGGGTACAGTCTTTGCTTCAATCTACTCAAAAACACATGGTGTTCCGTCTATGGCGGTAATACCAGACGTCCTAAGACAGATTTAAAATGAATACGGACCAGAACCTGCCTTAAATCTTGGTATGAAGTTACTAAAAGATTTCAAACAGGTCTCTGCTATACTATTAGCTGACATCAAAGGTGAAGCAGCATCTGTGGCAATCCGCCAAAAATTAAGGAAACCGATATAACAGAGCAACCATATGAACTTGCAAGAATTATTGAAAAATCATATGAAGAACTAGGTAGAGATAGTTTGGGTGGGAGACCAGTAAAACCCCAACTAACTGAAAATCTTGAAAAAGATTTTATTAAAAATAATCTCACTATTCCCAAAAAGAAGTGGGAAAACACTAAACAGACACTTCCTAAAGAGAAGTGTTCTCAGTCCAGAGGTAGGTCTCCTCAACAGGAGCCCTCTGAAAAGAGGTATGACCTCAGAAATAGGGATAATTTGAGAAAACCTGATAGATATCAAGATACTGATACATGTTCCTCTGGTACCTTTCAGACTTCCTCGCAGAAATCCGAAAGAAGAGGACGATCAAAACAAAAAGAAGAACGCATGAAGTCCAAAGACAAACAGCACGTTCCATAAATAAGAAAACTCAATTCACCAAGAAGAAGGTAGCAAGTGTAAAAATCAGACAACTCAAGAATGGGGTGTGGGCCCAGACAATGCTAGACAGCGTAGCAGAAGTCACCATAGCTCGCAAGATCCCGAAGGATCATCTGCAGACAGTTGGCTTGAATGAATGCATTCAAGTTGAAACTGCCGACACCAGGGTTAGTGTACCACATAAGTTATATGAAGTAACACTCCGGATGAAGGGGGACATAACAAGGAAAATAAAGGCACTCTTTTGGGAGAAGCTATCTAAGGGTTATGACATTCTTCTAGCTGAACAAGACTGGCCACCTGAATTTGACAGGGAGTGCTCATGGCGAAGAGATAATTATGCCAACCTTCTCAAATCACATTCCAATTCATAAAAAGTACACCTATGCCAGAAAATGGGTAGTAGCCCAGGCTCCAGCAATATATAAAAATCCGTAGGATGGGATGAGGATTCTCCTCACCATAAAATCCACTTAAAACGCAACCAACAATGCAAAGGCAATATCCTGTTAAACAGGAAGCTAAAAAACAGGTCAGGGAGATTTTAAATCAACTTGAATACCAAGGGGGGATTGAAACTTGCACCTCATCTATGAACATTCCTTTTTTTCCTGTCTCCAAACCAGACAATACATATCATCTAGTTTTGGATTATAGACAGTTAAACTCTTGTTGCAAAACTTTTGCAGTACAAAATGCACACAGTGCAGCACTGATGAATAACATCGTGCGGAAAAAATATAAAACCATATTAGATATTTCAAATGGTTTCTTCTGTCAAAACATTGCACCACAAAGCAGGCATTTGACCGCTTTCTCAATTATGGGGACACAACGACAATTTTGCCATCTCCCCCAGGGATTCAAGAATAGTCCAGGGTTACTTTCAGCCAGAGTAACAGAGTTACTACAAACGTATGAGGCATTATCTTATGTCGATGACATCTATCTTACAGACAATGATTTGTACGTCCACTTGAAAAGAGTGAACACCATAATACTTGGGTTTGCTTGTGAAGGGTACAAATTCAATTTTAAGAAATCACGAATTGCCCAACACAACGTCCTATTCTTAGGATACAAGCTTTTGAGTGAAGGTTAAAGCCTGGCAGCAAACTTTCTAGAGAAATGTGCGCTGCTCCAACCTCCAGAAAAGGCTGAAAAACTTACAGTCAATTCTAGGTTTCCTAAATTTTGAAAGAACTTACGTTCTAAATTACGCAGAAAGGGTTAAACCTCTCTACGAACTAATCAAACCTGATTTCAAACCAACTAATTGGACTAAAAAACACACAGAAATTTTGCGTTCAGTACAAACAGACATGTTATCAAAAACACAGTTACAGACATGCGACAACGTGCCCAACCTTGTGATTCGAATCATCCCAGGGAGATGCCGATTCACATACCTAACCTTTAATGAAGGTGAAAAGGTACCAATAGCATACAAATCAACAGAAAAAATTCTGACAGTGGTTCAAACTGCAGTAGCAAAAGAGAGAGCTCTCGCGCAGTGTAAACGCATAATGATCGTTACACCTGTAACTGCTTTAGAAGCAGTAACAAAAGTGAGCATTCCAAATGCTAAGGCTTTACATCCGAGATGGATACAATGGGTTAATTCTCTTGCTGCAACAGACGTTGAATATGTTTTTGACCCCTACTTGAAAACACAAGAATTTCTACTATATGAACAAAAATGTCCTCTGCCAACAGCGATTCTGCCTCTAGAACATTTCCGATGTATAATTTATACAGACGGATCAGCACAGCCCGCAATTGGGGGTAAACAAGCATATAGTGCTTCGTGCGTGATTGTTAAAGGTCGCTGGCGCGAAGGTAAATTTCGACCTATGGTCAGCTCACTGAACAACAGGCTTTCAAGATGGCGCATGAAAATACCGATCGCGAATTCCCCACACTCATAGTGTGCGATTCGTATTACTGCATCCAGTCTTACAATGAATATTTGCAGATCTGGGTTCAAAATGGTTTTAAAGACGCAAAAGGTGGCGCAATTAAGCATAAAATGCTTTGGGAACAAGTAGTTCTATTACAAAAAGAACTACAAAAGACTCACGTGATCCATACACTGAGTCATCAATGTGGTGGCATTCACGTTGCAGGAAATTCATTGGCTGATGATGCCGCGAAGGCAGCTGTGCAAACGGCTACCGTAGCTGCAATCACTCGTTTAAAAACAGAAATAGATGGTGAAACAATGCTAGCTGTCGTTGCCACTAGCAAAGGCAGCGGAGCAACGTTACCTCCAAACTATCCACTCGAATATACATACGCAATTGATGCAAACTGCGTTCCTTTTGCTCGAATCCCTGGAGTGGGGGACAGAGTAATTCCAAACAGGATATGCAGAGTTACTTTGATACAAGAAGCACATATGGGAGAGGGTCTGACACATCAAGGGATCTCAAAATCTCTAATAGAAGTAAAAGAGATGTACTTGTGGCCATGGATGAATACCCATATTTACGAATTCGGAATTAACTGTGATACCTGTTACAAAGACCATAACTTTAAAAGCCACCAAATACCTGACTACAGTGTAGAGAGCCCAGTTCAGAAACCACTGTTAGACAGCATTAGACTTTCTACATGCAGTTGTCGCAATGGACGAATGCGGTCCCAAAACAATTAGGACAGTTTCATTTGGATGTGGCCTCAGCGCTCGGTTAACGCCCGAACTGTTATATAAGATTTGCGAGTTTTTATCGGCACATACGCAATCGGCATTCTACATTCTGACCAGGGTCCTGCGTTTAGCTCTCGAGCTTACAAGGAAGCCATGGCCGGCTTGGGCATTGCATTGCGGTACTCAAGTCCATTCCATCCTGAGGGAAATGCGGTAGTAGAAAGAAAAAACCATGACATAAAGCAATCTATAACAGCTAGGGTATTAGGCTCGGGTGACGGGTAGGTCAAATATCTAATAAGTGACCAACGTAGTCTTAATAATCTGCCAAGAAATTCTCTGGGTGAAATCACTCCATATGAAATACTATTTGGTATTAGAATGCTCATCCAGGACCTTGATCATCACACTTCAGTGGTGGAACAAAAACCTTTTGATATCAAGGACCGTTTGGCTGTTTTGCAGGACTTAAATGAAACAAGAAGAAGTCGGAGTAACACAATACAGAAGCCTATGACCACTGAAGAAAAACCACCTGTCCTAGCAAGACCTGTCTGGATTCCAAAGATTGGGGATCTAGTCAGGGAAAAGATCGCGGTTAAGAAGAAGGAATTTGGGCCTTCTTACAGAAAACCAGTACCTGTCTTAGCAATCCACGGAACAAGATCAGTGTTACTACCGCCCCTTGCTGGAAAAAGGGAGAACAGAGTTGTGTCCATCGACCTTGTCAAACCACATCATGTGGCCGATAATAAGTAGTAGGCCCAGTGGACTCCAAAGATGTATCAGACGACCAAATCTTGCTACAATCCAAGAGGTTCAAACTGAAAGACTTATCACCTTTGATAAACCTAGAGTGAGAAAAGAAGGACTATGCAACAAAGCCATGGAACTTGTACCTCTTGAGACCCAAATAACAGTTCATCATGAAACACCTGTCTACAATGATATAGCATCTAACTATACTAATATGAGAAAGGAAGAAACAGCTCCAGCGATTCCAAACAATCCTGATGCAATTCCAACAATTGACAGAACTGCCTCTGGCTATTTCATCAACTTTGATACATTCTCTGAGGATCCCAGTGTACCTGAAACCATGCCAGCTAATAAAACTTTCAAAGAGAAAATTACAGAACTCTTTCATCAACTTGAAAATACATATCTGGTGTCACCTTGGGTTGAATTTTGGATTGTGTTAGGTGTACTTTTTCTACTGCTTTGGCTCATTCTTGTTTTAAGTTTGGGAAAATGATAGATGGAAAATACAATACAATGGACACAGCAAGTAAGAATATCAACTTGCTCCTGAAACCACACAAATCATCTCATCGTGAGCGAAGAGACCTGTCATCAGTGAACATCACAGCCGTTCCTATACCTGGTGGTATAGCATGGGACACAACTGATTATGACATTCATAGCCCGGTGGAATTGTTGAAGATTCCACACCAATTTAAGGTTTCTCTGAGTGACTTTGTTACACCCAGCACATTTTCTGATGATTGGGACTTTGAGACTGTTAATAACATGATAAAAAATGTTGAAATGTCAGCTAAATTCACAAACCATGAATACTTAAAAGGTTCATCAGATTATGAACCAATGTATTATTTTAATCATAATGGTCATCATTGTTTGCACAAATCTGCAAACCCTAGAAATGTTTTTACTTATAATCAATGGGATCATTGTTGACGCCGCCAAAGGGCAGCTCAAAAACATTTTATGAAAAGTTTCCGTACTTCTCAGGTTTTAAAGTCACAAATCCAGAAACGTTTTATTTAAAAAATGTGAATAAGACAGGAATGAAAAACATGTTGACTAATACTAAACAAATTTATTCTGCGGCCTTTTATGCTCAACTGTCTGCATTAGGTTTTACCTTTTGGAAAGACAACATTGAGACAAAAACTGTTTGGGGCACAAAAGACTGACAGGTGCAAGGTTTAGAAGCCTTATTCAGAGCCTGCATTATCCCAGAGAAAATAATGAATTAAAATGACAGTGTTCAACAAACATCTTGTCTTGGCTTAGCTAAGATAAAAAAATTAAATAAACCGTCAATACCTAAGCCCACACCTGACAGTAATGGCACTGCAGATGAGGAGGTTGACGTAACACACATTTTACAACAGAACAGAACTAATCCTGATTGGAAAACATGGTTAATCTGGCCCACAGACACAAACAACTGTCAAGATAGATTTCTGAACAAGACACAAGGGCTCACAGTGAATAGGCCAGATCCAATATATTCCCAGAGACAACATCCAGGGATAATAACAACTTATAATGTAGGAAAACTTGAGTGGTTACAGAAATCCACACTTCCAGAAATTAAACAACACTTAACTTTACTTAAGATGGCGTTGATTTGAGAGACTTCCTACTTGGACCTCGTAAACCACGTCATAAACGTTTCATATACGCCGGTATATACTCTGCTTACAATGAAGCATGGAAAGACACGCAAATGGAAACTGCAGAAAGAATACGAGAAATTGATCGTATTCATTTAGAGAAAGCTCTCTCTGTAGTGGACAATGGATTAACGACTCTGTCCTCCAGAATGTATTCTTTGCACAGCATTGTATCATCTGCCATTGACATAATAGAACAGGACTTGCTAATGTTACAACAATGCCAGTCTCAGTTACGTTCTATAATGCTGCTAGGCTAGACGTTACAAAATCTCCATTCAGGCTACGTGCCATGGCGTCTAATCAACAGCACGTCATTGTTTACTGTATTTAACCTTACAGATAAACACATCCATTTGGCACAAAGAGGAGCAGACTATACGGTGCTGAGAATAGAAAAACTGGAAAGATTACCATTCTGAGAAATCCGTTGTGGAATGGATAATACATGGCACCATCACGATACCAGTGACGATTTTCCAGTTTCAATATTGCTTAAGACACATACCAGCGGGCATGTATGAAAGGTTGGGAAAAGAGTATATTAAGTCAACCTGGAATTTACCAAACACACGCACAAATGTTGGAGTGGGGGAAAGGAGGTATTTCTTAGTGGAAAAAATTAGCGGTACACTTTTGTGTCAAGGTATTCATTTACACTGAGCCTGCGAGTGTTCTTCAATAACCTTTCTTGCCACCTGCACGGGTCTCCAGCAGCAGTGATAGATCCAGTTTTTAGGCAGCTATCCAATGGTAGCTACATAACGTTGAGTGATCAGAGCTGTTGTGGAACAAAGGAACTACAGTACAATTTCACTCAGTAAAAGGTTACCGTGGGAGATTATGTTACTGGAAAACAAGAGAGCTCTAGACTGACCAATTTCTGAGTTTTATTTCACCTGTTTGCATTGTTATCTTGTCCATCTAGTTATAAAGTCAATTTTACAAAACACACTATCTGAGACCATGAGCCCCTATTCAGCATTTGTTCAATGGCAAGGTGCTGAGTTTTATAATAAAAATGGTATAATAAAAACCAGGATTGTTAAACGATAGGGACAGGCAACTCAGTCTTGAGGCAGTCTTCATGTAGTGTCTAGCGAATTAGAAATGACAAAACTCTTTTGGCTCCTAATAGACTCCATAGAACTGTAAGGCAAGTGCTCGAGCAGAATGCAAGGAAGGCTGGTTTAGAATGTTGAGTACGCAGTTACACACAGACGAATAAAGATGTGTGATTCTTAAGTAGGCCTGGGCGGTGCTCGGGGAGTTTCACTCCATGAAATTCTGTGGAGTTACTGAAAAACTTCACAAAATTGGGCAGAGTCGAACAGATGAAGTTGAGTGAGGAATAATTTTTGTTCTTCATGCCCCTTTTGTTGCACTAATACCTGTGAGCACAAGTGTGGAGTGGTGTGGCTCACTGGTTAGAGGCGGCAGACCCGGAAGCAGAGAACGGCCCGGGACCAGGGTTCAATTCCCGACGCGGCAGGGTCGTGGACCAGGGTCAGCGGACTCGATAATTCTCACCTCGGTGCCTACTCTAACCAGGGATCACACTCGGCAACTCTGGGCATTAGCTTGCCTCATCTCTACAACGGCCCCCCACATTCGCCGGGGATGCCTGGGTTCACCTTGGAGATACCCAGTAGGGACCATCTCACAGGGATAGCCAGGACGGGTTCCCCATCGGTCTACAGCGCCAGGACGCCTCAGGGCAGCAGTGCTCTTTACAAGACACATACATTTACACATTTACAAGTGGCATACCAAAGGGTGTGGGGGGCTTCATGCTCATGCCGAAGATACACACACAGTGACTCTCGGAGGTTGATCCGGCTGCAAAATCTGTTATGGGCAGAGTTCAATAAAAAAAAGTATGTCCCGATAACAAATCTACTCACCAACATCTATTCTGATTCTGTGTCACCATAGTCTTCCAGTTAGCTCACGGTTGGCAGGGGAAGAATCATTGTGAGATGACTAAAAGCCATCTGTGCCTAATGCCAGGCTGAATCACCAAACTGCTGAATGTCGTTGTGATGGAAATCACGAAGTGCAATAGTTCCATACCCATCAGGCTGTCTCCTTTGCACGGAGGAAACTCAGGAGACACTGAAAAACAACTAGCAGGTTTTCTTTTTCTGTTGTCAATCCCAGACCACGGTACAGTCTCTGAGGCCTCACACCAAATTAACATCTGACAAGAGCCTCAGAACCAATCTCCCCACTATAGAATGATACCTTATATCCGATTGGTTGATAAAAACATCCACATTCACTTTCAGAGGTGACCAGCTTACCCTCTACGCCTTGCTTTATTATTGCTCTCCTAGGCTTTCCTGGTGAAAGTTGCAGCAGGTTACAATAAATCGGTCTGTCTGAATTTGTCACTTTAGGGGCTCTTATGTTTCAGATGGCAGTGTTACAGAGGGGCCGCACTACAATGGCTGTACTGCACCATGTGGAAGCTCTGTCAGCTGCAGGTGGCCCGTTGCAGGGTCCATCAAAGGGGGTGTCTAGGTAGCACATTACTTAAAAGCGTGCTGTTTAAGTTACACCAATCGCACACATTAGGAGTGGATTTTTCATCCACGTTATTCTGTGTTTGTGTATACAGCAGAAGTCAGAAGGTATGACACATAAATTTGGAGAATTTTCCGTCCAGGTTTTTAAAGAAGGCAGTTTCCAGCTCTAGTGGGATACAATGGAATAAATGTAAAACTTTCGGGAAAATCGTCATTTTGAGCACATTACACCTTCCTATTATAGCCATGTGTAGATTATCTATTCTTTTTAGGTCTCTACTTATCTTCTCCATGAGAGGAGCCGAATTGATTGCCCAAAAAGATCCCATGTTTGCCGAGATATCAATCCCAAGATAGGTAGTGACCTCGGTCTTACATGGATCCTGGTAGATAATGATTATGGTGCAGACAACCCTGGTCTTATCAGAGTTCAAATGATATTCTGACTGCCTGCCATATTCCTTGGCCAAGACTTCGATCCTCACAATTGCTCCCAGTGGGTCCTGGGTGATGACAGCTATGTCATCAGTATATGCTAAAACCTTGGTTTTATACCCCCTACCACTATTGGTTTAAACGACTGGTCTTGAATGATTGACCTAATAAGCGGATCTATATATAGTGTAAATATAATTCGTGAACTTGTCCCTCGAGCTCACCAGAATCTTTTCGGACTCCATACTCATCAATTGAATCCTAGCATATGGCTGTGAGTACATAGCTCTTATAGCCATTAAGATGTGTGGTCCAAACCCATTGTATCTTAAGTTGTTCCATAAGTATGCCCACTCAATTTGATTGAAAGCTTTTTGGGCATCAAGGAGAATCAGGGCCATCTGTTCCCCTGAAGCATCTGCTATATCGAACAAGGAGATTACCCCGAGGAACATGATTGGAGGTCCCTGTCCCTGGTATAAAACCATTCTGCCATGGGCTCATCAATGTGGCAATAACTTTGACAAGTCGAAGCGCGATGAACTTAGAGTATAGCTTCTCGTCTGCGTTTATCAGGGAAAATGTTCGATACGAATTTGGGTCTTCTGCGGTTTTCCCTTTCTTCAAAAATATGATTATGTTGGTACCTTGCCAGGATTGAGGTGGGAGCCCCTTCTGTTGGTCAGCCAAGAACAAATCTAGGAGCAGAGGGATTCATTCTGACTGGAGGGCTTTATGCCCTTCCATCTGGATTCTATTGGGGCCTGCCGCCTTCCCTGAGGCCATCGCCTGAAGTGCCTCAGTGACTTCACTAATCGAAATATCTGCCTCTAGTTCCTGAAAGATACAAGGGTTCCCGGAATCTTCAGACCCAGTGGGCTCTGGAGATTCATCCTTAGTCTGATCAAAGTCCCTATAAAACTATGCAAATACACTTAAAATTTCTTGAGGATCTGCGGCCAGGACCCATCCTTCCTTTTTAACCTCAATAAGTTAGTTGCAGCTGCCTTTTGTATTAAACATAGTGTTAAATGTTTACATGTGGTCTCTCCATTCTCATAGTTATCACTAGTATAGGTTTGATAGGCTTCTGCCACTGATTTATTGTAAAAGACATCAATTTCTGCCTTTATCCTAATAACCTTTAATTCCAACTTAGTTTGTAGCCCTACCTGTTTTTGAGCAATGGCAGAAGGTTAGGCGGTCATTCAAATTCCTGACCCTTTCTCAAACAAGTTTTAAGCCTCTTAGAGCGGCTTGGAATGTATGGCACAAAGTATGCAAGCTCTTAAAAATTCCCAGGCTCCAGAGATACCTGCTCTTGTGGTGATCACCAGTATTTCTGGCCCCTGTCTATGATGGAATTGGCAAACTTTGGGAACAGGCAGGAGTTAGTAGAATAGTGGATGTTATTGATTTGAAAGGAATGCTTTCTTTTGTAGAGCAACAGAAGCAGTATAACTTTGATTCTAGATCACACTTTAAGTATGTCCAAATTAGGGAGACAGTAAGACACGTTCTATCATTTATTACCAGTACAGATTGGATCCCGCTACTAGAAACCATTCTTCACAAAATACCCAGAACCAAGGATATATATTGTTTCTTAATAAAAGCCACTCCCAGGAGGAGCTACGCGGGCATCCAAGATGGTCGCGTGAGCAGAGGGCTCCCGAGACCCGTGCCGCCCTTCTGCAACTATCCTTATCATATCCTTATTTTGAACATGGGCCTTTGAAGACGAACTCTTGTGGACCTCAACATCCTTTTCAAACTTGAATTTGGACGTCGGGAGCTGTTTTTACATCGACTTCCATTTTTCCGGCCTGCCCCGGACGTGGCCGGGGTGCTCTGTTGTTTAACTGGCCGGGGAGTAGTTGAACAACAACGGCTGGAGGGATCTTCCTGGTCGGCCCCATCCCTACTTTCGGTTTCGTTTCTCACGTAGATCTTCGAGTTGCTGACACTCTATAAGACCTATTCCGGACTTGGCGTGGCTTTGCCTTGCTGTCGACCTCTGCCTCTCCTGAGGGGTTTTGGCCACCCTGCTTTGCTGCCGTTTAATCATCTTTTGGCTCATTTCTTGCCTTTACTGGCCCCACCAGGTTCGGCCATTTTCACCAGGTCTAGGGGGCCCCTTCGGAGCACAGCTTCCAATATGGCCACCAAACCAGAGCTGGAGAAGCGCAAGACAAAGACGCCGGTCCGCGGGGACATACCCAGACCAACGTCATGGATAGATACACCCAACCGATGGGAACCCCCGGTGGTACCGGTCGTATTCTTGACGACCCCAGGGCTGACCCGACCGCGCCCGCAGATGTCTCTCTTCATGAAGTCATGACTGCCATTTCAAACATGCAGGCCTCTTTGGGACAGCAATATGAGGCTCTTGCTTCTAAAATCGACACTGTGGCGGTGGATGTCATGCTGATTCGAGCGGACATGGCTAAAACTAATGAGAGGGTGAAAGAGTTGGATTTAAAGACCTCCAGCCTGATCGCTGATGTCACGGACGTACAGACTGAGATCGGCAACCTGAGATCGTCACACGACTCGATGGCCCGTCGACTCGAGGAACATGACAACAGGGCCAGGCGCAATAACGTGCGCATCATTGGCGTGCCGGAAAATCCCGACAATTCTGCTGTTGATCTCCTAGTGGAGGATCTGGTCCTGAATCATCTAGCTCCCGCCGGACTCAGCAAGTTCTTTGCGGTTGAGCGTGCATACCGTTTTCCGGGTGCCCCCCCCGAGACCAATTGTTGCTAGGCTTTTCCATTTTCGGGATAGAGACGCTATTCTCCAAGCATCTCGGAAGCATGGCCCCTTGAAGTTCAACAACAACACCGTGAACTTTTATCCGGACTTTACTCCTTCAGGTCCAGCGGCAGAGACTGGGGTTTTAGGGGATGAAGAAACGGCTACGAGACCTGGGCCTCAAGTATGCTATGCTGTTTCCGGCTCGACTTCGGATCGAACATGGGGAACGAACCTTCTTCTTTGACCGTCCGGACAGTGTCAGTGACTGGCTTGATTCTTTGCCAAAAAGGGATGATCGATCTGAACACCCCTGTCGTGTATTTCTATAGGTTCTGATTCGATCCCCCTATTCCTGACCCTATTCTGGTTAAACTTACTAGCTAGTTAACTAACAGTCAGCCCATGAGGCAAGAAATCCCCCATGATGCAGATACCGTTATCTGACGCAGTCACACTACGGCACAGGAACGTGTTATCTGATTAGGTCATAACGCTTGAGATCTAATTAGACAAGCGATATTCCTCCAGCCCCTGATAAGGCATACGACGTTCTCATAACAAATCAAACCTATGACAACCTGGATAATCCGTGCGGCCATTGTTTTGATTTCACAGAGAACTTTAGTAAAGAATGTGCTAACGAGCAAGTCGTATGACATCTTTATTGGCGTACCTATGTCCATCCTTACGTCAATCTCGGCACCTTTAAGGTATAAATATTGCCGACCTTGCCCTATGCAAACACACGCGTGGTGACAAGACGGAGCAGCCATACTTGCCGAAGCCGAGAGCAGAAGCAGACCCCGCAGGCAGCAGCCCCGCCTTCCTGACGCGCTGAGAGACGCGCTGCTATCTCAAGCCGAGAGACCCAGCACCGGCGCTTCTGGGCAGCCCTCGCAGGCAGCCTGGAATATCGAGAGCAGAGAAAGAGATACCATTCCTCATTCATCCTAAATTCCAGGTACAGAACTGAATAACCCCTCCTAGAGAATTCTTTAGTTATTCACTTGGCAAAAACAAACTTAAACTAAACTGTAACTTTCTATTCCCGCCCACGCATTAGACTTAGGTCAGGTACACGGGGTAGGCGTATTTAGAAACACCAGTTGAGTACGTTTAGTCAAATGTATATGTGTATGTAAATATATTTTAATCATTTTAAACATCATATGGCTCAGAAACCATATCAATGTTTTTACAGTATTATTTTATACTATTGCTTCTAATGTATGCACTTTACTTAACTATAAGTATTGCAATAATATCGATCCATTTCTCTTGTACGAGAAAAGAGACTGATCAATAAATAACATCTTTTATTGAACACGCCCGTCTCTTCCTTTTCTCTACATTCTGATGAGACTAAGAATGCACGTACTGACTGAGTAAAATAATTGCCTTGTGCTCACACGACTCTCGAGATTGACTCTTGATTAGGGGAGAGCAAAGTTGTCATGTTCTATGGTTGTCAGAAACTAAATCCCTTCTTGTCTAATCAGGGGAGTTCATCCTTCCTTGAACATTCGAGAAAGTTTCTAGCGAACTCTGAGCTTAGCTGGCAAACCCAAAAATTAAGTCTAGTTTCGACAGTAGTAGACCTAGTTAACGTCTGGCCTAGGCCTTTACTGCTGTAGGTACTATTCCAATGCGCAGAGCCTATTGGGAAAATAGGAGCTACACTACATGGCGCCCAACGCGTTTGGAAAGGGCGATAAAACTAACGTAAGACATTTAGAGTAACTCAGTCGTGCTTTCTCACTCAGACCCCTTCTCCCAAATACTCCAAAGACGTCTGGAGTGGGTGAAAGGTTATTATATCCTCCAAAACCTCGCAGGAGGGAACTCCTATGTATGGTTCTTGGTCTAGTCAACGTTGAAGGATAAAACAGTTCCAAAATATTGTGCATCTAATCTCTGTTTCCATAAAGAAACCTGATCTGCAAACAAACATAATACCATCCTGTCTGTAAAATGGCAGAGAGTGATGATGAAAGAGAGGCAGTTAGATTAGCAACTGAACTCGCAGATGCTGATGCTACCATGCAAGCAGCAGACGCGGATATAATACTCATTCCGGTCATTAAAAGGAGATCTATAACCTTAAAACTTATAGAAAATGGACTGACACCTAGAGGTGGCACAGTCATATTCGTAATTGAGGCACACGAATATCGGCAGACAGAGGTATACTATACATGGATACATTTTCCAGCAGCAAATGCTGTAACAAAGTACTTCCACTATTACAAAGTAGAGGAACCTCCTGAAACGTACACTCCTTTCGAGGAGGTGGAAGTACCACTCAAATTCCATGAGCATTTGCTCTTATTTGATGGCGCCCTAAAACATAATAATCACATTACAAGGCTCGGTCCTTTAGGAAGACCAGGAGCAACGTGGCCGGTCCTAGCCGGATACACACCACATCCAGACATCGAAAGAATGCCTGCAGCAGAGCTGTTAATACAGCTGAAACAACTACTAAAAATTCACAGACAATTAGTTCAGTATGTAATGCGGACTTCAACAATTCAGCCAGCGATTAAAATTCCACAGCTGACCCCTCACCAGGGGAACACAAATAAAATCACACCACAGAACATCCAATCCTGCCTAGGTAAAGTTCCAGCTAAACGGGAACAGATACCATTCTGGTTGGCACAGAAAATCACCCAAATAGAGGCGGTGTTTCCTGACACCACCCCATTAGAAAAGCACAGGATTCTGACTATATGTCTCCCAATGGGAATCGCACCACACATTGAGGACTGTGACACTTGGGGTACGGTCTTTGCTTCAATCTACACAAAAACGCACGGTGTTCCATCCATTTCGGTAATACCAGATGTGCTAAAACAAATTCAAGATGAATACGGTCCAGAACCTGCTTTAACTCTTGGTATGAAATTACTGAAAGACTTCAAGCAGGTCTCGGCTATATTACTAGCCAACATAAAGGGTGAAGCAGCAAACGTGGCGATCCGCCAGAGGTTAAAAGAGACAGATATAGCAGACCAACCAGCTGAAATTGCCAGAATCATAGAAAAATCCTATGAAGAACTAGGCAGAGATAGTCTAGGTGGAATACCAGTAAAACCGCAACTGACTACAAGTCCAGAAAAAATATTTTTTAATAATAATTCACCAAAAAAGAACTGGGATGGAAATAAACAATCCAATCCTAAAGAAAAGAAATTCCAGTCCAGAGGAAGGTCTCCTAGGCGAAGAGAGAAATCTCCAAACCCGAGACAAAGGTCACCTCAGAGTGAACCCTCTGGGAATAGATATAACCTTAGAAATAGGGATAATATTAAAAAACCTGATAGATATCAAGACATTGATACACGTCCGTCTCAATCTTTTCAGAATTCCTCGCAGAAATCGGAAAGAAGAGGACGATCAGAAGAGCACGCCAAGTCCAAAGACAAGGAACCTGCTCAACTGAAAAAGAAATCACAATTTCCAAAAAAGAAGGTAGCCAGTATCAAGGTAGTTAACAATGCCGAGAATACTGAGGACACAACTGAAAAACGGAGAATGGGCTCAGACAATGCTAGACAGCGCAGCAGAGGTGAGCATAGCTCGCAAAGTCCTTATGAATCATCTGGAGACAGTGGACACGAATGAATACCTTCAAGTGGAAACTGCAGATACCAGAGTTAGCAAGCCCCATAAAATATACGAGATAACATTACGTATAGAGGGAGATAAGACTAGGAAAATAAGGGGACTATTTTGGGATAACCTATCCAAGGGCTATGACATCCTTCTAGCTGAAAAAGACTGGCCACCGGAGTTTGTCAGGGAGTGCCCTCATGGCGAAGAAGTAATTATGCCTGCCTTCTCGAATCAAATACCGATTCATAAAAAATATACACTTGCTAGAAAGTGGGCAGTGGCCTTAGCACCTGCTTTATATAAAAATCACGTAGGATGGGATGAGGATTCTCCTCCTCACAAAGTCCAGTTAAAATCACAACCTACTGCACAAAGGCAGTACCCAATTAAGCAAGAAGCTAAAAAACAAGTAAATGAAATACTAGATCAGCTAGAATACCAGGGGGTGATTGAAACTTGCACCTCACAAATGAACAATCCTTTGTTTCCGGTCTCCAAACCAGACAATTCGTACCGTCTAGTTTTGGATTACCGACACCTTAACACATGTTGCAAAACTTTTGCAGTGCAAAACTCACACAGTGCTGCACTAATGAATAACATAGTGCGCAAAAAATACAAAACAACCTTGGACATCTCCAACGGATTCTTTTGTCAAAACATAGCACCAGAGAGCAGATATTTAACTGCATTTTCAGTAAATGGCACTCAAAAACAATTCTGTCGGTTAGCCCAGGGGTACAAGAACAGCCCGGGGGTATTCTCAGCGAGAGTAACAGAATTACTACAACTATATGATGATGAAGCATTATCTTATGTCGATGACATTTACTTAACAGATGATGACTTGGAGACTCACTTGAAAAGAGTGAACACCATAATACTTGGTTTCGCTGCAGAGGGTTACAAATTCAACTTCAAAAAGTCCAGAATTGCCCATCTGACGGTCCTATTCTTAGGATATGAGTTATCAAGTGAAGGCAAAAGCCTGGCAGACAATTTCCTAGAGAAATGTGCCGTAATCCAAGCTCCTAAAACACTAAAAAACCTACAGTCAATTCTAGGCTTCCTAAATTTCGGAAGAACTTACATTGCAAATTACGCAGAAAGGGTCAAACCCCTTTACGATCTAATTAAACCAGACTTTAAAAGATCCAGTTGGACTCAAGCACACACAGAAATTTTGAGATCCTTACAAACAGACATGCTAATTAAAACAAAATTAGAAACCCGTGATAATACACGCAACCTTGTGATCCGAGTCATCCCAGGGAGATGCGGATTCACATACCTAACCTCTAATGAGGGAGATAAGGTACCAATTGCATTTAAATCGCACTTGTACACTAAGGCTGAAATGAAATTTAGCCCAACGGAAAAAATTCTTACAGCAACACAGACAGCTATAGCAAAAGAACGAGCCCTGGCACAAGGTAAACGAATAATAATCGTGACACCAATACCAGCCTTAGAGGCGGTAACAAAGGCAAGCATTCCTAATGCGAAAGCACTCCATCCGAGATGGATACAATGGGCTAACTCTCTTGCTGCAACAGACGTGGTGTACGAATTTGATCCTTACTTAAAAACACAAGAATTTCTACAATATGAATTCGAATGTCCTCTGCCAACCGAAATTCTGCCTCTAGACCAATACGGCTGTATAATATATACAGACGGATCAGCACAACCCGCAGTAGGGGGTAAACAAGCTTACAGTGCTGCGTGCGCGATTGTTAAAGGTCGTTGGCACGAAGGGAAATTTAAACCAACCCTAACTAAGACCCAATCTCTAGGAGATTGCACAGCTCAGCGAGCTGAATTACTAGCATTCAAGATGGCGCTTGAAAATACCGATCGAGAATTCCCCACACTCATAGTGTGCGATTCGTATTATTGCGTTCAATCTTATAATGAATACTTGCAGATCTGGCTTCAAAATGGTTTCAAGGATGCGAAAGGAGGCACAATCAAGCATAAAATGCTATGGGAACAAGTAGCTCTTTTACAAAAAGAACTACCAAAGACTCACGTGATACATACACTGAGTCATCAACGTGATGGCGTTCACGTTGCAGGGAATTCATTGGCTGATGAGGCCGCGAAGGCAGCTGTGCAAACGGCTTCCGTAGCTGCCATCACCCGGTCAAAAACAAAAATAGACAGCGAAATATTACAAGCTGTCAGCGCTTCTGAAAAGGATTCGATAGAACCACTCCCTAAAGGCTTTCCATTAAAGTACTCATACATAACAGATGAAAACAATGTTCCTTTTGCTCAAATCCCTGGAGTGGGGGATAGGGCAATTCCAAACATGGAACACAGATTAGGACTAATAATAGCGGCACACGAAGGGCTTGCTTCTACCCATGCTGGCGTCTCAGCCACAGTATCATTATTAAAACAGAGATACTGGTGGCCGCAAATGAGAAGACAAACAAGGAACTATGTTCTAGCATGTGAAATATGTCAAAAAATGAAAGTATCAACTGTGAGACGTCCAGCACAGACGCCCCTTCTAATCTCG
Source organism: Lissotriton helveticus (assembly GCF_964261635.1). Taxonomy (NCBI): domain Eukaryota; kingdom Metazoa; phylum Chordata; class Amphibia; order Caudata; family Salamandridae; genus Lissotriton; species Lissotriton helveticus. The sequence goes on along the minus strand of NC_136059.1, from coordinate 743,334,785 downwards.
GATAAACCATTAGCCTGTGTTTATCTAGACCACTGTGGTCCCTTACAAAGGGACGGTAACTATAAATATATCTTGGTCGCAGTGGACTCATGCACGAGATTCATATGGATGTGGCCCCAGCGAACGGCTGACGCCAGAACTGTTATAAAAGATTTGCGGGTCTTTATCGGCACATACGCAATTGGCATTCTGCATTCGGACAATGGTCCTGCTTTTAGCTCTCGGGCTTATAAGGAGGCCATGGTCAGCATGGGCGTGCAATTGCGGTACTCTTGTCCATTTCACCCTGAGGGGAACGGAATTGTTGAAAGAAAAAACCGTGACATAAAGCAATCTATAACGGCAAAGGTATTAGGTTCGGGAGCTGGGTGGGTCAAACATCTAATAAGTGTCCAACGTAGTCTAAATAACTTGCCAAGAAATTCTCTGAAGGGATTCAGTCCGTACGAATTATTATTCGGAACTAGGATGTTGATCTCTGACCTTGATAGTCAGACTTCAGTGGTAACAGAAAAAAGCTTTGATGTCAAAGACCGTTTGGCTATTTTGCAGGACTTAAACAAAACAAGAAAAGACCTGAGCAACATACAGTTGAAAGAACAGCCAACGACCACTGAAGAATCACCACCTGTCCCAGCAAGACCTGTCTGGATTCCAAAAGTCGGGGATCTAGTCAGGGAGAAGATCGCGGTAAAGAAGGAATTTGGGCCTTCTTACAGAAAAGCAGTTCCTGTATTGTCTGTCAACGGGACAAGATCAGTTGTACTACCGCCACTTGCTGGAAAAAAGGAGAACCGAGTTGTATCCATCGACCTGGTAAAACCACAACATGTGGCCGATAACCAACAGTAGGCCAAGTGGACTCCCAATAAGTAGCAGAACACCAAGGTTTGCTACCAGTACAGAGGTCCTATCAAAGAGGCTCATCACATTCGAAACGCCTACAGAAGAACAACAAGGACTATGCAACAATGCAATAGAACTTAGACCTCTGAAAACCCAAATAAAGACATTTAGCAGAGACACACCAATCTATACAGAAGTACCAAGTGAAAATGCAAGAAACAAAAATCCTGAACCAATTGGAACAATTGACAGAACTGCATCCGGTTACTTCATCAACTTCCATGATTCCTCTGAAGGCTTCAGCGAACAAAAGACACAGCCATCATCAAAATCCTTTAAAGACAAAGCGAAGGAACTTTTGAAACAACTGAAAGAAACATATCTAGTTTCTCCATGGATTGAATTTTGGGTGGGTTTTGGTGCATTTATCCTCATACTTTGGCTCATCATGGTATTTACCTTGGGACGCTTCATTGAGGGAAAATATGCTAAAATGGACACAGCAAGTCAGAACATCAACTTGGTCCTCAAACCACACACATCTTCACACGTCGAGAAAAGAGAACTTTCTTCAGAACTTTCTTCAGCCAACTTCACAGCAATTCCAATATCTGGTGGGGTAGCCTGGGACAACACTGACTATGAAATTTATGGTCCGGTCGAGATCCTGAAATATCCACACCAAATCAAGATCTCCTTGAGTGACTTTGCAAAACCAAACTCATTTGCTGATGATTGGGACTTTGAAAGTATAAACAATATGATGTCTGACTTAGTAATGTCTGCTAAATTTACAAAACATGATTATTTGCAGGGTTCTACAAATTATGACAGCATGTACTGCTATAACCATTATGGTAACCATTTCTTGCATAAATCTGCACAACCTAGAAATGTTTTAAATTTTAATCAATGGGAACATTGTGCTACACCTCCAAAAGGGAGCTCTAGAACCGTGTATGGCAAATATTCATATTTTTCAGGTTTTAACATAACTAATGCTGAAACATTTTATTACAAATTGTCAAACAAGACAGGGATGAAAACCATGATAACCAACACAAAATTGATATATTCAGATTCTTTCTTTGAAAAAATGAATACTTTTGGATTTGATTATTGGGACAAACATGTTGATTTGAAAAGTGTTTGGGGTACAAAAGAATGGCAAGTACAGGGTATAGAAGCTTTGTTTAGAGCCTGCATGATCCCAGAACAAATGATATTTTTAAATGACACCGTTCAACAAACCACCTGTCTTGGCTTAGCCAAAATCAAAGATTTAAATAACCTGTCTATTCCAAAGCCAACAATGTTTAGCAATAACTCTGAAACAGATGAAGAAATAGACATAAACCATATACTTAACCAAAACAGAACACATCCTGATTGGAAACAATGGTTGATCTGGCCCACAGATACAAATAACTGTCAAGATAGATTCCTGAATAAAACACAGGGTTTCAAAATGAACAGGCCAGACCCTAGATATCCCCAAAGACATCACCCAGGGATAATAACAACCTACAGTGTGGGCAAATTATGCCTTCAATGGCTACAAACTTCCACACTGCCTGAAATTAAGCAACACCTAACTTTACTTACTGATGGTGCTGACTTGCGTGATTTCATAATGGGACCACGCAAACAGCGTCAAAAGCGTTTCATAGCAGCCTCTGTATATGCAGCATACAATGAGGCCTGGAAGGTTACTCAAATTGAGACAGCAGAAAGAATACGGGAAATTGACCGTATTAATTTGGAAAAATCACTTTCTGTAGTGGACAATGGGTTAATGACTCTGTCCTCCAGAATTTTTTCATTGGACAGCATTGTGTCTTCAGCAATCGATATATTATCGCAAGACTTACTGTTATTACAACATGGTCAGTCACAATTGCGTTCTATTGTACAGCTTGGCTGGACGTTACAAAATCTGCGTTCAGGCTATGTGCCTTGGCGTTTAATCAACACAACGTCACTATTTCAAATCTTTAACCTTACTGATAGACAAATCGGTATGGCGCAGAAGGGTGCTGATTATACAATCTTGAGCATTGAAAAACTAGAAAGATTACCGTTGACAATGTCAGAACGACCTGTCAGTGAATGGATAATCCACGGAATCATAAATATTCCAATCTCAACCTTCAGGTTTCAATACTGCCAAAAATATATACAGGCTGGCATGTACGAGAAATTGGGAAAGGGGTACCTTAAAACAACATGGAACCTGCCCTATTCACATGCATGTATCAGTAACAAAGGACAGAAAGTGTTTCTTAGTGGCATCAATTGTGCTATGTCACTAAGCGGCACGCTTCTGTGTAACGGTATTAGTTTGCACGGAGCCTGTGAAGGGAATTCATACAACCTTTCATGTCACCAGCAAGGCGCACCTGCAACTGAAATAGAACCATTCTTTCAAAGACTCTATAATGGGAGTTACATTCTTATTGTAGACCGCAGATGCTGTAGTCTTATGCCCGGGACTCCTTATCTCGTCACTACGACGGCGAAGGTCAAGTGCTGTGGACGTTCTTTGTTTCCCAGCTCCTTTCCAGACAGGGAGGCGAGGGCATGGCCCAGTTTGAAAATTACTTCTATTCGAATAGACACTTTAAGCAGAATGAAAACAGTGCTTCTTCAGACGCCTACAAGGCTCACGTCATCTAAAGAAACGTATGATCTACAAGTCGCAAGGACGACTGCAGAGATACATACATTATTATCAACTAATTCCCCCGTACATTTCGCGGAAATCCTGAGCGAAATCTTAAATATTTCTGATACCACAGGGGTCTCAAAGGTATTTAAGACAGTATTTTCGATGGCATTAACACCATTCAAAGCCATACTGGGTATTTTTCCAGACTTCGTCCATTCGATTTTTGGCGGACTTCCCCTGATCCTAGGACTAATTGCAGGAATCCTATTCCTAGTCCTTATTTTTCGTTATGGCAACCCATGTCACAGATCAAACTCTCGCGACAATGGAAGATACGATCCTAGCCATTGGATACCGGGACCGGATATCAAAAATCCTGGGACTATCCCGGCTTAGAGACCTAAACATGACTTGGTTTCTATCATTTCGACCAATGTGGCAGAGGTGTGTTTTACCTGTACTAAGGTGTCTGCTATGCGGAGAAGAATGCGTGTTAGACACCTGTCTGACGCTACAATCGGATGCGCCGGTGGATGCAGATACACTGTTGGTTCCTACCAAGGTTCACGCACTGTGCTGCCCTCAAAGGCTGCCAATTCTGATGACGGCATTCCTGGAATCTTCACCACTGCGATTGAAGAGTAGTGAAGTTCAAGATGAAAGCAGCATCGAACAGGTACGACCTTCTGTCAGCAATGCAAATCAGAATGTCAATGGAGACAATCATGCGCATGAATGCATGGTTACCCCTATTTCCGACTTAGAGGAACTTTCCCATGAAGCTGTTGACAGTTTTTTCGAAAGCCTGAATGATATGATGTTCTCTCCGGAACAGAAATAGAGACTTTTGAGTAAACTCGCACACGGCGTTCCCTGAATTCGGCCTTCAACTTTAAAAATAAAGTCACATGAACAATTACAATCCAGTTCACGGACAGCAACTTTTTTCAGCAAGCCCCTAAAATATTTTTCTATATATTTTTTCCCGGGACACTGATTTTCTGCTTAAAGTAAGAGACTATTCCTAGAGAACTAAGATTTCTATTTTAGATACTTTATAGACTTTATAGACTTTAGCTGCCCGCTGGTATGTTCGCAATAGATTTTATGTGATGAAATGGTTTCGACTTTTTTCTGTATAGCCATATTAAGAGCCATTTCATGTGTATTTCTCATATACCAACAATCAATAATGCATAACAATGCGTGTTCACTTTTGCATTTTATTCATAGCTTAAGTGCATACAATATATATGACTGCAATTTTTCAGTATATTTGAAAATTTCGAAATGCATTTATGTATTTTGGGGTGGTAAGGTATACACTATACTCTATAGTATGTTGTACTATGTTATACTATGCATAGATTAGTAGATATGACCATAGTTAGCGTGGAGTGGGTGTCGTGTATTTCTATAGGTTCTGATTCGATCCCCCTATTCCTGACCCTATTCTGGTTAAACTTACTAGCTAGTTAACTAACAGTCAGCCCATGAGGCAAGAAATCCCCCATGATGCAGATACCGTTATCTGACGCAGTCACACTACGGCACAGGAACGTGTTATCTGATTAGGTCATAACGCTTGAGATCTAATTAGACAAGCGATATTCCTCCAGCCCCTGATAAGGCATACGACGTTCTCATAACAAATCAAACCTATGACAACCTGGATAATCCGTGCGGCCATTGTTTTGATTTCACAGAGAACTTTAGTAAAGAATGTGCTAACGAGCAAGTCGTATGACATCTTTATTGACGTACCTATGTCCATCCTTACGTCAATCTCGGCACCTTTAAGGTATAAATATTGCCGACCTTGCCCTATGCAAACACACGCGTGGTGACAAGACGGAGCAGCCATACTTGCCGAAGCCGAGAGCAGAAGCAGACCCCGCAGGCAGCAGCCCCGCCTTCCTGACGCGCTGAGAGACGCGCTGCTATCTCAAGCCGAGAGACCCAGCACCGGCGCTTCTGGGCAGCCCTCGCAGGCAGCCTGGAATATCGAGAGCAGAGAAAGAGATACCATTCCTCATTCATCCTAAATTCCAGGTACAGAACTGAATAACCCCTCCTAGAGAATTCTTTAGTTATTCACTTGGCAAAAACAAACTTAAACTAAACTGTAACTTTCTATTCCCGCCCACGCATTAGACTTAGGTCAGGTACACGGGGTAGGCGTATTTAGAAACACCAGTTGAGTACGTTTAGTCAAATGTATATGTGTATGTAAATATATTTTAATCATTTTAAACATCATATGGCTCAGAAACCATATCAATGTTTTTACAGTATTATTTTATACTATTGCTTCTAATGTATGCACTTTACTTAACTATAAGTATTGCAATAATATCGATCCATTTCTCTTGTACGAGAAAAGAGACTGATCAATAAATAACATCTTTTATTGAACACGCCCGTCTCTTCCTTTTCTCTACATTCTGATGAGACTAAGAATGCACGTACTGACTGAGTAAAATAATTGCCTTGTGCTCACACGACTCTCGAGATTGACTCTTGATTAGGGGAGAGCAAAGTTGTCATGTTCTATGGTTGTCAGAAACTAAATCCCTTCTTGTCTAATCAGGGGAGTTCATCCTTCCTTGAACATTCGAGAAAGTTTCTAGCGAACTCTGAGCTTAGCTGGCAAACCCAAAAATTAAGTCTAGTTTCGACAGTAGTAGACCTAGTTAACGTCTGGCCTAGGCCTTTACTGCTGTAGGTACTATTCCAATGCGCAGAGCCTATTGGGAAAATAGGAGCTACACTACACCCCGGTGGAGCCGAGGGGGGCGCGTCAGATCAAGAGTGACATTGCGATTCCCGACGCCTGTCCCTTATCGTTTTTCACCTGAGTTTTGCTATTTGTTCTATTATTATTGTTTTTGATGGGTCCAGGGGTGGCGTGGGTGTAGGGGACTTTTCCTCCTCCTGGGGTTCTTTGTGTAGATTAGTTTAATGATTGGGCGACAGGCACACTGCAAGTTGGGATGGTTTCTAGTTTGTATGCAGGGGTGCAGGGTGGGGGGTGTTGTAACGGGTTTTTGTTGGGGGGTGGGGGTTGGGTATGTTTGTTCGTTTGTTTCCTTCACAGGGCACCTTATCGTTTGCTAAGCTTCTTCTCCTGCGGGACTTCGTGGGGGTGGGGCGCTGGTTCTTTCTTGGGATGGGGGTAGTGAGTTGAGACTGCTATCCTGGAATGTCAATAGTTTGGGAGACAGAATAAAACGAGGGGTGGTGTTGCAGTTCCTCTGACGCCACTCCCCTGATATTGTCCTACTGCAAGAAACGCACTTAATTGGGAGTGCTTGCCAAGCGTTGAATAGACGTGGGTATCGGTTAGTCGCACATGCCGGATTCACCTCTGGCTCCAGAGGGGTGGGGGTTCTGATTAGGTCCTCTCTTCCCCTTGAAATAGACGATATAACGCTTGATGATAGAGGTCGCTATGCTGCGCTTTCTGGGAGATGGGAGGGTAAGACACTTTCTGTAGTCACCGTATATGTCCCTCCGGGCCTACAGGCCACTACTTTTGCAGACCTGGGGCGGCTTCTCCTGGGGCTGCCTGAAGGTTTTCTGATTCTCGGCGGGGACTTTAACTCTGTTGTTTCCGGCACTTCTGATCGTTACCCCCCGGGACTTGCCTAGGTCCCAAATGTGGCTTGGTGAACTGCTTGAGACCTTTGGGTTAACAGATGGTTGAAGACTCATGCATCCTACGCAGTTACAATATACGTTCCATTCCGGGGCCCATGGTAGCCTTTCCAGACTTGATTATTTCCTTATGCCTGCATCGCAATCGTCCTCCATTAGGGAGATCCGCCATCTTCCCAGGGGCATCTCTGATCATTCCTCCCTTTGGTGTAGTGTTGAGGCTGGGGTGGGTACTGCAGGTAGAGTTGCTCCTATTAATCCGTGGTATCTTCGGAATCCTGTGACCCGCTCTGCCCTGGTGAAGGCTATTGACTGTTACTTTACTGAAAATGTGGGGTCTGTTTCTTCCTCTATCTCATTGTGGGAGGCTTTCAAGACTGTGGTTCGTGGGCATTCATTGTCATTGATTGCTGCTATTAAAAAGGCTAAATCCGAAGAACTTGCACGCATCGAATCTGAAATTACTGTGCTTGAGAGCGATCTCGATGGTGATGTCTCCCCTGCTATATTGCACTCCCTTAGTTTGAAGTAGGCGGACTATAGAGCCCTTGTTACTGACGCTGCGAAAGTCATGAATAGAGAGCAACAACGTAGAATTTATGAAGTGGGTGACAAAGCGGGTAAATTGATTGCATGGTTGGATAAGAAAGAGAGAATCAATCGAGTCGTGCCTGTGATTGAGAAGTTGACTGGTGAGTGCGTTTCTGACCCGATGGGTATTGTTGGGTGTTTTGTGGACCACTCCCAGACGGTTTATGCCTCGGTCAGTGACAGGGATGAACGTGACTCTCCGCCCTTGCTGCGCGATATTGCCTTGCCCTGCCTCTCTGATGAGGACAGGGCCTTAGTGGATGCTCCTATCACGGTGGACGAGGTCGCAATCTCCATCCGTGCCCTCTGGTCGGGTAAGGCCATGGGCCCCAACGGTTTGCCCATTGAGCTCTATAAGCTGCGGCCAGACAAAATGGCGCCTCACTTACAGAGCATGTTCCTTGAAGCCCTTGATTCTGGTGTCCTCCCCGTCGATCAGCGTCTGGCCACTATAGTTGTGATTCACAAGTAGGGTAAACCACGCGATCGTTGTGCTTTGTATAGGCCCATTTCGTTGCTTAATGCCGAACCCAAAATACTTGCTAAATTGTTGGCCACTCGTTTGATTAGGGTGATTGGTGATTTGATTCATCCGGACCAATCCGGTTTTATTCCGCTCTGGAACACCGCCCTTAACCTCCGGAGGCTCCACGGAGTTCTCGCGAGGGCTAGGACTCTGACTGAGCCGGCCATTTTGGCTTCCCTTGATGCCACTATGGCTTTTGACACCATCGAATGGCCGTATCTTTGGGCTACTCTCGCTAAGTTTGGGTTCGGTCCGCGGTACTAGGCAGGGATGTCCATTGTCCCCATTGCTTTTTGCCCTTGCTTTGGAACCGTTACTTGAGTGGCTTCGCTGGGAGCCCTCGCTGAAGGGTATTCGGTGGACTCCTGACTTTGAGGACCGCATTTCGCTCTATGCGGATGATATCCTCCTTTACCTCACGTCCCCTCGGAAAGTCCCTTAATGTGCTTTTTGATGTCCTTACCTCCTTCGGGAAGAACTCGGGCCTTGTCATCAATTGGAACAAGTCCTGTGTTTATGTTTTGGCCGGAGAGCTCCCTCCGTTGCCCAGTAGATTCCCGATCCAGTTAGCTACGTCCGGTTTCAAGTATTTGGGTATTTACATTTCCTTGGATCCCGCCGTTCGGTACGACCGTAACCTTCGAGCCCCCCTTCAGCGGCTCCAGCTTGATGTTGTTCGCTGGCGCCGGCTCCCTCTGTCACCCTTGGGACGTGCGGCTCTCTTCAAGATGATGTCGCTACCCAGATTTTTATTTGCCCTCCAGAACTCTTACGATCCTATTCCTCCTGATTATTTTCGAGAAGTGGAGGGCCTTCAGAGGCGGCTGATTTGGGATGGGCGTGCGCGCATTGCCCTCTCAAAATTCACTCTTCCATGGTACGATGGCGGTATTGCCCTCCCGGACATCAGACGTTATTACTGGGCCTCTCAACTGAGTGCTATTAACCATGCCACCTATGCCCCCGGTTTGACGCCAGCCTTTGCAATGGATAAGTGTCTTTTGCCTGGTGGAAATTTCAATAGGGCGCTGTACTCTAAAGAACCCTATAAGACTTTGGCCGGGCCCACTAAAATTGCTGTGCGAGTGTGGCGTGATGCAAATGCTGCCCTGGGTTGGAGGGATAGGTTGTCCCTTGCAACTCCGTTGTATGACTCGGATGGTTTGGGCAATTTGTGGCGTTCGAAAGGTTTTGTTAAATGGGACGTGATAGGTATTTATTTATTTATTTATTTATTCAAAGTTTTATATAGCGCAAACAAGATCCTTACAGATATCAGAGCGCTTCACAAAGATAGGGCAGGGGCAGTAGAAGTGTACAGAGATAGTGGGAGCAGCATAAAAGTCATTAACATGGTAGGGTAATAATAACATACATAAGACATATCAATATACAATCAGGTAAACAAGTAATATAAGACGGCACAAGTCATTGATCCCACTACAGAGGTGTTCAGGTACACCTTGGGTGTGAGGATGTCTTATTCCAATGTCCTAGTATAGAGAGGACACTGAGTGAAGGCATCGGGAGAGTGACCCAGTAAACCAGAGTGTATCATATATTGGTTGGTAGTAAGAGAGTAACGTAATAGTGTTCCCACCAAGTAGAAGTATAGTGCCAAAGGATAGGGTGAGCAGTGATACAAAGCAATGCAGAGTCTCTGATCCAGCCCCTAAAAGGTTCAGGAGATCTTGGCCAGAAGGATGGATTTCACCTCTTTCTTGAAGAGTGCAGTGGAGGAGATAAGCCTGGTTTCAGGAGGGAGCGCATTCCAGATCCTGGGTGCCATTCCTGAGAAGGAGCGCTTGTATGTTTTCTCTTTCCGGAATCTACGAGGTTTCAGGAGTAGATTTTTTGCACTTCTATTAGATCTCGAACCTCCTGATATAGACAACTTTTGAGCGAGGTAGTTGGGTGCATTGTGGTGTATGGCCGCGTGTGTCATAACTGCGATTTTTAGCTGTATTCTAGCTTCAAAAGGCAGCCATTTTAGAGACTTTAAGTCTGGGGATATATGCGAATGTTTTCTTGAGCCAGTAATGAGTCTCGCGGCAGCGTTCAGGGAGGCTCTTAAGGGTGCTGTTGTGGATAGCGGGAGTCCGCTGAGGGCCACAATTCCGTAGTCTATACGAGGGATGACTAAAGCTTGTACAGCAGTTCGGAAGTCTTCGGCATGGAGGAAGGGTTTAATTTTCCTCAGTGTGTTGATTTGGAGATTAGCTCCTTTTGTGGCTTTGCTAACGTGCTGCTGCATGTTGAGCTTGGCATCGAGTGTGATGCCTAGGGATTTTGCCGAGTCCACGATGGTAGGAAGGACATTGAGTGCTGTTAGGTTATTGAGCCAGGTTTGGGTGGTGGAAATTTTCGCCGCGGGTGAGATGAGTAGGTACTCAGTTTTCAGAGCATTTAGTTTGAGGTGATTATCGGCCAGCCAAGATTGAGTGTTGATAAGCGTGGAGTTCAGATGTTTGATATCTTCCGGGGATTGTAGCTTTAGGTAAAGTTGTGTGTCGTCAGCGTACATATGGAATTGGACATTGGAGGCTTGGAGCAGGGTGGCGAGCGGTTCCATGACGAGGTTGAACAGTGTGGGGGAGAGGGAGGATCCTTGTGGAACACCTAGATCTGGTTGATGATTTTGGTCCAGAGAGGGAGGAGCAAAGGGATGAAGTCTTTTACAGCATTAGCAGGTAGAGGGTCTGTGAGGTGATTAGAGGGCTTCAAGGTGCAGAGCAGTTTGTGTATTGCTTCTTCCGAGTAGGTATCGAAGTACAGCCAGGATGCCTTGTTTTTAGGTTGAGTGTTAGACATTCTGATGTGGTTGGGGAATCGGCTTACATCCATGATGAGGTCATTTCTTATGTTGTCAGTCTTTAGCTTGAAGAAAGCAGAGAAGGCTTCACAGTGTGGGGTGTCGCTAGTTGTACTGTTTGATTGTAAGGGTTGTGTCTTTGTTTGGGTCTTGATTAGTTCGAACAACTTTCTTGGCCTGTTTTTTGCTTGGTCCAACTGGCGGCTTAAGAAGTCCGACTTTGTGCGCTTTATTTTCCTGAAGTAGGCATTTCTCTTGTTCTTAAGCCTTTTGAGGTGCAGTGCTGAAGGGTCCAGTCTCCATGTGCGCTCTGCCATTCGCATAGTACGCCTGTCGTCATTGAGTCTATCATCATACCAGGGGTTGGAAATTTTGGTGGAGACTCTCTTCAGTTGCAGTGGGGCGACTTCATTGATTATTGTATTCATAGAATCAAGGTAGTGGTCTAACAGTGAGTGAACATCTGAGGTACCTGAAGGGGGAAGGAGGCGATTGCCGATGTGGGGAGGCAGGGTAGAGGGGTTAAGATTCTTCATGTCCCTTTTCCACGTTTTAGATTTGATTGGTTGAGCCGGGTTAGGTTTAACTTTTTCATTGATAAAGAAGGTGATAATGTGGTGATCTGACCAGTCGCAGCGTTGTATCGCCTCCAGTTGAGTAGAGTTCTCTTTGGCAATGATGAGATCGAGTATCGAGCCTTTGTCGTGTGTTGGTCTATCGCATATTTGGGAGAGGTCAAGCGCATTAAGGAAAGTTTTGAGACTATTCACTACTGTGTCTTTCTGATCGCTCCAGTGGAGATTGAAGTCACCCAGGTAGACTTGGGTGGTCTGCCGACCGGCATTGGAAGTGATCATGTCCATGAGTTGTTGGGTGAATATGAGATTGTCACCAGGCGGGTGATAGATGAGATGTAAAGCACAAACTGGAGGACCGACGGCGCCCCGTTAGTCCTTCGGGCGGTTGTAGACCTGAGCAACCGGGGGTTGCCAACGCTCCGCCCCCCCGGTATAAGCAAGATTGATGATCTTTGGTCCAAAGGGAATGTTAAGACTTTTGAGGCACTAAAGATTGAATATGAGCTCGACGATAAGGAATTCTTTCGGTATGTCCAGGTACGGCATGCCTTGTTGTCTGCCTTCCCCAAGGGGACGGAGATCCCCGAGTCCTCGCCTCTGGAGGACCGTATACTTGATGGCTACGTGCCTGACAGCACAATATCGCTGATTTATAAAAAAGCTCATTAACAACAGAGTCGACTTGCTTGTGCGTCTTAGGGCATTGTGGACTGCTGATGGGTTGGAGCTGGACGATGAGGACTGGCAAATGGCCGTGTCCTCCCCTAAAGAGGTGGCCATCCCTGCTCGCCTTCGGTTCGTCCAGCTCAAGATCCTACATCGAGTGTATGTCACTGGTCTGAGTCTGGTTCATATGGGGCACTCGGTGGATGGTCTGTGTAAACGTGGATGTGGTATGAGTGGCACCTTCCTTCATATACTGTGGGAATGCCCGGATGTGGCTAGGTTTTGGTCCCAAGTGCATACCACCATGGAAAGAGTTACGGGGGTTACACTCCTGCCTGAGGCCAGACGCTGTCTCCTTAATATATGGGAACCGAATGATTATAATGCTGCACAGATCTGTTGGGCAACCCTCGGTAACATGATTGCAAAGAGGGACATTGCGCAACTATGGGGCTCTCACAGACTGCCCACTATATCTGCATGGAAGGAAAATATGGACTGGTGCATGTTCAGAGAAAATACGGTGTACTTGTCCCGGGGCAGACCTAAGAAGTGGAGCAGAATTTGGTCACAATGGAATGCCTATCGTGGGAATATTTGTACTCCCCCTCAGGATTTTGCCCTTAATATCCCATTGTCTCCCTAAATGACATTCCTGGTTCTCGCACTTTAAATGTATGTATCGCATGGTTTCCTTGCTGCCCCCCACCTCACCTTAGAATTGATAACTGAAATCCTGTATGTATGAGTACTGGACTGGCTCCCCGTCCCTACATGCTTCCCAAAAATGACTTCCTGCCTTGTGAAGTGTATTGTGCTGCTTGTTATGTTTTAATTTCAATAAAACTTTTAAAAAAAATAAAAAAAATAAAAGCCACTCCGGATGATCTAGTAAAAGTTGAAACTGCATGGGCAGGCAATCTAGAGAATTAGGAGGTGGATTTAAGTAAGTCATTGGCTCTCTCACAGCTAACTTAAAGGCCCAACACTTAATCACAGTTTTCAACGTGTACTTTACCCCAGAAAAATTGTTCGGGTAGAGGAAAAGGGAAAATGATCACTACCCAAGGTGTGGGCAGGGCCTCGCAGATCTGGCCCATATGTTTTTTTGATTGTAGTAAACTAAATCCTCTGAAAAAAGAGATAGAAAACTTTTTGAATTAGATGTTAAGACATTTAGGATGTATGATCATACATCGTGCACCATGACATCGGGGGCTTTAACACTGCGGTGAATACATCGCAAAGTCCAACACTTCGTCATCTTTCACATCGCACGTATTTACAATGGCAATGCGTTGATTCCTATTGGCAAGCATGAAACATCGCAGGCGCTTAGATTGCACGTCATGACAATGCGTTCTTTGCCTTTTTGTTCTCCCAATGTATGATCCCGCCTCTAACCCTTGGCCCCCATTGCCCCCCCACCATCCCCACAACACTCATTCTTTTATTTCTATTTCCCCACATATTTTTTGGGGGTATTTTTTTCAATAAATACTGCAACTTTAATTGCAACATTATTTAAAGGCTCTCCTTCAGTATTGGCAAAAACTTCTTGGGGGGGTACAAAAGGTGCCGCCCACTGTGTCTCCAGCCATTTCTGACTCAGTCGTGCAGCAGACCAGACGTGAGTCCAACGTTCCTGTGCCCAGACATCGGCCCTCGACAATTTTCTCTGAACAGGTAAGTCTTTTTAAACGTGTATATAAAATTGTGCTGTCCGTGCAAGTTCTCATTGAGACTGTTTCCTCCTTCACATTCAGCATTAGCTTTACCCCTCTTTATGTTACAAAACAGCAATAATACTGCATCCAAATGTACCCCCTGCTTCTGGCACAGGTGAGGGGTCAGAGTTTCAAAGGTGCAAGCACTGCTCCCCTGCTCTGCATTCGCTTTCAACTTGTATTCTATATATGTGCAGCATTAATGTTCTTGTGGTGCAGCGCAGCGCCTCCAGGCGCGGCATCTGTATGAGTAGATGTGCTCTGCTTCCAAAGAACAGACAGAGGCAGGATTGGAAAGGAAGCGGCAGATGGGCAATAAGACCTGCTTTGAAGAACCGTCTACCTTTTCCTATACTGAGTGTTGAGTCGATGAAAAAGTGGCTAAAGTAAAAAAGGGACCCCCTGCTTCTGGCACAGGTGAGGGGTCAGAGTTTAGGATCGAGGACCTGGCCTAATGGCAGGCAGGCTGGCAGGGATGCTCAACATTCAGTGATTGTGGGCAAATCACTCAATCTCCCCATGCCTAAATTTCTTTTTACGAACTAAGGGGCCGATTAGGATGGAGGATTTTCCGCCTCCTCCGGGCCGGCGGAAGCCACCGCCGGCCCGGAGGAGGCGGAAAATCCTCTGCGGAGTCACCAAAGACCCACTGCCGCATTACGATGGCTGGTGGGTCTTGGTTTCTGTCTGCTGCATTTCCGCCGCGGTCGGATTACAACCGCGGCGGAAAAGCTCTCATTTGGCTGGCAGTGTCTATCAGACACCGCCAGCCAAATTAGGTTGCATTAGTAAACATGCTTTTCCGCTGCGGTTTTTCCGCCGTGGAAAAGCATGTGTACTTTTGATTTTGGGGGCACGTTGCGGGCCCCCAGGGTGTAGGCGGGTGGGGGGTGCACATGGGGGGTACCTATGGTACCCCCCAGTATTTACATGCACAAAGCGGCAGGCACCGCGCGGTGCCTGCCGCTTTGTGCATGTAAATGTAAAACATGCACTTTTAACATTGCGGCGGGTGCTGCTTGAAGCAGCACCCGCCACAATGTTAAATATCCAGGATGTGACAGCCAGGGTGGCGGTCACATCCTAATTGCCATGGAGGGACCGCCGCTGCCCATGCGGACGGTCCCTCCTACTCAGGGGTGCCATCCTAATCGGCCCCAAAGTTTGTACAAAAGGGGGTGGTGATTTACGGAGCATCTGAACCAATCAAACACTCACACCCAGTCAATAGATCTGGGTTTAATCCATCACCGTTCTTTAGCCCACTCTGCCACCCCAGTCCAGACATGGCCATATGCAAATCAGTCTGACCCTGTGCCTCATGGGAACAGTCCAGCCCAAACTGCCAAGCCATGCCTTCCCTGGATCGTAAACAAGCTTCCGAGGACCGGTTTCTGGCATTTCAGCCTTCTTCAGCCCGGCTTGCTTGAATCCAGTGGCAACGTGAGCAGGGGACTCACGTCTGAGCATACCCTGCCAACTTATGGCAAACAAAGTGGTACAAAAGGTGGTGGTGATAGATGGAGCATCTGAACCCATCAAACATTCACACCCAGTCAACAGATCTGGGTTTAATCCATCACCGTTCTTTAGCACACTCTGCCACCCCAGTTAAGACATGGCCATATGCAAATCAGTTTGACCCTGTGCCTCATGGGAACAGTCCAGCCCGAACTGCCAAGCCATGTCTTTCCTGGACCAGAAACAAGCTTCCGAGGACCGGTTTCTGGCATTTCAGCCGTCTTCAGCCCGGCTTGCTTGAATCCACTGAAGTCGGCTGATAGCCAGAAACCGATCCTAGGATGCTTGATTCCGGTCCAGGAAAGACATGGCTTGGCAGTTCGGGCTGGACTGTTCCCATGAGGCACAGGGCCAACATTTGCATATGGCCATGTCTGAACTGGGGTGGTGTGGAGTGCAAACAAAACGATGGATTTAGGCCCAGATCTCTGTACTGGGGTGAATGTATGACATTGTTCTGCATTCTGTCCATCAACTGTTGTTTTTGCATTTAATTTTTTTTTTACGACATAACTGTCGCAGATATAAAGTGCTCAGATACCTTAAGGTCGAGTTTGCGCTTTATAAATCTCGCTCGCCTCCCCAATAAAAAGCATCAGGCTGCATCTCATTTTCACACCATTTGTGAAGCACATATCTATAGACACTGGTCTACACAGTAAGCTACTTTACATAGTATTTATATTGCACTGCATTGATGGATGGGTGGATGGATGGGTGTGTGGATTGATGGATGGATGGGTGGATGGATGGGTGGCTGGGTGGTGGATGCATGATGAATGTGTGGATGGATGGATGGGTGGATGGATGGGTGGGTGGATGGATGAGTGGATGGATGGATGGATGGATGAATGCAGTAATAAGTACATTACCTTTGATTAGCAGAGTTTTCTTTGTTAAACAACTCCTTTCAGGAGCACTGATGATTTTGGAAGACTTAAGTTCATGAGTCCCTATGTCAAGATGTCTTTATGTGACACAACATGTCGGTCGATTCCAGCCCATAAGACGATACACACGAGCAGTCCGTGACCCCTGAACATTAACCATATTTATAAAAGGGATTCCAAACAAAACCACCGCAGCAACTAGAGGATATCTGTAATTATTAAGAAAGCCCGTGTTTTTCGGTGGCCATGATCCCGTGTTTAACCCCTTCGATGCTTGTGACGGAACCGTTCCGTCATCAGTCACGGCTGGGCTGTGCTGATGACGGAACGGTTCCGTCACGACCGCACCCTGTTCTGGAATGTCCAGCACAGGGGCGGAATCGGCGCCACACGGATGCGGTTAAGGGGGTGATGTTTTCAAGCTTCAGTGTAAAACAAACATACGTTTTGGTTTGGAACTTTAGATGGTTTGTCCGAACCTAGGCCTCTGAAACATCAAGTATCAAGTTTCTACACAGGGACACCTTTATCAACTGCGGGCATCCCCAAGGCATAAATAAATACCAAAAGGACAAGGAAGCCGGTCATACTGTTAAGGTGACTGTATGAACTTATATGTACAAGTACAGAGAATATATAACCTGGTCTTGAGAAAGATGGAAATATAAGATTGACCTATCGAAACGCGTCAACGCTAAATTCTTATAGACAATCCACCCATCTGGCATTGGTTAAAAGTCGCAAATTTTAATTGTACATTTCCATGCTTTCGATGTTGTTGAAGGTGGATGTGTTAATCGTCAAGACACATTATACTTGTCTGGCTTCTATACTCTCCATATGTTTTTTAAGTTAAACTGGTAAAAATGTTTTTTAATGTATGGTATTGTTTTATATTTTGAGAATTTTTAATTCACCAATTGTTAGGCAATTCAATGTGATGAAATTGTGTTCTATGCAAATAATAAATGAATGTGAAATTTTTATCTTTACGGTGGCTTCCCAGATACATTTGGTCCAATCTTTAGGTGTGGAATGCGAGAAAGTTGGAAGGATGCAACTGGTTGATGTGTGAACTCGTGTTTATTAACTTGATATTGAAGTTTACCCATAGGGATTTTTTCCCTTTTTTACTGTGTAAGTGCCCTATTCCCATTGAATTAAAAGGGGCCCCTCTCTTTTGTCTAAGCACAACAATTTTGACACTGCTTGTCACTTTAATGCCTGAGGGGAAGTGAATCTTTCTCCCCACGCATCTTTTGCGGGTTCAGTAGTGAATGGTGCACATCTGAAAGCCGAAGACAGAAAAAAGAACATCCCACACATGAGGCAGGTGGCTGGGTGGTGGGTGTATGATGGATGGGTGGATGGATATGTGGATGGATACATGATGGATGGATGAGTGGATGGATGGATGGATGGATGAATGGGTAGATGGATGGGTGGCTGGGTGGTGGATGCATGATGGATGGGTGGATGCATGGGTGGATGGATGCATGATGGATGGATGGGTGAGTGGGTGGGTGGGTGAGGGCATGGTAGATGGGGGGGTGGGTGGATGGATGCATGGATGACAAAAATTGTGGACGGATGGACGGATGCATGATGGATGCATAATGGGTGGATGCTCAATGGGTGGATGGAGGAATGGATGAATGGATGGCTAAAAGTATAGATAGATGGGTGGATGGAGAAATTTGGTAAAGAATTTTAGAAGGAGTTTCATGGTGACAATTGGTGATGGATGCACATTTAGTCCATGTCCCCTCTCCTGCCTTCCTCTCTCTGTCAGACACTAGCCCAACTACAGGGAAAACTTCTCAAGACGACAGCGGTAAAAATGGACACACTTCAGTTGGATAGTGGCACACAACTGACTCTGGGCCAGCTCTACCAGCCTTTTAGATGCCTGGTATGTTGGGAATTGGCACACCTACCTTCAGAGACAGCAGCATTGAAGAGGATAGACAGATCCTCCCCACACACCCCCCTCCAAATATGACAGGTTTTTGTCTAAGCCCTACAGCATCTCTCTCTCAAAGGAATGGCATTGCATGTGATTCTATACTTCCGGGTCATTTTACCACGACCATCCACGCTCTTTGACCCTTTGGATGCACTGGCATGGTCAAGAGCTGACAGACTTTCTGAGATTGGAGATCCATGGTTGATATGTTGTACTGGACAGGATGTGGTCTCACAGTAATAGAGGGCGGACCTCGAAGCTCAAAAACCGGGTTCGAGTCTCAGCCGGGATGCTCAACATCCTGTGATTCTGGGAAAATTACTTAATCTCTCAGCGCCTACCAAAAAATGAATGTGTTCGCCTGTAACATAACTAGGTTCGAGAACAGTGATGTTTTGATGATGCATGGTACCTTTATAAGTACGCCCACCCCTTTCACCCAAATATACATTATTCACGGCTACGTTAACAGTATAGTAGTTCATTTAGTGTACAGTTTACTACCACACAAACAATCCTCAACATATACTGAATTTTTGTCAGTCCTAAAAATAAAAATTCCAAACAAAAGTCCGAAAAAAGTAATCATGGACTTTGAATTACCAATGCTGAATACTATAACCAAATTGTACATGGATATCCAAATCCAAGGATGTTTTTTCCACTTTTCTCAGGCATTTGGAGTAAAATTTAAAAAAAATCCCTAATTGAGGATTATACGCCTGACGGCGAACTACAGTTTGAGCTTAAAAAACTAACCGCACTCTGCTTTGTTCCTCCTGACAGTATAGACGGGTACTTTCTAGCAAACGAAGACAAATTGGCACCAAATGTAAATTATTTTGAAGACACATGGATTGGCCATCTAAGCAGGTCAGGTCGCCGGAGGAAACCAAATTTTCTTGTGGACTGGTGGAACTGCTACTTGACCTCCTTAGAGGGAGGAGCAAAGACAAACAATGCCATAGAGGGTTGGCACAACTCTTTAAACACCAGTATTGGCAAACCGAACCCTAATTTCAATCATTTTTTAGAGATTGTGCAAAAGGAGCAAAGCTACCAGGAAATGCGCCTGTCACAATTAACCCATGGCGCAGTACAAGTAGTCACGCTACGCGAAGCAACGCAAAGCTACGCGAAGACATTCTCGCACTACGCGGGCTACGCGAGCGTGCGTAGTAGCTTGCTGGACCCGTTTGCGAGCCGTTTTTCTTGCTCGGGAGCGAGTTGTGCGTGTTCGGGGGCCCTGTCTGCGTGCTCGGGGGATTGTAGCGTGCAACCTTACCCATGCGGTGGGCTATTGGCGCGGCCATCTTGTTTTTTCAATTGTCCCGCCCGCTCGCGTCCCCTATTTCCTCTTCCGAATCGCGCATAACATGTTCGCGTTGTGCACGTCATGTTCGGGAACACAACTACTTGTTCACGCTGCCAAAGTGCGTGTTCGCATGAAATCGTGCGCAAACTTACCCACGCGGTCGCGATGGTCGCGGCCATCCTGTTTTTCACACTGTATGCTATGGTTCTGGGCCTAGTTTTCTATCCACCTTTTATCTTTGCAATCCTAACTTATTTTCACAGTTTTTCTTACTTTTTTTACTTATCATCTATCTCTCTCTGTCCCTAAGTTTATATTTTGCATTTTATTTCTACTTTTCCACCTTTTTTTTTACTTTTCTACTGTTTTATTTTACTTCTTTATTTAAGCTCCTACTTCTTCCCCCTAACTTTTTTTCCTTTTGTTCTAACTTCTTTTCCACCTCCACCTCCACCCCAGAACCATGGCAAAGGGGAGCAGCAGAACCGGCTTGAAGGGCAAGGCGCCTGCGCCCAAGAGCCGGTTGCCTTGCGGCAGAATGCGACCTGCAGGGGTGCAGGCCCTGAAACTTTTCGGGGAGGCGGAGGTGGCCGCCCTGGTTTTTTCATCCAGCGCCACCTCCCCTTGACCTTGGCAGCAGGCGGAAGGCCAGGCTCCGGTTACCTGCCAGAGGAGCGTCACCGCCGGTAGGCAAAGGTGCGCCGGGCAGTCTCCCGCTGCTCGGATATCCATCGCACCCACCAGCAGCTGGCCCACCGGTGGGCAGACATTCTGGACAGGGAGCAGGACCTGTTGGACCTGCTAGGTGTCGAGATCGTGGGGCTTGGTGAGTAGCTAGTAATATTAATATATATATATTTAGTAGTATAAGTATTGTGTATAATTCTTGGACGAATAAGTAACACGATTACTGGTGCGCTTCGTAACTTCGCAGATCAATTCCGTCTCAAAATCTTCTGTTACCGTATGACACAGGTGCTGCTCGCCACTTCTCTTGCTGGTTTGTATCTGTGCGCTAGCTTGGGCTGGTGATTATTGATGTTAGAGTTTACTTTAGAGAACTGAAGTTAGTTATTGCTACTGCTAGAGTCTAGTCCTTACATTGTCCTTTAGTGAAATAGTGGTGGATGGATAGTATTAGTTCATATTTTTTTAACCGCTGCATGACGCGGCGCCTCCTCTGTCACTGAATGCTTAGTTAGTTCTTATTCATCCCACCCCTCCATAGAACCGATTTGAAGTTTGTTTACTGAGTGGTAGGCTTAGCAGCAATAGCATTGTCACGTCAGTCAGTAGCAGTTCATATGACGCAAGCAACCAACAATTTCGTGTATGCACAAATTTATGCATGTGTCCTCCATCTCATCTATGCATGTTTGCGGGCAAACATAAAATGGAAATGCCGACTTACTGAACAATTGGCCTGTTTGGATTCTGGAATAGGTTGTGTAGGTCAGGTGGTACTGGCTTCATTAGTATATTCTGCAATCAGAATGTTTATGGAACATTTGATTAGTGTTCTATAAGTAGACGGTCTGTGAATCCTGCAAGCCAGTAGTCATTTACACTTCGAAGTCAATTTGATTGCAATTGTTGTTTCCTAAAATGTTTGAGAGGATTTTTGAATGATGTATTTGTTTCACAGCACTCTTTATTATTTCTCACATGATCAGCACCACCCAGGGGCATGAAGACGGGGTCCGAGTCGGCGGAACAACCACCAGAGGAGTGCTCCTCTACTGAGGATCCTGCTGCTGGCCCCAGTAAGTCCTACAGTGCTTATATTATCAATTATATTTCCCTAACTTTTTAACGCACCTTATGTTTTCCAACCTATCAAGCCTCCTTCCTTCCAATTAAATGTTGGCTAAACCTTCTTTGGTCTTCAATTTGTTTTCCAAATTGTGGCTATCTAATGCCATCCCTGACTTTCAATTCCTTCAAACTGCCTCTGCCCGATGACTCTCTGTGCTACTACTATTAGATTGTCTTTAGCTAAGCTTGCCCTGTTGGCCACTCTTTAGTTAAGGTATTCTTTGGAATAAAGCTGTGATATAATAGCTGTAGCCACTGGGTCCACTCCTGTCTTTTGCGTTGTCCTCTGTAATCTCAAGTCTTTGTCAATTCCCACCCCAAAAATGCGCAACCAGATGTTTGCCTACTAATTTTGTTAGGTTATTATACTACTACTACTGTTGTGGTTATTCTCTGCATAGGCACATACAGAACTATGCACAAGAAAATAGGATGTTGGTGATAGGGAGGTTGGACCTTACTTACACCCTAGTCACAGAACTCAGTCAGAAGAACCCACAATTCACCGACAGTCTACCTACCTAAGTGTCTCAGTCATAGTCATTTGTCCCACTCCCGACCCCCACACGAAGATAGTTAGATATACCCAACGATTTTATTACACAACCCAGAACAGAAGAACACCCTTTTGCTCACTCACTCGTTTATGTCCACAACAGACACTCAAAATATACCACAGAGTCTATGTGAAAGTTCAAAAACTTTATTTTTTAATAACAAGCTTTGTATTGTTGTAACTTGTAAGTTGTTCCATGAAAAACATCCAGCTCCAACATGCAAAATAAAGAAGATTAAATACTATACATTTTTGTACAACTAGTGCACGATAGAGAACTGTGGGAATTGTGGGAGACCCCTCACCGTTGAACGTATACTGGTTACAAATGCATCTTTTGAAAGCTCTGCTAATCTCTGGTTCGTAGAAGGAAATCTTCTCATCTGCCTATGAGAAAAATGTTGCATGTTAGACAGTGAATACAACTATGCCAGTATTTAGCAGTCATGCCAAAAAGTGTAACATTATGGATAAGCAAAAGAGATTAACAATACTGTAAGTAAGTAAGTAAGTCAACCTCTTTAGTTGTGTGCAACACTCATGTTGCCTCAAAGGTGTCTTTCTTACTGTGCAACAAGCTGCGAGGTAACAACATGGGCAATACAGTAGAACCGGATCATTCTAAAATGGTTACATGGCTCAGGCTAACTTTCCAAAGACTAGAGTAGGAGTAGAGATTAGATGACCCTAGGGACCATCTAATAAAGTAAAACCAAACTCTGTCTAATGACTGCTTTACAGTAGTACGCAATTTGGACTAGTTACACTTACGACGCTTTATGTTGTACGTAACTGTTTTTTCAATCTTCCTTCCTGGTGAAGTACAACTAGTAAAATAGGGGGAGGTGTGCAGGCATCTAAAAAGGTGTACTTGCTTTTATAGGTGCATAATCACTACCAACGACCAGTGCCGACGGGGCCAGCGGCAATACTACTAATGCCATCCAGGAGGGGACAGTGGCTGTGGCACCTGCAGTAGCACCAGCGGGGAAGGAGGAAACTTCAGCGGTGGGCGGTGGTAAGTTATATTCATTACTTATTTGCATTACTAGGTGGAAGGGGAACATTTCCCTCACTGTGCTATGAGACTTATTAAGAAAGTATGAATTTGAAATTGTACTGGACAATATACAATGTTTGAAGAAGACACCCTTTTCAGCATTACCAGCGTGAGTTGAGTAAACAAGGCCTCTTCTACCAGACTCCAACTCAGCTGTGAAAGTTATGGAGAAGACTAAAAGTCAGATCAGATGACCTTGAGGGATGTGTTGAACAAAAAGGGAAAGAAGTGAACTAGGGTGGAAGGAGGAAGGACGATAGAGATGTAATAAGACTACCATAGAAGGATACTATAGAAGGTTCATACACGTGGCTGATATGAATCCAATGCATGTGTTGTTGAAGAATGGGTAGAACTGGAAGGTGAAAGAAGATGCATGCCTGGTTAGGTAAAACAGTATAGGTGCATGGATATAGTGGATAGCAAGAATCATGAGCGGAGTTTGTGTCAATGAAACCCAAGGCAAGGAAGGAGTAGACGCATGGGTGGTTGTTGGTGAAAGTGAAACCAGCTAAGGCGATAACAAAGAATTATAGACATTTATTTTTATTGGTTGTTTTCCCCCTAAATGTATTGTATTCATCATAGGTGGAGACTGTCACTGGAAGCAGAGTCCTACTTTGAAAATATAAAAGGAGATACAAAAAAGACTGGTGTTTTTCTGTGTACTCAAGTCCACCCATAGTACTAGGGCAAATATAATGCCAGAAAAAACTCCAACAAAAGTTACAGGCAGGGAAAGCAGGCGGATAGATTAGATAGATACTAAAAGTTGCCACCAATTGTATGTACTGCGCTTGGTAGCGCTACTATGCCACTATGTGTTGAATTAATTTGGAAGAGTTTCAGTTACAATCTGTTTCTTTTTTATAGATACTCATACTCCTTCCCAAAAACCATCAAGGAAGGAGTTGGCAGCCAGGGCCCGGCAAAGGAAACTGCAGGCCATTGTGGAGGAGTACCGCCAGCTGGTGGCTGAGGCCGAGGAGGAGGAGGAAGAGGCTGCTGCCTCTACCAATGCCCCAGGCCCCAGCCAGGCCCCACCTGCAGGAGTACGGTGCCGTGGTCAGGTAGTCGCTCACCACCGGCATTTAACAACATCTGCCGCACCCCCACATCATGGATGCAAATGTAGGTGTAGTGCATTTGGGCAACAGATTCTCCTCCGGGTGTCAAAGCTGGAGGATCAATTCGAGGAGCGTGTCAAGATATTGGTGGACAAACACCTTAAAGCCCGCCGATTGTAATGGACCCTGTTCATTTGCCCCTTTTTTAATACTTTTGTTGGTGGTGGGAATTGGGTGTTGGGGTTATTTTTGTGGGACATTCTTTGGCCTTGGACATTGGTTGGGGTTAGGGTGGGGATAGGACTAGGAGGATAGTTTTTTATGTACATGAATAAATGTTATTTATTTTCAACGCTCACATATGATGTGTTGTGGTGGGGTTACTGTTGTACATCACAAGGTTTACTCTACATGCAGGGCAGCGGCCAGTGTTTGATTGAAATAATTTATTAATTGACCACATGTGTAACAACATCAGGCAAACAGATAGATGCGGTACCCCTCACTGAGTTATATTTGTCCTATTTGTACTACTAGTCTCTCCTCCATTATACCTCCTAGCAAACTTCACTTCTTACCTGTGATTGATGATGATTAAGTTTGGCACTGCAAGCATGGTTTCCCAAGACAACGGAGAATATGCCATGGTTGTGTGATGGTAGTAGTAGACTAGACACTGGCACTAGCATTGGAAAACAAAAACAAAGAGACAGTCATTTGCCTGAGACAGAATGTGGGAGAAGTTGAAAAATACAGTACATAAGACTGACCCAAAAAAATACAAACAATATTGTAATTGCTAGTGCTAAACTCAAAGAAATCATTGGTGTCGGGGACTGCCAAGTACAAGAAGATAAATGTAGTTGTGTTGAAGGAGTCAGTAAAACACAATCCAATTCGTAAACTTAAATGCTGTAAAATTAAATTCAAACAATGCCACCAATTATTTAGATGTATTCGTTGGGTCACTTTGGGAAATGAATTGCCTTGTACACTAGTACATACAGTGAGCTTGGGTGGGCAAGCAGAAGAGGATCCTCGCCCTGCCTCGTTGACATTTTTGATTTCATTAGTGTTGCTTTCACCACATCTGCCCCAGCAAGCGTGTGATCAATTGTTGGTGTAGATTTAATGTAGTAACATCACACCTCAATATAAAACCACACAGCCCGGGGGAAGAGGGTTAGGGTTTGATGAATGGATGGGAACGGGGGTTTGGGGAAAGGTTTGACAAAGAAAAACAGTACGCATGGAGACAACAAAAGCAAAACAATGAAGACGATGATTGATGATCCACTACAACCCAATAAATGTAAAGTCAAGTAAGAAAAATGAAATGGATGCATGATGAAGGTTTATTATTAACTTGATGGTTAATAATAAGTGGTGCCTGCGCATTAGTATCCTACATGGCGGCACAAATCCAGGGACGGCGAGAGGGACGGCGAGAGGGAGCCCCGGGGGACGCGGCGGACAAGGTAAGTGTTTTTAAAGGCTTTCTATCCTTTTATTTAAGTATTTAGGGAGGGCGGGAGGGAGGCGGGCGGCGCGGAGTGGGGCTACGCGGAGTGCGCGGGTGGGCCTAGTTTTGTGTCCACTTCGCGTAGCTCCGCGGAGCCCCACTACGCACACTACGCCCAGGGTTACCGTGGATCCAAAATTGTGGCAGTAATGTAATGTTGATGTGACACAATCTTATTTTGAATCCTTGTATTCTCAGATAAGCGGCCGGCTAAGGCCTTCGCCAAATAACATGCTACAAGTTTTCCTTCAACACCTTCGTATATTTCAGACACCTCCTTCAGCTCTTGCTCTAGCATGTACAACAATGGGATAGCTTGGCCCATAGTACAGTCCTCCCTGCTGACTGCACGTGTGAAGACCTCAAAAGGAAGTAGGATTTCTGTCAGGCATTTAATGAGGTCCCATTGCCACATCTCAACTGTCATGGCTTTAATAACAGTTGGATCCCCTGATCTTCTTGTCATTGTCATGACATAAGCATTAAGTGGTATGTACTGCTCAAACAGCCAATCAAGCATGTAATAAGTAGAGTTCCAACGTGTTGGTACCTCCTGGATGAGTGATTTGACTGGCATTTTATACTCACGTTGAATGACCCGTAGCTGCTTCTCGGCTTTAAAAGAATGGTTGAAATGCGTGCATATTCTTCTGCAAATGGTCAGTAAGTTGCTGACTTTGCTTTTATTTGTCAGAAAGTCTTGAACCACAATGTTAATGCAGTGTGCCAAACACGGGACCCTGAAATAGTGACCATCTTCCATGGCCTTAACTACATTACTGATTTTGAAAAAGGGGGGTGGTGATGGACAGAGTTTCTGAATGATGCAGAATACTCTTACCAAGTCAAGAGATCATGGTTTTAATCCATCACCGTTTTTTAGCTCACTGCACCATCCCAGCTCAGAACCTGGCTATATGCAAATTAGTCTGTTCCTGTCCCAGTGCATGATGGGAACAGGGCAAACCAAACTACCAAGCCAATTCTTATACTGGGAAGGAAACAAGCTCCCGGGGACCGGTTTCTGGCATCACAGCCTTCTTCGGCCCGGTTTGCTTGAATCCTGATGGTGCAATGAGCAAGGGACTCACGTCTGAGTATACCCTCCCACACATAGTGTGGATAAAACCGATTTTGAAAAAGGGGGGTGGTGATGGACAGAGTTTCTGAATGATGCAGAATACTCTTACCAAGTCAAGAGATCATGGTTTTAATCCATCACCGTTTTTTAGCTCACTGCACCATCCCAGCTCAGAACCTGGCTATATGCAAATTAGTCTGTTCCTGTCCCAGTGCATGATGGGAACAGGGCAAACCAAACTACCAAGCCAATTCTTATACTGGGAAGGAAACAAGCTCCCGGGGACCGGTTTCTGGCATCACAGCCTTCTTCGGCCCGGTTTGCTTGAATCCTGATGGTGCAATGAGCAAGGGGCTCACGTCTGAGTATACCCTCCCACACATAGTGTGGATAAAACCGATTTTGAAAAAGGGGGTGGTGATGGACAGAGTTTCTGAATGATGCAGAATACTCTTACCAAGTCAAGAGATCATGGTTTTAATCCATCACCGTTTTTTAGCTCACTGCACCATCCCAGCTCAGAACCTGGCTATATGCAAATTAGTCTGTTCCTGTCCCAGTGCATGATGGGAACAGGGCAAACCAAACTACCAAGCCAATTCTTATACTGGGAAGGAAACAAGCTCCCGGGGACCGGTTTCTGGCATCACAGCCTTCTTCGGCCCGGTTTGCTTGAATCCTGATGGTGCAATGAGCAAGGGACTCACGTCTGAGTATACCCTCCCACACATAGTGTGGATAAAACCGATTTTGAAAAAGGGGGGTGGTGATGGACAGAGTTTCTGAATGATGCAGAATACTCTTACCAAGTCAAGAGATCATGGTTTTAATCCATCACCGTTTTTTAGCTCACTGCACCATCCCAGCTCAGAACCTGGCTATATGCAAATTAGTCTGTTCCTGTCCCAGTGCATGATGGGAACAGGGCAAACCAAACTACCAAGCCAATTCTTATACTGGGAAGGAAACAAGCTCCCGGGGACCGGTTTCTGGCATCACAGCCTTCTTCGGCCCGGTTTGCTTGAATCCTGATGGTGCAATGAGCAAGGGACTCACGTCTGAGTATACCCTCCCACACATAGTGTGGATAAAACCGATTTTGAAAAAGGGGGGTGGTGATGGACAGAGTTTCTGAATGATGCAGAATACTCTTACCAAGTCAAGAGATCATGGTTTTAATCCATCACCGTTTTTTAGCTCACTGCACCATCCCAGCTCAGAACCTGGCTATATGCAAATTAGTCTGTTCCTGTCCCAGTGCATGATGGGAACAGGGCAAACCAAACTACCAAGCCAATTCTTATACTGGGAAGGAAACAAGCTCCCGGGGACCGGTTTCTGGCATCACAGCCTTCTTCGGCCCGGTTTGCTTGAATCCTGATGGTGCAATGAGCAAGGGACTCACGTCTGAGTATACCCTCCCACACATAGTGTGGATAAAACCGATTTTGAAAAAGGGGGGTGGTGATGGACAGAGTTTCTGAATGATGCAGAATACTCTTACCAAGTCAAGAGATCATGGTTTTAATCCATCACCGTTTTTTAGCTCACTGCACCATCCCAGCTCAGAACCTGGCTATATGCAAATTAGTCTGTTCCTGTCCCAGTGCATGATGGGAACAGGGCAAACCAAACTACCAAGCCAATTCTTATACTGGGAAGGAAACAAGCTCCCGGGGACCGGTTTCTGGCATCACAGCCTTCTTCGGCCCGGTTTGCTTGAATCCTGATGGTGCAATGAGCAAGGGACTCACGTCTGAGTATACCCTCCCACACATAGTGTGGATAAAACCGATTTTGAAAAAGGGGGGTGGTGATGGACAGAGTTTCTGAATGATGCAGAATACTCTTACCAAGTCAAGAGATCATGGTTTTAATCCATCACCGTTTTTTAGCTCACTGCACCATCCCAGCTCAGAACCTGGCTATATGCAAATTAGTCTGTTCCTGTCCCAGTGCATGATGGGAACAGGGCAAACCAAACTACCAAGCCAATTCTTATACTGGGAAGGATTAAAACCATGATCTCTTGACTTGGTAAGAGTATTCTGCATCATTCAGAAACTCTGTCCATCACCACCCCCCTTTTCTTAACTGCATTACTGCCATTGTCGGTGGCAACAAAACCAATGTTAAGGCCTCTTGGTCACAGCCATTCAAAGACCTTGCTGTTAAACTCATCCAAAATGTTTGCAGCAGTATGCGATTTCTCCGTAGCAAACATGGATACAGTAGCATGTCTGCGAGTTTCATTGAAAGTCTCAGTAGTGTCAATGCCTGCAGATATCTTCCAGTGTGCAGTGATGCACATGTGATCAGTGGCTTGACAACTGGTCCACATGTCTGTTGTCAGATGGATACTATGCACAACACTCTGCTGCAAGGCTTTTCCAAGCAATTCCAGCACGTCGTGGTGTAGTGCTCTAACAGCAACTCTGGCAAAATAGTAGCGGCTGGGAACATTCCATTTTGGGCAGAGGGTTGTCACAAATTCCAGGAAACCCACCCCTTCAACAAAAGAAAAAGGGAGAAGGTCCAGTGCTAACATTTTAGCAAGCTTAGCATTGTACAAACGTGCTATTGGGTGGTTGCGTTCATACTTTCCCTTCTGCCTAAACATGCTAATAATGGTTCTCTGCTTGGTATTTCTTTCAGTTATGCTCGATGCAGTACTTCACGTCGCAGACTTCGCACCCGTACTCCTTGGTGTCTCCGGGTTACTCTTACTCTGGTGCCACTGAGATGTTGCTGATGCAGAGGATGTGGGTGAGTGTTTGTATTGTCAACACTCCGTCCATCATCACCTTTGATTTTTCTTTGTTCGTCCTAAGTTGGCAGGGAATGCTCAGACGTGAGTCCCTTGCTCACTTTGCCACTGGAGTCAAGCAAGACCGGCTGAAGACGGCTGTAATGCCAGACACCGGTCCTGGGAAGCCTGATTCCGGTCCAGAGAAGACATGGATTTGCAGTTCGGGCTGGACTGTTCCCATGAGGCACAGGGTCAGACTGATTTGCATATGGCCATGTCTGAACTGGGGTGGCGGAGTGAGCTAAAGAACGGTGATGGATTAAACCCAGATCAGTTGACTGGGGGTGAGTGTTTGTATTGTCAACGCTCCGTCCATCATCACCTTTGGTTTTTCTTTGTTCGAGGATGTGGGATGTACCACTGCAGTGCTGGGGACAGGGGTACTTAGTGTACCACTACCAGATAGAATGTCTCCCTCTTCTTCCTGTTCGACCCATGGACCTTCTACTGCTTCCCCACCAACATTAATGGTTCCTGCTTTTATGCTATGTAGGCGGTCCTCCCACTTGATTGCGTGGTGTTTTTTCATATGGGTCATTTGGCCTCCGGTACCATAGTTTGTACCAAGCTTACCACGACTAACAGAGGAATGACAAATGGAGCATATAGCAATGTTTTCCTCATTTACGCTAACTGTAAAGAAGTCCCACACTGGGGAGCTTAACTTTTGTCTCCTGCTAGAGGAGCCACTTCCAATGCCGGATGAACTGGAGGTTGTGTGTTGAATTTCACTATGTGGCTGCGCAGTAGTACCACTACCTACTTCTGCTGAGGTGGAACTTGTGCTGGATGTAGGACGCTGCCGGCTCTGTGCAAATGTAAAAAATGGAAGCTGGAGGTAGTTTTGGTGTGGCCTGTGTTGGTGGTATGCAAGCTACATCCCTAGTCGCAGCCATTCTCGATAGGGTTAAAATGTTGGTCTTCATGTCCTCAGGGCCAGGAGTAATGCTTGTGATGACTGGGTCTGACTCGTCATCACCATCATTATCCGGCTGTTCAACATCGAACTCCATAAGTGCAAGGCTTCTGGAACCTTCCTTTTCCCTAGCCTGGTATTCTTGGGATGTCTCTCCCTCTCATGCTCAGATTGTTGTGGCTCCTAATTGTGATCAAGATCCTCAGAAGGGATGCTTGGCGAAGAACTTGATGGACTAACGCTCCTTTTCCTTGGTGGGGATTTGGAAAACAATAGATCTCCTGCATGAGGTGCTTCCTCTTCTTCTTGCTCTGCATCAGGCTCAATTTCCTGAACTGCCCCGACTTCGGGAGGAACAACAACTACTATTGCGGGTGGTGGTTCTTGAACAACAACTATTGCAGGCGGTGGTTGTGGTTGGTGTTTTCGTTGAACATCTACTATTGCGGGCGGTGATTGTGGAACAACTACTATTGCAGGCGGTGGTTGTGGTTGTTCTTTTCGTTGAGCATCTACTATTGCGGGCGGTGGTTGTTGAACAGCTAATATTTCGGGCGGTGGCTCAGGTTGAACATCTACTATTGCGGGCGGTGGTTGTTGTTCACCACTTTTCTGCTGTGTTCCCTCTTGCGTGGAATGTGTACTACTTTGAGATAGCGATAAGGTCAGGTCAGGCTCAGTATCACTGTTTTCCACCATTAGGCTGGCTACCTCTTCCCCACTCATCTGCTTGAGCCTGGGTTGGTGGCTTGGGCCCACTGATGCGGAGGTGCTGGCCCCAGCTTGGACCCCGGTCACTGGTGCTGCAGGCGTACTTTTTTTTCCCAAAAAAGGTTTTCGGGTCAACACCAGACTTAAGTGTCACTTCCTTCTTCTGTTCTTCCATCTTCATCTCAGCAACTTTCTTGGTCTTGGAGGACCTGGTACCTGCTTTCTTTGGGCCCATCTTCTTCAGATGTCAGCAGCAGCGCTCAGTTGCACAAGTTGCTGAGTATGATGTCTGGTCAGGTGAGTCACACCACACGTGATGTAGTACAGAAGGACGTCCGTCTGGCAGTAGAACAGGCGATGAATGATGACAGACACCTCCTCTTCAGTCTTTTGTGCACCTACAAGCAAAGAAGGCAGAATAACATCAGTCGAATGTGGACTTTTTTTAGCTTTAATTTTAATTACTACTAGAAGTATTAGTACACTCAGTAAGAGTAAGAATAGCAAAGAACTAAAATGCAAATGTAGTGGAAGTGGAACTTGTTTATCCTTAATTTGTGCATCATTTCGGATGGATGCAGCATCAGTGACGTGCAGCAGATAGCAATGGGAATGTGAACAGTAGTAAGCCAACAGGAACAATGGCAAGACACAGGCCAATGTGCCAAAATATAAAACAGCACACTACTACTACCACCACAGCTCCCAGCCACATGGGCACTCTCATCACAGGTACATGGGTAAACACCAGAAAAAAGTAAACTCAAGCAGGCCTATATCCCTATATGGCCAGAAAAAGGAGGATGCCTGTTAAACATCACAGGTTAATGCAAAAAAGAAAATCCCATGGCTAAAAGGTTTGAAAGTTACACAACAACACAAACAACAAAGGCCTTTACAGTTTTTTACACACACCCAAACAGTTAACTACACCCCAAACACCACATTTGAAAATTCAATGCATTGCCACCCATGCCCTAAATGATGTTAAATTCAGGTGCGGCCACTTCGACTGACAAGCAGGGCAGGAACGAGAGCGCTACTTTTACCAGGGCTTAGACCTGCTGTTGGTACCTCCGGTCTCAGCTCATAGTACCGTGACGGGGTACCGACGGACAGACGTCGTGAAAAGGAGCGCTGAGCCACAAGAGCAACACCAACACAGCTACCGCTACCATCAGTCGCGTCCGCCGCTCCGGGACTTCATATCCCGGTAGCCTTTGCGGCGGCGCGATCCCTGACGCGGGATACGCGCCAGGAGGGGTGATTTTAAACACCAAGCCCTCGGTGGAGCGGGGGGTCCAAATACCTTTTGTTGTTGGGTGAGAGGAGACGTCGTGAAAAGGAGCGCTGAGCCACAAGAGCAACACCAACACAGCTACTGCTGCCATCAGTCGCGTCCGCCGCTCCGGGACTTCATATCCCGGTAGCCTTTGCGGCAGCGCGATCGCTGACGCGGGATACGCGCCAGGAGGGGCGATTTAAACACCAAGCCCTCGGTGGAGCGGGGGGTCCAAATACCTTTTGTTGTTGGGTGAGAGGAGACGTCGTGAAAAGGAGCGCTGAGCCACAAGAGCAACACCAACACAGCTACCGCTGCCATCAGTCGCGTCCGCCGCTCCGGGACTTCATATCCCGGTAGCCTTTGTGGCGGCGCAATCCCTGACGCGGGATACGCGCCAGGAGGGGCAATTTAAACACCAAGCCCTCGGTGGAGCGGGGGGTCCAAATACCTTTTGTTGTTGGGTGAGAGGAGACGTCGTGAAAAGGAGCGCTGAGCCACAAGAGCAACACCAACACAGCTACCGCTGCCATCAGTCGCGTCCGCCGCTCCGGGACTTCATATCCCGGTAGCCTTTGCGGCGGCGCGATCCCTGACGCGGGATACGCGCCAGGAGGGGCGATTTAAACACCAAGCCCTCGGTGGAGCGGGGGGTCCAAATACCTTTTGTTGTTGGGTGAGAGGAGACGTCGTGAAAAGGAGCGCTGAGCCACAAGAGCAACACCAACACAGCTACCGCTGCCATCAGTCGCGTCCGCCGCTCCGGGACTTCATATCCCGGTAGCCTTTGCGGCGGCGCGATCCCTGACGCGGGATACGCGCCAGGAGGGGTGATTTAAACACCAAGCCCTCAGCGTCGCGGGACGCGAGCGGGAAGCCCGGGGCGAAGCCCGGGCAAAGGGCGGGCCCTCTACGGCCCTCCAAGGCCATACAAGGCTCGGCTTGGCCACCCCCCTAACGTGAGTAGCTTCTCATCTGACTGTCAATAACCTGGCTATTCTCCCCTATTTTCACGTGAGTCCTAGACGGCGATGTCAGAAAAAGAGGCACCCACTCCTTTGTCAGGAAGCGCTATTATGGGTCCCTTGGATAAATTCTTCTTTAGAACAACTGCCGAATTTGACCGAGATTTGACCATGGCAGAGCGTCGTATCGCTCGTCGTCAATCTATCGAGTTACTTAAACATACCATTCTAGAACCTACTGCAAAGTGTCTTCTGAGGTCCAGTCCCTAAAACCTACTCCGTCAAATATAGATGCAGATCTCTTTAACACGGACAATATTCCTCTAATATTTCAATCCAGTCCAACTGCTTCCCTTCAACCCGAGCAACCTACTCCCTCAAGTAATAATAGTATCATCGATCTTGTTAACTCAAATTTACCAGAGATCCCTGAGGTTGTAAACTTAAGCACGACGGATGTACCACTACTTTCTGACTGTCAACAGTCTATACCGCCAGTGCTCCCAAACTTTATCTTGCATAAACCTCAGATTCCATGCAATCAATCTAAAAGGAAACAGTCTATTATTAGATCGCCCCCAAAGAAGCGTAGGAAACGAGGCCATAATCCTATACATAAACTACCACTTCGCAAGGATTTACTTACACAAGAACTTCTTCAAATAGTGGAAGGGGCACCTATCGTTACCACAAAACCTCTGACCTCAAATGTTCCACCATCCATTAAGGATTTTGTGGATGCAATGGAACATCTCTTAAAAGCACTACTGATTCCAATAGTAGAAAGAGTAAAGAAAATTGGAACTCAATTGGAAACTTTAACAGGAGGCTCTTCTCACAATATCGCAACTAATAAGGTTTTAACAAAACCGGTGAGTCCTAAAGATGGTGAAAAAATTCCTAACACGGGAAAAACAAATACAGAAATTAAAACCACGAAGGAAACAAAAACTTTAACGAAACAAACACCCTCAGTTAAATCCAATCCAGTAATTAAGGTCCCTCTTGTCCAACATAAAGCGCCACAGAACACACTATCTTACTCTGGGCAAATAAACTCCCTTATAGATTCTGCAAGGATGGGGAACATTAAAAATAACTCGGACAATCATAAGAGTGACCCTAAAACGAGAAGATCGACGCAGATAAGAAATGTGGGTCTACCCCCAGCTGCCTCACAAAATGTCACTGTTTTAACTGGGGTTCCCCCATTGTCAACTACAGGACGGTATGAAAATTACACCAGTCTTAAAAACAAGGTGATATACTGGCTTAAAAATAACAGGCCTCTTCCACCTCATCTCAATGGAGATATTACTATGGTGAGAAGAACGAACTGGGTGGGTATACGCCCCAAAGACATAGAAGGTGACGTTATCATTATTACATTCAAAGATCCCAGAGTCACGTCACATATCGGGGATTGGTACTCAGATTTCCATAGTGGCCAAATTACACCAAAAACCCTTTCTTATTTCTACCCTGAATCCTTAATGTGTCCAAAACCAAACCAATCTAAGACTTATTTTGGTAAAACTCCCTTCCAAGAGCGTAGAAGACCCATTTACCATAACTATTCATCAAGATATAGAATTAGGGAAAATACCCTGCCATCTCAAAATCCCTTTCAAATCAGAGATAATCCATGGGATAGTAAACATCCTTCGACCCCAAGATATGTTTCTGTGGGACATGGTCAATGCTTTCTACCTCAAACACCTTCTTGGAATTTCCCCTGTTATAATCAGTATGAGTCACTCTATGGTCTAAATGACATAGAATGACTCATCCCTAAGAAAGTGGACTATCAACTCAGAGAAAAAACACCAGCCTCTATATCGAAGGAATCCCTGACAAAGGCCATCTTGCCTTATGGCTCCCCAGATGTACGAATAGAAAATATGATAAAAAAAGGGGATACTGCAAAAATAACGGGGCAGATAGTCCGGGAAAATTCTCCAAATATGCGGTCTATTAATGGGGGGACTACTAAACTTTCTCCCATTTTAGAGATGCTCTCTTGGAATCTGGCAGGCATTAATTCAAAAATCATACAACCTGCCTGGCTGGATGTGGTAAATTTATATTCAGTATTATGTTTCCAAGAGACTTGGGCACTTACTCCAACTCATTTATTAGGTTATCAGACCTTCCATTCACCTGCAATTGCAAGTAAGCAAGGTAGACATAGTGGGGGCCTGTGTACATACATTAGTGTCGCAGTAAGTCACAAGATCGTCAAAAAGGTATTAAGGGCATCCTATCAAATAATTGTCTTGGATGTTGGTCCTTCCACGACATTGTTGATAATTAATTTTTATAATAATATGTCCCCAGAGATATTGGAAAAGATACTAGAAGAGTTACACCGCGCAGTCGTCACAATTAAAGAAATACGCGGATGCGAGTGTGTGACAGTCTGCATGGGCGACTTCAATTGTTACATATGCCCAAATGCTCTGAAGGGCATATGTGACATTTCCATAGAAATGGACAATGATACTAAAAATGATACTTTTAATCACCATTTTATACACTCTAAGACAGGGGAATTACTAAATAACTTTCTGGCTTCTTTTAATTTAGAATTTGCAAATAATTTAACCCTCCCTCGTAGACCTTTCAAACCTAGTTTCCACGGTAGAGACACTAATTCGACGATTGACTTTATTCTTTTTTCACAGATGTATGCCCCTCTAATATCTTCTTGGAACACTTTAGACCACTTATATGGGGATCATTATCCCCTGTCTTTATCCATCGTGTTATCCTCCCCAGTTTCAATGCACAACAACATCAAAACCAATTATGAACAACCAATTGTTTTGGGGGCTCACAATGGGTACACCATCAAATGGGATAAAATTAACCCTGCTAGACTGCTGAAGGACCTATTGACGACGAGGTGGGAGGAGATACATATTTGCCTCTCCTTAAATGAACAGCCCCACTCCATCCGAGAAGCTTTCTTGAGAATACAGATCAGTCTCAGAAAACTACTCACACGACAGTTCAAGACAGGGGCTAAAACTCCTAAGGTACGGTTTGATAAAAATTGTGCCACAGCTCTAAAGATATTAAAGAATCTACTGCATATAACTCCCAAACCCACTACGGAGATCCAAAAAGCCAGAGCTACTTACCGCCTAGCCATTAAAAATAGAAAAAAAGCTTTGAAGGAAGAAGCATGGCAAAAATTACTGACAACATGTGAAAATCGAGATCTCTCGGCTTTTTGGAAATTTATAAATACCCCGCTCCCATGGGTAAACATGCCGCAGAGGAATATCGACCTTGCGATAAATGGTGAGACATGGGTCGCTTATTTTAAAAAATTATATAGTAAACCTACACCGGCGACATCAGAACCAAAGATCTCATCAAGCATGCATCCCCTTGATGAAACTCATTCTAATATTGTCTTTAGGTATGAAGAGGTGGAGATGGCGATAAGGGAGAGTCCAGCTGGTAAGGCACCAGGCCCAGATGCCATTCCAACAGATGTTTTTAAAGCAGAAATATCTTTTTGGGCACCTTTATTGACCTCTGCCTTGAACTCTGCAAACATTTTGGGCCACTTTCCATCATGGGATGAGGCTGTAGTGATACCCATTTTTAAAAAGGGAGATAGGCACTCTCCATCTTGTTACAGGCCTATCTCCCTGCTTGATTCTTTAATGAAGATTGCGGGCCGCATCATACTCAAACGTCTTGAAGCATGGGCAGCGGAGAAGAACGTTCTTTCCACACTCCAGTACGGCTTCAGACAAGGGAGAGGTACAGTTGAACAAACTCTGAATCTCCATCTTATTATGTCCAAATATGTTGACGCAAAGAATGCAAATTTGTATGTTACCTATGTAGACTTAAGCTCTGCCTTTGATTGTGTACATCATGAACAACTTTGGGGTATACTGGATCTTTTAGGAGTAGACTCAACAATACTCATCTTCATTAAGGAATTGTATAGAAACGCGGGAGCCAGAGTAAGATATGGCCCAAAAGGAGAGTGCTCGCCAAGATTCTCCATTAATAGAGGGGTTAGGCAGGGGTGCATATTGGCCCCAATGCTCTTTTCCCTCTATATAAATGCAATAGGGGACCATCTAAAACACACTGAATGTGACTATCCAAAAGTGGCAGGGAAATCAATTCCTATCCTGCTCTATGCCGATGATGCGGCAATTCTTTCACAAACTAGAGTGGGGCTACAAAGGGCAGTTAAGGCATTTAGAGATTTCATGCATGACAAAGGCCTAAGAGTCAACATTGGGAAAACTTACTCAATGGTTTGTAATAAGAAGAAAACTAAAAAAACATGTCCCATATACATTGAAGAGCAAAGACTAGAGACAGTGGATAACTTCACGTACCTGGGCATTACTGTGAACCAACATCTTTCTTGGCAGTCGGCAGTTAAAATGAGAAAACTTGCCCTTGTCAGAGCTGTTGGTGGGCTTAGAGACTTTGCTGGAAAAATAGGAGGGAGGCATGTTAAACAGTTAATTCTTCTTTATAAAGCAAAATGCGTTGCTACAGCAATTTACAGGGCTGGCCTTTGGGGCATCGAAAAAAATATTGCCTCCATTCAAATAGAGGAAAACAACTTTCTAAGGTACCTGCTGGCTACACCCAAATCTACGTCTGTACATATGATGCATATCGAGTTAGACTTACCTTTTATTTCAGACTTAATTAAAGTGGAGCCCCCACTGTTGTGGCATAAAATTTGGACCACGATTGAAACAAATTTGAATCGAGAAGTAATACTGGACATTCTCAAACAGGAGGGGGCAAGACATACGAAATGGTTGGCTTATATTAAAAACTTTTTTGTGGACATTGGTCGCCCAGAGTACTTTTTTGATCCTTTGACCTTGTATATGTGAGTGGAGAAGTGTGACTCAATGGTTAGAGCGGCAGACCTTGATGCAGAACGCTGGCCAGGGACCAGGGTTCGATTCCCGCCTCGGCGGGATCGGGCTTAAATTCCTCTGACCGGATATTCTCGCCTCAGTGCCGAATCTAAGCATGGGCCCCACGCTGCAACTCTGGGCAATAGCTTGCTTAGTCTCCACAACGGCCCCCGATGCACAAGGGATGCCTGGTTTCACCATGGGATGCCCAGGAGTGGACACCTCACAAGGAAAAGCCAGGAGGGGTTCCCTTGTGGTAGGAGTACAAGCGCCGGGATGCCTCCGGGTTACTGTTCGCGCTATACAAATACAACACATTTACATACCATTTCAAGAAAAAATTTGAGAAAAACACTATTGGATCACTTGGAGACTAAAAGATGGAACCACCAAAAACTAAACCCAACACTCCAGGCGTACCAAAGGGTGACGCAACATAAGGGGCTTCAAGCATATCTGTCCACTGACTTCTCCTGCTATGCCAGAATGCTGCTTGCCAGATTTAGACTGGGGTCATTTTTCCGCCTTATAACCTTTCCAGAAGGAAAGGACTGGTCCCGGAATCTGAGTTTTTGTCCGTGTGATGACATTTCTGTGCAATCAAACATCCATACCATTCTATTTTGTTCTTATTATGCGATTCTCAGGAAAACATTATTGAAACCCCTATTAAAGAGATGGGGTTTGAGGTCCTGTAAGGACGCGTATGAGCGCTTACTGATGTTAGAGGATAGAGAAGTCATATGCATCATGGAACAGTACTTAAAATTATTGATCAAATTTAGGAAATCTTTGCAAGGCCCGTTGTAAATATGTTGTTTCTTTTTAATTATGAAATATATGGTCTCCCCTGATCTTTTATTTTTTAAATTGTATTATTTTCTTTTATAAACTTTTTCTTGTATTGATTAAATGTACTGTCGTATGCTTTTATGTATGCTTGTATGATATTCTTTGAAATATCGAATAAAGCTTATTTGATTTGATTTGATTTGATGTTAAATTCAACAGACAAAATGGAAACCGCTACATCAAGCATCCCCGCTGACTACCTCTGGGACTCTAGGCCTACTGGCAGAAGAAATCACAAGTTTGTAGGCCTGCGGCAAAAAAACTAAAGCACGATGGAAGGTCACACAAAATGGCCGCCCCCACATAGCCTGGCCACCCCCAACAACATGAAAAGAAAGAAAAGACAATACATACCTATGGCAAAAGGGCAATGCTTGGCTTCACAAAATGGCCGCCCCGCCGCCCACATGGTCAGGCCACCCTCAAACAACAAAGTACATAGAGGACAGAAACAGTAAGTGGTCCATGCTCCAAAAACTAAAAGCAAATTACAACCTGAGGAGTTTCTTTAGTAAAATGAACAGCATCAACATTTTCGGGAAGGTTTTATGCAACTCGAGACAAATTGCTCGCGAGATTGCAAATTCGGCGTGTTCGGCAGCGCGAACTGTACAAAACATCGTTATCGCGTGCCCGAGCACGCACATTGAGCGCGCGAAGAAGACAAAAACTGTAAGGTCGCGTTGTCGCACTGAGGAAAATGAAATTTTACATGACCAATATGTCCCCTGCGTGTACCCTATGTTTAATGTATGTGCATGTCATCCATGCATTTTCCCTTAAGTGGCCTGAACAAAGAGGCCTCTGCATTTACGTCCTGCATTAGGATGCCAGTCATCAAGTCTCCCATGTAAGAAATATTAAGTTAGCATTTAAGGCCCATGTATTTGCATTGTGCACTTTTAAATAAATCACGATGAACCCGTTTTTGTGGCCCAGCCTGAGCCAGTTTCTGAATTAGGGTTTTCATGACTTCAGACACTCTGAGAGCTACAGTTACGTATCCCTGACCTCGCATACTTCTGGCTCAGCCGAAAGAGGCCCAGCACGGGGTGCCAAGACAGTGTTTTGCAAAATAGTTATCTGCTTGTTGTACAGAATCACATTCCTGCCCAGTGA
Organism: Lissotriton helveticus; assembly: GCF_964261635.1. NCBI lineage: Eukaryota > Metazoa > Chordata > Amphibia > Caudata > Salamandridae > Lissotriton > Lissotriton helveticus. Next base: position 743,294,351 of record NC_136059.1, on the reverse strand, counting down.
AGAAGGTAAACAGAACCCGTCTGCAGAGAAAGGACCTAGCCTTTCTGTCTCCGTTTAAGTGAATTACAGAACTTGCATCCGTAGAAAGCCCACGGCCCCCATGCAATGAACGAAGAAATATATGTCCCCTCTGGCTCTTAGTGATGAGCGACCTTTGCTTCAGATAAAACATCCCCGGACTCAAGATATCAGATAATACCAGACGTGCTGGTCGCCCTGACACTGAAGGCCTCTCTACTAGACTGAATGTCAGCTCCCCCCAGTTACACGTCAGTTGCACGTCATGATCAAGTTGCACACACAAGTAGGGCAAAGTTCCAGCCTGCCATGCAACCCCCTCCATGTATCCACCCACCTATGACTCACCTATGACTCACCAAGTGTACACCCTCATGCACGCCCACATGCTCTTATCTTCTTTTCTCTCTTGCTCTGTCTCGAGCGCTCCTCCTATGTACAAGATTGCACGTATAAATATGTAATCAGAAAATAATGTTTAGAAGACCCTTCCTGAACCTTAGAGGTGATGGAACAGATTCTCCCCTAACTCGAGTTATTGGAATAAAGCCCTTTGACTCGGATACCATGGACTCTGCCTCTCATTCAATGCATGACACATTGTTTATTTATAGAAATTATGACAGGGTAATATTTTATTTACCACATTAATCTGGCGCCCGAACAGGGACTAATGCCTTTCCCCACACGCCGGAGACGTAGGTCCAGCCTTTGCCCCCTTCCACAGCCGTGACGGACTTCAAAGTGCGCACGCAGCGGGATTTCCTGCTTACTCCCTCAGGCCCACGGAGGAGACGGACTGCGACCAGGCGTCCACACGAGGCGGTGAGGATCGCGGATCATCCCAACCAGAGCCCAACCCGTGAGAGAGCAAGGTCCGAGGTTCCGAAGGTCCACCTGTTCCGAGGCGCATGCGTGGAAGTAGAAGTAGACGTAGTATCAAGTATCAAGTTTCCGAGGCCTTCAAGTTCTGCTTCCCAGTGAGTACCACTATGGGGAACGTATAAAGTTCAAGACGGGTTCATTTATTTGAACACGGTAAAGACGGGTCCACGGTAAAACGTGGGTACGGTAAAGACGGGTCCACGGTAAAACGTGGGCACGGTAAAGACGGGTCCACGGTAAAACGTGGGCACGGTAAAGACGGGTCCACGGTAAACGTGGGCACGGTAAAGACGTGTCTCATTTTTGGGACCGGTATGGTTGTACTGTATTCCAGTGCATAAAGTTAACTGTTTTCAAGTACATGTTTTATTCCATGTATCAGGTTAGACTGTATCTGTTTTAGTGTTTTAGTGTTGTAGTGTGAATGATTGTTTCAGTCAGTCTATTCTTTGTGTATTGTGTTTCCATTGTGTTGGTTTCAACATGCCACTGTTTTCAAAATTGCGTCAGATAGGGACCAGGAAAGGTATACTAGAAGAGTCACACCTGGTCATTTTATGTATAATAAGCACGGGCTAGACGCTATTTTGTTTTTAAACTTATGGGTAGATTACACGAAGGATTTGGAGGAGAAATATAGATGGCCTGTCTCGGGAACATGGGATTCTGAATGCATTATGAGAGTAGAGGAAGCGCTATGGAAAAAGAAATCAAGACCCTCTCAGAAAGATGCCATTGAATTATGGCGCAAAGAGTCACATAGGAGAACAGAGAAAGAATTGAATAAAGCAGAGAGAACTAAACAAGCAGGGGAAAAAGCCAAAGAAAAAGAACTACGGGAGGAGGGGGAACGGTTCAAAACAGAACAGGCTGATAGAGAAAGGAATGCCGTCGTTACTGGTATTTATCCCGTCCTCTCAGAAGAACTAGCTAGAGTGACCCCCTCAGAAACACCCCGTAGGTCGCGAACGCCACCACCTGTACCCTTTAGAGTATGTAGAAAGAAGCCGACAGCATCAGAGGCTTTTATTTCCTCCTATCTAGAAGAGCCCGCACCGGACTACGTAAACGCAGATTTCCCTTCGCCCCCATCGGCCATATAAGTTTACTGTGCAGTTCCTTCTAAATAGCTCCTTGTAAATATGGTTTATGAAGAGCATGTCATTATTATAACTTGTTGAGTTTCTTGTGAATATGGCTTGTGAATAGCGCCATGTGGTTATGGTTTGTGCAGAGCATGTTATCATTACGTTAGGCAGGAGAGAGCTGGATCTCTTTCAAGTGCTTGGAGAAAACGTTTTGAAGATGTGCGTACGTGTTATGTGATAACGTGGAGAGATGAGTTCATGACTTTCCCATGTACTGCAGTCATCGGGGAAAGATTGTGCTTCAGCTGCCAAAGGGTTAATATCTTGTATTGAGAAGGCAGTATTTGTTTTAACATGCTGTTTAACATGCATGGTTATGTGAGCTGACACTAAAAGTCAGTGAGTGCTTAGATGAATGATGGTTTGATTTAACTTTTTTCATTTGTTGCTGGGTCTGCCTATGTGCTTTGTCAGTTTGCTGACTGAATGGTAACGTCTTGCATGGAGAGTAAAGAAGTGTTCATTTAACATTCTATTTCAAATGCGTCCGTGTATTTGTGTGGGTTTGCCTTGGATCACTTGATTTAATGTGTTTGACTCAGAGGTCGGTAAGTTGTAAATAAACCAGTCGGATTGAGATAAGGGTTTGCACGGAGGGTGCTTTAATGTTTTCACGGTTGAGAAGGAAATATAAAACAGACCCATCATAGAATGTGTTTTTAATTAGTGTAATGCAACCGTGTGTTTTTTTTTAATTAAAATTTGTTCTACAAAATATACATTATTATTGTTCCCAATGCAAGCTGCCCTTTAGAATAGCGTGTGACAGTTAATTCACTCAATTAGAAAACATGGCTTTTTGAAAAATGATAAATCTGGCCCTTTTAATAGGTAGAATAGAAGAGCTTGCACACTTAATTATGAAAATCTTGGTTCTGCAATGCAAAATTATGGTGTTTCAAATGTTATTTTCAAAAAGTAAAATGTGATGTGTTTCCATGTCCTGTTGTTCTGTTTCTTTTTTTCCTTTGCAGCTAGTAACAATATTTTATGATATAATTATTTTAAAATACTAGCATGTGTCTAGGTTACGAAATAAAATATGTCCTTATTAATTACTGATTTTAGGATGCTTTTAATCACGTTTTAAATTTGCTTCAGTTAAGTTAGAGAATGTTGATTAGCTCTCTGGCCTGGGTACAGATGTGTTTTGAATTACAGAGAATGTGTTTTTCGACCTTGAGGTGGCCTGGCTCCCAGGGAAAGATATTTTGTAAAGGGAGGGCTTTTCCCTCTTGGAGCGCCGAGCAGTGCCTGTCTTGTTATTATTGGCCATACTCCAATTCTTTTTCGCGGACAGTTGATAAAGAATGCTTGCAATTTGACCAAGCTCTCTCTTCAGTAACTTGGCAGCTGTTCTTAGCTCTCAGAGTTTTGAAAGGGTGGAGGAACAGCCCTGTGGGTGACATCACGATGAAGGGGAAGGTAGTGTAGAGAAAAAAAACTTGATGAGCCGCGGAGAAATGTTTATATAAGGAGGGGGTCAAGTTGCTCTTCCTTACAGTCAGCACAGAAAGCTTCATTGACTTCAGATAAGGCATGCTTGCAAATGAATGGTTTTTCCCTCGTAGTGTAAACAGAATAATTGGCAGGAGTTTCGCTCTTGCAATGAGTCCTAGCATTTACAGTCAGGCATTAAAAAGACAGCTGGACAGTATTAGCATGCCTCCCAACACTGCTCTGCTCCAGTACGTAGACGACATCCTAATTACAGCACAACCAGAACCAGACTGCGAAAATGCATCACTGACAGTTTTACACTTTCTGGCAGGCAAAGGGCACAAAGTGTCCCCTTCAAAGTTACAATTCTGTGAACAGCAAGTGGTATACACTTGCTGTCCAAGGAGGGTAGACAGCTAACACAAGAATGTATACAGCTCATTTCTAACCTTTCACAGCCCAAGACACAAAAGGAAGTACGGGCCTTCATTGGCCTCACTTCATACTGTAGGCAATGGATTCCCCAGTATGCCTATCTAGCCAAACCACTCATACAATTGACAACACAGGAGGCAGCGTCTTCGACTGTCCTCCCTTGGACACAAGAACATACCTTGGCATTTGAGGAATTAAAAAGAGCATTATGTCACGCGCCAGTTCTAGCGACTCCTAGTTACAGAACGGGATGGAACAGCGTTATCTGTCCTCACACAAGATCAAGCAGGAAAACACAAGCCATGTGCTTATTTGTCTAGTACACTAGACCCAGTGGCCCAGGCTCTGCCTGCGTGCCTGAATTCGGTTGCAGCAACAGCCCTAGCCATAAGACAAAGTGACTCGATAGTGCTGGGACACCCCCTGACAGTACAGGTACCACATGCAGTGGAGGTTCTCTTAAACAGGACACACACACAACATTTGACTGTAGCGAGACTGACAGGATATGAACTGACATTATTTCAACCACACATAGAGATCAGACGATGTAATATTCTAAACCCTGCTACACTTTTGCGCTCAATGCCAGTAAATGCACCACCACATGACTGTGTGGAAGTAATGAATATAGTGACGAAACCAAGACAAGACCTGACAGATATTGCACTTCCAGACCCTGACCTAACACTCTATGTAGACGGATCATGAATGAGAATGAGTGCAGGAGAGTTAGTAGCAGCATATGCCGTGACCACTGCTACTGAAGTCATAGAGACACAAAGAATAGACACACTGTCAGCACAAGCAGCAGAGCTCATCGCTCTGACACAAGCCTGCATAAGAGCTAAGCACTTAAGAGTGAACATTTATACCGACTCACAATATGCTTTTGGCGTAGTTCATGATTTCGGAGTACTATGGAGGGAGAGAGGTTTCTTGACCTCTCATGGGGCCAAAATTCAGCACGGCCCGCTTATTCAGGCCCTATTGGAAGCAATACATTTACCTACAGCCATAGCTATCCTGAAATACAAAGCTCACACCAAAGTTACAGACCCCATTTCCCAGGGTAATGACCTGGCAGACCGAACTGCTAAACTTACAGCCCAGACACGACAAGGACAGAAGTACCATTACTGACAAAAAGTATGACAGTCAGGGATCCTTCTCAAGATGTACTCGACATACAGACACATGCCACTACAGATGAAATAAAGAAATGGACTGAACAAGGAGGGGTCCAGACTGACCAAGGTTGGATGACTAAGGGAAAAGGCACATGGTTTCTTCCAGATTCCATGGTACAAGTAATCATAAACACAACACATAGTCCAGCACACTTGGGAGAAAAGGCAATGATAGACAGTTTACAGAATATCTGGTTTAACAAGCACCTGCGTGCAGCAGCGAAACAGAAAGTACGAACATGTATGATCTGTTGCCAGTTCAATCCAGGTAAAGGCATCCCGGTGGAACAAGGCGGATTTCATCCTCCTGACCCCCCTTTTGAGGTCCTCCAGATGGATTACATCCAAATGGACAGATGTAGAGGTTACAAGTATGTCTTGGTAGTTGTGTGTGCACTAACTAGATGGACAGAAGCATACCCAGTTCCAGATTATACTGCTGTGACAACTGCCAGGCAATTAGTGCGCGTATTCTTTCATCTACTCAGACAATGGCCAGCCATTTTCCTCTGAATTAATGAAACAAGTGTCTCTTCTGTTAGGATATAATTGGAAGTTCCATTGTGTACGACACCCTGAAGCAGCAGGCCTTGTAGAAAGACATGATCAGACAATCAAGACGAAACTAGCAAAGATGTGTGCAGAAAAAGGCGTGGATTGGATGGTAGCCTTGCCGGTTGCCCTCTTTAACATGCGTATGGTAGCTCATTCCAGAACAGGCCTATCTCCGTATGAAGTAGTTTTCGGTAGACCGCCAAATATGTGGGGTACGCCTATGCCTAAGAAAATAACTGATGTTGACAGTAACATGCTGACAGATTACCTGGCTTCCTTGATGTCTGCACTACTCTCTTGTCGTTCACAGGTTGCTGCCGCCTTCCCTGACACCACCCAGGTCAAGGAACACGCCATAGTGCCTGGGGATTTCGTGTTTGTCCGGAATTTTGATCGATAAAGCCCCCTTGAGCCACGTTGGAAGACGCCGAAGTTGGTGTTACTGACCACGAGGACTGCGATTAAAGTAGAAGGACGAAAAGGGTGGATTCACGCGCATCACTGTAAACGATACTTTGGACAATCTGGAACTTTCGAAAAGAATAAAGACATTAAAGACATTAAAGACTTTGCGCCGCTTGCGCCGCCTTTGCTAGAAAAGACTCCACAGCAAGAGTATAGGTCTAAGTTACGATCTAGTAAGTCAGACGAAGTTTAATTGTTTAAGTCCACTAGGTGGTGAATCGGTTAGACTAGATTTCTGGCATGTATAGGATCGCATACGATAATAGTAAGAAGAGCAAAATGAGAGAGAAATACTGTAAGCTATTACATAGTAGATGTATAGTTTCTTTGATTATTCTATTTTTTCTGTGCATCGTTATTATTTGTGTTAGTTTAATACTACATGTTTTCTTTCCTCCTCTTGCCTCACATATGCACTCTTCCCTTAACAACACCGTAGAGCATACATTCAGTGACTTGCTACCCCATGAACTGTCATATCGACTTGCCCTGCGTAACAATACTTTCATTCGAATGTTACACCGTTCTCATCAGACCAGCAATGCGACTGATTGCTGGGTATGTGGCCAACTGCCACCTTATCAAAAGACGAAGGGAGTTCTGCCCTTCTTCCCTTTACCGTTCTCCCACAATGGTTCGTGCGGAGCATGGTTTGCCTTAATGACCTCACTAGACAGAAAGTCCATAGTTTACCAAAATGAATGGATATATGGAAACCTGAATAAAGTAATGAATAAGGCATGTTTTCCAGACAAAGACGGATTTCCCCAAAGGAAGGGAACAGATCTAGAAAATGAAGAGTACGAGCAAGGAAATGCATCTGTTAGTTTTATAATGCTGAACGCTCAGCCCATGCAAAATATAGGTCCACCGTTTATATCAGTCCTACCAGTAAAAGGTGCTTTGTGCGTTAGAAAGAAAGGTTCAGTACATATGGGACACAGCGATTGTAAAGCTGTAGTAGAGTTTAACGATAAAGTACAGTCTTCATTCAAAACATCACGCCATACCTATTTCATTTGCGGTCAGACAGCCTATGTACAACTGCCCCCAGACTGGGGAGGGACATGTTATATAGCGTTCCTGCTGCCACCCGTCTTTCTGGCCCCATCCCATTACCATCGAGATTCACGACTAGAGCATGTTAGACAAAGGAGAGAGACCGATACATCAGAGATCGATCAGACTGAAACAGCTTGGGAGCAATATACAGATTTCAACAAAGGATTCTTTTTCTTTATAGGTCCCGTCCAAAACAGTAAACTGATACGTAGGTTAACAAGAACTCTGGAAGCAGTAGTGAATGTGACTGCTTCTGCTCTGGCGAATTTGACCCAGGAGCAGTCTGCCATGAGACTTGTTGTTATTCAGAACCGCCTTGTTCTGCGACTGCCTGTGTTCCACATCCACGTGTACAAAGGATCAAAGATGAACAAATGATGCTGTATGATCAACTATACGGTCTCATGAATATAGATGTGTCCTGAAGGGTAAAGTAGGGGACAAGGAGGGAATGAGGAAAATGAAATTTTACATGACCAATATGTCCCCTGCGTGTACCCTATGTTTAATGTATGTGCATGTCATCCATGCATTTTCCCTTAAGTGGCCTGAACAAAGAGGCCTCTGCATTTACGTCCTGCATTAGGATGCCAGTCATCAAGTCTCCCATGTAAGAAATATTAAGTTAGCATTTAAGGCCCATGTATTTGCATTGTGCACTTTTAAATAAATCACGATGAACCCGTTTTTGTGGCCCAGCCTGAGCCAGTTTCTGAATTAGGGTTTTCATGACTTCAGACACTCTGAGAGCTACAGTTACGTATCCCTGACCTCGCATACTTCTGGCTCAGCCGAAAGAGGCCCAGCACGGGGTGCCAAGACAGTGTTTTGCAAAATAGTTATCTGCTTGTTGTACAGAATCACATTCCTGCCCAGTGAAGAAGGTAAACAGAACCCGTCTGCAGAGAAAGGACCTAGCCTTTCTGTCTCCGTTTAAGTGAATTACAGAACTTGCATCCGTAGAAAGCCCACGGCCCCCATGCAATGAACGAAGAAATATATGCCCCCTCTGGCTCTTAGTGATGAGCGACCTTTGCTTCAGATAAAACATCCCCGGACTCAAGATATCAGATAATACCAGACGTGCTGGTCGCCCTGACACTGAAGGCCTCTCTACTAGACTGAATGTCAGCTCCCCCCAGTTACACGTCAGTTGCACGTCATGATCAAGTTGCACACACAAGTAGGGCAAAGTTCCAGCCTGCCATGCAACCCCCCTCCATGTATCCACCCACCTATGACTCACCTATGACTCACCAAGTGTACACCCTCATGCACGCCCACATGCTCTTATCTTCTTTTCTCTCTTGCTCTGTCTCGAGCGCTCCTCCTATGTACAAGATTGCACGTATAAATATGTAATCAGAAAATAATGTTTAGAAGACCCTTCCTGAACCTTAGAGGTGATGGAACAGATTCTCCCTTAACTCGAGTTATTGGAATAAAGCCCTTTGACTCGGATACCACGGACTCTGCCTCTCATTCAATGCATGACACATTGTTTATTTATAGAAATTATGACAGGGTAATATTTTATTTACCACAGCACGGTGCAAAGTTACCAAAACTACGCGAGCTGAATTCTAGGGTTACCTAGTGCGCAGAAAAAGCCATATTATTCAACACACACCCAAAACCTGCAATTCAACACCAAAAACACATTTTGCTAATCAATCCAAAGATATCCATGACATACATGATGTTACACTTACAACTTAAACACCACAATAACAGTTGAACAACTTTCATGCACCCATGATGTCGACTCTAGTAGTACTCTTGGGCCTACTGGCAGAGTAGGCCACAATCTTGGAGGTCAATGGCAAAAACACAAAATGGCCACCACCACCTGGCCAAGCCACCCACAGAAAGCAAATGAACTCAAGCAGGCCTACACTAACTACATGAACTACTAGGGTTACCTAATTTTTTACTGAAAAAAAATTTAAATTCCACTACAACAGAGTATGCAATTAA